>NC_134453.1:40565258-41228332 GCF_030867145.1 Opisthocomus hoazin | reverse complement strand
CTCTATGGATTTTTATTCTGGTATCAATAATTCAATTTCCTCATTTTTTTAAAAGTTATTTGTGCCTCTAATTTGCTTAATAAATCTCGTCCTAACAAAGGCAATGGACATTCAGGCATATATAGAAACTGGTGAGTTACCCACTGTTTTCTCAATCTAAATTTCAACAGCTCTAAGAAAGGTTAATTTTCTTTTTGCCCTGTCGCACCAACAACATCTACAGATTTATGACTACATTTCCCTTTACATGTGTTTAATACCAAATAAGTGGTCCTTGTACTTATTAAAAATTTTACTTCCTCGTTCCCTAGCTTCTCAGAGAGAGGGTTGGAGGGGAGAAGCCGATTCTGTTACCCCCCGCCCCGTCCTTCCCCGTGTCCTTCCCGAAACCAGGCTAAATCTTCCTGCCCCCCCCCCTTCGGAGAAACAGAAGGACTGTCTGTCTCAGATTTTCGGTCCTCCTCATCACCTCCCCATCTCCGACAAGGTGCAACCATTAATTCAACATCATCCTCCTCAGGCTCATATTTTAAACACTCTTTGCCAACACTACAAGCGATGCAACATTTCTTTGAACCCTTTTCGCAGTTTCCTTTCTTTAAAGCCATTACCATAGAACCGCGCGGATGTATCCCACACTGCCTTTGCCATTCCGAATGATTTCTCAACGAGAAAAACAAATCTACATATGTCATTTCTTCCTATTTACCTTCCGTTTTACAAAACAACATTAATTGCAAAATGGTATTATAACACAGTGTCCCGTCCTCCGGCCACTTCTCCCTGTCATCCAGAGTATATAATGGCCACCAATGATTACAATACTCAATTAACTGTTTCTGAGTTAAAGGGTCCCCCCCCAGCTCTTTCCAGTGTTTTAAAATACATCCCAAAGGCGTGCCCCATGGAATGGGTCTTTTACTCGGAAAGGTGCCCATCCTTCAAACGACCAGTGGTAGTGATTGTGCACTATATCACAGACACTAGCCAGAGGGACCCCAACTCTTGTTGGAGCTCCCTTTGGGATCCCAGTCCCCTGCTGAGATCTTGGAGACTTCAACCCCCTGTTGAAGACCTCCCCCTTGGGCCCCGCTCCACCGGCTTTCACCGAGCAGAGACTTTCCACAAAGGTACCTTTTAGCCCAACTCTACGAGGTTTTCACTGCGATTTACGAGCAGGCATATATTATACCTAAAGAATGCCTTAATTAAATTCCAGGGGACTTACTTGGAATCCTTCGGTCCGGGGATCAGAGGTTCTCCTCGAGAATCCCTCGATGCCAGCTGGAGGTCCCGTGATCCCGCGGATCCGTCGGTATTCACAAGCAGGGTCCCACCTGGATCGCCAGAAACTGTCACCGAAAATCCGGGAATAAAACCTTGTAACACCAATGCAGTGTTAAAAGGCAGGCATTCTTTATTGAGACGTCGGATGCATGGGGGATAATTCCACCGAACGTGCATACCCCATACCTTTTTCGTGCAGTTTGTATAGATCAAAATATACATATTCATCTGATTACATAAGCCCTATCTTTCATAGTCGAATCAGTCCATTTTCATACACTCCTCCCACCCGCGCTTGCGCAGTGCCTCCTAGTGGTGGTCGTCGGGGGTCCCAAGATGAAGGCTTATCCTCTTCATCACAGTTTCTGTGCAAACTCAGTCCTCTTCTGGCTCTTGTCCCTGCGGCACGGGTCGTCTTGACCAGTTCTAGGCACCTGCTGGTTTTAATTAAAACTAACTTCTTTGGGGGGAGATGTATGACTTTTTGCTTCAGTTAATTCCCACAATAGATAGGTACCACAAATACACCTGCAACCATTTGGTAACACTATTTCTATTAAAAATCCCTCTTCACCATTATTGTTTAACATTAATGATTACCTAGGGACTAAACCCTCTGTTCCCAGACCTAATGTCCAGATGGGCAGGGCTGTACAAGGGACATAGCAGCATTGTTCGTGCTTTATGATTAACTAATTCCATCATCTTGGTTACACCAAGAAGGGACGTCTTTTTGGTAAGAGTTGTGCCTCTGACTTTGTCAGATGTATCCCCAGGAACACATTGTTAACTAAAGTGCTAAACCATTACCTTGAGCTCCGCTTTTCTAGACAGTGCTTTTATCAACGGCAATCCGGAAACTGTGATACCTGTCACTAGAATAAATTACCTATTGTTTCAACTTTGTGAAACTGTTTCAGTGAAAGTCCTTGGAGGGCCTCTGACAGGTAAATGTTGACTCTGATAAGTGGCTACACACTTAACCCTTTAGACATAAACCGTTGACCAAGTCTGGGACTAGGAGTGGATCCAGCCGCACCTAGACTCCTCTGAGAGAGAGTTTAGAATGCAAGGGAGTCTGCTCTGAACCTCGTGACTCAACGGGAGGGCTCTCCTTTTGCCGCTTATCAGACTCCCTTACCCCTTTTAATGCGACAGTAAAAATTGGCGTAGTCGGCAGGATTGCCATGGATAAACTGCTACAAAAATATAAGTGTGCATCATCACAAGCAGGAATTGAATGGGCCCAGAAAATCTGGAAAGATGAGGATAAAGTGGTAGAACAGATAAAACAGTGTCTAAGTGAGCAAAAGATCAAAAAGACTAAAGGCAAAAAACTTATTTGTGTTGTATTAGGGGCTTGCCTATCTTGCAAACAGAAAGAAATTAAAGAGTCCCTACTGCCTGAAAAAATTGCATATGTAGAATATGCTGCACTAAAATCAGAAACTGAAGTATTAAAAACATCACTGACTTCTGAAAAGGAAAGTCGAAAGAAGTTGGAGACACAAACAGACACCCTGAAAGGTGAAATCGGTTACCTTAAATCGCAATTGTTTTGGGCCAATAGGCGAGAAAAACATTTAGAAGGAAAATTAAATCTCTCATTAAACCCGATACCGTCCTCGGTCTCAGCTAAACAAATCTGCAAAATAATACAGTATGCGGATCCCGAGACATGGGAAGGAGACGTCTGGGACAGTGATGATAATGATGAACTGGAGGAAAATTCTGATTATGATTTGGCCCCAGAACCTATACCTATTCGACCATTGATTAAAACAGAAACCACCGATGAGGGTGGAGAACAGGCTCGTACTACTGTACGAACCATCCCATGGTCTCCTGCTGAATTGGCAAAGTTGCAGGGAAAATATTCCAGGCGTCCGGAGGAATCCGAGATGGAATATGTATGTCGAGTCTCCCTTACTGGGGGAGACCGAATCCTCTTAAATGAGGAAGAAGCAGGAGGCTACTGGGGTCCTGGAGTATTTCTAACTACCACTCTGGTTAATCATAATTACTCATTAACTATGCAAGCTACTTATTGGGCTGGTGGCATAGACCCACATGACAGAGGAGAACCTTCTGTTATAAAAACCTCAGGGTTCTCTGATTTGGTGACATCTGTGCAAAAGGCTGCCTGCATACAAGCAATGCATGAGCGGGATGTGTTAATAAGATCCCCAATGTTAGCCCCTATAGATCCGGCAAGATTAACTCCACTGATCCACAGCCTCCCAGACAGTTTAAAAACATATGTGGCCAATGTACAAGATCGACTTCAAGTCGCTCGCCCCAGACAAGTCCGACACCCACGTCGAGGGCAAGATCAGGATCAGGACCAAGATCAAAATCAAGTAATCACTTGGAGTGAATTTGTACAAGACATAGTGAACTATGGGCGCGGGATAGGATGGACCGGATCCTCACAGTTATCTGATCCGTCACCTCGGCGACTTCGCCAGATTCACAGCCCTAAGGCTAAGCCCAAATGCAAATTAAGATTTCATAAGGAGCATAATGAGCTTTGGCGTAAAGCTCGAACTATGGGGGTGCCACGGCACCTATTGATTGGTATATCCACGACTGACCTAAAAATTCTGGTACAGTCATTAAGCCATAAATGTAGTTCAACAAAGAAAGGTCAGCCGGCAGAAAACAAAACAACTCCTGTTAACACTGCACTCTCCGCCCCAAAGCAGGAGCTAATTGATCTAACAGACGCATATCCCCGGGGGAGGGCTGTGAGCCTCCTTCCCTGGCGGGTGCTAGCTATACAGTGGCTCTCCGATATACCTCCCGAACCTGCCATTGCCATTCCGGTGGGACCAAAGAAAGTTTTTGTAAATTTCCTCATGGATACGGATGCTCAAATTTCGGTCATCACCAAGGAGACTGCGACATGCTTAAATGTAAAACCTGGTTGCCGTAAAGTAAAATTTATAGGCATTGATGGAGTCATAAGGCAATGCCCTACAGCAAAAATTACCCTGTGGCTCCCGGGTGAACAAAGCTTAACCCGCACTGAGGTATTGGTCGGTGCTGCTAACACTAATATTTTAGGATTTGATTTGTTGTATGGCAGAGTGTAGAAACTCCCCGATGGTTCAGTTTGGAGTTTTGCTGGGCGAGAAATTGAACAGAATGAGCCTAAAACAATAAACTTACTAGAAATGTCCATATCTTTACCACCATCAAAAATCACAAGCAGTGATGCCTGTGAATGTAGCAAATGGAACATGTAGGGGATGTTATCTCTTCAGGTAGTCAGGATCATTGCACAACCAAAACAAGTCTTGGTTCTTTGAGAATAATTGGGATGGTTGCAAGATAAGGGACTCCTGAATAATCCCTTTAGGCGCCTGGGCTTTGGGAGAACAGGTATGCAAACTACAGAGATAAGGAGGCTGCAGGATAAACTGAAGACCCCGCCATCACTGAGACACGCACAAAAACATGCGTTGTGATTAACCCCTCCAATCCTTTTCGAGCTTCCCACTTAATAGGATATTATTTTTGTCTTACCGGTTTGGATCCAGGTTTTAAGGTCACTTTTACCGGTTCTGCAAATTTGGACCGTCCCGGAACTTCATTTGCCCAAACCAAGGGGATTAGTGCGTTTTCCACCTCTTCTGGAATTTGTCATTTCTTCCTATTTACCTTCCCTTTTACAAAACAACATTAATTGCAAAATGTTATTATAACACAGTGTCCCGTCCTCCGGCCACTTCTCCCCATCATCCAGAGTATATAATGGCCACCAACGATTACAATACTCAATTAACTGTTTCCGAGTTAAAGGGTCCCCCCCCAGCTCTTTCCAGTGTTTCAAAATACATCCCAAAGGCGTGCCCCATGGAATGGGTCTTTTACTCGGAAAGGTGCCCATCCTTCAAACGACCAGTGGTAGTGATTGTGCACTATATCACAGACACTAGCCAGAGGGACCCCAACCCTTGTTGGAGCTCCCTTTGGGATCCCAGTCCCCTGCTGAGATCTTGGAGACTTCAACCCCCTGTTGAAGACCTCCCCCTTGGGCCCCGCTCCACCGGCTTTCACCGAGCAGAGACTTTCCACAAAGGTACCTTTTAGCCCAACTCTACGAGGTTTTCACTGCGATTTACGAGCAGGCATATATTATACCTAAAGAATGCCTTAATTAAATTCCAGGGGACTTACTTGGAATCCTTCGGTCCGGGGATCAGAGGTTCTCCTCGAGAATCCCTCGATGCCGGCTGGAGGTCCCGTGATCCCGCGGATCCGTCGGTATTCACAAGCGGGGTCCCACCTGGATCGCCAGAAACTGTCACCGAAAATCCGGGAATAAAACCTCGTAACACCAATGTAGTGTTAAAAGGCAGGCATTCTTTATTGCGACGTCGGATGCACGGGGGATAATTCCACCGAACGTGCATACCCCATACCCTTTTTGTGCAGTTTGTATAGATCAAAATATACATATTCATCTGATTACATAAGCCCTATCTTTCATAGTCGAATCAGTCCATTTTCATACACTCCTCCCACCCGCGCTTGCGCAGTGCCTCCTAGTGGTGGTCGTCGGGGGTCCCAAGATGAAGGCTTATCCTCTTCATCACAGTTTCTGTGCAAACTCAGTCCTCTTCTGGCTCTTGTCCCTGCGGCACGGGTCATCTTGACCAGTTCTAGGCACCTGCTGGTTTTAATTAAAACTAACTTCTTTGGGGGGAGATGTATGACTTTTTGCTTCAGTTAATTCCCACAATAGATAGGTACCACAAATACACCTGCAACCATTTGGTAACACTATTTCTATTAAAAATCCCTCTTCACCATTATTGTTTAACATTAATGATTACCTAGGGACTAAACCCTCTGTTCCCAGACCTAATGTCCAGATGGGCAGGGCTGTACAAGGGACATAGCAGCATTGTTTGTGCTTTATGATTAACTAATTCCATCACCTTGGTTACAACGGGATGGTAAAAGACTTTTAGAAAACCGAGGCATCATCACTCGTACACGCTCACCCTATATTTCCCCTGTTTGGCCAGTAAAAATACAGACAGACAGTGTAGGCTCCTGATTGATTACAGGCGATTAAACGCCAACACTGCACCTTTAACTGCAGCTGTACTGAGTATTGCAGTATTGGTAACTCAGATACAGGGAGCATCTCACACAGGGATGGCAACTTTAGACGTAAAAGATATGTTTTTATGGTTCCCCTCCAGGAACATGGTAAGCCCAATTTGCTTTTACCTGGAAAGGGATACAATACACCTTTAACAGGCTGCCTCAGGGATATAAACATTCCCCCACCATTGCTCACAATGCTTTAGCTAAAACACTGACTGGAATTCCTATTCCATCAGACGTTACTATATATCAATATGTAGATGATCTTTTGATTGGAGGGGAACAATTTGACACTGTTAAACAGGCTATGGATGATGTGACATTGCAGTTAACAACCTTGGGTCTGGAAATTCCCCCATCCAAGTGTCAGGGACCCGCACAGGAAGTCAAATTCCTCGGGGTCTGCTGGATCAAAGGAGCCTCCTCTATCCCTCCTGACACACTGGAGGAAATAGAACAGGGACAGGCCCCTCTAATGTTAAGGAATTGCAACAAGTTTTAGGAACTTTAGTATACTGGCGTAAACATGTCCCTGGATTTTCTATCATTGCTCGACCCCTTTACAATTTACTGCGAAAAAAGAAATCATGGGAGTGGACAAATCAACATTCTAATGCCCTGGAGACACTGGTCAAAGAATTGAGACTATTTCAGGAGCTAGGTCCTAGCTATGGGATTTAGGAATGGGGATTTAGGGAACACGGTTCTCACTGTAATGTTTGGCAAAGAGGACCTGAAGGGCCTGAGCATCCACTTGAATTCAGTTCAAAGTCCTTTAATGATACTGAATCGCGATATTCGGACCTGGAAAAGGGACTATTGTCTTTGGTAAGAACTGTAAAGCGAGTGGAACAAATACGAAAAGAACAGAGTGTAACCATTTGAGGACCTTTCCATCTCCTAGATTCAGTTTGTAAAGGGACGGTGCCGCCTGCTGGCATTGCCCAAAAGCCTACAGTCCGTAAGTGGTACACCTATCTGGACAACATCAATGAGATTATGCCTCTTACAGAGGGAAGCACTAAGGTGTCTAAATTACAAAAAGATATAGACAGCACTTCACTGTTCCAAACTCCTCCAAGCAAACCATCTCCTATTCAGGAGGCACTTCCTCTAACAGAAACCAGCAACCTCGAAGGGGTATGGTTCACTGTTGCATCATCCTACAGGCAAAACAATAAGTGGACTTATAACACTGTGATGCTGGAAGTAGTCATGGGAAAACAGGCCAGGCCGAGCTGATTTCTATAAGGAAGGCATAGCCCGAGGATGGCCTGTGTCAACAAAACTGTGTGAACAAGTGGTCACTGCCTGTTCACAATGTTGCCTGCGACTTAACAAAGATCGTCCAAGTAAGACGCCTCCCATGCACATCCGAAATAAAAAAACACTGTGGCACACCTGGCAAATTGATTACATAGGTCCATTGAGACCCTCAGGGGGTAAAAAACATATATTAGTAGGGGTGGAAGTTGTTTCAGGAATTACCATGGCAATGGCTGTCCCATCTGCAACTGGAGATAACACAATTTACAGCCTGAAGGAATGGTTCAGCACACTCCCCCTTCCTGAGGAGATTCAAAGTGACAACGGATCACGCTTTACAGCCACAGTGGTACAAGACTGGGCAAAAGAAGAAGCAATTCGGTGGGTATTCCACACTCCGTACTACCCCCAAGCAAACGGGATTGTTGAGCGAACAAATGGGTTAGTTAAGCGATTTGCTAAAACCCACGAATCTGGGTGGCATCTGCGATTATCCAATGCCATCTATCAATCAAATAATAGATGGACCGGAGACGGCTGTCCCAAAATGAAAGCCTTCTCTGCTTCTGACACAACTTTGGTGCCAAAGGCAGACGTGAAACCAGGAGAACACCCTACTGGCTTTTACGCAGGCCAGCCAGTGCTGGTTAAAGTGCCTCAGATTGGAACAGTGGCACTAGTATTAACAAAACCAAAAAATCTTTACGCTTGGGAAGTGAAAGATAGCTCTGGAAAACTGCATCGAATCAGTACTAGATGGACAGTACCTACCTTTTAACCTATTATATGCCGGTTTCAATGACAACCAAGCACTTTCCTTTCTTTTCTGTTTGCAGGTATTTCAAACGCTGGGAAACTATGCCTAAAATCAGGGACTGCCATGTGTCAAAACAGACTGCCATCAAGGACTGCTGATTTATACTTCTAGTCCTAATCCGTGGAATCATCTGTAAACCAAAGTTCCCAGAAACTCCAAACAATCTGACAAAAAGGATAATGTTGATTCAATTCTGATAGGAATACTGATTTCTAGTTTTACTTGTATATCACGTGACTTTTTTTTTTTTACCTTTTGCTTTTTCGTTTAAGTTACTGGTTTTTAATGCACAATAGTTTTCTTGTGGTTTTGATAGTTATAATTTACTATAGAATTGTCAAAATGAATCTTCTATCATGCGTTAGCAGTGGTAGACAAATATGTGTAAGTTTAATATGTGTTTACATATTAGGTGTAATGATTGTGCATGTGTTCCATAGAGATTGTAATCAAAAAACAAAGAGATCTTTGGGTATGACAGAGGAAAACACAGCCTTTAAGTTGTTGCAAGGATTTCTTAGAATGATGCATTGGACTCAGGGAACTACTTGCCTTATGCTGCCAACAACCCCAGCAGAGGGACTCCCTTTTGTGGTTATTCCCCTTGACCTAAAAGGAGCACTGCTGGGTTTATGGGAAACAAAAGACAATACCATCTCCACACCATGGGGAAGCAGAATTACCTACAAACATTATACTCATCTTTCAAACCTTAACTATGCCAGCATATGGTCTAACTAACTGCACTCGAGAGCTTGACAAAAATTTCCTGAATTTAAACAAGATAAAATTGTCTATTGACTGTATGGAGGTACCCTGGCTTGACCAGCCTCCTTGACCATTCTGGGGTGTACCCAGTAGCTTTAAATATAGTATCCCGGTACAAGCTGAATGGTGTATCTGAATGTAGTCCACGATCTAATGATGTACCTTGTATGTGGACTATTGCTGATCATAGAACCCATTTTACACAATGGGGAGAAAAACCTCCAATTATCACGCCGCTAGGGCCAGTCCAATTATGGAATTGTACCAACAAGATAATTTGTTCTAATACTGATGAGTACCCACGGGTATGGATGGTTGCAGACCTTTACCTCGCTTTAAGAAGTGTATGTTTGTGTCATAATTATATTGCCCCAATCCCTAAGACAAGGTCAGATTGTACGATAAAAGTGGATCCCAAACAGGTTAACAAATGGGCATATGACATAGTTTCTAACAACAATGCTGAGCCACAGGCCAAAAGACGCTGAGTTCCTTTCCAACATTATCTAAATGGACATGATAGCCTTGATAAACTAGAAAACAGTACGTGTAGCACTTTAATGCTGCCTGCACCACCTGAAACTGTATGGGTGTGTTCTAATGGACAAATATCAGACTACAACCCAATTGGGATGGATTAGAATGTACTCTAGGTATTCCAAGCTTGTGTCCTACTGCAGCTTTTAATTTCATTCAATCCTTAACAAAATCACGAGGACATAGAGTTAAAAGACAGTCACAAATGTGGAACTCTATGCAAGAAAATGGTAATATTTTTGCCTGGCCGAGCTATTATACCCCAGCAATGAGACTAAACTTAGGAATGAAAGCTTTTTGGGGTTATTGGACAGTAATAACCAATAATCGATTATATATAGAAAATTTGACATGGCAAGTAGAATCCTGAGTGACTCCTGAGTCCAAGCATGTCTTTCATCTTGCATTGACAAGTCCAGCAAGGCCATTGAGCCACATAACGATAATAACAATTATAATAATCAATAAGCAAAACAAACTATATACAACACAATTTTTCTCACCACCTGACTACTGATTCACAGCCCAAAAAAGTTCGAACCCCTGGCCAAGAGAGGATTCAAACTCATGGAATCCGATAAGAGCCGATAGCTTTCCACTCCCCAGCCAATCCCCATTCATCAACTGAGCATGATGTCTATGGTATGGAATATTTCCACTGGCCAGCTTGGCTATCTGTCTGGCTATGCTCCTTCCCAGCTCCTGCACACCTGCTCATTAGCTGAATATGAGAAACTGTAATAAGTCCTTGATTTTGTAGCAACAACTAAAAACATCAGTGTTATCAACCGTCTTCTGGTACTAAATTCAAAACATAGCAGCTACTGGGAGGACAATTAACTCTATGCCAGCCGAAACCAGGACAAAAAGGATAGCAAATGACACATTTCAGAGCTGGGTTTCATTGGTGTTGATTCATTCTACACGACTGAGAGCTGGTGTGTTAGTGGGGACCACTTGGCTTGTTAGATCTCCACCTATGAGATCCTAATGTACCATGTTACTGTTAAGGGAGAAGTCAGTGCCCGAGCATTCACACACCATTCAAGGAGTCACATGCACACTACCTGAGGCTTCAACTGCTAGGACCAGAGTCCCTTCGCAGCGGGCGACTCCAGTGAGCCGACGGGTGCCCCTTTTCAACTCCTTTTACACACACACTGACTCACTCTCACGTGCTTCCTCATCCCTCAGGCTCAACCCTAGGTTTCCCGAAGCAGAGTCTCCGACACAATGTACACCAGACAAATTCATTGAGTGGTACAGTGGTGTAAAACAGCTCGAAACAAAGAAATCCCTGGGCAATTATACCCTTACAATCTAAGTTCCCATCCAAGCGGCAGCTGATCCAGTGGTGCTATTTGGGTCTGGGGTCTTTTGTTCCTCATTGGGCCCCTTTATTGTCTCTGGGCAGGCTGAAGATTTATCCCTTATCTTCAAAAAGGCCCTGCTGCTGTCAATGGATGACTTAACTTCCTTATCTTCTAGCTGCAACTGAGTCCTTGGGGCCCTCCTTCACTTAGCTTGGCAAGGGTTCAATCAAAGTTCACTGTATCCAGATGGAAAATTCACAGCGTGCGGCCTAAGGCTTCAGTGAAGTTAGCCACTAATGCTAAGCAAGTTAGTTATACGAATATATGAGTAGCATACCAGAACAAAAAACAGTAACTCTTCTTATATTTCAACTAGTTTTTTTTTATTACAATAATAATTACAACCTTCTTACCTGCAGTTTATTTTACAGTACCAAGCTGTATTTGAAAAATATTTCTTAGTAACATGTGGCTTTATCAGGAGTTCAAAGGGCTGTAACCCCTGACCCTGTGTTTTGGCATTGGCTGCTGCAATGCATGCTTCGTTTGGGTTGTCACTGGGCATCTCACTGGGTATAGACTCCCCTTCCTCTCCCCATCCCAGTGCCAGTGGCATCCAGCCTGAGAGCTGAGGGCTTAAATATTTGAAACATTATGTTAAGAAACAGTAATGCAAAAGCATGGGCTGTAGTCTAGAAATAATTTTTGTTTGGTTTGCAGTAAATTGACCTTGTAACACATCCTTGTTTATTCTTAAGCCAATATCTGGTAGAATTCCTATTAACAGTTGCTGATGGTGTTAGAGATTGATTATAAAGATTGATTATAGAATAGAATAAAATCATAGAACTAGAACGTAGATTCAGCTGTGTAAACACAGCTGTGTTAAGAAACCATACAATCAGTATGTTGTAATTGGGATAGAAATCAATTGTATGGATTGTATTGAACAGAATTCACAAAAAGAAGATGAAGGACAGATGACGACTCCGAAACGACCCTGAAACCAAGCAAGGCCTGAAACCAGCGAGGGAGAATTCTACGAAGACAGAAGAATAGAAAGAACTTAATAAATGATGTACGGAACGGTTGCTTAGAAACTTATGAAGATTCTAGACTTGATGTCATCGGTTTAATAAATGTATATAAACTGGTCTAGCGAGTTAAGCTTTGCCACTCGCTGAGGTGATGGCCCAACTCTGAGTTGTGAATAAAGCAATACCTAGTGTAACCCACTCGTGTGAGGATAAAATCTTTAACAGAATTTGGTGACCCAGATGGGACACTAGGACACAGGAGATGGATACTCAGGATCTTTTCTGGGAACACCCGAGACCAATGCTCAAAGTGCTGGCACAAAACAAAAGGACTAGGTGAGTCCAAGAGCTTTTGGTCTCGAGTGTGTTCAGAATGATTGTTGAGATTTTCTCTTGTGTTTAAATTTTGCTTGAAGTATTTGATATGGGAACTACACCCAGCGTTGAAAGGGGGACGCTCCTTGCTGAGGTTTTAGAAAATTGGAGTAATATAACTTTGTCTCAGACTTTGAAGAAAAAGAAATTGATATTATTATGTCAGGAGGAATGGCCATTTCTCACTAGAACTAGAGGAGGGGGCCTATGGATGTGTGGCCCCCTAAGGGAACTTTTAAGATACAGAAGTTAAAATTTTTGCAAATAATTCTAGAAGGTGCAGGAACTCAAGACATTGATTATTGGTATATTTGGTATAATTGGGCCCAACAAAGAAGGAAACCTGCAGGTAATCATAATAATGGAGGTCAATTATCACCCTCTGCTCCCTTTGCTCCCTCTGCTCTGGAGGCAGACGATGATAATTCTACCTCAAAAGGGATTGGAATGTATCCCATGAAATTGGATTACATTCCAAACCCTAGGACTGGACCAGGAGCCCCGCCAGAGGTCCCTGCAATCCAAGCCGTGGTGAGACATGAACCTTGGAAACAAGGAGATTTGGTAGCTTGGCAAGCAAAAATGCCGAGACTGCGAGATGATGCAGAAAAATGTGCTCAATTATTATCTGGCATCATAACTGATTATTTTCCTAATTGGAGTGATGTAAGAACTCTCCTCCGAGAATTATTCCAATCAGGCGAAAGAGAAAAAATTTTACAAAAAGATAGGGAAATTGCTCAGAGGGGAAATGGACTTAATCCATGGCCTGAGCAAAATCCAGGCTGGGATGTAACTACCACAGAAGGACTTCAAGCCTATCCAACTGCTGTTCAACAATTAGTTGAAGCAGTTAGACAAACTGGAGAACGAGTCACAAATTGGACCAAAGTAATGGAATGTAGGCAAAAACCTGATGAGCATCCTGGTGATTATTGGGGAAGACTAAAAGCTTCACTTTTAAAATATGGGGGAATGAGTTGTGAAAATTTTCAGGAACCATTGGCCATAAGTGTGTTTGTGGACCGGTCTGCTCCTGACATTAATATTTCCGAAAACACATGCCAGGCTGGCAAGGTGAAACTTTGTCTAAAATCCTGAGCATAGCAACTTTTGTTTTTGATGGAAGGAGTGAAGAACAACAGAAGCAAGAAGAGGAGAAACTGAAGGCAGAAAGGAAGAGAGAACGTAAAGAAAAAAAGAGAAATCAACTTGCTCGCTGCAGCGATTGCTCAGAATTATAACCAAAGAGGAAGAGGCCGGGGATATCCCCGAAGAGGAATCAGAGGAAGAGGCCAAAGAGGCAGAGATCTTCCTCCCCCTGTTTCCCCATATTTTAACAATCCTGAATGTTTTTATTGTGGTAATTTAGGTCATATACAGCGTGCATGCTCCTTGAGACCAGTGACTTTGGCAGTCGAAGTTAGAAACTACGGAAACTACTACCTCCCTGGCCTCACTCACAGTAATTGATGGAAGCGGTTGGAGTTAAGGTAGATCATAACGGTCACGTCACAGCAAAGGTAAATGGTACTTTTGTCAATTTTCTAGTAGATACGGGAGCAACTATATCATTATTAAACTTTTTCGTTCCGCAATTATCAGGAGAAAAAATAAAGGTAGATGGAGTGGTGAGAGGTAAGGAATTGCCCCTTTCGCTTCCCCTTCTGGTGGTATTGGGAGGAAAAATGGCTTGGGGAAAGTTTGTTGTCTCCCCTGAAACACCTGTGTCTTTGCTGGGATGGGATTTATTGCAAGAATTTGGCACTTGAATCTCTTTAACTCCAACTGGTATCCAATTAATAGTAATTGGCATGTCTTTAATCAAAATACCAGAAAATAAAAAGGAGGGAAAAAAGATCCCTGAGGAACTCTCTGATATTCCTCATGAATTATGGAGCACTTCTGGAGATGAAGTAGGGCTGTTAAAATCAGCTGAACCTGTGGTAATCCAAACAAAAGGAGGGACACCTCCTTCTATTTGACAATATCCAATAGTTTCAGAAGCAATTCCTAGTATTGGTAAACAAATTGATAAATTCTTAAAAGAGAGAATTCTAAAAGAATGTAGGAGCCCTTATAATACCCCAATTTTACCTGTAAGTAAAAACAGGTTGGACAACGAGGGAGACCCTGAATATAGGTTTGTTCAAGATTTACAAACAGTTAATGAGCATGTCATTGCACCCCATCCAGTTGTTCCAGACCCAAGTTTGATATTAACTCAAATACCACCTTGGGGCCAGTATTATACTGTGCTTGATTTAACAGGAGCCTTTTTTTTTGTATACCAATAGCAGAACAAAGTCAACATATTTTTGCCTTTACCTGGCAAGGGAAACAGTTAACCTGGACACGATTGCCGCAAGGTTTTACTAGTTCACCCACTATTTTCTCTCAGATTTTGAGAAATGATTTACAACATTTAAATTTTCCCTGTTTGTCTGTTTTGATACAATATGTGGATGATCTTTTACTTGTGAGAAAGACAAAAGAAAATTCTATATGTGATACTAAATATTTGTGTTGTCAATTGGTGCAGGAGGGTCATTGAGTCTCTCCATCCAAACTGCAGTTTTGCCAGACTAAGGTAAAGTACCTGGGATTTTTATTAAGTCCGGGAAAAAGAGAAATTGATCCTGAAAGAGTTAAAATAATACAGGAACTGCCAAAACCTACCACTAAGAAGCAGTTAAGAGGATTTTTAGGGCAACTTGGATTTTGCAGATCTTGGATCCCTGGATTTAGTGAAATAGCAAAACCGTTGCATGAAGCAACCAGGAATGAAGAGGTGGAACCTATAGCATGGGGATCTAAAAGAGAAAGTTTTTCGGACACTAAAGAATGCCTTATTGAATGCCCCAGCATTAGGACTCCCTGATTATACCAAACCCTTTAAACTTTATTGTGATGAGATAAAGGGAACAGCCAGAGGAATTTTAGTCCAAACTTTAGGGCCTCATGAAAGACCAGTAGCTTATTTTTCAACTACGTTAGATCCTGTAGTAAAAGGAACTCCGTTTTGTATCCGAGAAATTGCAGCTGCAGCTGAGATGGTAGAAAAATCTATGTCAATTGTTTTAGGACATGCACTAACCGTATGTGTACCCCATGAGGTGGAAATTTTGTTAAAACAATATGCTGAAAAGTCTCTTTCACCCCAAAGAGCACATCGTTATGAATCGGTATTGTTATTAGCTGACAATTTGAAATTGGAAAGGTGCAACACGCTTAACCCTGCCACACTGTTACCTTTGCCAACTGATGGTGAAAAAGATACTCATGATTGTACGCAAATTTTAACATTTACTAGCAAGTCTCGAGACGACATAACAGATCAACCACTTGATAACCTGGAGATGAGTCTTTTCACAGATGGATCATCATATTACGATAAAGAACGATGGGTTGTGGGCTTTGCGGTGATGACAGGAACAACGGTATTAATTGCTGGACCTCTAACTTTGTCTCTGGGAGCGCAAGGTGCGGAAGTTGTCACACTGACAGAAGCAGCCAGGTATGCAAAAGGGAAAAAAGTGAACATTTATACTGACTCAAAATATGCTTTTGGAGTGTGTCATGCCACAGGTGCCCTCTGGAAAGAAAGAGGATTTCTAACTTCAGCAGGAAAAACAATTGCTCATGGAAAGCAGATAAAAGATTTACTGGAAACGATTCAATTGCTGACAGCTTTAGCGGTAATATATATTAAAGCTCACACAGGAAAACAAGATGCCATCTCAAGAGGTAACCACGTGGCTGATCAAGCAGCCCAAGCAGCTGCTAGGCGTTGCAACCTACTTATGGCTGCACTGCAAACAAAGGAAGAATGGACAAGCCCACCGGACATGTGCCAACTCTAATAATCCTTAACTGAAGATGAACGATCCTTATGGGAACGACTAGGAGCTCAAAAACAAGGAGAGCAGTGGATTTTGAACAACAAACCTCTGTTGCCAAAAAGGTATTTATTACCCTTAACCTGTTGGTTCCATGAGAAAACTCATGGAGGACCGGAGAGCATAGCCTCTCGAATTCAAAGACTGTGGGCAGCACCAGGAATTTACACTGCAGCACGAAGAGTTTGTGAGAATTGTAAACTCTGCGAGCAATATGCTACATTGCGAATTAACCCGCCACAAGGTAAAAGGCCTCCGGCCACCTTTCCTTTTCAAAAGCTCCAAATTGATTATGCTGAGATGCCTAAAGCTCTGGGTTATGCATACTTGTTAGTGATTGTAGATCAGTTATCTGGATGGGTAGAAGCTTTCCCAACAAGAAAGAATGATTCAAAATCAGTAGTTAAGATTTTGTTAAAAGAATTAATTCCATGGTATGGCGTTCCAGAAATAATTGACTCAGATAGGGGAGCACACTTTACGGCAGCTATTTTGGTTCAAATACATCATGATTTAGGAATTAGACAACAATTACACACCCCTTATCATCCGGAGTCCTCTGGACAAGTAGAAAGGATGAATAGAATTATTAAGGAGAAGTTAGTTAAGGTTTGTAAACAAACTGGATTAAAATGGCCAGAAGCTTTGAACTTAGTTTTATGGGATATTAGAAACACTCCAAGACATCCTGTAGGAGTGTCCCCTGCAGAAATTCTTTTTGGTAGAATTCTTGCCATTCCGGGAACTTATGTTCCGGCAAAAGCTAGCCTTTTGGATGGAGATGAGCAAATCACTCAATACCTTTTGTACCTCCAGGATTCTTTTTCCCAGATGAGAAATCATGCTTACTGGTATCAAGGTATATCTCCTGAAGTCCAGGTACATGATATACAGCCAGGAGATAAAGTTTATGTGAAAAATTACAAACAGAAAAATAGATTCGAACCAAAGTGGGAAGGACCATACACTGTACTACTAACCTCTTTTTATGCTGTTAAGGTTGCTGGGAAAGAGACCTGGATCCATCATTCTCACGTCCGGAAAGATACTGAAGAGCAATGAATTGGGTATATGTGTTGCTAATTTTTCTATGTAGAATGCCTGTTAGCATTCTCCACGGATTCTGGGTAAGATCAGCAATACGCTATCAAGATGCCTCTACCAATATCACTAACATTATGTATAGCAATTTGTCTTGTGAACTTAAGGGCCAAGCTGCAGGAATTAAGACAGACTCTGGGTGGTTCGTTCTTACATCTGACTGTCCGAAGATTGAGACGAGAGACGCTATCAATCTATATGGAGATTCTCTGCAATTCTGTGTCAACGTACGAACTCTGCTTGACGATCGATGGGATACTTGGACCTCCGGCTATGGTAGCTCTAAACGGTTGCATGCGTACCGGGACTGGGATAGCGGCAAATCCTCTATATTTGCATATCATATTCAGTTACAAGACCCCCTCTGGGGAAGAGGAACATGGTGCTATGATCATCACATGTGGGGAATTTATGGCTGTGGAGATTGGTGCTGTCATAGATACGATTTATCAGGCAATCGCTTTTATGGTGAATTTAGGATTGTGATTTATGATTACACCTATACTAACCTTTTGAATTTGATGTCTGTCTGTAGGATTAATCGACCCACTGTATATCGAAGCATGCAAACCCCTCAATGGTTAAGCAGACGCCTAAAAGGTCAGGAGGAAATAAACCACAGAGAACAGATTGAAAATGAATGGCATAATAACATGCATGTGTCACTCGTGAATTCTTTTATTAAGAATCTAAATCTAACTGAATGCTGGATTTGTGTCTCATTGCCGAAAACTGTTGATCAGGGATTCCAGCTAATAGGTATTCCTATACCTAAAGCAGTAAATTGGAATCGATATTGGTATAGTACTACATTCACTGACACCTACAAAGAGCAAATCTGGGATATTCAATTACCCAAGCAAGGGAACTATTCCCAAGTACATTGTGTTCAAAGATGTTATCTTTCTACGTGTTCTAATCGATTCCTGTGCCAAAATCACACATTTGTGGGAAACTGGACAAACTGCCAAACCACAACCACAATAAGTTCTGGGTTGTGGTTAAGCTGGCAAGCCCCTCCAGATTTAGGTATCTTTTGGCTTTGTGGAACAAAAGCATATACAGCTTTACCTATAGCTTGGGGAGGAATTTGTACTCTTGGAGTTCTCACTTCAGATTTGCAAATACATCCTAAAGTTTTACCCAAAGACACTTGGCACCGGACCTATATTAATCGTTTGAGAAGAAATCTTAATCCCTTGATAGAAAGACCTACAGGGTTCCACTCTTTTCTCCATTGGTTTATCCCTTCTTTAGGGGTAAGTGAATTGGAAAAAGCAATTCTTAACATTTCCGGAGAGACTGAAAAAATAGCAAATTCCACAGCACATGGACTGCTCACTTTGCAAAAAGAGGTTTCTGAATTATCGAAAATTACAATACAAAATCGGATGGCATTGGATATGATATTAGCTTCCCAAGGAGGGGTCTGCACCATTTTAAATGTAAGTTGCTGTATGTACACCGATCATAGTGGAGAGTTAATTACTGATGTGCAGAAAATTTGGGAAGTTAGTAAACAGATGCAACAAGTGCAAAAAGACAACACATCGTGGGGATTCACTGATACTGTTTCTTGGTTAACCTCTTGGTTCCCAAACCTAGCTACTTGGTTAAAGAAAGCTTTAATAATATTATTATTTGTTGTAATAATCGTTGTTTCTCTGTTTGCGATTTTTCAATGTATACTAACTTGTTTAATGTCAATCACTAAGAAGTGTCAAAAAGAAGTTTGGAAATATAGTAATTAGTAATTGCAGGGATGCAATAAAAACAAAAGGAGGGAATGTTAGAGATTGATTATAAAGATTGATTATAGAATAGAATAAAATCATAGAACTAGAACGTAGATTCAGCTGTGTAAACACAGCTGTATTAAGAAACCATACAATCAGTATGTTGTAATTGGGATAGAAATCAATTGTATGGATTGTATCAAACAGAATTCACAAAAAGAAGATGAAGGACAGACGACGACTCTGAGATGACCCTGAAACCAAGCAAGGCCTGAAACCAGCGAGGGAGAATTCTATGAAGACAGAAGAATAGAAAGAACTTAATAAATTATGTACTTAAAGGAACGGAACAGTTGCTTAGAAATGTATTGTCCTGGGTTCGGCCAGGACAGGGTTAATTTTCACCAGAATCCAGGAAGGGGCACAGCCGGGTGGGCTGACCTAACCCCAACCTGGCCAAACAGAGCCCGGTATTCCATACCATGTGCCGTAATGCTGGGTTCCAGTGGGGGGGGGGGCGGCGTGGCAGGAACTCACTCACGGGTCGGGAGCATGCGGCGCCGGTCCTGTCCGAGAGAGCGGGTCTGTTGTGCGGTCTGTTTTGTTGTGTTTTCTCCTTATCTGTATTATTGTTGTTACTGTTCCCTTTGTTTGCCGTTCTGTTAAACTGCCCTTATCCTGACCCACCAGTTTTCTGCCTGTTTATTTCCACTCTCCTCCGCACCGCGGCGGGGGGAGGGGCGGCCGCGTGGCGCTTTTGTTGCCGGCAGCAGCCGAAACCAAAACATTAATTGGCGCCCAGGCGTGGGGCGGGGATAACGGCAGGGCTGAGCAGCGGGTGTTAAAATAGCTTTCTTAAATTTTGTTATACGCATTTATTGTGTTAAATAGTCGCCGGTAAAAAGTGTTTCTGTCTTTGATCAGATGGCTGTGGTTTCTGAATCCTTATTTGCTGTATCTGTTCGTTGCCATGCTGTTCATTACCTCGGGGAAAAGGACCAGGATGATGATTTTGCTGTACTGTGTGATATCGACTTATCATATGATAACATCATTGGACATGAAATTAGGCTTGTGTTTGCATGCGGCACTGCGATCATTTCCGTACCTCGGATCCTATGTCTTCGAATTTGTTAATAATCAAACCCAGCCTGTGGGGAAAACCGGAGGGGATGCTTTCCCCCACTGTTTCGCCCCCCCTCTCTCCTTCAGGCTGGTCCTAACGGCTTTTGAGAATTTCGAGTACCTGTCCGATGCTCAGGCCATCACTCTCCTGTTGTTCTGCCTCCTGAATGGGTTGCAGGTTTTGTTTAGGGTCAAACAAGTCGTTAAGAACATCGTGCAGAGACCTGCCCCAGGGCCGGATAGCTCTGAGTGGCTGGGTGTGTGGGACAGCATGGGCAGGTGTCTAGAGCAGTGGGCACCTCCGATGTCTTTGAAACTCACCCCTGAGCAAGTACAGAATCCGGAAAAACTAGTAAAATATCTGCAAAAAGTGTGCTGTCACCCTGGGAACTCCAGAGAGACACAAATCACAGCAATGTGCTGGGGTCTGGCCCACGCCTACCGAGCCATGTTCAACACTGTTCAGTGCCCTAAAGGGAAAGGGGGGGGGAACGAAGCGGCAGGCACTGCGGCTGGCGCTGCCCCCCCATCCGGCCCTGCAGCCCCTCCAGCCCAGCAGGCAGTCACAGCCCCCCGACCAGCACCACCGCTGCTGCAGGCACTGGCGTTGTCCCGGCTCCTCCGGTGAGCACGGCAGCGGCTCCAGCCCCAGCTCCAGCAGCAGGCATCGTGCCTGAGCCCAATGACCAACCTGTGCCGGTAGCAGTCGCCCCCGTAAAACTAAAGAAAGACGCAAAGAGAGCAGATCGCTCTGGGAGGGATGACAATGAGCCAGGATCATCCAAGGAGATAGAGACAGAGATCATCACCCGGTCCCTGTCCCTGAGCGAGCTGCGAGACATGCGCAAAGATTTCAGCCGCCACCCAGGCGAGCACATTGTCACCTGGCTTATGAGGTGCTGGGATAACAGGGCCAGAAGCTTGGAATTAGAGGGCAAGGAAGCCAAGCAGCTGGGATCCCTGGCCAGGGAAGGGGGCATTGACAAGGCCATTGGGAAGAAGGAACAAGTCCTCAGCCTCTGGAGGAGACTTCTCTCAGGCGTGAGGGAGAGGTACCCCTTTAGTGATAATTTTGTATGCTATCCTGGCAAGTGGACCAATATGGAAAGGGGTATTCAGTACTTGAGGGAATTAGCTGTGCAGGAGCTGGTTTACTATGACCCAGACGATGAGCAGTTACCCACAGACCCAGATGAACTCCAGTGCACAGCATCTATGTGGAGGATGTTTGTGCGGAGCGCACCCTCCTCATATGCCAACTCACTGGCACTAGTAGACTGGAAAGGTAAGGAGGCACCAACAGTGCATGAGGTGGCTGTCAGACTCCGGCAATATGAGGAAAGTTTCTCTTCCTCCCTTGTCTCCGCTGTGGAGAAACTGGCCCGGGAGGTCCGGCAAATGAAAGAGAGCATGTCCTACTCCCCACCTGTACGGGCCAGTGTCTCAGCTATTAGGGGCAAGTGTTTCTCTGCTCAGGAGAGGGAATATAGAGGCTACACACCCCGGGGCACCCTGTGGTTTTCCTGTGTGACCACGGAGAGGACATGAGGAAGTGGGATGGAAAACCCACCTCTGCCGCGATTGAGAGACGGGACACCGCTTGATGCAAGCAGAATGTTCGTTTTATTGCCGTCGCACACATACATTTATACAGATCAAAAGACAGCGTGTTCTAAACTGATTGGTTAAGTTTCAAACTAGGCACTCATTAATTGGTTAACACAAATGCTGATGTGGACACATTTTTTCTAAGTTTATCTTAACTAAGGCAATACTTCCTCCTTCAAGATGACTCGGCACTATCTTGTTTCCCCCCAGGGCTTGTGACCAACAAGTTCCAGCACGTCCTCCTTTATCAATCGCACCACACTGGGGGCCCTGCTGAGACCAGTCGAACTCTGACCTACATCTCCCCCTTCCTGTTGCACGATAAGAACCCTTTTTATAGAGCGTGTTATTAGTTTTTGCAAACACTGCAACAGGCATGGAAGGAGCAATAACAGAAAAATAAAAATAGCCAAAGCATACACTGCTGTCTTTACCAGGCTCCTTAACCATCCAGACAGACCCCAACAGCTCAATTTCTTGTGGTTCCAGAGTAGTAAGTGGAAGTCGGGGGGTCCACATGTCCCAACAATCTGTTACATTTCGAGACACATTTTTAGATGGGAGGATACGCTGAAGATTCCTGGGAATCGGCCAGTCGTTTAGTGGCAAGCCCACAAGACAGGTAGAAAAAGGGTTGTTAGGAGAGGCAGTAGCGAGGCACAAGGTATCCTGTCCCGTAAGATTCGCTAGCGTCACCCATACGTTAATTTTGGGCAATGTAGGCAAAAATGAATAATTAGATGCCTCCCCTATCATAACCATAATCAGAAGTATTATTTTCAGAGCAGTTTTCTGCCCTTTTTCACCTTCCAAGCAAACCGCTTCCTGCATCGTTCTTTCATTCGATTCCAGTCCTTTTTTAAGACAGGCCATATAGCAGGTACTAGGTTAGTTCTACTACACTCTAAGTCACAAAATGATATGTCCTTCGCTCGTTTTAGCACTAGATCGGCCCACTCAGCACAGTTATAAAAATATCGGTTGCTGCCCAATTGTTCGTGCCCGGTAACGAGTAGAAGTCTAGCCACATCAATTTCCTTTTCTAAGCAAGCAGCGCACCAACGTCTAGCGAGTGTCACCCGACGCCACCATTCCTGCCCACAAGTATAGCATTTACACAAAACCCATGGTTCACAAGTGTTACAGAAAAGACACGAAACTTTCGTGACTGGTGTCTCTGTACACTGGTTCATACAGTCCTTCTATGTTTATGATTCAACCGTCCTGATTGTCCCGGTCCTCTTGAGGAGATTCACCGACTTGTTGATCAGAAGGTTGGTCCTGGGTGCGATCCGATTCGTCCTCAGACGGTTGTGGCAACGATTCGCGGAAAGGCCGCACGCTTTTCGCTGGAATCCATCGGGGGCCTCTTTCTGTGGAAACACAAGCATAACCTCTGCCCCACGTGATAAGGGGGTAAGGTCCCATGATCTTACCTGTTTCGGGATCTCGAATCAATACTGGAGCCTTGATTGTTGCTTCAAACGAAGCGTTTGTATTAAAATGACGAACTATCGGAGGGTTGCTGTCTAACAGAGAACAATTCAAAAAATTAAAAACATATAAGGCTTTCTGCAGACGCTCCTCAGGGGTAGCAGTCCCTACTCCCTTTTTTTGTTGTTGTAATAAACGTTTCAGAGATTGATGAGAGCGTTCAATTAAGGATTGGCCTGTAGGGGAGTGAGGAATGTCAGTAATGTGAGTAATCCCCCAGGAGTTAAAAAAGGCTTTTGTTGCGGCCGACACGTAGGCAGGGCCGTTGTCCGTCTTGATTTGAGAGGGTATACCTAAAGTGGCAAAGGCACGCATTAAATGTTTTTGAACATCACGTGTCTTTTCTCCTGTGTGGCAGGAGGCGAACAAGGCACCAGAAAAGGTATCAATGGAAGAGTGAATACATTTTAGATGACCAAATTCTGAAAAGTGGGTTACATCAGTTTACCACAGTTGTAAGCTCTGCAGTCCCCTAGGATTAACCCCTCCCGTTATCGACAGAAAGGAGTGTTTTTGACAGTCAGGACACACGGTGATAATGTTAGTTGCTTGCTGAGTAGTGAGGCCAAATTGCCGTTTAAGACCTCCAGCATTTTGGTGAAAGAAAGAATGGCTGAGTTTAGCCTGTGCTACGCGATCCGGTAATACTTGCACTGGTAACGTAAGCATATCAGCTCGTCGATTCCCTTCTGCAATAAAACCAGGTAAAACAATATGTGCCCTGACGTGCATAACAAAATAGGGATGAGGGTGCAAGTCCAAAAGGAAAATAAGCTCCTGCAATAAAGCAAACAATTCAGAATGTGAGACATCACGTAACACAGATGCTTCAGCTCGTTCAACAATTCCTACAACATAAGCTGAGTCAGTAATTATGTTAAGCGGTGTGGACCACTTTCGAAAGACTCGAACAACTGCGGTCAGCTCTACTATCTGAGGAGAACCAGGCACAGTGTCTATATCCGAGTTCCATTGTCCACGCTGGTCATCCCACCATAGGATGACCGATTTATGCGACTTTCCAGAGCCATCCGTAAACACGGTGAGGGCCTGCAAGGGTTGGTCACTTCTTTTTGGCCTGGACAGAAGACGAAAGTCAGCATTGAGTAGCTTATGAGATGGCGGGTGAGAGGTAAGTTGGCCTGTGTAGCCAGCTATCGCTATACTGAAGGTGTCGGATTGTTGGTGGAGCCACTGTAAGTAAGTACTTGCCACAGGCAAACAGATGCAGGCAAAGTCCATCCCTGATAGTGTCAATAAACGTTGCCGGGCTCTAATGATTAAGAACGCAAACATCTCGTGCTGTGTTGAAATAGTCTTTGAAGACTGATTGGGTAAGAAAACCCATTCAATAATCAGCAGTGGGTCTGATTTCTGAGAATCCCACTGAAATATTAGTGCATGAGGTTGTCGAGCGGGGTTTAAAATAATCAGAAAAAAGGGTAGCTCGGGAGCCCATCGATGTGCTTGTCGGAGACTAATTGCTGTAGCAACCTTTTGCAGGGAAGTAGTGGCTTCAGGGTCAAGACTGCGGGGGGAGCGCAAGTCAGTGTCCCCTTTTAGCAGTCTAAATAAAGGACCTAGGTCCGCATTAGAAATCCCCAACAGTGGTCGGATCCAATTGATTGTTCCCAACAATTTCTGTGCATCATGTAAATTTTGTATGTCTGTCTGTATCTGCAGAGGTTGGGGAGTTATAGTCTGGGCCCTGATGCGCCAACCTAAGTATTTCCATGGAGATATCTTTTGAACCTTTTCTGGCGCAATACAGAGGCCTGCCGAGTTAACGGCAGCCATGACAAGAGCTACAGCTTCCTCCATGACCTCATGGAGTTGTGCAGCCACTAGGATGTCATCCATATAGTGATACAACAAGACACTGGGCATCGTAGTTCTAACAGGGCTAAGTACTTTAGTTATGTACCACTGACAAATCGTAGGACTATTCTTCATTCCCTGTGGCAGCACAACCCACTGGTATCTTTGCAATGGGGCTTGCATGTTGACGCTTGGAACTGTGTCTTGGTTTTGGCTGCCGCCGGCAACAAAAGCGCCACGCGGCCGCCCCTCCCCCCGCCGGCGTGCGGAGGAGAATGGAAAAAAAGAGGCAGAAACTGGTGGGTCGGGATAAGGGCAGTTTAACAGAACAGCAAACAGAGGGAACAGCAACAACAACAATACAAATAAGGAGAAAACACAACAACGAACCGCACGACCCAGACAGCCGCTCTCCCCAACAGCACCGGCACCGCGTCCCCCCAAGCCGCGAGTCCCTTTTCGCTGTGCCGCCCCCCCCCCCCACCGGAACCCAGCGTGACGTCACATGGTATCGAATACTGGGCTCTGTTTGTCCAGGTGGGGTCAGCCCCCACCCCCCGGCTGTGCCCCTTCCTGGATTCCGGTGAAAATTAACCCTGTCCTGGCCAAACCCAGGACATTATCCACCCCTTATTCCATACCATCTACGTCATGCACAGGTCCCCCATTGTCCAGTTGATCACCACCACTTCTCCTGTCTCCAGATATCATTCCCTTAGTCTATGGATCATCACTCTAAAGTGTCCCTTGAGTTCATTTAATCCATGACTTTGGGCTCCATCTGTCGTAATGGTCTTCCGTGGCAGGAGAGGTGATGTGTGGTGATGGGCGGTCACTTGCTGCATCCGGAGCTCACGGCTGATGTTATCTGGTGCGGCCCGTGCCCACATTCTGCAGGAGATGTCAATCTTGAAGAAGTTGCCGGATGTCAGTTGTTGAAAAACCAGGTCCAGTCCCATCATCGCTGTGCTCTGCTAGGTTTTCATTGAAAAAGTCCATCCTTCTTTAATCTGGACGATTCTTACTATGCTACTACTGGTACAAAATATAACAATTATAACAGTGATAACAGACAGTGACAGGGTTATTTAACAACTAACTTTATACAATTTATTTATGGACTATTCTCCCCCAAAAATAAATCCCCATGAGGTACACATCGGACTTCCCCATCCTTCCACATTACCCACCAGGTACACCCAGGTCCTTGAGCAAAAGCAATCCCGCGGACAGGCTTGCATTTGCCTGAGGCAGGACTAACCCAAACCGTCTTCCCTAACATGTTCCGCATGTGCACTACAGGGACTTTATCCCCTTCTGTGGGGTGCTGAGGTTTTGACTGGGCAGGACCAGCCTGGTTGGTGGACCCTCTGGTGTTAACCAGCCAGGTGGCCTTTTCTAAATGAGTATCCCAATTTTTGAAAGTCCCACCCCCCATTGCCCTCAAAGTGGTTTTTAGCAGCCCATTGTAACATTCGATCTTTCCAGAGGCTGGTGCATGGTAGGGGATGTGATACACCCACTCGATACCGTGTTTTTTGGCCCCGGTGTCTATGAGGCTGTTGCGAAAGTGAGTCCCATTGTCCGACTCAATTCTCTCGGGAGTGCCATGTCGCCACAGAACTTGTTTTTCCAGGCCCAGGATGGTATTCCAGGCGGTGGCATGGGGCACAGGGTAGGTTTCCAGCCATCCAGTGGTGGCCTCCACCATTGTGAGCACATAGCGCTTGCCTTGGTGGGTTTGTGGCAGTGTGATGTAGTCAATCTGCCAAGCCTCCCCGTATTTATATTTTAGCCATCGTCCTCCATACCACTGAGGCTTTACCCGCTTGGCTTGCTTGATTGCAGCGCATGTCTCACATTCATGGATAACCTGTGCGATAGTGTCCATGGTCAAGTCCACCCCTCGGTCACGAGCCCATCTGTATGTCGCATCTCTTCCTTGGTGGCCCGAGGTGTCATGGGCCCACCGAGCTATAAAGAGTTCACCCTTATGTTGCCAGTCCAGATCCACCTGAGCCACTTCAATCCATAGACTAAGGGAATGATATCTGGAGACAGGAGAAGTGGTGGTGATCAACTGGACAGTGGGGGATCTGGGCATGACGTAGATGGTATGGAATAAGGGGTGGATAATGTCCTGGGTTCGGCCAGGACAGGGTTAATTTTCACCGGAATCCAGGAAGGGGCACAGCTGGGTGGGCTGACCTAACCCCAACCTGGCCAAACAGAGCCCGGTATTCCATACCATGTGCCGTCATGCTGGGTTCCGGTGGGGGGGGGTGGGCGGCGCGGCGGGAACTCACTCGCAGGTCGGGAGCACGCGGCGCCGGTCCTGTCCGAGAGAGCGGGTCTGTTGTGCGGTCTGTTTTTGTCATGTTTTCTCCTTATCTGTATCGTTGTTACTGTTCCCTTTGTTTGCCGTTCTGTTAAACTGCCCTTATCCCGACCCACCAGTTTTCTGCCTGTTTATTTCCACTCTCCTCCGCACCGCGGTGGGGGGAGGGGCTGCCGCGTGGCGTTTTTGTTGCCGGCGGCAGCCGAAACCAAAACACTTATGAAGATTCTAGACTTGATGTCATCGGTTTAATAAATGTATTTAAACTGGTCTAGCGAGTTAAGCTTTGCCACTCACTGAGGTGATGGCCCAACTCTGAGTTGTGAATAAAGCAGTACCTAGTGTAACCCACTCGTGTGAGGATAAAATCTTTAACAGATGGGTCTAAGTCATCTTTACTAAGTGCAGTAGACTTCAAAAGTAGCTAGGTTTTTTTTTAAACTGCTGCTAGCCCACTGGGAATTTGAAATAAAAGGGAAAATAGCAAAGGCAGAAATCATAGAATGCTTTGGGTTGGAAGGGACCTTTAAAGGTCATCTAGCCCAACCCCTCCGCAATGAGCAGGGATATCTTCGACTAGACCAGGTTGCTCAGAACCACGTCCAACCTGGCCTACCTCTCTGGGCAAGCTGTTCCAGTGTTTCACCACCCTGATGGTAAAAAATTTCTTCCTTATATCTAGTCTAAATCTACCCTCCCTTAGTTTAAAGCCATTACTCCTTGTCCTATCACAACAGGCCTTGCTAAAATGATTGTCCCCATCTTTCCTACAGGTGTCCTCTTATTTTGTGTTGTGGTTGTTGCAGTTACCATGATTTACTTCACCATAGGAGCAGGGCTTATCTCAGTGATGCCAGCAGAAAAAGTGATTAACAAACCGAGCACAAATGTCTGTTGGGACAACAGGTCAAGCAAAGGGGGAATTGTGGGAACATACTATATTAACGAAGGTCATGATGTCCTTGAGAGTTTCTGAACAAGACTAAAATAAGGACTTTATCACTTGCAACAGAGGACTTTGGCAGAACGCCCAGAGAAAACGAAGGAGAAATCATACACAGTTAAGCTAGCCGACTGAATGTGGAAAATAGGTGCGTGAACAATGGATATTAAGGAATAAGCATTTGGGCTGGAGCACATCAACAGCTTTGTGAGTGTATAAAATACAGCTTTCTGATAAATAAAGGGTCTTTGATTTGGATATCGGAGTCTGTGTCATCGATCTCCTCAAAAGAGTAACTTTTTTTCACACCTGAAGCAGGAGGTTGTGGCAGCACATCACAACAAGTCACGGCAGTCAAAAAGCAAGCAAAGCAAGCAAAAGCAAGCAGAAGCAGCAGCACTTTATTGGTTAATCATAACATTTTTATATCCCCTTGTCCCCCACCCTCAGAGTCTCATTGGTGAGGGTCTTTCGATACACGGCTCCTTTGTTCTTCTGATTGGTCATCATGCGTCCGTTCACTCGACCTTCACGCTTATCAAAGAGTTGGAGTTTCCTATCCTGTTTCTTTGTTCCTTTCCTCCTGTTTTTCAACTACAGGTGCACAATATAATTAGCTCAAGGATATAGCTCTAATCCATCAAGATCATCAAGGCCACCCATGGCCCAGCTGATTCCCACAGGAGGTCACCTGCTATTAACTATCAACAAATGTATTTTAACTTGAACGTCACGAGCATGACATACAGCTGATTAAAGGGAGAAGTTGTAAAAGTCTCAGCCTAATAGACATGCCAGGCTCTGAAACTGATGTAGTGAATGAATACTAGTGCTATTGTCACAGCATCATGACCAGATACTGTGGATAGTTAGGGCCTGGCGGCCGGAAGATGTCGTGCTGTACGGAAAGGTAGGCCCCCCCCTCCTCTCCTGATAACCAGTAGCGTTTAGCCCATAGGTGTAAGCAGACGGAAGTGACGCTGTAAACCTAAGCTATATAATACTGTGCTACCCGTCAATAAACGCCATTTGCCGTCCACCACATTGGTGTCTGCGAGCAGATGGCCCGAGCGGCCGGGGGGTAGGTCGCCGTGCCGTTCCTGAACCAGGTCGCCACGCCAACAAAGGCAACAAGTGGTGCCGAAACCCGGGAAAGACTCGCCTGGAATCGGGTGAACGGCGGCCGGAGCGGCAGGACCAGCCCGGCGGGGAGGACGCTCCCGGACCAACAAGGAGGATGGAAGCCCTTGTGAAGGTCGTATCGCAATTACATAAGCAGTGGGGAATTGATTGTAAGCCCAAAGATTTTACGCTCGCAGTTGCGAGGCTTTTGCAAATTGGGGTCATTGACCAGCCGGTGGATATTCTCCACCCTGAGGTGTGGGATAAGTGCACTAAAGCGTTAGCCGAGGAAACGATGTCCTCGGGTTGTGGGAAAAAGCTTAAGTCGTGGGGGAAAGTCGTGCAGGCCCTGCAGAAAGCTATACAAGAGCAGGAGACCTGGAAGGCGGCAAAGAACTGTTTGTTAGCTACCCCAAAATTGGGAATCGGGGCAGCTACACAGACTTCGCACCCCCCAGACGATAACGGTTCTGCTGAGCCTAAAAATCAGCAAGAGGGCGACACGTCCCCTCAACTCCCGGACCCCGATCCGCTTACGGAGGGAGAGAAACAAGCTAAATCCTTCTGGGGCGGGTTAGCCGAGGAGGCTAGGGGCGCCGCGAAAGAAACAGAGTCTGATAAAGTCTGGGCCACACCACCGCCCTATGCGCCCCAAGATGGCACCGAGCACAAAGGGGAAAGGCGGGATGAAAATTCCTTTGGTGATAACAGGGAGGAAGCGCTAAAGTTATCAAGCGCACACAAAGGGGAGGCGGAGGAGAACAGGGGGGAGAGGAGCGGTAGGAGCGACCTAGAAGGGGAAAGGGGGGCCAGCGGGGGGCAGAGAGCCAACCGGCACGTGCATTTCAAAAGATGCGCCTGTGAGGTGGGCACCCCGCCGAGCGGAGGGCGGGGCAGGCCCGGGGGGGAGGAGCGGCCCGCCCATAGGGGAGGGGGCCGGAGCTCGGCAAAAAGGTACTGGAGACCGGAAGTAACCAGTCAGTCGAGTTCCGACTCCGAGTCAAACACTAGCGGGGATGAGTGGCTCGTAACTAATTTAAGTTTAGAAGAGAAGAAAACAAAGATAAATAAAGTCAAGAGCCAAAATATCCCCATCCAAATTAAAGAGAAACCGCGAGGGGGAGAAATCCCTCTCACGGACTAGAGGAAAATAAAGATTACGTGCGCCGACTGGACCCCATCGGCCGCACTAGCGTTCCCGGTCCGGGTGACGGACGGGGGACAGAGGGTCCACACACCGATAAACCCTAAGGATATACAAGCGATTGTTAAGGCAATCGCAGATAAAGGCCTTAATTCTGCCATTGTCTCCGCCCTCATAGATGGTGTCTTCGGGGGAGACGATATGCTCCCGTTCGATATAAAACAAACTTGTAGATTGATCTTTGACGGGGCAGGGATGATCGTTTTTAAACAAGAATGGGAGGACATCTGTGCAAGGCAATTGGCCCAAGTAACTGGGGCAGACCATCCACTGCATGGCTCCAGCCTGCAGCGGTTAATGGGCACAGATCCCACAATGATTACTCCCCAGGCACAAGCCCAGGGCCTGCGGGCCCATGAAGTCATTACAACTACTCGTGCGGCCAGAGAAGCTATTCGCATAGCCTCTAGAGTCATTGCCAAACCATCGCCATGGTCCACAATTAAGCAAAGTGAGAGTGAGAGTTTCACAACATTTGTGGATCGTCTCCAAGCAGCGGTCGATTCATCAGCCTTGCCTGTGGAGGCAAAAGGCCCAGTCGTAGCAGAATGTTTACATCAGCAGTGTAATTCAACAACCAAAGAAATCCTGCGATCACTATCAGCGGGGTCGAGTATCGCAGACATGATTAAGCATGTCGCGAAGGAAGAGCATCTAACCCCGATCCAGGTGGCTGTTCGCATCATACTAGCCAGAATAAAACTAATGAAAACTGTGAGTTTTTGTTCACAGGACCGGATCATCGGACACCCCCGTAACCCGTATACCCCAGTGACCAAAGAAGATGACAAGTCAGCAAACGTTCTGTCCAAGCCTGGAAGTTCCTCACTATCAGAAGTTGTGTTACAAAATAGGAGGGGAATGGATATTCTTTTCTTGCGACAGGGAGGCCTCTGCGCTGCATTAGGGGAAGAGTGCTGTTTTTATGCTGATCACACCGGAGTAGTCAGAGATACCATGGCCAAACTTAGAGAAGGTCTAGAAAAAAGAAAAAGAGACAAAGAAGCCCAACAAGGATGGTTTGAGTCGTGGTTTAACCATTCGCCATGGTTAACCACCCTGATATCCACCTTGATAGGGCCGATCGCGATGATCATAATGACACTAACTTTTGGACCCTGTATACTGAACAAGATCGTGTCATTCGTCAAGAGTCGGCTAGAGAAAGTTAACATCATGTTCGTAGAACACCAACAACTGCTTTAAAAATGTACCTACCCAGTGTTATCCTCAATCGTCCCTAAAAGTTACCTCAACTTCTACCCGTTTACTGTGCCTTATGTTTTCTATTCAAGTTTATAGCATATACTTTTTAACACTACTGTACAATATAGAATAAGAATAAGAATAACAATAGAATTTTTAAGATTATATTTTAGCTAATTTACAAATGCATTTCTCTAAGGTACCTTATCTTTGTAATCGTAAGATTTTAATATTTACATTTTTTAAATTGTAGTTAAGGTTAAGTAAGGTTAAGTCTGGCCAGATATTAAGTTTAAGTCTTAAGGTTAAGTATTAACACTTTTATATTTTATATTAACCTATTTAGTTAAGCATAAGGAGGGGGGAAATGTGGATAGTTAGGGCCTGGCGGCCGGAAGATGTCATGCTGTACGGAAAGGTAGGCCCCCCCCTCCTCTCCTGATAACCAGTAGCGTTTAGCCCATAGGTGTAAGCAGACGGAAGTGACGCTGTAAACCTAAGCTATATAATACTGTGCTACCCGTCAATAAACGCCATTTGCCGTCCACCACATTGGTGTCTGCGAGCAGATGGCCCGAGCGGCCGGGGGGTAGGTCGCCGTGCCGTTCCTGAACCAGGTCGCCACGCCAACAAAGGCAACAAGATACTGCTGGGGAAATTTTTCTCCTTGAAGAACAATTAAGTTAATAGCATGTGCACGTTTTGAAATTGATAGTAAGAACACAGTAGTGGTTTTCTGGAAGAAACAGATTCTGGAAGGAGGCTGCTGACTCTGGTACAACTTCAACATCCAGTGGTTTCACCTGTTGAGCTTGTTTACATTTCTGCCTGTGTCTTCCATTCCCTTCTAGTGAAAGTTTGCCACTCCCAATTATGCTACTAAAAACAAGTGTCAGGTGGAGCTGTGACCTGGATCCCTGGAAGGATCTGACTTAAAAACAACAGTAAAAAAAAAAAAAAAAAAAGATCGTGTTTAACCCATATCATTTCAGGGATCTATTGACAGGGCAGCCTAACAAACAGGCACTGTATCATTACTGAGGGAGCAAAATATGGAAACCAGCGGCCATGAGCAAAGGGAGACAGGAATTTCTCAAGGCCAAACCATCCTTAAAACCATGATGAATACAAACATGCTGTTTAAGTGCTAGAGTAGACACTAATGCTAGAAAGCAACTGGAAGGAAAAAACTGTCTTGGGATTTGTTCTATCCAATATTATTAGTGTGATCTCCAAGAACAGGATTTTCTCTTCCAGTAAGAATCCAGATGCCAAAAGGTACAGAGTGATGAGAAAAGGAGGAGCTGAGAGATATGGGACGATAACAGAGCAAACTAATGTGTGATATTGTAAGTGGGAAGAAACTAGAGTCAATGGCCAAGTGACCATAGTAATAGTGTCTAGTACACAGTGGTTGTGTAATATTCTCTCTTTCAGTTTCAGCTGCACCTGTTTTACTCATATTGTTGTTCTGGTTATTAAATAAATCCTTCACTAGCCAGTGCAGACCAGCTGGGTTTTTCTTGTTGGTTTTAGGAATGAACTTTCCAACACAAGCAGAAATTTTTTTCTAAGTAAAAAGCACCTACTGATATGGCTTTTTCTGTCCATACAACAAACCCTTGCTTTGACAGCTTTTAATACCCAATAGTTAGACATCATTTAAATCATCACGTTACAAAGTCAAAATTTAGCAATACATCTTTTCTAATAAGCTGTGGGCCTCAGCAGGGCCCCCAGCGTGGTGCAATTGATGAGGGAGGATGTGTTGGAACTTGTGGGCCATAAACCCTGGGAAGAAGGGAGTTAGTGCCCAGCCATCCTGACCCTGAGAAGAAGAGAGATAGTGCCGAGCCATCCTGAGGGAGGAAGCAAGGCCTTGGATAAGATAAGAATGTGTCTGCATGGCCTTAGTTTAGATGAGCTTAGGAAAAGAATGTGTCTGTATTAGCAACTGTGTTAACCAATCAATAGGTGCCTAGTTTGAAACTTAACCAATCAGTTTAAAACACGCTACCTTCTGATCTGTATAAATGTATGTGTGTAAGAACAATAAAACGATCATCCTGCTTGCATCAAGCGGTGTCCCGTCTCTCAATCGCGGCAATAAGCCTCTTTTTAAGCCTCTTCCTTGGGATGATTTAAGGATGATGTTTTAGGCTTCTCAAAAATATGAAGAATTACTACCTTCAGTGGCATAGTGCCAGCTGTTAACACCTAGCTCATATAAAATCAGATGCAGCCATTAAGTCAGTAAGAAGATTTCTTTTAACTTCAAGGGCCTTTCAGTTAAAAATTTAGTGCTGCTTTTAATTATTATGTATACAAAACCAAAAAATTGTGGTTTTTTTAGAGACAGTGACAGGCATTTTAGGAAGACTGAAGGCAGACATACAAAGGTGTTATTCACATTTGCTCATTCATTTCAAAAAGGTTTTCTTCATGTCAAGTATTTCCAGATCCTCTCATATTGTCATCACCTGCGGAGTTCAAATGATTGGTAGTTCCTGAAATCTTTGTATTTTAATAGCATCTTCCTCCCTGTATCTGAGTGATAATGTTCATTAGCAAAAATCTGTACTGGTTATTTTAATATTACAGTTATAATACTGAAATCATAAGGACAAAAGTATCAGTTAAGGTGCTGATTGTAATGAAGTGCTTTCATTTCTATGCAGGGGTTCAGTTCAACCAGCATCACTAGGAAAAACGTGCAGCTTTCTTAACAGATGTTCATTGAGTAAAATGAGTCTCGTGAAGCCTCCACCAAAACTGACTGTCATTGTTTTTTTTGGCAAAATTAAACATGTTAGATGCAATGAATTTTATATAAATTCAGTTTTGAAAAATCTTTATTTCGCTTCCTAATGTAGCAAACTCTCTACTGTCTTTTCCTTGTAAAGTATATAAATGCACATCAACTCATTAAAAATATGCATAAAGCCAGATGGTGCAAAGAAAATGTTTCCATAGAATTGTAATTTACAAGATAAATACTGATTAGAACAGTATTTTTGTTGTCTAATTAGAGACTACTCATGTTCATTCAGAAGTGTGTGTAGCATAAATGTTGAATACTTCTGGTAGGTTTACACCCTCTAGTTATGACCAAAGATCCATGCAAAGAGAAACAAATAATGAGTGATAATTGCTCAAAGCATGTGATAAACATTCATAGATTAAACACGCAGACATCTCTGGATTACGTTTCTCCCCGATTCATTCAAGAGTCAAAACAGGATGGAAGCAAGTCTAATTAGTTTGTTAAATTTTAAGTTGGCTTTGAAAACACAGAATAAAATCTTGTGCTAGTCAAGTGTTACAGAGCACTATGGCTTGCTATCTTGCTGTGAACTTCTTTACACAGTCATTGCCGTCACTACCAGTTAGACACGAAACGTGGATTTGATTACGACAGAGTGAGAAAATTCCAGAAGACATTTTTTGGAGGGGACACACTTGCTCTTAATGGGGGGGGGAGTTCAGAAGTGAGACTGCATCGTGGTTTAACCCCAGCCAGTAAATAAGCACCAGACAACCACTTGCTCACACCACCCCCCCCGCAGTGGGATGGGGTAGAGGGTAAAAGTGAGAAAACTCATGGGTTGAGATAAAGACAGTTTAATAGGGAAAGCAAAAGCTGCACATGTAAGCAAAGCAAAACAAGGAATTCATTCACTACTTCCCATTGGCAGGCAGCTGTTCAGCCATCTCCAGGAAAGCAGGGCTCCACCACACGTAACAATTACTTGGGAAAACAAAAAGCCATCAGTTCGAATGCCCCCCCTTTCTTCTTCTCCCCTTGCTTTGCATGCTGAGCGTCACGTCATATGGCATGGACTATCCCTTTGGTCAATTGGGGTCAGCAGTCCCGGCTGTGTCCCCTCCCAACTTCTTGTGCATTCCCAGCCGACTCGCTGGTGGGGGGGTCTGAGAAGCAGGGACTCATGACTGGTGTATCTAGTGCGTCCCATGCCCACGGTGTGCAGGTTGAACATGTCAATCTTGATGAAGCTGCTGGAGGCCAGCTGTTGAAGTCAGGTCCAATCCCATCACCGCTGTGCTTTGCTAGGTTTCATCAAAGTCCATCCTTCACTAGTCTGGGTGATTCTGACTGTAATATCCTTTATACAATTTATAACAACTGTAGTAGCGATAACAGACATTGATAGGGTCATTTAGCAGTTCACATCATACAATTTCAATTTATTGACTATTCTCACCCAAAATCAAATCCCAGTAAGGTACACATCGGACTTCCCCATCCTTTTGCATTACCCACCAGGTACACCCAGGTCCCTGAGCAAAAGAAATCCCATGGATGGGTTTACCTTTGCCTGAGGCAGGACTAACCCAGATTGTCTTCCCTAACATGTTCCACATGTGCACTACGGGGACTTTATCCCCTTATACAGGGCGCTGCGGTTTTGATTGGGCAGATCCAGCCCGACTGGTGGATCCTCTGGTGTTAATCAACCAGGTGGCCTTTGCTAAATGAGTATCCCAGTTTTTGAAAGTCCCACCCCCCATTGTTCTCAGAGTGGTTTTTGGCAGTCCATTGTACCATTCAATCTTTCCAGAGGCTTGTGCATGGTAGGGGATGTGATACACCCACTCGATACCGTGTTCTTTGGCCCAGGTGTCTATGAGGCTGTTACGAAAGTGAGTCCCATTATCCGGCTCAATTCTTTCGGGAGTGCCATGTCGCCACAGAACTTGTTTTTCCAGGCCCAGGATGGTATTCCGGGCGGTGGCATGGGGCACAGGGTAGGTTTCCAGCCATCCGGCGGTGGCCTCCACCATTGTGAGCACATAGCGCTTGCCTTGGCGGGTTTGTGGCAGTGTGATAGTCAATCTGCCAAGCCTCCCCGTATTTATATTTTAGCCATCGTCCTCCGTACCACTGAGGCCTTACCCGCTTGGCTTGCTTGATTGCAGCGCATGTGTCACATTCATGGATAACCTGTGCGATGGTATCCATTGTCAAGTCCAGCCCTCAGTCACGAGCCCATCTGTATGTTGCGTCTCTTCCTTGGTGGCCTGAGGTGTCATGGGCCCACCGAGCTATAAAGAGTTCACCCTTATGTTGCCAGTCCAGATCCACCTGAGCCACTTCACTCTTGACAGCCTGATCCACCTGATGGTTGTTTTGATGTTCCTCAGTTGCCCAGGCAGCAATATCTTGCCACAATGGGGCAGCCCAGATAGGTTTGCCTCTGCGCTGCCAGTTGTTCTTCTTCCATTGCTGCAGCCACCCCCACAGGGCATTGGCCACCATCCAGGAGTCGGTGTAAAGATAGAGCACTGGTCACTTCTCTCAACTGGCAATGTCTAAAGCCAGCTGGATGGCTTTCACCTCTGCAAACTGGCTGGACTCACCTCCTCCTTCAGTGGCTTCGGCAACTCGTCGTGTAGGGCTCCATACAACAGCCTTCCACTTTTGATGCTTTCCCACAATGCGACAGGATCCATCCGTGAACAGGGCATATTGCTTCTCATTTTCTGGCAGCTTGTTACACAGTGGGGCCTCTTCAGCACGTGTCACCTCCTCCTCTGGTGACATTCTGAAATTTTGCCTTCTGGCCAGTCCATGATTACCTCCAGAATTCCTGGGCGACAGGGGATTCCCATTCTGGCTCGCTGTGTGATCAGTGTGACCCACTTACTCCACGTAGCATCGGTGGCATGATGCGTAGAGGGGACCCTCTCTTTGAACATCCAGCCCAGGACCGGCAATCGTGGTGCTAGGAGGAGCTGTGCTTCAGTGCCGACCACTTCTGAAGCAGCTCGAACGCCTTCATATGCTGCCAGAATCTCTTTTTCAGTGGGAGTATGGCGGACCTCGGATCCTTTGTATCCCCGGCTCCAAAACCCCAGGGGTCGACCTCGAGTCTCCCCTGGTGCTTTCTGCCAGAGACTCCAGGTTGGGCCATTCTCCCCGGCTGTGGTGTAGAGCATGTTTTTAACATCTTGCGCTGACCGGACTGGACCAAGTGCGACGGCACGAACTATCTCCCGTTTAATTTGTTCAAAAGCCTGTCGTTGCTCAGGGCCCCATTCAAAATCATTCTTCTTCCGGGTCACTTGATAGAGGGGACTTACAATCTGGCTGTAATTTGGGATGTGCATCCTCCAAAAACCCACAACACCTAAGAAGGCCTGTGCTTCCTTTTTGCTGGTTGGTGGAGACATAGCTGCTATTTTGTTGATGACATCCATTGGGATATGACTGCGCCCATCCTGCCATTTTATCCCCAAAAACTGGAATCTCTTGCGCAGGTCTCTTGACTTTAATTCGCTTAATGGCGAAACCGGCTTTCAGAAGGATCTGAACTATTTTCTCCCCTTTCTCAAAAACTTCCTCCGCTGTGTCACCCCATACAATGATGTCACCCATGTACTACAGATGTTCTAGAGCTTCACCCTTTTCCAGTGCAGTCTGGATTAGTCCATGGCAAATGGTGGGACTGTGTTTCCACCCCTGGGGCAGTCGATTCCAGGTGTACTGGATGCCCCTCCAGGTGAAAGCAAACTGTGGCCTGCACTCTGCTGCCAAAGGGATGGAGAAGAATGCATTAGCGATGTGACCTTGGTGTCATCTGCATACTTACTCAATCCCCTCATCCAGATCATTGATAAAGATGTTAAACAAGACCGGACCCAAAACTGAGCCCTGGGGAACACCACTCGTGACCTGCCGCCAGCTGGATTTAACTCCATTCACCAGCACTCTCCGCGCTCAGCCTTCCAAGACAGTTTTTTATCCAGTGAAGTGTACACCCATCCAAACCATGGGCAGCTAGTTTCTCCAGGAGGATGCTGTGGGGAAAAGCGTCAAAGGCCTTACTGAAGTCCAGGTAGATGATATCCACAGCCTTTCCCTCATCCACTAGGTGGGTCACCTGGTCATAGAAGGAGATCAGGTTGGTCAAGCAGGACCTGCCTTTCATGATCCCATGCTGGCTGAGCCTGATCCCCTGCTTGTCCTTTACATGCCCAGTTAGTGCACTCAGGATGAATCGCTCCATAATCTTGCCTGGCACCGTGTGCCTTCTCACAGCAGGCCTAGGGAGACGTTCAGGAGAAATATGAATCAGTGGGTGATTTTAACTTAATAAGAACTTCCTGCAAGTGAAGCTGTCTGGGTGGTACCTAGTGGCAAACTAATAGTTACATTAATTCAACAATAGCTAATATAGAGGCATGATCTACACCTTCATAGCTCAGCCATATCTAAAGGGATTTTCACTAAGGACTGAAAATCCCACCATAAAAGCTTTCCATAATCTCACATAGCTGAACAGATGCTATTAAAGGGTGCAACTATTTAAGTGTTTCTTTTCCCCCACATGTCCATGGAAAGAAAAGCTAATCCTTTCTTGACTTATAAGAGTTCAGGTGTATTAAAAGAATTCCTTTTCAGTCCTGTGATTAAATTTACCTTTTCATTTCCAGTCCAGTATGCTCATAAATTATTTAACTAACTTAATATATCTTTTCAAAAGAAATTTCTTGGCGGGAGGAACAGCCATATACAACACTCTTCCGACAAATGCAAAGACATAAGCCAACTTTTCCATCTGAGTGCACATTCCAGCTGGGGAGAAATTTGCCTTGTGAGGGTAGAGCTGATAGGCAGCAGGTTGTGTATTAACAAGCATTCAAAAGGGAGATAAAACATTCAAAAAGGGGAAGGATGTCTACCAGCCTAGACAGAATATTAATGTCAGCAGCCAGACACCAGGAGGTCTATTATTACTTTAATACAATGCAAAGATTATGAAGAAACATTTACGTTCAGTTATTTCCTGCTGCCTAAGTGAATCTGGGTCCCTGGTAATTGTATTTCAGCTGTTTCCTGCATCCATTATTACCTGCAGAACTCCAGAGGCTTTGCATATTCATGTAGTCTCTACTTAATACCAAGATGTTAAGTAATGGTTTTACTGTTACTGTATTTCATTTCAGTAACTAGCTCTTTTTGTCATCCTCTCTGCCAGATAGCTATTCAGCTGCAATTTGAATCATAAAAAGGGCCACTGCCTTTGGAAAAGCGCTATGTAGACAAATATCCCAAGAAAACTAGGGTCTCTCAATCAGAATGGAGAGAGCTCCATCCTACACCTAAGAGAGATAATGGGCTGCGTATGGACAAAATATATCACCTTCATTAAAACTAAATAAAAATGAGTAGTAAATAAGTAGATTGTGTTAAAAAGGGGGAAAAAAACAAAAAAAGAAGAGTAACCGATCAGCTTAGCAATATGTGGCTGAAGCTTAGAAGAGAAAAGCAGGAATGCATCAGGAATCCAAGGATCACTTTATGAGCAATGGTTGTTTTCAGATTACAACTCTGAATACGATTTCTGTTTTTCAAAAGCCACACTCAATCACTACTTAATCCCAGCCTGGGCAGCGTGATGGTATTTGAAAACTCTGCCAGTCCAAACCAAAGCAGAGTTTAAGGAACAGCAGGCTTGAAGAGCATCAAAGTGTGTTTGATGCCAGTAGATAATTTTTATTTACCTTCTTACTGTAGCAAACAGATCAGTTCCAGTGCAACTATTCTTTAATCACCCTTTAAGGCTTCTATAGGCAACCTCAAACTAAAGCTGTTTTGGTTTGTGGTTTTTATTTCATCTGGGGTTTTTTCCCTCAAAAGCTGGAGTTAGCTGAGCGTGTGTGCTGGTTTTGGCTGGGATAGAGTTAATTTTCTTCATAGTAGCTAGTATGAGGCTATGCTTTGGTTTTGTGCTGGAAACAGTGTTGATAATACAAGGCTGTTTTTGTTATTGCTGAGCAGTGCTTACACAGAGTCAAAGCTTTTTCTGCTTCTCACATCACCCCACCAGTGAGTAGGCTGGGGGTGCACAAGAAGTTGGGAGGGGACACAGCTGGGACAGCTGACCCCAACTGACCAAAGGGATAGTCCATGCCACATGACGTCATGATCAGCATATAAAGCTGGAGGAAGAAGAAGGAAGGGGGAACCTTCGAACTGATGGCTTTTTGTCTTCCCAAGTAACTGTTACGTGTGATGGAGCCCTGCTTTCCTGGAGATAGCTGAATAGCTGCCTGCCAATGGGAAGTAGTGAATGAATTCCTTGTTTTGCTTTGCTTGTGTGTGTGGCTTTTGCTTTCCCTATTAAACTGTCTTTATCTCAACCCACAAGTTTTCTCACTTCTACCCTTCTGATTCTCTCCCCCATCCCACCAGTGGGGAGTGAGTGAGTGGCTGTCTGGTGCTTAGTTGCTAAATGGGGTTAAACCACGACAGCATGTTATTTACAACATTTCAGTCAGCCATACATTAGATGTAGTTCCCAGGATTTATCTCTTTTTCAACAACACGGCAACTCCAGAGCTAGATTTACTGCAGTTGTGGTTCCACCTTTCACCTTGTCTGCTGTAACTGGGGATTGCATGTTGAAAAGGTCATCCTCAGTCATTCTGCTTCTGTTGTTTCCCTTGCACCCCCCAAAGAGTGACCTGGATCAACAAGCTGATCTGACAGAAAACTAATCCACAAAAGCAAAATTATGTATTTCCATAAAATCGGATGGCAGCGACATGAGACTAACAGTAAAGGTGGTGGGAGCATACTGCTGGACAGTGCAAAGCAGCCATCTGCCCCACATGAGGTTGTCCAGTTTTGGTTAAAACAGAACTGATTCTCTTTTAGTGAATCTTCCTTACAGCTAAGTTCTTCTAAGTAACTCCATTTTTCTGAAGTTGGCTGCATATTTTACAGATAGTGTCCACTCCAAACACCTAATATTTATAGTTTTACTGAGCTAACAGTAGGAATGGAAGGCAGAAAAACGGCCCTGATTATAATTATTGCTATAGCAGCCAAGGTCATCGATAGACCTCTTAGGTCCCACAAGTGAGGAGTTGTAAAGGGTTGTACTTGCAGGGAGGGGTGGACAGAACAGGTCACCTGATATTGACCAATGAGGTATTCCATGCCATGCACGTCATACTCAGTTTAAAGCTGGGGGATCACGAGGGTCTCGCTCTCTGTGTTCATGGCCGGCTTCTGAAGAGGACCCTGCTCGTTGTCCTACCTGCTATCCTGATCCAGATTCCGATCTGTACATTCCTGAGACCAGTTCCTGTCTACTGCTGAGGACAGTCCAGGACTTCCTGGTGCCTGCCTGGCAGCTGCTGGCAGGACGTCAGCGCCCGCAACACCCAACTCTGGGAAACTCAGTGTCTTTTTTGTATATTTTGCATTATTCCTCTTATTATTAATATTACTAGTATTATTAGTGTTATTAGTAAAGCTGTTTTAATATCCAATTTGTACATCTCTCTCCCTTTTCCTCCTTTTCCCTTCTCCTGGTGGGAGGGTGGGGGTTAATAGAGAGCATCTGCAACTCTGTTTATTGCCACCCGGCTCTAAATGGTGACAGGGTGCAACTCAAATCCAAACCCTGCTGGGAGAACAGACCATCATTCTTCAGTTGCTCATGACTCTTCAGTGCAGGCATCAGTACAGCAAAGCACTGAAACCTACAGGAGATATGTTGCATTAGAAAACACAGTTTGGAATTATCACCCTGCTTTTTCTTTGGGGCAGGTGTCATTCATGAAAAATGATGCACAACAGGACTTTAAAAATTCTAAATACTTTATTTATTTATTACATAACAACTACCAGAGCTGCAATGCTCCATATTGACAGGGAAATGAGGGACCTTGTATTCTGAAAAGACTGGATTTTATTTGTTACCAGTCAAGTCATCTGTAGTACTTCTTGTCTGGCGTTCAGATATTTCCATCACCTCAGGAGAACACAACAGGAAAAACTAAGTATAGATGGCAGGTATAAACCCAGTCTTTTTCAAACTGAAATGAACAGGCATCAGAAAAGCACGTCAAGAAAGACTTTTTAAGTGTGAGCCTACAGTAGAAAAGTCCAGGCTGGGAAACTGAAAAATGCAGGAAGTGGCTTATAGGACACAAACTGGGTTCATCTGTATAGAGAACTTAAGGAGCTTGGTAAGAAGCATCCTGTTTTGATATGTAAATTGGGTCATAGTAAAAGTTGAAATATCTTCTTACATCATCACCAAAACATGAAGCAATGAGCACTCGCAACCTCTGCATAAAATTTGCTTCTCTGTCATTGCATTAATGCAAAAACATACTTTAAATCAGTGCCTGTAGAAGCACGAAAGGAAGTGAATCCCATTGACTGCAAAGTGAGCTAGCTCACTAGCCCACAAAGCTCTCTGAAATTTAAAAGCTTAATAGTATTTATAAAATACTTGAAGATTTACACTCTTAATTAGCAAAGCTGTACATTAATGTTATCCATGTTAGCATTCTTAACTGGAATTTTTCTTCAAAATGGGAATACAATTAGCAATAAGGATTATAAGTGACCTTTCAAAAGTCATACAAATGACAGCTGATTTCCAGGAAACTGAATGGTTCCTAAGCCTGAATTTTGGCTCCTACATTTTAATTAAAATTATATTTCAGAACACAAAAATAGACATTAACCAAGATAACGAAAAAAAATTTTTTTTGCATTAAGAGAAAACTGGGATACCTGATCTGACTGTAAATGAGTAGATTTTCCTATTTGGGAGATGTACTGCTTTTAGCCTGAAAAACTGCAGATTTGAATCATGCCTGATCTGCAGTTACAGGGGCTTTACTTTCGTTCTCTCACCCTTATTTCCTTAGTAACCACATGTGGCAGATAATCAGTTTCCTCTCCACCCACCTGCACCAAAGCTTTGGTAACCAGCAGATGATTTTGATCACATTTGTCAGAAATACATTTCAAAAGTTATTAGATTCCAACAGGCAGTCTGGAGACTATATGGCCTGGCTAAGCCAAGTCAAGTCCGTTTACTTGATCCCCCAAGAACCAAGATACTAAATCTGGCTTGTCCAGCTAGTAGCAATGACAAATCTATTAACTGCTGATACAGCATGTGACTTAAGAATAGAGAGTAGATGGAGGGAGGGAAGACTGAAGATGCTATGGTATGAGTAAGTCTAGGAAATGACAGAAGAAAGGATGAAGTTGAGGTAACTGTGGTATGGTCAGACAAGACAACATCACGGGAAATCAGTCTTCATAGTTCTGCTGTTCACAAACTAAATCAGCAAATGCACTTCCTCGGTAAATGTTATCTGCCTGCTTTAAGCATCCAGGCAAAACATTAAGGGAAATACCTAGTTAATTTTACTGGATTACCGAAATGAAAAAAACTGAGAAACCAAATGTCTGCTGGAAGTGGAGTAACAGGCTGCAAGTGAGCAATGGCATTTTACTGTTCCACAGGGTTTCCATACAAGGACAAGGCTTCACAGTAGTCCAAAACACGGCAGCATCAAGCATCCCTTGCTCATAAAAACACTTGCGAAGATCTTAACAGTCCTCTGTTAACCTCTTCTCAGCCTCCGTAAGAAGTTTAAAACTGACACTCTTTAAAGTCAAACTTATCTCCCAAGCAAGCGTCTCTGGGACTCAGAACTGTTTGCAGTCTCTACCATGTTTGTTGGGGTCAATATAGCTTGAGAATTAGCACGACTAGGCCGCTTAAGCAAAACAGCATGATTTACAGGCTTGCTGGAAAAGACAGCTAAGAATAGCCATTGATAGCAAAAACCAAGATGTGTTCAAGGATGTGGAGGCAGTCTGTTGCTATTGACGTTAGTGCATAGTTACCAATTATAAGGGAATGTGGGGCGTGTGAACAATGTGTGATTTATGTCTGTAGCCTATCCAATGTAAGCGTAATTGTGTGTACAGATATGGAAAATGTATATAACCGCACAAACGGGGGAATAAAAATATCTGACTGTGTATCTTACCAACGCGTGTGAGGATCGTTCCTGTCCCTTCACGGATGTTGAGACCCGGCACTGTGGTGACCCTACGGATTTATTATCGCAGCCAGAAAAGAAAAAGGTATGGGACTGCCAGCTGGCAAGGTAAGCCGGGCTGCCCGAGAAAGGCAGGAGCGGATCCGCGGCACGCCAGGGGGGGCATGAACATCTGCAGCATGGGTTCCACTGTATCAGCATCAGAAAACATGGCGCTGAAAAGCCTGTTGGAATTGGCAGATCGAGCCGATGCTAAGTTAACTGAAGGAGACATATCAGGACTATTATTATGGTGCTGCCGCCGAAAGCTGATAACAATGGATCAGCTGTTCGATCCGGATGCGTGGCACAGAGTTGGGATGGACTTGTGGGACTCTGTGCAGGTCGGAAACAAAGAGGCACGACAATTAGCCCCTGTTTTCCGAACTGTTAAAAATATGATTGCTGATATGAAGGACGATACTACTGTGGCTGCAGCCGCCGCGAGAGCTGTTTATGCAATCAGTCAACCTGCTGGAGAGTGTCAAGATCCCTGTACGGCGCCCCACGTGTACCCCGTTCGTTCCAGTGAAACTGAGTTTTGGGAAGGACTGAGTATTGAATTGGGAGACTGGGCACCGACGCCACCTACAGCCCCACCACTGCCGGAGAATGTGCCGCTCCCGGACTCCGATTCTCAAGAAATGGATACTGACTTGCCTGAAGGACCAACATCGCTATCATACCCAAAGATTCATAAAAGTGAACCTACGGACACATTGAGAAAGCAACAGGATCAAATGACAAAGCTGCTGGATGAGATTCAACGACTAGATAAAGGATCCTGTAATGCCACGATTAAACAGGCATATCGAAAGGCTCACCAAGCCATAACGGACGGTTTGCGAGCGGTCGAGCAGCACATATGTGGGGAGTCGGACGGGATGGGGGAGGTGATTTCAGGGGGGGTCAAATAATGGAAGCATTAAGAAAAGCTCACCACCAGGGCATTCGCAATGGCACTGGGTTAGGCTGATGCTGGAAGATGGGGAAATGAGCTTAGCTGACGCTGATCACTATTTACGCAGTAAATACGGTAAGGGGGTGGGGGATGACGAACGTGAGGCGTGGAAGAGGGGTATGAAGTGGAGAGAGCAAGGAGGAGGGGCATCCGGTGTTCAAAAGCCTGATTGTGCGTGCGGTGGGTGTGGTCTGCAGGGACCCGGCGGTACAGAGGGTGGTGGTGCGGCCGCTGGAGGTCGGAGTGGAGACGGGACGCCCCCCATACGCGACCCTAATTTTAATATGGGACAACGATGGAGGGGGGTAATAGAAAATGCTGTAATTGAAGGACAAATGCTACCAAACAGTTTAACAGCATTCCCGGTGTTTACGCAGGGGAATCAGCGGATATGGGCTCCTTTTGACTAGAAAACAGTGAGTCAGTTACAAAAAACCGTAATGAACTATGGTTTGGATAACAAGCAAGTTATGACGCTGGTTACCGCCTTTTTCAAAAATCAGATATTAGTGCCAGCTGATGCCCGAGCCTTGTTAGAATTGGTGTTGCCCCCCACTGCCTTTATGTTGTGGAAGGATAAGTGGCGGGATAAATGTGAGGTTGCAATGATGCAAAACCTTCACCTAGGTGCCGATGATCCTTTACGTGTGGTTACCCTAGACCAGCTCATGGGTACCGGCGCTTTCCACGATGGGGTGGCTCAAGCAGCGCTACACCCTCGAATACTGCAACAGTCACAGAGCTTAGCCCTGGCCGCTTTAACTGAGTTACCATAGATTGGGAAGCCTGTATTACCTTATACGCAGATTCGTCAGGGTCCTGATGAGCCGTACATGCACTTTATAGACCGATTAAAGGAAGCATTAGATGCGGCACCAAATCTGCCAAGTGAAGCAAAAGGTGCAGTAGGAAAGGATTTAGCTTTTCAAAATGCCAACACTCAATGTCAACAGATAATTGCGTCCCTACCTAGTGGGTCTACCCTTAGTCGGTACGTGGAGTCTTATTCCCGATTACCTCGCTTAGCGGAGGAAAGAGAGAAGGCCATAATACATGCGGCTGCTATGGCCACTGCTTTACGACCTGCCATGCAAACGGGGAAAGGGGATCGAGGTGTTAAAGCAAAAACTGGTTGTCTTATTTGCGGAGAGGAAGACCATTACAAAAGAAACTGTCCCCAGATCAAGAAGCAAAAGGTGGTGGCTGACGAATTTGTAGGGACATGCCATAGATGTGACAAGTTCGGGCATAAAGCAGCTCAACGCAGGTCGCAGTTTAAAAAGGATGGTACCCCCCTGTCGGGAAACGGGCAGAGCAGTGCCAGGATGGAGGGGCGCGAGGACAAGAAAGTTCCCCACAGCTATGGCTGTCTCGACAAGCTCCGAGCCGCCACAAGCGGCTCCGCTGGAGTCGATCTGGCCGTGGGACAAGACATCACTATAGAAGATGATAAGGTGCATGTCGTCCCCTCGGTAGCCACAGGACCTTTAGGTCATGGGCTGAGTGCATTGTTGGTGGGGCGATCCTCTGCATCTAGACAGGGAATTTTTGTCCTACCGAGGGTAATTGATGCAGATTTCACAGGTCCAATAGGGATTATGTTAAAGGTATTCACGCCACCATTAACCATCAAACGAGGCAGCAAGGTTGCCCAACTGATTCCTTTTATTGCTCAGGTCCCCCCAGCTGACCCTAACTATAGGGGAAGTGACGCCTTTGGCTCAAGTGGACCCCCCTTGGTGGCATTCGTACAACCTCTCTCCATAGAACAGCCCATAAGAAAGATCAGTATTAAAGGACCGAACGGCATTGTACTAAAAGACCAGGAAATGTTGTTAGACTCCGGAGTGGATGTTACCATAATCCCGAGGGCCCAATGGCCGGAGTCATGGCCATTGATGGTAGTGTCGGGCATGGTGACAGGAATCGGTGGTGCAGCAGCGACACAAATGAGTACTGCGTTCATTACCTTTGTAGACCAAGATGGTAAGTTGCTGGCACAAGCACGTCCTTATGTCTTGAATACTACTATCTGGCTATTAGGCAGAGATGTATTATCACAATGGGGTTGTGTCATTCAGGCGCCTTTTTGACAGCGGCCATTGAAACGAGCGCATCCAGGCCTACACTGAAGCTCACGTGGTTGACAAAAACGCCGATCTGAGCGGACCAATGGCCGCTGTCTACTGAAAAGCTCGCCCATCTCCAAGAATTGGATGAACAAGTGAAGTTGGGGCACTTGGTCCCGTCCACTAGTCCTTGGAATACTCCTGTGTTTACCATTCAGAAAAAGTCCGAAAAATGGAGACTCTTACAAGACCTAAGAGCAACCACCGTGTGGACCAACTAGTGACAGCCACTCCCATACAACTGTCCACAAGCTTTGATGCTGCACGAACAGCGCATGATTTTTTCCATCAGTCTGCGGCGGCGCTGCAAAGACAGTTTTCATTATCTAAAGCAGATGCGCGTGCTATTGTTGCAGCCTGCCCTGACTGTGCGAGACTCACTCCTATACAGGATGGTGGTGTAAATCCTCGAGGTCTACAGCCCAGACAACTTTGGCAAACCAATGTGACTGAGTTCCCCCAGTTTGGGCATTTGAAGCACATCCAGGTCCCTGTTGATACGTGTTCGGCTGCCATCTGGGCAACAGCAGCTACTTCTACCAATGCCAAAGCAACCCAACGACATTGGGCGCAAGCCTTTGCTGTGTTGGGAGTACCTGAACAAATTAAAACTGATAATGGCCCAGCCTGCAGGTCTCAGGTGGTGGCCCGTTTCCTTCAGCGGTGGGGTGTCAAGCATGTACGGGGCATCCCGTACACAGATGTTGAGACCCGGCACACGTTCTTCTAACACAGCCTGAACAGCATCATTTTTACTCCCTTTGTATTCAATGTGGAGGTGCCCTCCCAAAAAAATTGTTTCTCCAGCTCATCTTTTCAAGTGTGTACAGGGAAGTAAATAATGCATATGAAGTTTCCAGCTGAAGACTAGAATGAAGGTGTGACAACCTCCACCACATCTCTGGTGTGACAAAAGTGATCCATCATAAGACGTCCACTACAGAAAGTATACTACTACCTGCTGAAGAAGTTATGCTTCCATGCTTTGAGCATGAATAGAAAAAGCTTTAGCTGGAGCAAGAGATCACGGGGCCAAGTTGGCTATAAGTACCTTTATAAAGTATATGTTTGCGTCCCAATATGGTGTACATCAATGGCTGAACATTTTCATTACTATGAATGCAATCTTAAATCAAAGCCAAGTGGTCAAAGTACACTCACTGATCCTTAGAAGATATGGGTGAGGCAGAGGCACACCTTGTGTTACAACATGACTTGGCATGTCACAGCTGCTGCGTAAGCGGTTACTATATGAGACTTCAAGAACAAGTCTGTCACAGTCCTGTAAAATTCTCTTTAGGAAATATCCAAAGTGGCATGATTTTTGAAGGTGTGATTTGTGCTAACGCTGTTTTCATGCAGACGCTAAGAACTTGTAATCTCTGGAAAAAAATTAGATGTTTTTCGTTTGTAGTCTATGGTTTACTCTGACAATCTCCCAATCCATGCTCAGCACATATTTGGTTTGAGAAATACTCCACTGTAGTAATTTCAAGAAGTTGCTTAGTTTAATACTGTAAGAACAAAGTTCCCCCTTGAAATGGGGGAAAGACAAATACATTGCTAAGACTGAAATAAACATTAATATCTTTATCAATGATCTGGATGAGTGAACTGAATGCTCCCTCAGTAAGTTTGCAGATGACACCAAGTTGGGCGGGAGTGTTGATGTGCTTGAAGGTAGGAAGGCCCTGCAGAGGGATCTGGACAGGCTGGATTGATGGGCAGAGGCCAGTTGTATGAGGTTTAACAAGGCCAAGTGCCGGGTCCTGCACTTGGGTCACAACAACCCCATGCAACGCTACAGGCATGGGGAGGAGTGGCTGGAAAGCTGCCTGGCGGAAAAGGACCTTGGGGTGTTGGTCGAGAGCCGGCTGAACATGAGCCAGCAGTGTGCCCAGGTGGCCAAGAAGGCCAATGGCATCCTGGCTTGTATCAGGAATAGTGTGGCCAGCAGGAGTAGGGAGGTGATCGTGCCCCTGTACTCGGCACTGGTGAGGGGTCTGGAGAACAAGTCTTATGAGGAGCATCTGAGGGAGCTGGGGCTGTTTAGTCTGGAGAAGAGAAGGCTGAGGGGGGACCTTATTGCTCTCTTCAACAACTACCTGAAAGGAGGCTATAGCGAGGCGGGTGTTGGTCTCTTCTCCCAAGTAACTAGCAATAGGATGAGAGGAAATGGCCTCAAGTTGCATCAGGGGAGGTTTAGATTGGATATTAGGAAAAATTTCTTTGCTGAAAGGGTGGTCAGGCATTGGAACAGGCTGCCCAGGGAAGTGGTTGAGTCACTATCCCTGGAGGCATTCAAAAAACGTGTAGACTTTTTTCATTGAGGTACTGTTACAACATCCAGCAACAGGATGCAAGTGTTCATATGGTGCGAATGCCACATTCATAAGCTCTACCACCAACTCATGACAAGTCGCAACAGATTGCAAATCCAGCTTCACTGTAGGATTACAGAAAAAAGAATCTTCCCTTCTGTGTGGAGGGTTTCAGTGCAAGATACAGAAAGCTTTACGGGAGACTGGCATAAATGGAAAAGTCAGAATGAAAATCTCACTCTATTAAAAGGTGTGGCAGCACGCCACAATAAGTTATGGCAGTCACAAAGCAAGCAAAAGCAAGCAGAAGCAGCAGCAGAAGCACTTTAATGGTTAATCATAACATTTTTATGTCCCCTTGTCCCCCACCCCCAGAGTCTCATTGGTGAGGGTCTTTTGGCATGTAGCTCCTTTGTTCTGATTGGTCATCATGCATCCGTTCACTCGACCTTCACGCTTATCAAAGAGTTGGATTTTCCCATCCTGTTTCTTTGTTCCTTTCCTCCTGTTTTTCAACCACAGGTGCACAAAATAATTAACTTATAGATATGGCTCTATTCCATCAAGACCATCAAGGCCGCCCGCGGCCCAGCCAATTCCCACAAAAAGGAAAAAAAATACTCATGGCAAATTAGAGTCTCACAGTCAGGCCATTTCTTACAATTAAGAGCAAACACTTGGGACTTAATATCCCAAGGCAGCAAGGGCGTATAGCACAGCAGCCATACACTAAGACTTGAAATGTGTAGTTAAGCTCTTGTATCTGATCCTTAAGCTAAGCACATGCACAGGCTTAGAGCATCCAAGCTGCTATTATAATACCACACAAGGTAAAGTTCTGTAAGCCAAAAGATGAACACTGTCAGAAAAGATGAGGTTGACAAGCACATGACTTCAGTTGATGCCACAGTAGACAAAAAAACCCCTGGTGACCACAAGTTTATTCCTCAGCTTTAAAAAGCTTATTTTTAAATGCACATTTAGTTGCACCTTCCTTCTCCTGTTTATTTTACATGGGGGGGGGGGGGGAGGAATGCAGATGCATTAACAGTTCCTAGTCACAGTACTTCCAATCTTGTGGGAATATTCTATATCAACGAAGGTCATGATGTCCTTGAGAGCTTCTGAACAAGTGAAAAATAAGGACGCTATCAGTTGCAACAGAGGACTTTGGCAGAACGCCCAGAGCAAACAAAGGAGAAATCATGCACAGCTAAGCTAGCCAGTTGAATGTTTAGAATAGGCGTGTGAACAATGTATGTTAACCAATAAGCATTTGAGTTGGAGCATGTGGAGAGCTTTGTAAGGGTGTAAAACGCAGCTTTCTGATAAATAAAAGGTCTTTGATTTGGATATCGGAGTCCGTGTCGTCAATCTCCTTACAATCCTAGTATTCTTAACATAAGGGGAAGAGGGTTTATGTTAAAATAGTGATTGTTGCTTTATGCATTTTGTATTCCACCTTTACATCAGAAAAGATGGAGGGGTTGAACAAAGTTTCCATATGGCTACTCCAGTCTAGACTTCTGTTTTTATTACACCTATGCTAAATGTGTTTCTGCAATAAATACTGTTGAGTGCAATGGAAGTTCAAAATATGCTCAGTTAATCATGGCAAATAGTTCTTTCCAACCAAGGTTTTTTTTTTAACCTCACAAACCCATTAAACAGGCTGCAGATGCTTGAGTGAGTTCCTTGTGTTAGGATACAGCACAACATTTAAAACTCAGCTTAGCCCCATACGATTAATACTTTAATTTATATACACTTTATGACATATCACCACTTAGATCAACAAATTTGTCATCCCTCTTGACCAAGTCATCTTCATCTTCCAAGTCTTTCCAGGTGCTAGTGGGTAAAGCTGGTTTGATAGACTGTCTCTGAAGTAAAGCAAATGGAAACAAGGATGACAAATGGGCAGAATTTCTCAGCATTGGAACAGCATGCACGTCTCCGAAAATAGCTCGACTATGTCCTTCATCCATTTTCACCTGCAAGCTTTGCACTTCCTCCATCAAGTACAAAATCTTGGCAGCTGTGACTATTGTACCACCACCATGAAGCTGTGCCTCAGGAATCCGTCAAAAATACCATTGTGCCCAGAGTTTGATTTCAGGGCCATCAATGCGAGGTAACAGAAGACCATGATAGTCAATGGGTTTTCTATGCCAGCTATCATAACATTCTCCGAAGCTATTAGGAGGTTCATCTGAAAAATTTATGAACTTGCCAATTCTTTTACCGAGAGTGTTTTTAATTAAATTATGTTTCCTCCCTGAACAATCCCCTCTTTGGAGAAGATTTTGTTTGTGTCAATGGCAAAGAAAGATGCCGTTGAAAGCAAAGAAAAATATACTGAGATAAATACTGATGGGACTTTAAAAAACATGTTAAAAGAAAAACATAACATGTATTCAGAAAATACTTACAAGCGACAAAGTCACATAAACACAGCCACTGCTTTGTTATATAGTCTAAAACTGTTACTCTTCAATGGCTAATACACTGTCCTGGGTTTGGCCAGAACAGGGTTAATTTTCACCGGACTCCAGGAAGGGGCACAGCCGGGGGGTGGGGGCTGACCCCACCTGGCCAAACAGAGCCCGGTGTTCCATACCATGTGACGTCACACTGGGTTCCGGTGGTGGGGGGCGGTGCGGCGGGAAGGCACTCGCGGCTTGGGCGGGCGCAGCGCCGGTCCGGTTTCGGGAGAGCGGCTGTTGTACGGTTCGTGGTTGTGTTTTCTCTTTATTTGTATCGTTGTTGTTCCTGTTTTCCCTCTGTTTGCTGTTCTGTTAAACTGCCCTTATCCCGACCCACCAGTTTCTGCCTCTTTCTTTTCATTCTCCTCCGCACGCCGGCGGGGGGAGGGGCGGCCGCGTGGCGCTTTTGTTGCCGGCGGCTGCCGAAACCAAAACATACACCAAATATTTCACACAGCGTAATTAGTACTCCAAGACACCTTCCCTGCACTGTAACTACAGGAATGAAGTAACAACGAATAAAGCATTTTTCTTTGAAAAAGAAGAATTCTTTGCATGCATTCAAGTATTACATACTTCCATGTTTAGTTTAAGCTAGCCACACAAATCAAGGAGCACTTGATTTAGAAGTTTTTATCCAATGGTTCCTCATTGCTTTCTACCACATAAGAGTTCCCTAATTAAAGCTGTAGATCATACTGACAGTGTCTCACCTGAGCGTGCTTTGTACAGAACAGAATTTAACCAAAACAGAGAAATTACAATTGAAAAAGGTTACCCCAAACAAAACTTCTTACTGAATTTGTGCTACTTTCCAGTAATGAGGTGGTCCACTCATAATCCTCAATATCCTGGACAGGTTTTTTTTGTCATTGTTGTTGGTTTGCCCTGCACTCTCCCCTCAGTACAGGAAAGACATGGACCTGTTGGAGTTGGTCCAGAGGATCACAAAAATGGTCAGAGGGACGGAACACCTCTCCTATGAGGAAAGGCTGAGACAGTTGGGGTTGTTCAGCCTGGAGAAGAGAAGGCTGCGGAGAGACCTTATTGCAGACTTTACTTAAAGGGGACTTATGAGAAAGGTGAGGACAGACTTTTTAGTAGGGCCTGTAGAGACAGGACAAGGGGTAATGGTTTTAAACTACACGAGGGTGGATTCAGACTAGATATAAGGCAGATTTTTTTTTTTTTTTTTTTACAATGAGGGTGGTGAAACACTGGAACAGGTTGCCCAGAGAGGTAGTGGAGGCCCCGTCCTTAGAAACATTCAAGGTCAGGTTGGACGGGGCTCTGAGCAACTTGATCTAGTTGAAGATATCCCTGCTCATTGCAGGGGGGTTGGACTAGATGACCTCTAGGGGTCCCTTCCGACCCAAACCATTCCATGATTCTAAAATGCATACACACACCCCAATTATACTCAACAAAATTAAGGAGGCAATTATAAGCCTGCTATGTATTTCAGTTAGGTACTCCGTAGAACAACAAAATAAACTCACTTCAAACATGTCAATGCTTCAAACATGTCAATGCAACTCACCTGGATGTTAAGTCCCATGAGGAAGTTATCACTGCACTTGCACAAAAGTATGAATTAAAAAACCACAAACAAAAAACTTAAGTTCACAGCTATGCACAGCAAGAGTAAAACCGATTTATAACTGAGGTGAGTGAAAATTACATTCTTAAGACCCAGGTGAGTCTGAGGTGTACATGTTTTTTGTCAATTAAAACTTTGCACTAATGCTTCCACTGTAAGTACATTTGAAGTATGACTGAGTTGTGCAAAATATATTTATCATTTCAAAAATACAAGTTAAGTAGCACATATCTTGCTTTGAGTCATACAGTTTTCCATTGACTTTTATCTGATTTTGGCTTCTCTGCATAAAGAGGGTTGTTCAGGAAATCCTGAGCCTTGGGGTCAAACTGCACAGACCAGTCCCATGCAGTAAAAAATCTGAAAGGACTGCTTTGTGTTTTGAGGCTTTCACCAGTCTGCCAAAACAAACAGGTCACAGTTAAGACTTCTAGAAAGGAAATCTGACCAAGTCAAGGTGAAATTAAGAAACTGGCTTTTCATAGAAGAGGCCACAGAGTTGCAACAACAGTCATGATTTTTATGTATTCGTTAGCTAAACAACATTATTAGATGCGAGTACAGACATGAAGCATATCCATATAGTATTTTTCTGTAACTTCAGACAGTATTTCATTTCAACAGTGCAATTAGCACCAAGAATGCCTTTCACAGTTGAAAATGAGATTAAATAATCTGAGGAAAAAACCCAAAGTTTTGAAAATTGGGCAACAGACACTTGAATTCTTCAAATGCAGGGGGCAGGATTGTGGAATAAACCTCTCCAAACTTCAAAAAGTTAACTGCTGTTATCCAGTGCTACCGATTTAAATTTTATGATCAGCACTTTATTTATATGCAAGACCGTGATCTTCACTATTTTTTTTAGACTCTGCAGCCTTGCAGAGCATACTCCCATTGCTTCTAGCTTTTTAGGTTAGAGAAAAGCATGAACCAAATGTAAATCAGCATTCAGGAAAGACTGATTTTGGAATAAACAGAATATACTATACAAGAATTTTGTAGATAACTTATTATGCAAGACACCAGGATATTCTTAAGTTAAGGAGCTCCATTTTCATTGAAGAGCAATAAACATGAACCCGTAGACACACATTAGAAGTAATATATTCCTGAGTTATTTTACTTTTGTCATCACAAACTCCAAAGTCCTGAACTTGACTCCTTATACCCAAAGTTGCACTCATTCACCCTTCAAGGCATCACCCTTCAAATAAGCATGGAAAAACGTGCTACTAGGGCATTTTTTTTTTGAGTGTTCCTTGCTTGTTGGTCAAACCTGTTCTCCAACACATTGCATCTACAAAATAACAAACCCTTACCATATTAGTGTCTTTTTGATGTTGTGAGTTGATGAAGAAAGTGGCACACAGAGGCTGTCTGACAAGACAGTTAAGTAAGTTTCTGTGAACTCAAATGCTGGAGGATACTGTTGTACCAACTGCCAAACAGTTTAGCAAATCAGAAAAACAGGAGCCTAAATAAAGAAAATATTGCATCAGTTCCAGAAAAAATATGTTCTGCAATGCCAACTTTATTTTATAGTATTTACCATCTCCAAATACAGATATTAAGGACAGCAAAGCTGGTGTACTACAGAACTGCTGCATATAACTTTGGCTGAATTCTGAAGTATCATCTGAGCTACCCTTGGCCAATTGTTGACAGAAGATATCAACGCTTTCTCATCAGAATTTGCACACAATAACTTGCTATGAAAGTTGCTGCTATGCAGCCTTTTAAAGTTGTCAAAGCAAAACCAGTTTATAGCTATTCTTGTCAAAAACTAATCAGTTTACACTTATGATTTCCATTCTGTGTAGTGATGTGATCTATTCCCAAAATACAAAGTGGAGAAGTGAGACTGCACCATTTAGCAAGACAGTATAAAGTTAAACTCTAGATGTGACAAGAATATGCAATTCACTTGAGTTATTTCTATGGATGCTACCATTTAGACCATAAAAACACAGTTTAAAAGGATACAAGACACATGTCTTTCAAAAGACTACAAAATTGAATGGGAAATTTTACATTTGTTCTTTTTAGTTATAAATACATTACTGAACTCTAAACAGCAAAACATCACCGTACAAAACATCAACCCATAAAACAAAAGATCCTCAGAGTAATTAGAACTTATGGACTGACATCTAAATTCCTCCTTATGCTGAGTAAGCTTTTAAAGAGTATGTAAGGAAAGTAATAAAAAAATCATACCTCCTCTTTTCCACTTTTATGTAAGTGGTTACAATGATTCAAAAAGCCATGTCCTCCAATTACCCACTCCTTCTGAATAAGGCTCTGAAACCCTGACTTTGTTCCGCTGTATTAATCCATCATCACTTGAACAAGACTGGAGATTACACAGCACAGATCAGTAGCACTCTTCTACAGAACTGAACAGAAACCACATTGTCTACAAAGCCATTCCTAAAACTTTGGGTAAGAAAGAAAAGAATTGCTAGCTTCACATAAACAAAATTGTATTTCAAGCTCTGAGAAGCTCGCAAATTCTTACAAGTGTTATACCATCAGAGAGAGGTTAATCCATGTTTCCAATACTTTCTGTGAAAACTTAAGGTTTCTTGTACACTTATACTAGCATAATACTTTGACAATAAAACCGCAAAAAGCAAACTTTTGCTACAACCGTGATGCCTACACCTTTCAGTCTCCCACAGTCTGCCCCTCCTGTCCCATGCTACCAGGTCAGTTATCCACCCTTACCCTTCCTATCCTGCATGCACCTTTTCACAAGGTGCGAAACTGCCTCTGCATGCAAGATGCATTCTTCACCCTTCAGGTGCCTTCTAGAAACATCTCCTCCCCATGCCAGGTTTCTCAAATGGCGGGGGGGGGGGGGGGGGAGGAAAAAACCCCAAACCTAAATCACTAATTAAAACATAGCTTAATGGTTAACATTAAGTTTGGCAATCCATGTGATTACTTAATCTACAAAAATAAACTGCTCTGTGTGTACAACAAGCATATTCTTTTGTGGTGAATGACTTCACGGACCCCAATCTTGTGCTCGATCAGAATTCTTTTATTGCTCAAGGGAATACCTTATATACTAATACAATAGTTACTAGAGCCAGTCAGCTTTGGATTCGTGGCTTTGCGAATTCCAGTTCACGTTGCTGTTTTCCAGGATCTTTTGCAGCTGGATGTGTGAAAACAGCTTATCTCCTGAGAACAGAGAAGGGAGGCACAGGACGTGCTGATCTTTCAGGGTCATGAGACAGTGCTGTTCTGTCTCAAATTATATGGTTTCCCACATTTCCCCCTTTTTTGTTTAGCCAGACTCTGTTGATGATAAGAGCTGACATAATTCGGCCTTCAGCTTGCTACCACTTTCTCAGAGGCCCACACAAACTACAATACTAAAAACAGACATAAGAACATAAATGCTAATAGAAGATATAGAGATGTGAAGTGCATACCATAAACAGTCAGGTATAAAGAAAGATCTAATTAGCCTGAGAATGATACATATTGATGGCAAATCTGTTACCTAACATATGGGTGTAGATTGATTAACTTGCATCCAATTTTCTTTCTGTGTAGATGGTGGGATCCAAGTACCGCCTGACCACAACATAACATTATTGCCAATTGGAGGGGATGCATCCCACTATGTCAGGAGTCAATATAATAGTGGATCAATGATATAAGCTCAGTAAATTTGCACTTGGGTTATAGGTATATGTTGCGGCGGCGTCTAGGACTCGACCAATATGATCCATAACAGTCAACTTTATTAGCACATAATCTGGATTATATAGACAGCACACGATTATGATTAGTCACTATACATAAACACTTGGTACAACACTCAGCTATGATTGGTCACTATGCATAAAATATCTATCAATAAAACGTCCCGGTTACATAAGCAGTACTCAAACTATGATTGGTCATTATTCATAGAACGACTGTTTACCTGCAGCGGGCCTGAGAATGACTGTCTTTCCCACAGCCAGCCTGAGAAAGGCCTTGAGGCCTGTGCTGCTTGAAGCCTGTGCTGCTACAAACCAATCAAGTCCATATTCAGAGTGTCTGGGTTGCTCACAATATGTCCCTGTTCTTCCAGAAACCCCACAAATCCCTCTTTTTGCTTTTGAGCAACCCAGATACCGTTAAACATCTTCTTAACCACCTTTATGGCACAACTTATCAAACATCCAAAAATGCATAGCATGATCAGAGTCGTAATCAACATCGCTATTCCCTGTTTGACCAGATCCAATACCCACTGATGCCCAGGTGACTGAGCCAGTCTGTCAGTCTTGACTCTACCTTTATAGCGTTCAAATTTTTGCGTAGCTCACTCAATTGTTAATGTATCGATTTTGAGTGGTCACACAAACTCATACAACACAATCCTTCAAAATCTTCACACTCATGTCCTTGTGCTAAAAGCAAAAATCAATTGCCACGTGATTTTGTAAAGTTGCGTGTTTAACCAAATCAACATCTGAAGACAAACTACTTAAGGCCTAAGAAGTAACATTAGTCTTCTTGGTTAACCCATATCCCAATTTCTTCGGGGTAGCTAGAGCCTGAAAGGCTGCAATCCTGGGAGCTAAAAATGATGTAAAGATTATTTCACCACTATTCCAAAATCTGATGTTGCCTTTGCAATTTGAGGTAAAAGCATGAATTGCTCTCTTCCCTCGGTATTGTGTATTTCGGTGGCCAATTATCATGATCTGATTTGGTGTTAAAAGCGTTTATCTCCCTAGACTACAGGGACCTTCCTTTATATGGGATGGGATGGACGGCTAAGCATGGTCCCTACAAATGATAAATGCTCTATGGGGTAAAGCAAGTGGTTGATTAATCAATTTAGATATGCTCAATGTATTAACGCTCCATGCATGTGTTTGATTTCTGCCTGTATAGCTAAAAAACAAAACAAAAATCCTTTGGTATGGAGTCAGGTAACTCTTTCTCTTGAGGCTCTAACTGGGCCAACGGCAGATGAACCGTCCATAGGTCCCACATATCAGTGACTGTGCCATCGTTCGGGGGGACCACACTGGTCAGTGCCGATGGTACGGGCCATGCATCTAAAGGGACACCGACAAGGCATGTGGGAAAAGGGGGTTCCCTGGAGATGCAATGGACAGGCAAATCGAATCTGGTCTTGTCAGGACTGCTAGCGTGACCCACACACTCATTTTGGTTGTGGTGGTACCCATACTGCTTGCATACACCCAATCAAGCTTAAGAGGATCATTATCATTTCCATCTTATATACCGGTCTGTGTTACAGCAAAACAGCAGATTGAATAGATCTTACTTACGATATCGATTCTTTTACAGCGAATGCACAATGGTGTTAAGGTGCGATTCAGATAAATGTGTTGATTACCATTAAAATAAATCAAACACCTTTTGCGAAATATACAATGTGTGATAATATATCCATAATAGCGCTTACAGACTAAACATATAGACACCTGCGGCCTAGTGAGGCCTGATACACAACTCCTTACAGTCTCAAACGAATCACTTGCTATCAAAGAGTGTGTTATCACTCAAAATGTCTTCTGACGGTTCAGCAGGTGCTTCAGAGTCTTTTGTTGTTGCCTGTTGTTTGTCTAGCGCCGGCTTAATGCACTTTGCTGGGAACCATTTAGGTCCTACATCTGTGGAAACACAAGCATACCCATGCCCCCACATTAATAGTTCCCATGGCACTGTCCAAGCTCCCGACTGCAAATCCCGTGCCAGCACCTTTGCCTTAGGCCGTATATCAGCATTCTGTAATGACAGAAAATGAATTAGGATAGGAGGCGATTCTCGACACCCCGGAAGCGTTAGGTGGTTCCAGCTGAACACGACTTTGTGCAAATGGTCATGTACTCGGACATTAGTTCCTGGGAACTTTTTATCCCGATCAGGCAGCTACTTGCACGAGGATCTCTGTTTTACTTTTGTCCAATCCGTAGTCAACTTACACGCCAGGTCAGCCGATGAGGTTGCTGCTGCTGATGAGAGCTGACATAATTTTGGCCTTCAGCTTGCTACCACTTTCTCAGAGGCCCACACAAACTACAGTACTAAAAATAGACATAAGAACACAAATGCCAATTGAAGACATAGAAATGTGAAGTGCATACCATAACCTGCTGGGTATAAAGAAAGATCAAATTAACTTGAGAATGATACATACTGATGGTAAATCTGTTACCTAGCATATGGGTGTAGATTGATTTACTTGCATCCAGTTTTCTTTCTGGATTTACTTGCATCAAATTTTCTTCCTGTGTGGATGGTGGGACTGAAGCACCACCTGACCACAACATATCATTATTGTCAGTTGGAGGGTATGCATGTCACCGCATCAGGTGTCAAAATAACAGTGTATCAATAATATGAGCTCAGTAAATTTGCACTTGGGTTATAGGTATACTTATCACACATACAAACATCCCTAACATTCAGTACTGGCTAACCATATTAATCACCTAGCAACTCATTAATCTTGTATAGCTAAAATTAATGTATATAAAAGCACAAAGCTGCAAACATCAGCACATTTAACCCCTGTTGCATCAAATGATTGCAGAGTCCTGATAAATCAGAGTCCAAACACAAAAGTCTAAAGCCAAAAAAAGAAAACCAGAAAATAATCAATACCTGCAGAACTTATTCCAAACCGAAGGACACAAAACCTGTTACTTAGTCCAGACAAATCCATTAGGTCACAGAAACCAAATAAATCCATCAGATCACAGAAATACAAACACTGTAACATAAAACCACACGTTCATGGTCGCGACCACACACACACACATAGGCACACCAAGTTTTCAGCACAAATCCAAATATTGCAAAGACAGGACTTACAATATTATTCAACATTTAGAGGACAAATTCCCAAGCCTCAGTTTCAGGAAGAGTACTCTCTTTTCAGTTCTAGTTTAGGAAGGGCGTTTTCCCTTCTCCTCAGGGATATAGCCTAATGTTGAAGCTTTCACTACGACTAACAGGCAGGCAACAAGAAACAATACTGGAAGAATGCCTTTGCCTTATTAATGGTTCCTGCTCATAACTTTTTGGTCCAGGTTCTCCCCGAGAATCCCTCGGTGCCAGCTGGAGGTCCTGTGATCCCTCGGCCCATTGATGTTCAAGAGCAGGGTCCTACCTGGGTACCCAAAATCTGTTACTAGAAAGCAGCAAAATAATTAACTCTCTAAAACTTAATTTTGGAGTTCTAGAAAGCAGGCATTCTTTATTGCAGTACTGAACGCACAGGGAATAGTTCTACCCAAATGTGTGTACCGAAAAGACACTCCTACTAAATATTTATGCCATGTTAACACACATAATCATTACATTTCCGAGAAGTGGTTAATATTTTCGCGGCCATGTGATACCAAAAGATCCATTCCAGAGTCTTCAACTCCTGCGCATCAGCACATCACCGACCTAAAAGAGGATAAGGCTGGAAAACAAAAAACCTCACAAATTATATACAAATTTGTTGGTAAATTGACATTAATTCTGGAGGTAAAGGCAATTGCAATTCTATCTGAAACCTTTTGTAGAACAGTTTTTGCTTTTGGCATTGATCTTTGGGAAAATAATAAATCTGAGTCCTTTTTAACAAAGTAAATAGAGGGGACAACTCTTCAGTCGTAATGTCAATATTTTCACCTTTCAACAGAGTGAATAACATCATCTAGATAGACCATCTGCAGTAATTGAATTATACACACTTTTTCCCAACCAAGGTGTTGAATGTCAGAAAGATGATTCTCGCCGCGCCGCTTGTGGGTTAGGCCGGGCCAGGCTGGCACGCTGGGCTCGGCAAGGGGGATGCGGGCTGCCCGGGGGTGGGGGGGGGGCCGTGTGTCTAACCAGGTGTAAGGTTTGCTGACCCGTCCGATGCGGTGGCTGCTGGCGCGGCGGCTGTACTGCATCTGAGGGACTGTGCAGTTTTATGTTGGAATTCACCTTGTTTTGATCTCAGGTTGGGTATGTCAATTGCTGTAGAGGGACTGAAGGAAGGGGTTAAAAGGGATTTTAATAGAAGTGGCATTATCTAATAGTTGCTGTGCATTTAAAAAACTGATAGTGCTTATCTATTGTCTAAATTAACTGAAGCAGAGAGTCTTGCATCTCCATACAAAGGGGTTGGTTCCTGATAGGGGCTGGGAGTCACCTAGAACCGGTCAAGACCGACCCTACTGTATGGATGGGAGCCAGGAGAGAGCTGAGTTTATGCAGAAACAAAGGTCAATCAGCAGACACCATGATGAAGAGGATGGGCCTTCATCTTGGGACCCCCGACGACCAACACTAGGAGGCACTGCGTGGGTGCAACTGGGAGGAGTATATGGAAATTATTTCTTGGAACTGATTTTGATATGCAATGAGGATAGATGCATATGTATAGGTGTATTGGGAAATATAATGTATATGCAATATTTGATTGTATAAATTGAAGAGACACGTTGCTGCTCGGCGTGCACGACTTTGGTGGGACTACCCCCCGTGCTGCCCGGTGCCGAATAAATAAACATACCTACTTTACAATCTTGCAGATTGTGGAGTCTGCTTTCCGCACGTCAGTTTTGACGAGCCAGGCAGGAGATCTCTACTCGACTGTGGGAGCGACTGCGGAGCGGACGCTCCTAGGCGCGCCCCAGGCACTTTCCTCGGAGGAGCCTCCGCTGCCGGCCGCTCACCTGGAGAGCAGACAACAACCTCCTGAAGCCGTGGATATAAATGGTATGTTTTGTAGGGAAGGGCCTGTAAGTCGTACGCGTGGCTGGGGCTGCTGGTAAATCGCATTGAGACATCTGGCGTGCAGCATAATCCCCGTGGGGAAAGGGTACCCTGGTAAGGAAGGGGGGGTTGCTGACCGATAGAGCGGCCGCTAGCGATCTTGAGGGTAGATCGAGCAAACCCGAGGTTACCACTGCATCCCAGTGTTGGGAGCCAGGACGGACCTGCTAATGTTTGGAAGGGTAAGTGGACCTCCGCACAATTGTGTTCAGGTGGTTTTTGTATGAATGCTAACCTCTGCACAATTGTGTTCGGGTGGTTGTGTATAGAAGAAGCAGGAGAAGGGTAAGCGGACCTCCGCGCAATTGCGTTCGAGTGATTTTTATATGAATGCTAACTGTAACTGCGTTCGAGTGGTTTTTGTATAAATGCTAACTGTAACTGTGTTTGGGTGGTTTTTGTATGAATGTTAACTGAAGTGATAATGTTATAATTTGAATACCCAGGGATTTTACGTTAAAAGTTTTGTCTTTGTGCGTGTGTATGTGTGGTTGAGACACAGCATTGCGGTGAAGTGAGTGGGAGTTCCGATCTTGCGGTTCCGTAACTCCGCGAGGAGCACGGCCAGAGACGGACAAAGTGCCTGGAATAATTATAAAGCTTGTAAATCTTTTAATGTGCAACTTGGGCTGCGGTAGTACCTAATCACTCTCCTAAGTGACGGGGAACGGAAACTGGTTAATTATTAAAGTGGCAGAGCAAAAGAAATCACTCCTTAGGTGGTTTGGGCTCGAACCTTGGGAGTATTTGGATGAGGGGGGGGAACTGGATACAAAGGGAAGAAGAGAGATTTTGTTTTAAAGGGGCATATGTGACTCCCACAGGGTGGAAAGTAGCCTTAGATTGGGAAAAACCTCCAGAAATCCTTAAAAGTCCTGGGGTTGGTGGGAAAGCAGGAATAATTCCCTGCTTCGCATGTGGGCTAGCTCCTAGATTATATAAGAATTGGCACCAAGCTTGGGTCCGTTTGAAGTGTAAATCTTGAGATAGGAAGTGGTACTGTGTATCTAGGAGGCGAGGAGCGTAGTGTCCTAAGTGCCTTCCCCAGACCCCACGGTTTTATAGTTGGGAAAGAACTCACCAAGAAATTGAGGTAGTGAAGCTGGTGTCTGGAAGGAAAAAATTGATTCCGGAAATTTGGGATGTGTGGGAGAAAGATTGGGAGGAAACTATAACAAATTGTAAGAAGCAATTCACGTGGAAACTTATTAAAAGAATAGCAAAAGGCAAGTTAAAGGGGCAAGAAGTCACGAAATGGATAACACTCAGGGAGGAATTTTGAAAAAGAGTCCTTTAGGCTGTGTGCTCACTCACTGGAAAGACATTGTTGGGACCGGAGGCACAGAAAGTAAAAGGACCCTTATCAAATATTGCAATCAATGGTGGCCTCTATATAAATTGGAAGATGGGGCCAAGTGGCCATTAAACGGGTCAACAGATTATAATACTCTCTTGCAATTAATGCTGTTTTTGAGGAGAGAAGAAAAATGGGATGAGGTCTCATATGCAAATATGTTTTTCACCCTCCGAAACCATCCGGAGTGACAAAGGGACTGTGGAATGATACCACCACAGGACCCCATGGTACTCGCACTTGAGCGAGAAAATAATAAAGAACTCAGAGGTAAACTGAGGCAGCGTTGTTCCACATGTAGTATTGGGCAAAGATGTACTAATCTAACTGACTTGTTTAAGCCTCCCCCTCGACCACAGGAACAGGATGCGAACTCGGATGAAATCCCCACTCCTCCAGACAGCCCTGTATCTTCCCAGACTAGGATTTTCCCCTCCAAGACCCGAAGTGGGATGCTAACAAGTCTGCTCACATGGAGAGATTGCAGGCATACCAAAAGTGGATTTTTAAAGGAATGGAAAGGGCCATTCCCAGAACCATAAATTGGCCAGCTTTATATGCAGTTAAACAGGGTACTTTCGAGTCTCCATACGAATTCCTGGATCGATTGAGGGATGTAATGCGCCGTAACACACCACTGGACCCTGGGTCACAGGTAGAAATAAAACAACTAGTCTCCCTATTTTTGGGTCAGTCTACGGGAGACATTAGGTGCAAACTCCAGAAGTTGCGTCCTACAGAAGGTAGGAACTTGAAAGTCCTGCTGGATGAAGCATGGAGAGTGTTTAGCAGTAGAGAGGAAGGAACAACAAGAAGTAGAATTTTTGGTTGACATGGGGGCAACATACTCTGTTTTAAATCAAGCCTTGATGCCCCTGGGGAGTGACTATATCATGGTAAAAGGGGCAACTGGCCAAAGTGAAAAGGCATACTTTTGTAAACCTTTGAAGTATAAATTAGGAAAACAATGGGGCATCCACAAATACTTGTATATGCCCAGTTCCCCAAAGGCACTTCTGGGAAGGGATTTGTTGGAACAATTGGGTGCAAAAATTACATTTGAAAAAGGAGAAATTACTCTGGAGGTAAAGGATCGACAACATATCCAGGTACTGAGTCTATTTCTAACCAGTCCTCCCACAGAAGGAGAATTCCTGAGGAGATCCTAAACCGGGTATACCCTGGGGTATGGGCCACTGATGTCCCTGGAAGAGCGAAGAATGCTCCACCCATTGAAGTTAGACTCAAAGAAGGCCGGCAACTGGTAAGAGTTAAGCAATATCCCCTAAAACAGGAAGATAAGAAAGGAATCCGGCCAGAGATAGAAAGATTTTTACAATTAGGATTATTGAAAGAGTGTGAGTCGGATTTTAACACCCCTATACTACCTGTCCGTAAATCTGACGGGTCGTATCAGGTGGTCCAGGATTTGCGAGCCATAAACAAAATAACAGAAGACCTCTACCCAGTAGTAGCAAACCCATATACTTTGTTGACTGTATTGGCTCCCAAATTAGCCTGGTTTACTGTTTTAGATCTGAAAGATGCCTTCTTTTGCCTCCCTCTCCATGAAGCCAGTCAGAAATTATTCGCATTTGAATGGGAGAACCCCAAAAGTGGTCGAAAGACTCAGCTCACTTGGACGGTCCTGCCACAAGGATTTAAGAACAGTCTTACCGTCTTCGGTAATCAACTTGCAAAAGACTTGGAGTCCTGGGAAATCCCGTCTGAAGAAGGGAAATTACTATAGTATGTGGATGACATCCTGATTGCCACCAAAACAGAAGACGGTTGTATCACTTGGACAGTGAGTCTACTAAATTTCTTGGGGCTCCAAGGGTACCGGGTATCTAAAAAGAAGGCCCAGATAATGCAGCGCAAGGTGATTTACTTGGACTATGAGATTAGTGCTGGACAAAGAACTTTGGGACAGGCCCGTAAGGAGGCAATATGCCAAACTCCGAGACCTCAGACACTGAAAGAGTTACGGACTTTCTTGGGAATGACCGGGTGGTACCGGCTGTGGATTTATAATTATGGACTACTTGTTAAACCACTATGTGCACTAACAGCTACTGGACAAAATCACCTTAAATGGAACAAGGAGACCATGCAAGCCTTTGAACTGCTGAAAAGGCTCTGATGTTGGCCCCAGCCTTAGGGCTCCCAGATGTGAGTAAGCCGTTTTTCCTTTTCTCTCACGAAAAGCAGGGGATTGCTCTGGGCATACTAGCACAAGATCTGGGTCCATATCGACGAGCAGTTACCTATCTCTCCAAACAACTGGATGCAACTGTGAAGTGTTGACCTGGATGCCTGCGAGCAGTTGCAGCTGTAATATTAAATATACAGGAAGCCCGAAAATTTACCTTGGGCCAGAAAATGACTGTCTTGGTGTCCCACACAGTATCTACGGTATTGGAAGCAAAAGGAGGACACTGGCTTTCTCCACAAAGATTCCTGAGATATCAGGCTATACTGGTAGAACAGGATGATGTGGAGATTATAGTTACTAACATTGTCAATCCAGCTTCCTTTCTCAGCGGAAACACAGGAGAACCAGTGCATCATGACTGCTTGGAGACCATTGAAGCAACCTATGCAAGTCGCCCGGATTTGAGAGACAGCCCTATGGAGAATGGAGAAAACTGGTTCACAGAGGGAAGCAGCTATGTTCTGAGTGGTAAGAGACACGCGGGGTACGCTATTACCATCAGTCAAGAAATCATAGAGTCAAGACCTTTGCCCATAAACACCTCTGCACAAAAGGCAGAGATAATTGCTTTAACCCGTGCCTTGGAATTGGCCCAAGACAAAGTTGCGAATATGTACACAGACTCGAAGTATGCCTTCGGAGTTGTGCATGCGCATGGAGCTATCTAGAAGGAAAAAGGACTATTGAACTCTCAAGGGAAAAACATCAAACATGCAGAAGAAATTCTGAAACTACTGGAGGCAGTTCAACTCCCCGAGAAAGTGGGAATCATGCATATTAAGGCGCACCAGAAAGTGAGCTCAAAATTGGAAAAAGGAAATGAGCTGGTGGACAGAGAGGCAAAACAGGTGGCTAAAACGGAGGTAAGAACTGAAGGGGCTTTAATCCCTGATGGACGAATCTCCCTAGAAGGTAAGCCAGAGTGTACTGAGGAACGCCAGAAACTTCTCACAGATCTAGAAGGGTCATATAATGAGGATGGGTAGACTCAAACCCCACAGGGAAAACTAATCATTCCCTTCTGTCTGATACGACATTTGATAAAGAAAGATCATAAAAAGGCACTGGGGGACAAAGGCTCTGTACAAACATTTAATTAGAGAGATTGTGACCAGAAACTTATACACCATGGTGAGACAGGTGACTCAGCAGTGTGATCTTTGCCTCCAGACTAATCTGAAAAATAACCCTACACCAGAAATGGGTCAGATTGGAAAAGGTAATGGGCCTGGGCAGCAATGGCAAATTGATTTCACTGAACTCCCAGGAAAAGGGGGGTACCGATATCTATTGGTATTAACCGATACCTTTTCAGGTTGGCCGTAAGCATTTCTGACCAGGACGGCTAAAGCTCGAGAAGTGTAGCCTTTACGTTGCAAGAGTATGGGAGATTCTTATAGTAAATGGAAAAGGAACCAATTACAATGAAAGCTGGAGTCCAATAAGTATTTTGAAAAGATGCTGAATAATGATGTACTATAACAGAATTAAGAATAGTAAAAGAATTTACTAACTTTTTTGAAAAGGGGGGACTGAAGGAAGGGGTTAAAAGGGATTTTAATAGAAGTAGCATTACCTAACAGTTGCTGTGCATTTAAAAAACTGATAGTGCTTATCTATTGTCTAAATTAACTGAAGCAGAGAGTCTTGCATCTCCATACAAAGGGGTTAGTTCCTGATAGGGGCTGGGAGTCGCCTAGAACCGGTCAAGACCGACCCTACTGTATGGATGGGAGCCAGGAGAGAGCTGAGTTTGCGCAGAAACAAAGGTCAATCAGCGGACACCGTGATGAGGAGGATGGGCCTTCACCTTGGGACCCCAGACGACCACCACTAGGAGGCACTGCGCAAGTGCAACTGGGAGGAGTCTATGGAAATTATTTCTTGGAACTGATTTTGATATGCAATGAGGATAGATGCATATGTATAGGTGTATTGGGAAATCTAATGTATATGTAATATTTGATTGTATAAATTGAAGAGACACGTTGCTGCTTGGCACGCACGACTTTGGTGGGACTACCCCCCGTGCTGCCTGGTGCCGAATAAACATACCTACTTTACAATCTTGCAGATTGTGGAGTCTGCTTTCCACACGTCAGGACCCTGTCGTACACTTTCGGGATGCCGGATTTTGCACCCCACTTTCCATTTCTCTGCATTTAAAGGATCGTCAGGTTTTGACAGATTTACCTCCCGCATTTCTCGTGTTGGGTTAGGAATTTCATCGTATGTAGGGTTAAATTTCAAAAGACTGCGGCTCTGTCCTTGCTTTTGAGATAACGGTGGAGGAGTAGCAGCCGCTTGTAAGAGAGTTTCTGCGGGTTTTAGAACATTTAAAGCTGTATGCACTAATTTCCAAGTAATGATTTCCTCAGGGATTTTAAGCTGCAAGACTTTTGTTCTTTCAAAATTTTCTGTAAAATCTTTTAATGGAGCTTTTGCTCCTTTCTAGATGATTGTCCCATCCTTCAGTGAGCCAGGGGGAGGGGGGGGCAGACCCGATTCCTGCTCAGGGCCTGTTGGACCCAGCCCCTGCTCACTGCTTTCTTCAGGTGGTACATTTGCAACAAAAGGACTTCTCTGAATGGTGCTGGCTACTTTTTTCTCTGCTCACACATCTTTTAACGCTTCATAAACCAAACGCCAAGTTGTTAATACTCAACTCGCATTCACATCACCCCTTGAAGTATGTTTAAAAGGTAATTCTCCTGACACCTTTCAAGTTAAAACACCAAAAACACGTGGTGATTCTGCGGGCACTCCATTACTTCTGAGTCAGGCTAACAACAGCTCAAAAAAAAGGAGTTAATTATTGCTCCTCTTTGTTGCCGACCTGCATGCACAGAGTCCACGATTCTCTGCCACACATCCAAGTCGAACAACTGATCTGTTTCCCGATTTTCTGCATTCGTTGGTATTGTGGTTATCCCGCTTACAGTTCACACACCACTTTAGCTATCCCTCTCCACCGTACCCCCGACCCTCCTCCGGTTCCCAACTCCCCCATCACATGGCACGGCGCAAGGTGGGGCTGGAAGAGAAAACGGGTTATATGGGTTAGGGACTGGTGGCTCCAGCAGCGAAGTGTCCGTAACCTTCTCGTCTGTGCAACGAGTCACTGGAGTCCCGGGAGACGGCGGCGTAGGAAGTAGAGGATACCGCGGTACAAGATTCGGGGACATGGGATGATCGGAGGGAGCAGCGGTGGCGCCCGGCCGGTCTGCGGGCAGTAGCGCCTCAGCGCACCACTCTCCGCGGCGCAGTGGCGGTGGCAGCGATTCTGGCGGTGGGGGTGGAAACTCCTGCGCCAGCGGGTCGCTCCGCGCGTGCTCCTGCTCCTGGACCGCAGGTTCCCCTCCCTCCACGGGCTGCGGACTCGGACCCCCTCCTGCTTTCACAGGCGGCACAGGGATACTGGGACCCGCGAACGGCAAACCAGTCGCCGAGCAGGACCCTCCCTCGGGTGTTAACGCAGCAAAAGCAGAGGCAGCGGCTCCCCTCTCAGCTCTCATAGCTTTTAAAGTCTCATAGTTCAACCTCCACAAAGTGGAGAATTTGCTCGCTTCCTTGGATCCCATACCAATTTCTTCCCACAGTTTCATTCCTATATCTGCCTATGTCTGAACTTCAAAGGCAGCATTAACTGAGGGGATTAAGTCCTTTCTCCGTGCCCAAAGCAACAGAGACTTCAAGGTAGCCGAGTCATATTGTAAGCCTCTCATGGAGAGGACAGGTTGGAGGAGCTTAACCACTGCTGACTCTTCCTATGTCAGTGTGGACCCCATCTCCTCCCCAGCCACCTGCTTGATCAGGGCAGGATTTGAGGGATTTCTTTTCCTGATTGGTGCGCTAGCGACTCCCGAGTGCCAGGGCAGCACTCACCTTCGGCCGGCCTCCGCTCCCTCAGGGTTCGGTCTTCCTGGAAAATTCACCCATTGATGCTAATGCCAATCTGAGGGTCCCTGTTTGGGTGCCATTTGTTGCGGCGGCATCTAGGACTCGACCAATATGATCCATAACAGTCAACTTTATTAGCAGAGAATCTGGATTATATAGACAGCACTCGATTATGATTAGTCACTATACATAAACACTCTATACAGCACTCAGTTATGATTGGTCACTATGCATAAAACATCTATCAATAAAACATCCCGGTTACATAAGCAGTACTCAAACTAAGATTGGTCATTATTCATAGAACGACCGTTTACCTGCAGCTGGCCTGAGAATGACTGTCTTTCCCACAGCCAGCCTGAGAAAGGCCTTGAGGCCTGTGCTGCTTGAAGCCTGTGCTGCTACAAACCGATCAAGTCCATATTCAGAGTGTCTGGGTTGCTCACAATATGTCCCTGTTCTTCCAGAAACCCCACAGGTATACTCATCACACACACAAACATTCATAACAGTTAGTATTGACTATTCATATTAATCACCTAGGCTAAAATCAATGTATCTAAAGGTATAACTCATTAACTATATAAGCTAAAAACAATGTACATAAAAGCATAAATCTGCAAACTTCAGCCCATCTATTCCCTGTTGCATCAAATGCTTCCTAAGTCCCGAGAAATCAGAATCCAGATACAACAATCCAAAGTTAAAAACCGGAAATAATCAATACCTGCAATCGTGCTGCTGGAAAGCTACGATCTGATTGCCATCACGGAAACTTGGTGGGATGAATCCCACGACTGGAATGTAGCTCTTGATGGCTACAGGCTGTTCAGAAGGGACAGGCGAGGAAGGAGGGGCGGGGGCGTTGCCCTTTACATCAAGAAAACACTACAGAGTGAAGAACTGTCCCTGAAGAATAACCACGAGCAGATCGAAAGCTTATGGGTAAGAATCGGAGAGAGACGCAACAAAGGGAACCTAGTGGTTGGTGTCTACTACAGGCCACCAGATCAAGAGGAGCTGACAGACGAAGCGTTCTTCCTCCAACTCCAGGAGGCTTCGCGCTCGCAGGCTCTCGTCCTACTGGGGGACTTCAACCACCCCGACATCTGCTGGAAAAGCAACACGGCAAGCTGTAGGCAATCCAGCAGGTTCCCAGAATGCATTGAGGACAACAGGAGGATCATTGTCATAGGTGATTCCCTTCTGAGGGGAACAGAGGGCCCGATCTGCCGACCGGACCCATCCCACAGGGAAGTCTGCTGCCTCCCTGGGGCCCGGGTTAGGGATGTTGCTAAGGAACTCCCTGGTCTGGTGCGGCCTTCTGATTACTACCCCCTCTTGGTAATGCAGGTTGGCAGGGACGAGATAGCAGAGAGAAGTCCCAAGGCCATCAAAAGGGACTTCAGGGCACTGGGGCGACTGGTTGAGGGATCAGGGGCGCAGGTGGTGTTTTCCTCCATCCCATCAGTGGCAGGGAACAGCACTGAAAGGGGCAGGAAAACTCACCTGGTTAACAGGTGGCTCAGGGACTGGTGCCATCGGTCCAATTTTGGCTTCTTTGATCACGGGGAGGTGTACACAGCACCGGGCCTGCTGGTGACAGGTGGAACTCAGCTATCTCAAATGGGGGAAAAGAATTCTTGGCCACGAGCTGGCGGGGCTCATTGAGAGGGCTTTAAACTAGGTTCGAAGGGGGAAGGGGATATTGCCCAGCTCACTAGGGATGAGCCTAGGCTTGGAGTGCCAAGGCCAGGGGTGAGATTGACAGCCCAGCTCAAGTGTGTTTACACCAATGCACGTAGCATGGGCAATAAACAGGAGGAGCTGGAAGCCATTATACAGCAGGACGGCTACGACTTGGTCGCCATCACAGAAACGTGGTGGGACAACTCGCATGACTGGCATGCTGTCATAGATGGCTACAGACTCTTTAGGAAAGACAGACCAACAAGGAGAGGTGGGGGAGTTGCTCTATATGGGAGGGAGCAAGTAGAATGCATTGAGCTTGGCCTGGGGGCAAATGAGGAACAAGTTGAAAGCTTGTGGGTTAGAATTAAGGGACAGGCTCATAAGGGTGACATTACGGTGGGTGTGTACTACAGGCCACCTGGCCAGGAGGAGGAGGTTGATGAGGCCTTCTACAGGCAGCTGCAAGCAGCCTCACAGTCACAGGCCCTGGTTCTCATGGGGGACTTCAACCACCCTGACATCAGCTGGGAAGACCACACAGCTAGGCAGGCGCAATCCAGGAGGTTCCTACAGAGCATCGATGATAACTTTCTGATGCAAGTGGTGGAGGAACCAACAAGGAAAGGCGCGCTGCTGGACCTTGTGTTAACAAACAAGGAGGGACTGGTGCAGGACGTGAAGGTCGGAGGTAGACTCGGCTGCAGTGACCATGAAATGGTGGAGTTCAGGATCCTGTGTGGAGGAAGCAGGGCGATAAGTAGGATCAAAACCTTGGACCTCAGGAGGGCTGACTTTGGCCTCTTCAAGGACCTACTGGGAGGAATCCCGTGGGCCAGGGCTCTCGAAGGCAGGGGGTTCCAAGAGTGCTGGTCGCTGTTTAAACGACACTTCCTCCATGCTCAGGAGCAATGCATCCCCCTGAGAAAGAAATCGAGCAAAGGAGGCAGGAGACCTGTATGGTTAAACAAGGAGCTTCTAGCGGAGATCAGGTGGAAGAGAAAGGTCCATGGAATGTGGAAAAAGAGGCAGGTCACTTGGGAAGAGTACAGGAATGTGGTCAGAGCATGCAGGGATACGAAGAGGAAGGCCAAGGCCCACCTGGAATTGAAGCTGGCAAGGGATGTCAAAAACAACAAGAAGGGCTTCTTCAACTACATCAGCAGCAAAAGGAAGGCTAGGGACAATGTGGCACCGCTGCTGAATGAGGCAGGTGTCCTGGTGACGGAGGATGCAGAGAAGGCAGAGCTACTGAATGGCTGCCCGGGGAGGTTGTGGAGTCTCCTTCTCTGGAGATATTCAAGACCCGCCTGGACTAGGTCCTGTGCAGCCTGCTGTAGGTGACCCTGCTTCGGCAGAAGGGTTGGACTAGATGACCCACAGAGGTCCCTTCCAACCCCTACCATTCTGTGATTCTGTGATTCTGTGATTCTGTGATTCTGTGATTCTGTGATTCTTAAACCAGGTAGTAAGCACCCCTACCCGAGGGGATGCAATACTAGACCTGGTCGTCACCAATGCGAGTGAGCTCGTTGGGGATGTCAAGATCGGAGGAGGTAGCCTGGGCTGCAGTGACCACGCGCTGGTGGAACTAACACTACAGAGGGAAATGGGAATAACGAAGAGCATAGTCAGGACCCTAAATTTTAGGAGGGCAAACTTCCAGCTCTTCAAGGAGATAGTCAGAAGGACTCCCTGGGAAACGGTCCTCAGGGACAGGGGAACAGAACAGAGCTGGCAGGTCTTTAAGGATGTATTCCAGAGAGCGCAAGAGCTCTTGATCCCCAAGTGTAACAAGTCAGGCAGACAAGGGAAGAGACTGGCATGGCTGAGACGAGAGATGCTGGTCAAACTAAGGAAGAAGAGGGAACTGCACAGGCAGTGGAAGCAGGGACGGGCTTCCTGGGAAGAGTATAGGGAAGCTGCCCGGTTGTGTAGGGATGGGGTCAGGAAGACCAAGGCACAGCTGGAGCTGAACTTGGCAAGGGATGCGAAAAATAACAAGAAGGGCTTCTACAGGTATGTCAGCCGGAAAAAGAAGGTCAAAGAAAGCGTACCCCCGCTCATGAGCGAGACTGGCGAACTGGCAACAGCAGATGAGGAGAAAGCTGAGGTACTCAACAACTTTTTTGCCTCAGTCTTCACTGGCAACCTCTCTCCTCACCCCTCCCGAGTCGATGAATGGCATGAAGGAGACCAGGAGGGTAAAATCCCTCCAGCTGTAAGTGAAGACCAGGTTCGGGACCTCCTGAGGAACCTAAACGTACAGAAGTCCATGGGACCTGATGAGATGCATCCCAGAGTCCTGAGGGAATTGGCTGATGTAGTTGCCAAGCCACTCTCCATGATATTTGAAAAGTCATGGCAGTCAGGGGAAGTCCCCAGTGACTGGAAAAAGGGAAACATTGTGGCCCTTTTCAAAAAGGGTAGAAAGGAAGACCCTGGGAACTACCGACCTGTCAGCCTCACCTCTGTGCCTGGGAAAATCATGGAACAGATCCCCCTAGAAGATATGCTAAGGCACATGGAGGCCAGGGAGGTGATTCGAGACACCCAGCATGGCTTCACTAAGGGCAAATCCTGCCTCACCAACCTAGTGGCTTTCTATGATGGTGTAACAACAAGGGTGGACAAGGGAAAACCTATGGACGTCATCTATCTGTATTTTTGTAAAGCCTTTGACATGGTCCCCCACAACATCCTTCTCTCTAAATTGGAGAGCCATGGATTTGATGGGTGGACTGTTCAGTGGATAAGGAATTGGTTAGATGGTCGCAGCCAAACGGTAGTGGCCAACGGCTCAATGTCCAGATGGAGACCAGTGACGAGTGGAGTCCCTCAGGGGTCCGTACTGGGACCGGTGCTGTTCAATATATTTATCAATGACATGGACAGCGACATCGAGTGTACCCTCAGCAAGTTTGCAGATGACACCAAGCTGAGTGGTACGGTTGACACACCAGAAGGACGGGATACCATCCAGAGGGACCTGGACAAGCTGGAGAGGTGGGCCTGTGTGAACCTCATGAGGTTCAACAAGGCCAAGTGCAAGGTCCTACACCTGGGTCGGGGTAATCCCTGCTATCAATACAGGCTGGGGGATGAAAGGATCGAGAGCAGCCCTGCCGAGAGGGACTTGGGGGTACTGATAGACGAAAGGCTGGACATGAGCCGGCAATGTGCGCTGGCAGCCCAGAGGGCCAACCGTGTCCTGGGCTGCATCAGGAGAAGCGTGGCCAGCAGGTTGAGAGAGGTGATTCTGCCCCTCTACTCTGCTCTGGTGAGACCTCACCTGGAGTCCTGCGTTCAGCTCTGGAGCCCTCAGCACAAGAAGGACATGGACCTGTTGGAGCGGGTCCAAAGGAGGGCTACAAAAATGATCCAAGGGCTGGAGCACCTCTCCTGTGAGGACAGGCTGAGAGAGCTGGGCTTGTTCAGCCTGGAGAAGAGAAGGCTGTGGGGAGACCTGATTGCAGCCTTTCAGTACTTAAGGGGAGCCTATAGGAAAGATGGGGACAATCTTTTTAGTAGAGACAACAGTGACAGGACGAGGGGTAGTGGTTTTAAACTAAAACAGGGTAGGTTTAGGCTGGATATAAGGAAGAAATTCTTTACAATGAGGGTTGTGAAACACTGGAACGGGTTGCCCAGAGAGGCAGTGGAGGCCCCATCCCTGGAAACATTCAAGACCAGGTTGGACAGGGCTCTGAGCAACCTGATCTAGTTAGTGGTGTCCCTGCTCACCGCAGTGGGGTTGGACTAGATGACCTCTAGGGGTCCCTTCCGACCCAAAACTTTCTATGATTCTATGATTCTATGATTCTATGATTCTATAACTCACCAAACCAAAGACGCAAAGGCAGTTACTTAGTCCAGACAAATCCGTTAGATCGCAGAAACCAAATAAATCCATCAGAACACAGAAATACAAACACTATGACAACAAACACATAAAACCACACAATCATAGTCGCGACTGCACATGCGCAATCACACCAAGTTTTCAACATAAATCCAAATATTACAAATAGACAGAGACTTACAATAATATTCAAAATTTAATAGACAAATTCCCGAGCCTCGGTTTCAGGAAGAGTACTCTCTTTTCAATTCTGTTTTAGGGAGGGCACTTTCCCTTCTCCCCAGCACTATAGCCCAATGCTGTGAAGCTTTCACTACAACTAGCAAGCAAGCAACAAGAAATAATACTAGAAGAATGCCTTTACCTTATTGATGATCCTTGCTCAGAACTTCACGGTCCAGGGATCGGAGGTTCTCCCCAAGAATCCCTTGGTGCCGGCTGGAGGTCCTGCGATCCCTTGGATCGTTGAGGTTCAGGAGCAGGGTCCCATCTAGGGTGCCAAAATCTGTTACCGGAAAGCAGCAATATAATCAACTCTCTAAAACTTAATTTTGGAGTTCTAGAAAGCAGGCATTCTTTACTGCAGTACTGGATGCACAGGGGATAATTCTACTCAAATGTGCATATTGAAAAGACACTACTACTAGATATTTATGCCATGTTAACATACATAATCATTACACTTCTGAGAAGTGGTTAATTTTTTCCCCTTTTTTTTCTCTCTCTTTTTTTTTTATATATATATATTAATGTTTTTTGTACATGTCTATTGGCACCTCTGGGCAGTCGTCAGGAGCCCTCAGACGAAGGTTCATACTTTTCCTCACGGTGTCTGCTAGTTGACCTTTGCTCTTGTGCAGACGCAGTTCTAAAATCACGTATACAATGTCCTCCAAGATTGCTTCGTTATACAAAAGCTGTTGTGGGAGATAATTGCCAAATATGCAAAAAAATGTATTAATCGGAGTGGGTGGTGCATCCACTGCAGCCATCAGAGTACTTGCGTTTGCTGTAATTTTTTCAGTGTTCCCTGTGTAATAGGATCATCCAGAGCGGATCTCTTCTGCTTCCACGTCAGAGGTTGCTCCCTGAGAGTGTGCGCGGTCATCTCTGGCATTGGATTCTGCATTATGTTCTTTCAGCTCATTATATGGTTTCATGTATTTTGCTGGTAACCATCGAGGGCCTGTTGAAAGAAGAATACATGCATACCCTCTTCCCCACATTATTAGTTCTACAGGACCTGTCCATTGCGATTCCCTAAATTCTTTATACCATACCTTTGGTCGAGCCACAAAAGGAGGGATGTTCTGGTTTGTCTGCGGCTGGCAACAAAAGCGCCACGCAGCCGCCCCTCCCCCCACCGGGGTGTGGAGGAGAATGGAAAGAAACAGGCAGAAACTGGTGGGTCGGGATAAGGGCAGTTTAACAGAACAGCAAACAAAGGGAACAGTAACAACAACGATACAGATAAGGAGAAAACACAACCACGAACCGCACAACCCACAGAGCCACTCTCCAGAACTGGACCGGCGCCCGCACTCCTGAGCCGTGAGTGATTTCCCGCCGCCCAGCTCCTCCCCACCGGAACCCAGCATGACGGCACATGGTAGGGAATACCCTGTTCTGTTTGGCCAGGTGGGGTCAGCCCGCCCGGCTGTGCCCCTTCCTGGATTCCGGTGAAAATTAACCCTGTCCTGGCCAAACCCAGGGCATTATCCACCCCTTATTCCATACCATCTACGTCATGCCCAGGTCCCCCATTGTCCAGTTGATCACCATCACTTCTCCTGTCTCCAGATATCATTCCCTTAGTCTATGGATCATCCCTCTAAAGTGTCCGTTGAGTTCATTTAATCCATGACTTTGGGCTCCATCTGTCGTAATGGTCTTCCGTGGCAGGAGAGGTGATGTGTGGTGATGGGCGGTCACTTGCTGCATCCAGAGCTTACGGCTGATGTATCTGGTGCCACCCATGCCCACATTCTGCAGGAGATGTCAATCTTGATGAAGTTGCTGGGTGCCAGTTGTTGAAAACCAGGTCCAGACCCATCATCGCTGTGCTCTGCTAGGTTTTCATCAAAAAGTCCATCCTTCTTTAATCTGGACGATTCTTACTATGCTACTAATGGTATAACATATAACAACTATAACAGTGATAACAGACAGTGACAGGGTTATTTTAACAATTAACTTCATACAATTTACTTATGGACTATTCACACCCAAAATCAAATCCCCATGAGGTACACATCGGACTTGCCCATCCTTCCGCATTACCCACCAGGTACACCCAGGTCCTTGAGCAAAAGAAATCACGCGGACGGGCTTGCCTTTGCCTGAGGCAGGACTAACCCAAACTGTCTTCCCTAACATGTTCCGCATGTGCACTACAGGGACTTTATCCCCTTCTACGGGGCGCTGAGGTTTTGACTGGGCAGGACCAGCCCGGTTGGTGGATCCTCTCGTGTTAACCAACCAGGTGGCCTTTGCTAAATGAGTATCCCAATTTTTGAAAGTTCCACCCCCATTGCTCTCAAGGTGGTTTTTAGCAGTCCATTGTACCCTTCGATCTTTCCCGAGACTGGTGCATGGTAGGGGATGTGATACACCCACTCAATACCGTGTTCTTTGGCCCAGGTGTCTATGAGGCTGTTACGAAAGTGAGTCCCGTTGTCTGGCTCAATTCTTTCGGGAGTGCCATGTCGCCACAGGACTTGTTTTTCCAGGCCCAGGATGGTATTCTGGGAGGTGGCATGGGGCACAGGGTAGGTTTCCGGCCATCTGGTGGTGGCCTCCACCACTGTGAGCACATAGCGCTTGCATTGGCAGGTTTGTGGCAGTGTGATGTAGTCAATCTGCCAAGCGTCCCCATATTTATGTTTTAGCCATCGTCCTCCATACCACTGAGGCTTTACCCGCTTGGCTTGCTTGATTGCAGCGTGTAATAAACCAAAGCATATAAGATTTGTTCTCAAACCAGTTGGAAGGTGAAGGAGGCCCCCCCTTCCCTCTTACCTTGGTATTTGCTGTATTGTAAATGTGCAACCCTTGCATAACCACTTCCTTAATCATTGTCGAAAGAATAAAGCGGGGATTTCTATGTACTGGGTCAACATGACCAAATAAGGAAAGGAACTGATCCACAATGCGGAGGAAGACTACGGCCTTCATCCTCACGACCACCAGAGGGACCAGAGCGACCCCCTAGCAACAGCATGCGCAGCCACAGAAGGAGACCAGGATGTGCTACATGGAACCGGAACTACTGAACTATAAAAAGGGACTCTGGGGGAGGTGGGGTGCGGACCGTTTGCAGAGCTAGATACTCCCTGGCCGCCCAGCGCTGTTTTGCCTGCTTCATCGCTTTCTTAAATAAATTCTATTGCTAATAAATTCACACTTGATTAATTAACAATTGGCTCCTCAATTTGGATTCGTCACGGGAGGCGAGCATCTATAATAATTTGGTGCCGTGACTTGGATACAGGTTAATTTGGTTCGGGATCCAGACCCTGGGGAGGTGCCCCATCCCATCTTCGGATGGCCCCTGGGTGGACGACTCCTTGTTCCAACACCTGTACTTCCAAACCCTAAATTTAAGGAAGCAGGCAAAAGAAACTGCAGTACCCCGTAATTTTTGTGCACGAAGAGCCGAACGAAGACTCCAGGACGCGTGAGTACTATTAAAAGGTTTCCGTTCAGTCGGGGTGGGTTCCCCGAGGTGCAATTGACCGAGACGTCCACCGGACTTAGTAGTCCACCGGGCGAAGCGAGTGCGGACCCTCTTGTAGTGCGGTTCCCATTGCCCGCGAGGGCGTGGGCCACGAACAAGGGGAGCGTGTGTGTGAGTGTACGGAGGCACCTCGGAAGATGGGACAGGGGAAAAGCAAGCCCCCTGCACCCATGAGAAGGGGGAGGAATACCCCCAGGAAGCCCTCTAGAGCTGATAATGAGGTATTGGGATAGCTCGCTGAGGAAGAAAAATAAGTCTAAAGAAAAGATGATAAAGTATTGGACTAGCTCGCCAAAGAGGAAGGAAAAGTCTAAGGAAAAGATGATCCATTATTATACTGAGATCTGGGAAGGGAAGCCTCTCATAAAACCCCATGTACTTTGGCCCATTTTGGGGTCATTTGAGGACTGGGAGTGCCAGCAATTAAGTATATGGGTGAATAGTAAGAGACCACCAGCCAGTCCTGAGGAAAGGGAATACGCAAGTATGTGGATAGGATCGGATACTAGAACTCATTTATTCCCTTTAAAAGAGAAGAAGAAGCAGAAGCAGGAGTTATATTTGGTATTGCCATGGTTGTTGTTATATGCTGTGAAAGTTTGGTGCCCTGTGTTGTGTGAAGGATCATACCATCTAACACTATTGTAGCACCTAAAAATGGGGCCTTAATGTTTGTATGAAGTGTCGGGCTGGCCCCAGAATGTACGTGTATTATTGTGTTGTTATTGTGTGTTAAAAGTGCTGAGTGAGTGATTGGGCGAGCGAGATGCAGCCTGGCTGAAAAGTGAGTGTAGAGTTTTGATCCGTGGTTTTGTATTCTCTGCGAGGAGAGCAAGCCGGAGACTAAGGAAGCGTGTGGTAGACTGTGAGACAGGGTTACTTGAATCAAGTATTAACCCCTGGTGTTCTGAACATGGGGATTTTTCATGTAACTCGTTGGGGTTTTTTTTGTGTGTGTTTTGTTTGTGAGAAAAACGTTTGGGTGTTATTTAGAAATGATTGTCAGTGTGCATAATGTGGAAATTAGTCTGATTGGGACAGGGTTGATCGCTCAGGCAGACTTAAGCAAGCGATTTGAGGAAATTTAGGAAATATTAAAAATCAGTGAAATTCGGACAATAAAAGTATAGCTACAGAGTTCTTGTTACATGGGTAGGGACATAGGACAGTAGCACTGTGGTCCCTCAATGTGAAGCTCGTACTAGCTCCTGGCCACTTTGTCACTGCTGTTGCCTATTTGTTCACACTCAGTGTTCAAAGTGTTAGAAGTACATTATTTTTGTCAAACGGAAGACAGGGGTTTTAGGTCAATAATTGTCTTGAATTTAGGTGTATTTGCTGTGGGGTGAGTACACTTCTGCACCTTCTGCCTTGGATAAGTTATTAGTGCTGTTGGTTTAATTAGAAGAAGTAAACAAAGTGGAGAGACAGTGGAAAAGAGCCTTTTGGGCTGTATTTTGGTTCACTGGAAAGATATAGGAGGACCACCAGGCAGGAGTGTGAACAAAAGAAGACCTTAATAAAGTATTGTAATCAGTGATAGCTTTGGTATAAATTAGATGATGAGGAAAATAGCCCCCTAATGGAACCCTGAATTATAATACTTTGTTGCAATTGATGTTATGTTGTCTCAGTGCTTAAAGTATAAAAGTTTGGTTAAAGCCCTTTGGGCTGTATTTTGCATAAAATAAGAAAGAAGAACAAGAAAGTTGAAAGGATGTTGCTCAGCGTGTAGTATAAGGCAGAGATGTACTAAGTTGGATAAAATGAAAGATCCTGGAGGGATCATGTATCTGACCTGCCAGAACATTATTCATTGGGCAGTCAGCAAGTAATGCAGAAACTGAGAGCGGCAGGAATTTGGAAAGTTTACTAGATGAGGCTTGGAGAGTGTTTAGTAACAGGGAGGAGGAAAAAAAAAAAAAAAGCAGATGTTGTTAGCAGCGTTACAAGAGATTAAAAGAAGCAGATGTTAGTAGTGGTGTTACAAAACAGTGAAAGATTCAGAAGTGAAGGACCTGAGAGGCCTTTCAAAAGAAACCAACCAATGTGCGTGTTGTAGGCAGAGGGGACATTAAAAAAAAAAGGGTGTCCAGAAAGGCAGAGCAGGAGGAAAAAAATACAGGCCCACGTCAAGGAGGATTGACGGGGACCTGGGGGATTTACCCTAGCGGATCTGGAGCTTTTTAGAACTAAGTAGGAATATCATACCCCTTGGCATCCACAAAGCTCTGGTGAAATCGAACGAATGAATGGAGAAATAAAAAAAAGGCATTTAACTAAATTAATGATTAAAACCAAAATGAATTGGGTAAAGTGTTTACCATTAGCTTTACTATATATCCGAACCCAGCCACGCACTGACACAGGGATCTCATCATTTGAGATGATGTATGAAATGCCATATGATTTTGGAAACCCAATAGAGGATCCAAAGGTAGAAAATACCCTTCTAAGGGAATATATAATTGAATTAATAAAAGGAAGACAAACATCTCCGGTGGCAAAACCGCAGCGGCGAAGCGGCAAAAAGCGCCAAGAGAGAGAGAGGAGACCCCAGCCCCTCCCCCCCCCCCCCCCCCCCCCCCTCCGAGCGGGAAAGCGGGAGGTGCCAACGAGCAGCAGCTCTGACTCAGCGGGGGCGGAGTCGAGTGTGACAGCGGCCAAACACCCTCACGGATAAGAGCAGCCCCCAGGGAGCGCGGGCGAACAGAGCCGGCAAACAGAGACGGCGCAGCAGCCCGGGAGCGGCGCAGCAGTTTGCGCGGCAGTTGGCGCAGGCAGGGCGAGCGGGGAAGGCGACTGGCAGGGTACAGCCGCCCCTTCTGGCAACTCAAGTAGTGGGCATCGCTCTTCCAGGAGATATTCTAGCCATGGATACCACCCGTGGTAAAGCTGTTGCTCGAAGGAGTGTGGGGACCCAGACGGAGGCCCCACGCAAGAACGCGGGTGTCCAGGTCTCTGGCTGCAGGGAGTGCCTGAGCCTGGCGCTCGTACCGGAGGACAGCAGAGACAACTGCTGTGTTCGGTGCAAGTAGGTGAATGACCTGCTCAGCCTGGTGGCAGAGCTGAAGGAGGAAGTGGAGAAGCTGAGGAGCATCCGGGAGTGTGAGAGGGAGATTGACTGGTGGAGCCGCACCCTGCCCTCCCTGAGGCCGAGGCAGCAGGAAGCGGCTCCACAGAAAGCAGAGAACCCCCTACCCTCTTGCCACCGAGCAGAAAGAGGGGGCCTAAGAGATGGGGGGAAATGGAAACGGGTCCCTGCTCGGGGTGGCAAGCGAATCTCCCCCCGGCCTCCCTCACCTGCCCAGTTGCCCTTAAGCAACATATATGGGGCTCTGGAATGTGAGGGACCGGCCACAGAGGATGTGGGTGAAGGTGAGGCTCCGTCCAGGGGGTTGCCTAGAGCGAGTCAGACAGCCCCACGTATTACAACTGCCTCAACTAAGAAAAAAAGGAGGGTCATTGTCATAGGTGATTCCCTTCTGAGGGGAACAGAGGGCCCGATCTGCCGACCGGACCCATCCCACAGGGAAGTCTGCTGCCTCCCTGGGGCCCGGGTTAGGGATGTTGCTAAGGAACTCCCTGGTCTGGTGCGGCCTTCTGATTACTACCCCCTCTTGGTAATGCAGGTTGGCGGGGACGAGATAGCAGAGAGAAGTCCCAAGGCCATCAAAAGGGACTTCAGGGCACTGGGGCGACTGGTTGAGGGATCAGGGGCGCAGGTGGTGTTTTCCTCCATCCCATCAGTGGCAGGGAACAGCACTGAAAGGGGCAGGAAAACTCACCTGGTTAACAGGTGGCTCAGGGACTGGTGCCATCGGTCCAATTTTGGCTTCTTTGATCACGGGGAGGTGTACACAGCACCGGGCCTGCTGGTGACAGGTGGAACTCAGCTATCTCAAATGGGGGAAAAGAATTCTTGGCCACGAGCTGGCGGGGCTCATTGAGAGGGCTTTAAACTAGGTTCGAAGGGGGAAGGGGATATTGCCCAGCTCACTAGGGATGAGCCTAGGCTTGGAGTGCCAAGGCCAGGGGTGAGATTGACAGCCCAGCTCAAGTGTGTTTACACCAATGCACGTAGCATGGGCAATAAACAGGAGGAGCTGGAAGCCATTATACAGCAGGACGGCTACGACTTGGTCGCCATCACAGAAACGTGGTGGGACAACTCGCATGACTGGCATGCTGTCATGGATGGCTACAGACTCTTTAGGAAAGACAGACCAACAAGGAGAGGTGGGGGAGTTGTTCTATATGGGAGGGAGCAAGTAGAATGCCTTGAGCTTGGCCTGGGGGCAAATGAGGAACAAGTTGAAAGCTTGTGGGTTAGAATTAAGGGACAGGCTCATAAGGGTGACATTACGGTGGGTGTGTACTACAGGCCACCTGACCAGGAGGAGGAGGTTTATGAGGCCTTCTACAGGCAGCTGCAAGCAGCCTCACAGTCACAGGCCCTGGTTCTCATGGGGGACTTCAACCACCCTGACATCAGCTGGGAAGACCACACAGCTAGGCAGGCGCAATCCAGGAGGTTCCTACAGAGCATCGATGATAACTTTCTGATGCAAGTGGTGGAGGAACCAACAAGGAAAGGCGCGCTGCTGGACCTTGTATTAACAAACAAGGAGGGACTGGTGGAGGATGTGATGGTTGGAGGTAGACTCGGCTGCAGTGACCATGAAATGGTGGAGTTCAGGATCCTGCGTGGAGGAAGCAGGGCGATAAGCAGGATCAAAACCCTGGACCTCAGGAGGGCTGACTTTGCCCTCTTCAAGGAGCTACTGGGAGGAATCCCGTGGGCCAGGGCTCTCGAAGGCAGGGGGGTCCATGAGTGCTGGTCGCTCTTTAAACAACACTTCTTCCATGCACAGGAGCAATGCATCCCCCTGAGAAAGAAATCGAGCAAAGGAGGTAGGTTAAACAAGGAGCTTCTAGCGGAGATCAGGTGGAAGAGAAAGGTCCATGGAATGTGGAAAGAGGGGCAGGCCATTTGGGAAGAGTACAGAAATGTGGTGAGAGCATGCAGGGATGCGACGAGGAAGGCCAAAGCCCACCTGGAATTGAAGCTGGCAAGGGATGTCAAAAACAACAAGAAGGGCTTCTTCAACTACATCAGCAGCAAAAGGAAGGCTAGGGACAACGTGGGGCCGCTGCTGAATGAGGCGGGTGTCCTGGTGATGGAGGATGCAGAGAAGGCAGAGCTACTGAATGCCTTCTTTGCTTCAGTCTTCAGTGCTAAGACTGGCCCTCAGGAATCCCAGGCCCCGGAGGTAAGAGAAGAAGCCTACAAAGAGGACGACTTTCCCTTGGTCGAGGAGGACTGTGTGAGGGATCGCTTAAGCGATCTGGACGTCCACAAATCCATGGGCCCCGATGGAATGCACCCACGAGTGCTGAGGGAGCTGGCGGATGTCATTGCTGAGCCACTCTCCATCATCTTTGAGAGGTCCTGGAGGACAGGAGAGGTGCCCGAGGACTGGAGAAAGGCCAATGTCACGCCAATCTTCAAAAAGGGCAAGAAGGAGGACCCAGGGAACTACAGGCCGGTCAGCCTCACCTCCATCCCAGGAAAGGTGATGGAGCAGCTTATCCTGGAGGCCATCATCAAGCAAGTGAAAGAAAAGAAGGTTATCAGGAGTAGTCAGCATGGATTCACCAAGGAGAAATCATGCCTGACCAATCTGATAGCTTTCTACGATGACATGACTGGCTGGGTAGATGAAGGGAGAGCCGTGGATGTTGTCTACCTTGACTTCAGCAAGGGTTTCGACACAGTCTCCCATGATATCCTCCTAGGGAAGCTGAGGAAGTGTGGGCTGGATGAGTGGTCGGTGAAGTGGATAGAGAACTGGCTGAATGGCAGAGCTCAGAGGGTTGTCATCAGCGGCGCTGAGTCTAGTTGGAGGCTGGTGACAAGTGGTGTCCCCCAGGAGTCAGTACTGGGCCCAGCCTTGTTTAACTTCTTCATCAACGACCTGGATGAAGAGTTAGAATGTACCCTCAGCAAGTTTGCTGATGACACCAAACTGGGAGGTGTGGTGGATACACCAGAAGGCTGTGCTGCCATTCAGCGTGACCTGGATAGGCTGGAAAGTTGGGCAGAGAGGAACCTGATGAGGTTCAACAAAGGCAAATGCAGGGTCCTGCACCTGGGGAGGAACAACCTCATGCATCAGTACAGGCTTGGGGTGGACCTGCTGGAGAGCAGGTCTGCGGAGAGGGACCTGGGCGTCCTGGTGGAGGACAGGTTATCCATGAGCCAGCAGTGTGCCCTGGCTTCCAAGAAAGCCAATGGGATCCTGGGGTGCATCAAGAAGAGTGTGGCCAGCAGGACGAGGGAGGTTCTCCTTCCCCTCTACACTGCCCTAGTGAGGCCCCATCTGGAGTACTCTGTCCAGTTCTGGGCTCCCCAGTTCAAGAAAGATGAAGAGCTACTGGAGAGAGTCCAGCGGAGGGCTACGAGGATGATGAGGGGACTGGAACATCTCCCCTACGAGGAGAGGTTGAGGGAGCTGGGCTTGTTCAGCCTGAAGAAGAGAAGGCTGCGAGGGGACCTTATAAATGCCTACAAATATCTGAAGGGTGGGTGTCAGGAGGATGGGGCCAAGCTCTTTTCAGTGGTGCCCAGTGACAGGACAAGGGTCAATGGGCACAAACTGAAGCATAGGAAGTTCCGTCTGAACATGAGGAACAACTTCTTCCCTCTGAGGGTGACGGAGCCCTGGAACAGGCTGCCCAGGGAGGTTGTGGAGTCTCCTTCTCTGGAGATATTCAAGACCCGCCTGGACAAGGTCCTGTGCAGCTTGCTGTACGTGACCCTGCTTTGGCAGGAGGGTTGGACTAGATGACCCACAGAGGTCCCTTCCAACCCCTACTATTCTGTGATTCTGTGATTCTGTAATTGAGAAAGAAAGGGCTGGTGGTACAATGACCTCCCTTAAATATATCTATACATAAAATTCAGCCGGGAGATCAATTATTGATAAAAACATGGAGAGAATCCTCATTAACCCCTCGTTGGGAAGGGCCTTTTGTTGTTCTTATCACCACAGATACGGCTATTCGTATGGCTGAGCGGGGTTGAACTTATGCATTTCGAGTCAAAGGACCGGTGAAATCCACTCCCACCAAATGGATTGTAATATCTGAACCAAGAGACCTTCGGATAAGGATGAAGAAGACTGGCACCAGCGAATGAACCATCCTAGAAGGGAAGTGAGAGACAATCTACACTAGTGGTTTCAAATACCGCCCCCCCCCCCCCGAAGGTACTTTACGGAAAGTACACTTTGCACCCTGGAGTAAAGGAAAATACCTGATCAAACAGGAGGGGCTGGACTGTATAAGTTAATAGGAACATCTTAAGTCCTCCCTCTATGTTGTGAAGTAGAAACAGAAATACCTGAAACGCTCAAAATAGAAACATTTGGGGGATACCTTGTATAAAACACCCCACTTCTAGACATTCGGGTTGGGTAGTTTGTAAATGCGTAAAATGTAACAGAAAATGGTATTGTCTCACGTAAACGACACTTTTATTGTATGAAATGGAGAAAACACCCTATACCTACTAGAATCCAGCGAACAGAAATAGAGATATACGGATTGATTCATGGTCGGGAATTGTTGATACCCGAAACCTGGGAGATATATGAGACAGATTGGAATAAAACAATAAACCAGTGTACTGCCAGGTTCGCATGGAAGCAAGCCAAGCGGAGTATTAAGATTATTTAAAGGAGACTGCTAGTGGCAACAACCACAGGGGAGAAGGGACTAACTGAGGTAAGATCAAGGGTGGGAGCATTCACTGAGAAATTGTTATCACACCTCCTGTTCGAGAGGAACCTGAAGAGGGCAGCGGTGAATCTAACAACCCTAGAACTCCATTTTCCCGGATTTCGTTTATTGCCCTTAGGGCCCTGCTGACAAAAGCGTGTGGACCTGTTCAGGTCCTAGGAGGTCCAGAAAACCCATTCCTGAAGACTGCGGCTGCTGCCGAGAAGATGACTAACCTCGCTGCTCCAGGCACTGGAGTAGGCGAAGGAGGCAGACGCATGTAAGGTGGGATGCGGAACCAGTCCCTCACAGGGTGACCCTATAAGGGACAGAGAGGGAAGGAGTCTAAACCACTATACGGCGCCTCAAGCCGCAGGTACAAGGGAATTGGCCTCCTTCCAGATTTGGACTCCCCCAAGGCCCCCACCAGCAGTCTGTATTTGGGTAATATTGCTATTCTTTGAATGTGAGTTTATGGTTGTAAGATCAGGGGCTAGTGCTAGTCATCAACCTTTTCAGTGGACTTTAACCCGTATGGAAGACTCAAAGGTTATCCGTACCAGTATCACCCCTGGAGCTCCCACATTTAGTGTCACTAATTATGACTTATTAAGGCCTGCTGTAGGAGAACAGTGCTGGGGAGTAAACAATTTAAAAGGTACTTATTGGTGTCCAAATTCCAACCCAGGGAGAGGTTACTGTAATCTCCCAGGACACTTTTACTGTGCGTATTGGGGATGTGAAACCATAGCTACTGAATGGGAAGTGCCAATCAAGGTAAGAACTTAGTGGATGAATGGGCTCCAAAAGGGTGTAGGCATCCAACCTATGATTTTGGCCCCAATCTAATTATTAGTGGACCAGAGGTAGCTACTAGCCCCATGGAAACCACCAGAAATACTGTAACACCCTCCCTCGATAGAACGGGAGAACTCCCCCTGTGGAAAGTAATGCAAGCTACCTATGACGCCTTGAACCAAACCAACCCAAATCTAACTACACACTGTTGGTTGTGTTATGATGTGAAACCCCCTTTCTGTGAGGCAATAGGGGTAAATACTACATAAAACTTAGACACCCGAACCGCACCACCCCAGTGTTATTGGAGAGATAGGAAAAAGGGAATAACCATGCAATATGTTTCTGGATCTGGAGTCTGTATAGGCAAAGTGTGGGGACAAAAACGGAAGCTCTGTAGTTCTGTCTTGTCCACAGTGGGGAAAAAACAATGAAAAACGGGTTATTCCCTCTGAAGGAGCTCAATGGATCTGTTCCGAAACGGGCCTTACTCCATGTGTATCTCTGGTTGTGTTTAATGCTTCTAGACCATTGGGATGTGGAAAAACCCCGCATTACAAAAAGGGAACCCATCACTGCTATCACAATAGCCACCTTATTGGGTATTGGGGCGGTAGGGGCCAGGACAGGAATCTCATACAACAACAGTAAGGTTTTAGCTCCTTAAGAGCCACTGTGGATGAAGACTTGAAACGAATAGAAAAGTCAATTACGGCATTAGAAAAGTCCCTGACCTCACTATCAGAAGTTGTGCTGCAAAACAGAAGGGGCATGGATATTCTTTTCTTACAGCAGAGGGAGGGCTCTGTGCTGCATTAGGAGAAGAGTGTTGCTTTTATGCTGATCACACTGGAGTCGTGCGAGATACCATGGCTAAACTAAGAGAGGGTCTCGAAAAACACAAAAGGGAAAGAGAGACTCAGCAAGGATGGTACGAATCGTGATTTAATCATTCTCCCTGGTTAACTACCCTATTGTCAACCATTGCTGGACCCTTGATATTGTTAATACTTGTTTTAACCTTTGGGCCCTGTATCCTGAATAAAGTAATTGGGTTAATAAAAGGCAGATTAGAAGCGGACCTTTTGATGCTGTTAAAAAGACAATACGAGCACCTGGAGGGAGATGAAACCAGCAAGGAAGAAACCTTAATTCTCTCTTTAGCACGAGAGACAGTTGCATGGTTTGAAGAACAAATTAGTACAAATTAAAAGAGGGGGAAGTTGTAATAAACCAAAGCATATAAGATTTGTTCTCAAACCGGTTGGAAGGTGAAGGAGGCCCCCCCCTTCCCTCTTACCTTGGTATTTGCTGTATTGTTAATGTGCAACCCTTGCATAACCACTTCCTTAATCATTGTCGAAAGAATAAAGCGGGGATTTCTATGTACTGGGTCAACATGACCAAATAAGGAAAGGAACTGATCCACAATGCGGAGGAAGACTACGGCCTTCATCCTCACGACCACCAGAGGGACCAGAGTGACCCCCTAGCAACAGCATGCGCAGCCACAGAAGGAGACCAGGATGTGCTACATGGAACCGGAACTACTGAACTATAAAAAGGGACTCTGGGGGAGGTGGGGTGCGGACCGTTGGCGGAGCTAGATACTCCCTGGCCACCCAGCGCTCTTTTGCCTGCTTCATCGCTTGCTTAAATAAATTCTATTGCTAATAAATTGACACTTGATTAATTAACAATTGGCTCCTCAATTTGGATTCGTCACGGGAGGCGAGCATCTATAACACAGCGCATGTTTCACAGTCATGGATAACCTGTGCGATGGTGTCCATGGTCAAGTCCACCCTTCGGTCACGAGCCCATCCGTATGTCGCGTCTCTTCCTTGGTGGCCCGAGGTGTCATGGGCCCACTAAGCTATGAATAGTTACCTTTCATGTTGCCAGTCCAGATCCACCTGAGCCACTTCAATCTTGGCAGCCTGATCCACCTGGTGGTTGTTTTGATGTTCCTCAGTGGCCCGACTCTTAGGGACGTGGGTGTCCACGTGATGCACTTTTACAACCAACTGCTCGAGCCGGGCAGCAATATCTTGCCACAATGGGGCAGCCCAGATAGGTTTGCCTCTGCTCTGCCAGTTGTTCTTCTTCCATTGCTGCAGCCACCCCCACAAGGCATTGGCCACCATCCAGGAGTCAGTGTCAAGATAGAGCACTGGCCACTTCTCTCAAATGGCAGTGTCTAAAGCCAGCTGGATGGCTTTCACCTCTGCAAACTGGCTGGACTCACCTTCTCCCTCTGCAGTTTCTGCGACTTGTCGTGTAGGGCTCCATACAGCAGCCTTCCACATCCGCTGCTTCCCCACAGTGCGACAGGACCCATCCGTGAACAGGGCATATTGCTTCTCATCTTCTGGCAGCTTGTTATACAGTGGGGCCTCTTCAGCACGTGTCACCTCCTCCTCTGGTGATGCTCCAAAATCTTTGCCTTCTGGCCAGTCCATGATTATCTCCAGAATTCCTGGGCGACTGGGGATTCCCATTCGGGCCTGCTGTGTGATGAGGACGACCCACTTCCTCCATGTAGCATCGGTGGCATGATGCGTAGAGGGGACCCTCTCTTTGAACATCCAGCCCAGGACTGGCAATCGTGGTGCTAGGAGGAGCTGTGCTTCAGTGTCAACCGCTTCTGAAGCAGCTCGAACGCCTTCATATGCTGCCAGAATCTCTTTTTCAGTGGGAGTATAGCGGGCCTCGGATCCTTTGTATCCCCAGCTCCAAAACCCCAGGGGTCGACCTCGAATCTCCCCTGGTGCTTTCTGCCAGAGACTCCAGGTTCGGCCATTCTCCCCGGCTGCGTTGTAGAGCACGTTTTTAACATCTTGCCCTGACCGGACTGGACCAAGGGCTACGGCATGAACTATCTCCCGTTTAATTTGTTCAAATGCCTGTCGTTGCTCAGGGCCCCATTCAAAATCATTCTTCTTCCGGGTCACTTGATAGAGAGGACTTACAATCTGGCTGTAATTTGGGATGTGCATCCTCCAAAAACCCACAACACCCAGGAAGGCCTGTGCTTCCTTTTTGCTGGTTGGTGGAGACATAGCTGCTATTTTGTTGATGACATCCATTGGGATTTGATGGCGCCCATCCTGCCATTTTATCCCCAAAAACTGGAATCTCTTGCGCAGGTCCCTTGACTTTACTTCACTTAGTGGCGAAACCGGCTTTCAGAAGGATCTGAACTATTTTCTCCCCTTTCTCAAAAACTTCCTCCGCTGTGTCACCCCATACAATGATGTCATCGATGTACTACAGATGTTCTGGAGCTTCACCCTTTTCCAGTGCAGTCTGGATTAGTCCATGGCAAATGGTGGGACTGTGTTTCCACCCCTGGGGCAGTCGATTCCAGGTGTACTGGATGCCCCTCCAAGTGAAAGCAAACTGTGGCCTGCACTCTGCTGCCAAAGGGATGGAGAAGAATGCATTAACGATGTCAAATGTAGCATACCACTTGGCTGCCTTTGACTCCAGCTGATATTGAAGTTTTAGCATGTCTGGCACGGCAGCACTCAGCGGTGGTGTGACTTCATTCAGGCCACGGTAGTCTATTGTCAGTCTCCACTCTCCAGTAGACTTTCTCACTGGCTATATGGGACTATTAAAGGGTGAGCGAGTTTTGCTGATCACTCCTTGACTCTCCAGCTGGCGGATCAGCTGATGAATGGGGAGAAGGGAGTCTCGGTTAGTGCGATACTGTCGCCGGTGCACCGTTGTGGTCGCGATGGGTACCTGTTGTTCTTCAACCCTCAGCAACCCCACAACGGAAGGATCCTCCGAGAGACCAGGCAAAATGGACAGCTGTTTAATTTCTTCCGTCTCCAAAGCAGCTATGCCAAAAGCCCACCGATACCCCCTTGGGTCCTTGAAATACCCTCTCCTAAGATAGTCTATCCCAAGGATGCACGGAGCTTCGGGGCCAGTTACAATGGGGTGCTTCTGCCAGTCCTGCCCAGTGAGGCTCACTTCAGCCTCCAGTACACTCAGCTCTTGGGACCCCCCTGTCACTCCCGAAATACAAATGGACTCTGACCCTTGGAAATCTGATGGCATTAAGGTACACTGTGCACCAGTGTCCACTAGAGCTTTATACTCTTGTGGATCTGACATGCCAGGGCACCGAATCCACACCGTCCAATAAACACGGTTGTCCCTTTCCTCCACCTGGCTGGAGGCAGGGCCCCTCTAATCCTGGTCAGAGAATTTGCTGCTCACTTGCTGTAAGAATGACTTGGAGGTCCCTTCCAGAGGATCGGAATGAAGATCAACCTGTCTACCTGGTCTGGAGAGCTGGCTGCTGGAAACTGGAGTGGCATTTTTCCTAACAGAATCCCCTTTTGTGATTGTTTTACCTCGCAACTCACGCACTCGTGACTCTAGACTTGAGGTAGGTTTTCCATCCCACTTCCTCATGTCCTCTCCGTGGTCACACAGGTAAAACCACAGGGTGCCCCGAGGTGTATAGCCTCTATATTCCCTCTCCTGAGCAGAGAAACACTTGCCCCTAATAGCTGAGATGATGGCCCGTACAGGTGGGGAGTAGGACATATTCTTTTCTAGTCGCTTGACCAGTTTCTCCATGGCTGAGACAAGGGAGGAAGAGAGACTTTCCTCATATTGCCGGAGTCTGACAGCCACCTCATCCACTGTTGGTGCCTCTTTACCTTTCCGGTCTACTATTGCCAGTGAGTTGGCATATGAGGATGGTGCACTCCGCACAACTTCGTCCATATAGATGGTGTGCACTGGATTTCGTCTGGGTCTGTGGGGAAGTGGTCATTGTCTGTGTCATAGTAAACCAGCTCCCGCACAGCTAATTCCCTCAAGTACTGAATACCCCTTTCCATATTGGTCCACTTGCCAGGATAGTATACAACATCCTCACTGAAGGGGTACCTCTCCCTCACACCTGACAGAAGCCTCCTCCAGAGGCTGAGGACTTGTTCCTTTTTCCCAATGGCCTTGTCAGTGCCCCCTTCCCTGGCCAGGGATCCCAGCTGCTTGGCTTCCCTGCCCTCTAATTCCAAGCTGCTGGCCTTGTTATCCCAGCACCTCATAAGCCAGGTGACAATGTGCTCGCCAGGGTGGCGGCTGAAATCTTTCCGCCTGTCTCGCAGCTCGCTCAGGGACAGGGACTGGGTGATGATCTCTGTCTCTATCTCCTTGGATGATCCTGGCTCATTGTCATCCCTCCCGGAGTGATCTGCTCTCTTTTCGTCTTTCTTTAGTTTTACAGGGGCAACTGCTACCAGCACAGGTTGGTCATTGGGCTCAGCCGCAATGCCTGCAGCTGGTACTGGAGCTGGAGCAGCTGCCGTGCCCGCTGGGGAAACCGTGGCAGACCCTGCAGCTGTGGCAGCGGCAGTCGTGGTGCTGGTCGGGTGGGCTGTGACTGCCTGCTGAGCTGGAGGGGCTGCAAACCTGGCTGGGGGGGCAGCGCCAGTCGCAGTGCCTGCCGCTTCGTTTCCCCCCCTTTCCCCTTTAGGGCACTGAACAGTGTTGAACATGGCTCGGTAGGCGTGGGCCAGACCCCAGCACATTGCTGTGATCTGTGTCTCTCTGGAGTTCCCAGGGTGGCAGCACACTTTTTGCAGATATTTTACTAGTTTTTCCGGATTCTGTACTTGCTCAGGGGTGAGTTTAAAAAACATCGGGGGTGTCCACTGCCCTAGGTACTTGCCCATGCTGTCCCACACACCCAGCCACTCACAGCTATCCGGCCCCGGGGCAGGTCTCTGCACGATGTTCTTAACGACTTGTTTAACCCTAAACAAAAGCTGAAACCCATTCAGGAGGCAGAACAATAGGAGAGTGATGGCCTGAGCATCCCACGGGTACTCGAAATTCTCAGAAGCCCTTAGGACTAGCCTGAAGGAGAGAGGGGGGGCAAAAGAGTAGGGGGAGGTATCCCCTCCGGTTTTCCCCACAGATTACAGAATCACAGAATCACAGAATGGTAGGGGTTGGAAGGGACCTCTGTGGGTCATCTAGTCCAACCCTCCTGCCGAAGCAAGGTCACCTACAGTAGGTTGTAGAGGACCTTGTCCAGGCGGGTCTTGAATATCTCCAGAGAAGGAGACTCCACAACCTCCCTGGGCAGCTTGTTCCAGGGCTCCGTCACCCTTAGAGGGAAGAAATTCTTCCTCATATTCAGACGGAACTTCCTGTGCTTCAGTTTGGGTTTGACTATTAACAAATTCTAAGACAAACTGGGTTTGATTATTAACAAATTCTAAGACATAGGATCCGAGGTATGGAAATGACCGCAGTGCTGCATGCAAATACAAGTCTAATTTCATGCACAGTGATGTTTTCATGTCATAAGTCGATATCATACAGTACAGCAAAATCATCTTCCTGATCCTTTTCCCCGAGGTAATGAACAGCACCACAGGGAAACCATAGTGCAAGTACGGATTCAAAAACCACTGCCATCTGATCAAAGAGAGAAACATTTTTTACTGGCGACTATTTAACTAACACAGTAAATGCATGCAACAAATTATAACAAAATCTAAGCAAGCTGTTTTAACACCCGCTGCTCAGCCCTGCCATTATCCCCGCCCCACGCTTTGGCGCCAATTTATTGTTCTGGTTTGGCTGCGGCTGGCAACAAAGCGCCACGCGGCCGCCCCTCTCCTCGCCAGGATGCGGAGGAGAATGGAAAGAAACAGGCAGAAACTGGTGGGTCGGGATAAGGGCAGTTTAACAGAACAGCAAACAGAACCGGACCGGTGCCCGTGCTCCCAAGCCGCGAGTGAGTTCTCGACGCCCAGCTCCCCCCCACCGGAACCCAGCATGACAGGCACATGGTCTGGAATACCCTCCTCTGTTTGGCCAGGATGGGTCAGCCCCCCGGCTGTGCCCCTTTCTGGAGTCCGGTGAAAATTAACCCTGTCCTGGCCAAACCCAGGACAAGGGACCATCCTGAATTGGTGGTCAGCTGCTGTTGTAAATAACTGATGATCAGAATGTGTAACATCACTCTGCCACAACTCACTAGTTCGTAAACCATGAGGGTTCACTACTGTATATGATGATACGGGTGTAATACGTTGACAATCAGGGCATGCACGAACATATTCTGTGGCTTGCCCTTGGGACAAAGCAAATTGTTTATGCAAGGAAGAGGCATTTTGATGAAAGAAGTTGTGAGATAATCGGGCTTGCTCAAAACTGCATGGCAGTACTGCTGCCATTGTCCATTTATCTGCTACAGGATTTCCTTCAGTTATTGGTCCTGGTAGAGTAATATGTGACTGTACAAGCGTTATGAAATATACATGTACACAATTTTTAAGTATTGTAGCTAATTTCAATAGCAAGGAAAAAAGTTGCTTGCTATTGATCTCTTTTATCATTGCATCTTCCATGCGTTGAACAATACCCACAACATATGCAGAATCTGCAACAACATTGAGTGGTTCAATCGAAAACATTCAAAGGCATGCAAGGTCGCTGATAGTTCAACAATTTGTGTGGATCCTTCAACAATTAAAACAGATCATTGCCAATCTGACGAATCTGTTTGTTTCCACACAACTACAGCTTTATGTGTTTTCCCTGATCCATCCAGAAACACTGTTCGTGCTCCTTTAATAGGAACAAGAACACACTGGTTTTTTGACTGCAATGGAATTTGAGAGAGGGAATGTAACAGCTTATGTTGTGGGAGGGTATAACGTATCTCATTTAAATAATCAGTTAGAGTGGCTTGCAGCGATAAGAATTCTCTAGTTAATACCACAAAGTCATCTGTAGCCAGCAGCAGGTAAATAGTATCAGGATCACATCCTGTCAAATGCTGACAGCGATTCCGACCTTGTGCTATTAAGGACACTATCATATCTACCTTTGTGGTTAATGTTTTCATGGCCGTATGAGACAAAAAGAGCCATTCCAGAGCCTTCAACTCCTGCGTGTTAACACACCACTGACCTAAAAGAGCATAGGGCTGGAAAAAAGCATAAATTATATACAAATCTACTGGTAACTTGACATTGATTCTGAAGGCAAAGGAAGTTGCGATTTTATCCAAAACTTTCTGCAAGACTGTTTTTGCTTCTGGCGTCAATCTCCTGGATGATAACAAATCTGAGTCCCCTTTCAACAAGGTAAATAGAGGGGACAACTCTTCAGTTGTGATGCCTAAAAGGGGTCGTACCCAATTAACTGTTCCTAATAATTTTTGTAGATCATGACGAGTGGTGACCTGATCAACAATACACAATGGTTGTGGGAACCCTTGTGAAGTAAAAAGTTTCCATCCTAGATCCTTCCAGGGCTGCTCTGTCTGCACCTTTTCCGGGGCTCTCTGTAACCCGTAGATCTTTAATGATGATTCTAATTTAGCGAAAGCAGTGAGCAGCACATTTTGTGTTTCAGCAGCAAGGAGGATGTCGTCCATATAGTGATATCAGTAGATCTGATTGAAGGATTGCCGTACTTCTTTTAATGCTGCATCCATGACTACCTGGCAAATCATGGGGCTATTCATCATGCCTTGTGGCAGAACGACCCAGTGGTATCGCTGCATAGGTTTGCTGTTGTTAATTGAAGGCACAGAAAATGCAAAATGAGCACAATCATCAGGGTGCAAAAATATTGTAAAAAAACAGTCCTTTAAATCAATACCAAAAAGAGGCCAGTCTTCTGGGATCATAGCTGGGTTACGAACACCAAGCTGTAGTGGCTGCATTGGGCTCATTACTGCATTTATAGCCTGCAGATCTTGTAATAATCTCCATTTACCAGACTTTTTTGGAATGACAGATACAGGGGTGTTCTGTGGGCTGGTAGATGGTACCAGGTGACCTAATGCTAGCTGCTTGTCCACAAGGAATTCTACTGCAGTAAATGAATTGTACACACTTTTTCCAACCAAGGGCTTGACTGTAAGGAAAATGGTTCTCGCCGCGCCGCTTCTGTGTCGGGCTGGGCCGGGCGGGTGTGGCGGGAGCTGGCCGGGGGGGGGGTGGAGCCGGTCCGCGCCGCGCCACCAATTGCCGAGCCAAGGGGAGCCCGGCCTGCTCGGCGGGAAGGGGAGGCGCGCGGGGTCCGTGTGCCCCAGCAGTGCCAGGTTCGTGGACCCGTCTGGTGCGGTGACTGCTGGCGCTGCGGGCTGTGCTGCGTTGGAGGGACTGCACGATTTTAGGCTGGAATTCACCCTGCTTTGATCTCAGGTCGGGTACGCCGGTTGCTGTACAGGGACCCTGTTGTACTTTTTTGGTTGCAAGATGAAATAGCAAGATCTCAGCGGCTTCCTCTTGTTCAATTTGTCTCATAATAGCAGTTTGTAACCCATCTAAAAACTGAACATAGGCTTCCTGAGATCCCTGTCGAATTGATACAAAAGACGCTTCTCGCCAGCCAAGGTCTGGCACCTTTCGCAAGACCTTGAGAGTTAAATCCGTGGCTTGCGTAAATACTGCTCTTGGTAGCGCCACTTGTGCTCCCCCCGTGGCATAATTATCTTGACCCAGCAACTCTTTTTCTCCAATACCTAATCGAGCAGCAATATTCTCCATAACTTGCACAATCACAAGTTCCTTATGTTCTGATGCCCAGATGGTATATTGTGCAGATGATAGAACCATTCTAAGTATTGATCACCAATCAGAAGGGGTCATGACAGAAGATTCTCCTATAGCCTGTATGAGGTTCATAGTAAACGAAGCCTGGAGACCATATTCTTGTATGGACTTCTGAACTTCCTTAATAGCCTCGTATGGTAAGTAAGCATACTCTGGGGCTTGGTTAGACTTATATACTACAGGCATAGCTTGAAGGATAGAAACATCTCCTTTGCAGAGCGCATCAATCCTACATTTATCTAACAATACGTTCGACTGTCCGACAACATTCAATGGTCCCGTACGCGTTAGAAGCTGTGTAGGAGCCAAAGGAGGGGGTGTGTAGGAGCAGAAGGGAGTGGTTTAGGAGCAAAAGGGGGGGATTTGATAAGTTACATATGCGATACTGATTTTTGTCATTGTGCCTGTAAAATTTTATCTGCTCTGGGGACGGCGGCTGCTGTAACCTTCACCGGAGTTAGCGGCGGGTATAAATCAGGTCCGTCCTCGGTGTCTGTTTCTCCGGGATCAAAAGGATCATCAGATTCTGGCAGATCTACCCCCTGCATTCCCTGTGTTGAGTTAGGGGTTTCAGCGTACGCAGGACTAAATGTTTCAAAAGACTGCAGCTCGGTCTGTTCCTGCTTTTGCGAGAATGGAGGAGGGGTGGCCGACACTTGTAAGATAGTTTCTGTGGGTTTTAGAGCATTTAAAGTTGTATACACTGTTTTCCAAGTAATAATGATTTCGTCAGGGACTTCAAGCCGCAAGTCCTTTTTTGTCTGCAATTCCTCCCCTACCTTTGCCCACAACGAGCTATCATATGAACCTGAGGAAGGGTACCACGAGCAATAGTCTCTTATCCAAACTAACAAATTAACCAACTTTGTAACTGATAAAATCTCTTGATGGAGCTTTTGCTCCTTTGTAGCTGACTGTCCCATCTTATAAATTCGCAGCCGCTCACCTCAATCGTTCCAGCGAAGGGTGATGTCTCCCCTTGTGTGTGCGCACGCGTGCATATGTCTCTCCTCTTGGTCCCAGCTGTGGTTCACCACCGGTAATGATCTCCAACTCTGAACATGTTCATGTCCAAATATCTTTATATCCAAATATCTTCATGTTTGAAAACCCACATTGGGCGCCATCTGTGGTGAATGACTTCACGGACCCCAATCTTGTGCTCAATCAGAATCCTTTCATTGCTCAAGTGAATACCTTATGTACTAATACAATAGTTACTAGAGCCAATCAGATTTGGATTCATGGCTTTGGGAATGCCAGTTCACAGTTGCTGTTTTCCAGGATCTTTTGCAGCTGGATGTGTGAAAACAGCTTATCTCCTGAGAAGGGAGGCACAGGATGCGCTGATCTTTCAGGGTCATGAGACAGTGCTGTTCTGTCTCAAATTATATGGTTTCCCACATTCTTTCATGTACTTTTAGTAAAGAGACTTCACAGTATTCAGTGGACTGCAAGATGGGGTCCAGAGGGGTAAAGCCCTTCCCACTGTAAGGGAAGACCAGGTTTGGGACTACCTGAGGAACCTGAACATACATAAGTCGACGGGACCTGACGAGATGCATCCCAGAGTCCTGAGGGAATTGGCTGATGTCCTTGCCAAGCCACTCTCCATGATATTTGAAAGGTCGTGGCAGTCAGGCGAAGTCCCTGGTGACTGGAGGAAGGGAAACATTGTGCCCATTTTTAAAAAGGGTAGGAAGGAGGACTCTGGGAACTACCAACCTGTCAGCCTCACCTCTGTGCCTGGGAAGATCATGGAACAGATCCTTCTAGAAGCTCTGCTAAGGCACATGGAGGACAGGGAGGTGATTCGAGACAGCCAGCATGGCTTCACCAAGGGCAAGTTCTGCCTGACCAACCTAGTGGCTTTGTATGATGGCATGACTACATCAGTGGACAAGGGAAGAGCTATGGATGTGATTTATCTGGACTTCTGTAAAGCCTTCGACACAGTCCCTCACAACATCCTTCTCTCTAAATAGGGGAGATATGGATTTGATGGGTGGACTGTTCAGTGGCTAAGGAATTGGTTGGAAGGACGCAGCCAGAGGGTAGCGGTCAACGGCTCAATGTCCAGATGGATGCCAGTGACAAGTGGTGTCCCTCAGGGGTCTATACTGGGACCGGTGCTGTTTAACATTTTCATCAATGACATAGACAGCGAGATCGAGTGCACCCTCAACAGGTTTGCAGATGACACCAAGCTGAGTGGTGCAGTTGACACACCAGAAGGACGGGATGCCATCCAGAGGGACCTGGACAAGCTGGAGAAGTGGGCCTGTGTGAACCTCATGAGGTTCAATAAGGCCAAGTGCAAGGTCCTGCATCTGGGTCGGGGCAACCCTAGATATCAGTACAAACTGGGGGATGAAGGGATTGAGAGCAGCCCTGCCAAAAGGACTTGGGGGTACTGGTGGATAAAAAGCTAGACATGAGCCACCAATATGTGCTTGCAGTCCAGAAGGCCAACTGTATCCTGGGCTGCATCAAGAGAAGTGAGGAGATTGATGACACGGGCTCCGACATCCAAATTGAAGACCCTTTATTTATCAGAAAGCTGCTTTTTATACCCTTACAAAGCTGTCGATGTGCTCCAGCCCAAATGCTTATTCCTTAACATACATTGTTCACCGCCTATTCTCCACATTCAGTGCGCTAGCCTAGCTGTGCATGATTTTCTCCTTCGTTAGCTCCGGGCGTTCTGCCAAAGTCCTCTGTTGCAAGTGATAAAGTCCTTATTTTAGTCTTGTTCAGAAACTCTCAAGGACATCATGACCTTTGTTAATATAGTATGTTCCCACAGAGAAGCGTGGCCAGCAGGTCAAGGGAATTGATTCTGTCCCTCTAGTCTGCTCTGGTGAGACCCCACCTGGAGTCCTGCATCCAGCTCTGGAGCCCCCAGCACAAGAAGGACATGGAGGTGGTGGAGCGGGTCCAGAGGAGGGCCACAAAGATGATCCGAGGGCTGGAGCACCTCTCCTGTGAGATAGTTGGGGCTGTTCAGCCTGGAGAAGAGAAGGCTCTGTGGAGACCTTATAGCAGCCTTCCAATACCTGAAGGGGGCCTATAGGAAAGAGGGGGACAATCTTTTTAGAAGGCCTGTTGTGATAGGACAAGGAGTAATGGCTTTAAACTAAGGGAGGGTAGATTTAGACTAGATATAAGGAAGAAATTTTTTACCATGAGGGTGGTGAAACACTGGAACAGATTGCCCAGAGAGGTAGTGGAGGCCACATCCCTGGAAACATTCAAGGCCAGGTTGGATGGGGCTCTGAGCAACCTGGTCTAGTTGAAGATGTCCCTGCTCACTGCAGGGAGGTTGGGCTGGATGACCTCTAAAGGTCCCTTCCAACCCAAAGCATTCTATGATTCTATGTTTATCTAGAACATAAAAATATCCTTTCAGAAAGTTTTCATGTTCCATGTTTTGCAGCTTAAGCTATATCTGAAGAAATTAAAAAAAAAATATATAGGATAATCTCATGAAGTTCTTACCTATAAGGAGAACATTTGTATTCTGTCTTTCCAGACACTCAGCAACTTCTATTGCTTTTTCAAGACTCATCTGTTGTGGTAGAGGAAAAGTTAAATGTATATTTTCATAGCATTTTTACAGTTAATTTTCTTATATTAGTGTCCCCTAAAAGGGGTTAGAACTTCAGACTGCTCAAACTTGCCTAGTCCTTTGAAACAACAAAAATCATGCCTGACTTCTGTAAATGAAGAACTGTTTAGCTTCAAGAGCAAACTTTTAAGAGGTATCTTAATTTGGCTATTAGTCATGCATTTCCAGTTGTTATCTTTGTACATTTGTAATACAATACTTTTTTATGGATCAATATCAGCCATCGCACACACTAAAGTATTACATTTTCTAAGAGCCAGATCTTTATCCTGAAAAGAGTCAACATCACCACACTTATGTTCTAATCTACTACATGGTATATTTCTCCCATAATCTGTTTTTAAGAGGCAGAGGGAAGGATCCGCAATGAGATCTTGTAAACATGCAGACAAAATTTATTCAGAGATTATCCATTACACAAGGGAGACTGAGTGGAATTAAAGATCACAAACCCAGACGTAACACTGTTGGTTTCCAGACCTAACTCTTCATAAAGTTTGTATTTTCACCAAAAGTTTGCACACAAACCAGCACACAACCACTTAGGTCACTAATAGAAGCTGACAGTTTATTTTGTAAGTGTGGAGTTGTCAGATTCTTTGTTCTAGCATCTAGAATAGCTGAGAAGGCATTCCTACTAACTGCAAGAGCCAAGAACAGGCTGATCCAGGAAGCAACTGGATCCAAGCATGGAAATGACCAGTCTCAAAACAATGTAAGGCTAGGAACTTGGGCTGGCATTTAAACTACTTGTGATCTTGGTTATGTCAATGCATTTCTCAACATATGATCTTCACTAGAACCTCTCATTCAACATAAATTTAAATTCTGGAATAAGGAATGAATAACTATCAATATTTATTGATTGGTATTCAGACTAGAAAGAATTGAAGCTGACTGCAGAAAACTGTGGCAGCACTTCATGGTAACAAGCTGATCACAGAATAAACTGGCAGAAAGAGCTAGCACAAAGTAACACTGAAAAATAAAACCCCTCAACATTCCACTATAACAGGTTTGCTGGAAGAGCTGTAGTTGGAATGATCTGCTGCTTCTCACATCCTTTAATGCGGGAAGCTTAACACAATTCTGCACTGTGAAAATACTGTCTCAAGTTGTAAAATAAGAGATATAAATGGGACCATTGTCACGTTAATTTGGCAGAAAATAAACCCCCTTGCTTTCTAATGCTCTTCACCGAAGAGAGAGGCTAGGTGCAGCTAGGTTTAAATTCTGAGTGATGTCCAATTTGCCACTACCAGTCTAGTCGCGTTTAATATGTATATTAAACTACCACGATTCTGGATACACTAATAGCGGTCTGCACCTTCAGTCCAGTCGTGCTCATGAACTAGCAGGGCCGCATTTGGCAGTGAGAAACTGTGACAACTGGCTACTTAAACAGTGCAGTTTTACTTGTGTAACAGGTATGCTGGGTCTCAACATCCATGAAGGGACAGGAACGATCCTCACACGCCTTGGTAAGATGCACAGTCGGATCCTTTATTCCCCCGCTTGTGTGGTTATATACATTTACCATATCTGTACACACGATTATGCTTATATCGGATAGGCTACAGACATAAATCACACACTGTTCACACGCCCCACATTCCCTTATAATTGGTAACTATGCACTAACGTCAATAGCAACAGACTGCCTCCACGTCCTTGAACACATCTTGGTTTTTGCTATCAATGGCTATTCTTAGCTGTCTTTTCCAGCAAGCCTGTTGAATCATGCTGTTTTGCTTAAGCGGCCTAGTCGTGCTAATTCTCAAGCTACATCGACCCCAACATCTCCCCCTTTTTCTTTTCAATAAAAGCTAAGCTATCTTATCATTACCTTAAAAGCATTTGCTCAATTTGTGTTAGTTGCATCACAAAAATTTTCTTCACAGTTACCTCTAGTGCCTTTTGTGTTATGCGTATTATACACGGGACCAACATAATCACTGCCATAATCATTACAACAATAAGCAATAACATTTTGATTAGTGACATTAACCAGCCAGAAATTCCCCATCTGTTTCCTGCTGCATCAAATACTTCCGCAGCCCCAATAAATCAGAATGCAGATACAATAGTCTAAAGGCAGAACACGGAAAACTTACCAAACCAGAAGACGCAAAGGCAGTTACTTAGTCCAGACAAATCCATTAGATCACAGAAACCAAATAAATCCATCAGAACACAGAAATACAAACACTATGACAACAAACACATAAAATCGCACATTTATGGTCGCGACCACACACACACACACACAGACACACATGCAGGCACACCAAGTTTTCAACATAAATCCAAATATTACAAAGACTTATGAACAGACAGCAGGCAGGCAACAAAAGTGATACTGGAAGAATGCCTTTGTCTTATTAGTAGTCCCTGCTCAGAACTTTTTGGTCCAGCCCCACGTATTACAACTGCCTCAACTAAGAAAAAAAGGAGGGTCATTGTCATAGGTGATTCCCTTCTGAGGGGAACAGAGGGCCCGATCTGCCGACCGGACCCATCCCACAGGGAAGTCTGCTGCCTCCCTGGGGCCCGGGTTAGGGATGTTGCGAAGAAACTCCCTGGTCTGGTGCGGCCTTCTGATTACTACCCCCTCTTGGTAATGCAGGTTGGCGGAGACGAGGTAGCAGAAAGAAGTGCCAAGGCCATCAAAAGGGACTTCAGGGCACTGGGGCGACTGGTTGAGGGATCAGGGGCGCAGGTGGTGTTTTCCTCCATCCCATCAGTGGCAGGGGACAGCACTGAAAGGGGCAGGAAAACTCACCTGGTTAACAGGTGGCTCAGGGACTGGTGCCATCGGTCAAATTTTGGCTTTTTTGATCATGGGGAGGTATACACAGCACCGGGCCTGCTGGCAACAAGTGGAGTTCAGCTATCACAAAGGGGGAAAAGAATTCTTGGCCACGAGCTGGCGGGGCTCATTGAGAGGGCTTTAAACTAGGTTTGAAGGGGGAAGGGGATATTGCCCAGCTCACTAGGGATGAGCCTAGGCTTAGAGTGCCAAGGCCAGGGGTGAGATTGACAGCCCAGCTCAAGTGTGTTTACACCAATGCACGTAGTATGGCCAATAAACAGGAGGAGCTGGAAGCCATTATACAGCAGGACGGCTACGACTTGGTCGCCATCACAGAAACGTGGTGGGACAACTCGCATGACTGGCATGCTGTCATAGATGGCTACAGACTCTTTAGGAAAGACAGACCAACAAGGAGAGGTGGGGGAGTTGCTCTATATGTGAGGCAGCAACTGGAATGCATTGAGCTTGGCCTGGGGGCAAGTGAAGAAGGAGTTGAAAGCTTGTGGGTTAGAATTAAGGGACAGGCTCACACGGGTGACATTACGGTGGGTGTATACTACAGGCCACCTGACCAGGAGGAGGAGGTTGATGAAGCCTTCTACAGGCAGCTGCAAGCAGCCTCACAGTCACAGGCTCTGGTTCTCATGGGGGACTTCAACCACCCTGACATCAGCTGGGAAGACCATACAGCTAGGCAGGTGCAATCCAGGAGGTTCCTACAGAGCATCGATGATAACTTTCTGATGCAAGTGGTGGAGGAACCAACAAGGAAAGGCGCGCTGCTGGACCTTGTGTTAACAAACAAGGAGGGACTGGTGGAGGACGTGAAGGTTGGAGGTAGACTCGGCTGCAGTGACCATGAAATGGTCGAGTTCAGGATCCTGCGTGGAGGAAGCAGGGCGATAAGCAGGATCAAAACCCTGGACCTCAGGAGGGCTGACTTTGGCCTCTTCAAGGAGCTACTTGGAGGAATCCCGTGGGCCAGGGCTCTCGAAGGCAGGGGGGTCCATGAGTGCTGGTCGCTTTTTAAACAACACTTCTTCCATGCACAGGAGCAATGCATCCCCCTGAGAAAGAAATTTAGCAAAGGAGGAAGGAGACCTGCATGGTTAAACAAGGAGCTTCTAGCGGAGATCAGGCAGAAGAGAAAGGTGCATGGCATGTGGAAAGAGGGACAGGCCACTTGGGAAGAGTACAGAAACGTAGTGAGAGCATGCAGGGATGCGACGAGGAAGGCCAAGGCTCACCTGGAATTGAAGCTGGCAAGGGATGTCAAAAACAACAAGAAGGGCTTCTTCAACTACATCAGCAGCAAAAGGAAGGCTAGGGACAACGTGGGGCCGCTGCTGAATGAGGCGGGTGTCCTGGTGACGGAGGATGCGGAGAAGGCAGAGCTAATGAATGCCTTCTTTGCTTCAGTCTTCAGTGCTAAGACTGGCCCTCAGGAATCCCAGGCCCCGGAGGTAAGAGAGGAAGCCTACAGAGAGGACGACTTTCCCTTGGTCGAGGAGGACTGTGTGAGGGATCGCTTAAGCGATCTGGATGTCCACAAATCCATGGGCCCCGATGGAATGCACCCACGAGTGCTGAGGGAGCTGGCGGATGTCATTGCTGAGCCACTCTCCATCATCTTTGAGAGGTCCTGGAAGACAGGAGAGGTGCCCGAGGACTGGAGAAAGGCCAATGTCACTCCAATCTTCAAAAAGGGCAAGAAGGAGGACCCAGGGAACTACAGGCCGGTCAGCCTCACCTCCATCCCGGGAAAGGTGATGGAGCAGCTTATCCTGGAGGCCATCATGAAGCAAGTGGAAGAAAAGAAGGTTATCAGGAGTAGTCAGCATGGATTCACCAAGGGGAAATCATGCCTGACCAATCTGATAGCTTTCTACGATGACATGACTGGCTGGGTAGACGAAGGGAGAGCTGTGGATGTTATCTACCTTGACTTCAGCAAGGCTTTCGACACAGTCTCCCATGATATCCTCCTGGGGAAGCTGAGGAAGTGTGGGCTGGATGAGTGGTCAGTGAAGTGGATAGAGAACTGGCTGAATGGCAGAACTCAGAGGGTTGTCATCAGCGGCGCTGAGTCTAGTTGGAGGCTGGTGACAAGTGGTGTCCCTCAGGGGTCAGTACTGGGCCCAGTCTTGTTTAACTTCTTCATCAACGACCTGGATGAAGAGTTAGAATGTACCCTCAGCAAGTTTGCTGACGACACCAAACTGGGAGGTGTGGTAGATACACCGGAAGGCTGTGCTGCCATTCAGCGTGACCTGGACAGGCTGGAGAGCTGGGCAGAGAGGAACCTGATGAGGTTCAACAAGGGCAAGTGCAGGGTCCTGCACCTGGGGAGGAACAACCTCATGCACCAGTACAGGCTTGGGGTGGACCTGCTGGAGAGCAGCTCTGCGGAGAGGGACCTGGGTGTCCTGGTGGACGACAGGTTAACTATGAGCCAGCAGTGTGCCCTGGCTGCCAAGAAGGCCAATGGGATCCTGGGGTGCATCAAGAAGAGTGTGGCCAGCAGGACAAGGGAGGTTCTCCTTCCCCTCTACACTGCCCTGGTGAGGCCTCATCTGGAGTACTGTGTCCAGTTCTGGGCTCCCCAGTTCAAGAAGGATGAAGAGCTACTGGAGAGAGTCCAGCGGAGGGCTACAAGGATGGTGAGGGGACTGGAGCATCTCCCCTACGAGGAGAGGTTGAGGGAACTGGGCTTGTTCAGCCTGAAGAAGAGAAGGCTGCGAGGGGACCTTATAAATGCCTACAAATATCTGAAGGGTGGGTGTCAGGAGGATGGGGCCACGCTCTTTTCAGTGGTGCCCAGTGACAGGACAAGGGGCAATGGGCACAAACTGAGGCACAGGAAGTTCCGTCTGAACATGAGGAGGAACTTCTTCCCTCTGAGGGTGACGGAGCACTGGAACAGGCTGCCCAGGGAGGTTGTGGAGTCTCCTTCTCTGGAGATATTCAAGACCCGCCTGGACAAGGTCCTGTGCAGCCTGCTGTAGGTGACCCTGCTTCGGCGGGGGGGTTGGACTAGATGACCCACAGAGGTCCCTTCCAACCCCTACTATTCTGTGATTCTGTGATTCTGTGATTCTGTGATCAGAGGTTCTCCCCGAGAATCCCTCGGTGCCAGCTGGAGATCCTGTGATCCCTGGGACCATTGATGTACACGAGCAGGGTCCTACCTGGGTACCCAAACTCTACTACCAGAAAGGAGCAAGATAATTCACTCTCCAAAACTTAACTCCAGAGCCCTAGAAAGCAGGCACTCATATTGACACTCGTCAGATAGTACAGATAACAGCTATACACCATTAGGATGTAGCATCTTTGTTAACCAGGCCCACTGTCTTTTTATCACCTCCCCTTCTTCTTCCGTGTTCACTCAAGATGGGTTTCATCCATTTTGCCGGCACCCACTCCATCTGTCCATTATCTGTAGAAATACAAGCATATCCCCTCCCCCAAGTGAGTAGTCGTACTGGACCTTCCCAAATCCCTTTATCCAGGCGGAATACCGTTACTAACACCACATCATTGTCATAGACATTTTTGTTTGTTCCCCTGTGCCGAACAGCTGGGGGGTCACTATGACCTCCTCTAACATTCAACCAATTCAGGACAAAAAGGGTTTTGTGTAGACAGTCTATCGGGGACCGGTCTCCCCCCTTTTTTAAAATATTTAAATGATCCTTTAGTAAGCGATGGGAACGCTCAACAATAGCTTGACCGGTGGAGTTGTATGGGATGCCCCGTACATGCTTAACGCCCCACCGCTGAAGGAAACGGGCCACCACCTGAGACCTGCAGGCTGGGCCATTATCAGTTTTAATTTGTTCAGGTACTCCCAACACAGCAAAGGCTTGCGCCCAATGTCGTTGCGTTGCTTTGGCATTGGTAGAAGTAGCTGCTGTTGCCTGGATGGCAGCCGAACATGTATCAACAGAGACATGGATGTGCTTCAAATGCCCAAACTGGGGGAACTCAGTCACATTGGTTTGCCAAAGTTGTCTGGGCTGTAGACCTCGAGGATTTACACCACCATCCTGTATAGGAGTGAGTCTCACACAGTCAGGGCAGGCTGCAACAATAGCACGCGCATCTGCTTTAGATAATGAAAACTGTCTTTGCAGCGCCGCCGCAGACTGATGGAAAAAATCATGCGCTGTTCGTGCAGCATCAAAGCTTGTGGACAGTTGTATGGGAGTGGCTGTCACTAGTTGGTCCACACGGTGGTTGCTCTTAGGTCTTGTAAGAGTCTCCATTTTTTGGACTTTTTCTGAATGGTAAACACAGGAGTATTCCAAGGACTAGTGGACGGGACCAAGTGCCCCAACTTCACTTGTTCATCCACCAATTCTTGGAGATGGGCGAGCTTTTCAGTAGACAGCGGCCATTGGTCCGCTCAGATCGGCGTTTTTGTCAACCACGTGAGCTTCAGTGTAGGCCTGGATGCACTCGCTTCAATGGTCGCTGTCAAAAAGGCATCTGAATGACACAACCCCATTGTGATAATATGTCTCTGCCTAATAGCCAAATAGTAGTATTCAAGACATAAGGACGTGCTTGTGCCAGCAACTTACCATCTTGGTCTACAAAGGTAATGCACTCAGTACTCATTTGTGTCGCTGTTGCCCCACCGATTCCTGTCACCATGCCCGACACTACCATCAATGGCCATGACTCCGGCCATTGAGCCCTCGGGATTACAGTAACATCCACTCCGGAGTCTAACAACATTTCCTGGTCTTTTAGTACAATGCCATTCGGTCCTTGAATAGTGATCTTTCTTATGGGCTCTTCTGTGGAAATAGGTTGTACGAATGCCACCAAGGGGGGTCCACTTGAGCCAAAGGTGTCACTTCCCCTATAGTTAGGGTCAGCTGGGGGGACCTGAGCAATAAAAGGAATCTGTTGGGCAACCTTGCTGCCTCGTTTGATGGTTAATGGTGGCGTGAATACTTTTAACATAATCCCTATTGGGCCTGTGAAATCTGCATCAATTACCCTTGGTAGGACAAAAATTCCCTGTCTAGATGCAGAGGATCGCCCCACCAACAATGCACTCAGCCCATGACCTAAAGGTCCTGTGGCTACCGAGGGAACAACATGCACCTTATCATCTTCTATAGTGATGTCTTGTCCCACGGCCAGATCGACTCCAGCGGAGCCGCTTGTGGCGGCTCGGAGCTCGTCGAGACAGCCATAGCTGTGGGGAACTTTCTTGTCCTCGCGCCCCTCCATCCTGGCGCTGCTCTGCCCGTTTCCCGACAGGGGGGTACCATCCTTTTTAAACTGCGACCTGCGTTGAGCTGCTTTATGCCCGAACTTGTCACATCCATGGCATGTCCCTACAAATTTGTCAGCCACCACCTTTTGCTTCTTGATCTGGGGACAGTTTCTTTTGTAATGGTCTTCCTCTCCGCAAATAAGACAACCAGTTTTTGCTTTAACACCTCGATCCCCTTTCCCCGTTTGCATGGCAGGTCGTAAAGCAGTGGCCATAGCAGTCGCATGTATTCTGGCCTTCTCTCTTTCCTCCTCTAAGCGAGGTAATCGGGAATAAGACTCCACGTACCGACTAAGGGTAGACCCACTAGGTAGGGATGCAATTATCTGTTGACATTGAGTGTTGGCATTTTGAAAAGCTAAATCCTTTCCTACTGCACCTTTTGCTTCACTTGGCAGATTTGGTGCCGCATCTAATGCTTCCTTTAATTGGTCTATAAAGTGCATGTACGGCTCATCAGGACCCTGATGAATCTGCGTATAAGGTAATACAGGGTTCCCAATCTGTGGTAACTCAGTTAAAGCGGCCAGGGCTAAGCTCTGTGACTGTTGCAGTATTCGAGGGTGTAGTGCTGCTTGAGCCACCCCATCGTGGAAAGTGCCGGTACCCATGAGCTGGTCTAGGGTAACTACACGTAAAGAATCATCGGCACCTAGGTGAAGGTTTTGCATCATTGCAACCTCACATTTATCCCGCCACTTATCCTTCCACAACATAAAGGCAGTGGGGGGCAACACCAATTCTAACAAGGCTCGGGCATCAGCTGGCACTAATATCTGATTTTTGAAAAAGGTGGTAACCAGCATCATAACTTGCTTGTTATCCAAACCATAGTTCATTACGGTTTTTTGTAACTGACTCACTGTTTTCCAATCAAAAGGAGCCCATATCCGTTGATTCCCCTGCGTAAACACCGGGAATGCTGTTAAACTGTTTGGTAGCATTTGTCCTTCAATTACAGCATTTTCTATTACCCCCCTCCATCGTTGTCCCATATTAAAATTAGGGTCGCGTATCGGGGGCATCCCGTCTCCACTCCGACCTCCAGCGGCCACACCACCACCCTCTGTACCGCCGGGTCCCTGCAGACCACACCCACCGCACGCACAATCAGGCTTTTGAACACCAGATGCCCCCCTCCTTGCTCTCTCCACTTCACGCCCCTCTTCCACGCCCCACGTTCGTCATCCCCCACCCCCTTACCGTATTTACTGCGTAAATAGTGATCAGCGTCAGCTAAGCTCATTTCCCCATCTTCCAGCATCAGCCTAACCCAGTGCCGTTGCGAATGCTCTAGTGGTGAACTTTTGTTAATGCTTCCATTATTTGACCCCCCTGAAATCACCTCCCCCATCCCGTCCGACTCCCCACATATGTGCTGCTCGACCGCTCGCAAACCATTCATTATGGCTTGGTGAGCCTTTCGATATGCCTGTTTAATTGTGGCGTTACAGGATCCTTTATCTAGTCGTTGCATCTCGTCCAGCAGCTTTGTCATTTGATCCTGTTGCTTTCTGAATATGTCCGTAAGTTCACTTTTATGAATCTTTGGGTATGATAGCGATGTTGGTCCTTCAGGCAAGTCAGTATCCATTTCTTGAGAATCGGAGTCCAGGAGCGGCACATTCTCCGGCAGTGGTGGGGCTGTAGGTGGCGTCGGTGCCCAGTCTCCCAATTCAATACTCAGTCCTTCCCAAAACTCAGTTTCACTGGAACGAACGGGGTACACGTGGGGCGCTGTACAGGGATCTTGACACTCTCCAGCAGGTTGAATGTATGCATAAAGATCTCTCGCGGCGGCTGCAGCCACAGTAGCATCGTCCTTCATATCAGCAATCATATTTTTAACAGTTCGGAAAACAGGGGCTAATTGCCGTGCCTCTTTGTTTCCGACCTGCACAGAGTCCCACAAGTCCATCCCAACTCTGTGCCACGCATCCAGATCGAACAGCTGATCCATTGTTATCAGCTTTTGGTGGTGGCACCGTAATAATAGTCCCGATACGTCTCCTTTAGTTAACTTAGCATCGGCTCGATCTGCCAATTCCAACAGGCTTTTCAGCGCCATGTTTTCTGACGCTGATACAGTGGAACCCACGCTGCCGATGTTCATGCCCCCCCCCGGCGTGCCGCGGATCCGCTCCTGCCTTTCTTGGGCAGCCCGGCTTACCTTGCCAGCTGGCAGTCCCGTGCCTTTTTCTTTTCTGGCTGCGATAATAAATCCGTAGGGTCACCAAAATGCCGGGTCTCAGCATCCGTGAAGGGACGGGAACGATCCTTACATGCCTTGGTAAGATGCACAGTCGGATACTTTGTTCTCCCGCTTGTGCGGTTATATACATTTACCATATCTGTACACACTATTACGCTTATATCGGATAGGCTACAGACATAAATCACACACTGTTCACACGCCCCACATTCCCTTATAATTGGTAACTATGCACTAACGTCAATAGCAACAGACTGCCTCCACGTCCTTGAACACATCTTGCTTTTTGCTATCAATGGCTATTCTTAGCTGTCTTTTCCAGCAAGCCTATTAAATCATGCTGTTTTGCTTAAGCGGCCTAGTCGTGCTAATTCTCAAGCTACATCGACCCCAACACAGGTATATAGGTTTTTTGAATTGCCGGTGATAGTGCCTGTCTGCAAGAAAGCACGTGCAAATATAAAATGCATGAAAAGATTCTAAATAATACAGCCTGGCTATAAACATTAGGGATTAACTATTCCCGAGAAAAGCGCTTAGTTTAAGTCTCACCCAAGGCATCCCAAGGCGGGGAGAAGCAAGGCTCAGCCCGTCAGCCAATCCCGGTTGTCGGAGGTAGTCTGAGGTGGCACGGTGTTATCTTCTTTTCCTCCGAAGATGATGATCTCCGAAAATCCCCCATTTCCCTGGCTATTTTTATATTCTTTCTACCTTTAAGGTGGAGTTTGAGTGACTGTAGTCATACATACCTTTTATCATGATTGGTGTAAAATTTTCTTGCTTTACGTTTAAAGGTATAGTTTACGAAAAATCGAGAGCGCAGACTCGAAGAGGGGTGGTCGCACCTCGGAGGCAGGTAGCCTTTGGGATGGAGGTGTGTTTTGGTACTAAAATGATATTAAAACGAGCAAAGTTCACGAGAGGATAGCACTTTGGCAAGGTTTCGTAGACCTGTTAGCTCAGGGGGCCAGATGAGCTGCTTATCGGTTCTAGAGGACCATTTCTTCCCGCTTTATCATCACGGAGCAGGGCCATGGAGTCTCCACTCCGTTCCATCCTCTATGGTACATTGCAGGGAGTTGCTGTGTTAGTGGATTCCTCGCATGCCTGCTGCAGCTGTGTCCCATCCTCAGAGCTCCTTTTGATTTCATGCTTTTCCTCAATGGGTGAACACTGCTACGTTTTTCATATAAACCTTAATTTTTAGATGTAAAACCTTAATTTTACTAATAATTCCACAACCATATATCTGTCTTAATTTTCTTTCCTACTGGAAGTGAAGAATGTCTTCATATTTCAAGAAACTAGCTAGAAAACCCACTACAAAGGCATTTGACAGCAATTTGAAATCCAGAAAGTTACAGATATAGCAAACCTGATTATCTCTAGCCAGTTCATGCTCTCCAGTAATGAAAACCATTTCACATCAGTTGCCCAGAAGTCTGTACTATTATCTGCAAAAAAAACCCCAGAACAACAAAATCAAAAATTGGTTTACTCACGTATATATAGTGCTAATTAACAGAATTAACAGCCATCCATTGTATTACCCTTCAGCTATGAAGGGTCATAAAACAGCCAATACCAAGGAGTCAGTAAATCCTAATCACTGTTAAAGTCAACACCCTATAACTAAATGAGGAAGTAAAGTAGTCCTGCAAACACGAGTAAAGTTTTGTAACACGAGAGATCTTTAGAAAAAGTGTGCTGTAGGTTCATAGCAACCAAACCAAGTAAATAAATCTGCTGACAAAATGGGAAAGGAAAAGTTTAATCAATGAAGATGGAATTCTTACTTCCAAGTTGCACTTGCCCTGACTCTAAAGCTTAACATAAAGAGGCTGGATTTTGAAAGTCATTACTCTCAGAGCCAGAAACACAAATAGGTTTTAAAAGGGGGTTACACAAGTTTATGGGATGTAAGACTACCTGAAAAAGTTTTCAACGGTTTTCACTGGAACTGAAGAGAGACATTAAAATACATCAAAAAAGGGAATAACTAAGATAAACCAGGAGGCCAGTGCAATACCACAAAGTCATTAAATTCTTACAAATTTCACTAAGATTTTTGTAGCTGGTTAAACTCAACCTAAATCTCTATTGCTTTTATTTCTATCAAAGCCAGTATTCTGAAACTAGAAAGCTCTCACAAGCTGACATGAACAGAATCAAAACAGATCACCTTTCCTGAATAAGACATAAACCCTGAAGCCCAAGGTCTACGACAGTTCTGCTACTGAGAAACTACTGAGATACACCACATTTCCTCCCTTCCCCACCCTACAGCTTGCATCTATGATCCTCAAGTACACAAGCATATACCTATTGATTTTGTTCCTGTAGCTGTTCTGCCTCCATGCCTGCTCATGCCCCTCGTTCAGTTCAACACACATTTAAAAAAAAAATTATTTCTTTCCCTGATTCTTTTCACCCTGGCCGCAGAAACAAATTCTACAGAACTTAAGCATTAGCATGCATTTTCAAAGCTCCCTAGTCAGTTCCATTTATGAGATGTAGCTTTTGCCAGTCTTTTCTGATTAACATCTTCAGATTCACTTCCAACCCTTTAAAGTACGTACATTACAGCACTTCTAGTAAGATACCCTTTACTCCCCAGTTCACCCCCTTTCCATATGAGTTTTAGAATATTCCCTTGTACCCAAATCTCATGTTCCATTTAGCCTATCATCACTATTTGAAAGTCCTCTGTCCATTTTGAACCAAAGCAAAACTATAGTACCAATTTCTAGTCCTTTAAAGCAACCCAATGTATTGGGTCTGGCTGAGATGGAGTTAACTTTCCCCATAGCAGCCCTCAGTGCTGTGCTGTGTATTGGTAGCTAGAAAAGTGTTGATAACAAACCACAGTGTTTTGGCTATTGTTGAGCAGTACTCACACAGCATCAAGACTGATTCTCCACCATCCCCCCTCACCCCCAAAGGCCAGTAGGCTGGGGGTGGGCAACATTTTAGGAGGGGACATAGCCAGGATAGCTGACCCAAAACTGACCAGATGTTGTGGTTTAGCCTCAGTTGGCAACAAAGAACCATGAGGTCACTCGCTCACTCCTCCTCCCTCCCTGGTGGGATGGGGAGGAGAATCAGAAGGAAAAGGAAAAACTCATGGGTTGGGATAAAAACAGTTTAACAGAATGGCAAAGGGAGAAGTAAATAGCAATCAATAATGCTGATAAAAAGAATATACAACATGCAATGTTCTCACCACCCAATACTCAGCTTGCTCCTGAGTAGCAAATCCCCTTCCTCCAGCCACCTCCCCACTTAAATACTGAGCATGACATCACATGGTATAGAATATCCCATTTGATTGGCTGTTTGGGTCAGCCCAACCAGCTTCTTGTGAAAATTAACTCTATCCCAGCTGAACTCAGGATGCCATATGACATCTGTTCAGCAATAAAAGCTAAAAGAAAAGAGGAGGAAGTTGGGGAATTCAATTTTACAGCATTTGGCTTCTGGAGAAACCACTACGAGTACTGAAGTCCTACTTCCCAGGAAGTGGCTGGACATCACCTGCTGATGGGAAGTAGAGAATAAATCTTTTATTTTCTTTTGCTTCCACATGCTGCTTTTGCTTTTACTTTATTAAGCTGCCTTTATCTTGATCCATGAGTTTTCCCATCTTATTTTCTTCCCCCCTGTTCTGCTGAGGAGGGGAGTGATAGAGCAGCTTGGGGGGCACCTGGCATCCAGCCAAGGTCAACCCACCACAGTCCTTTTTTGGCGCTCAATGTGGGGCATGAGACAATGACAGTTTTGTGTATTAAGCATGCTATAGCTATAGTAGTCCCTAAGTGGCAAGCTCCTGTGTGAGTCATGGAGTTTGTTGGCTGCACTGTTTATCTCTTTATTTTGCTGAGCTTTGGAATGTGTTAATAGAACTAATGGCATTGATGGCCTTGCTGTGCTGTGGGAGATATCTTGCAGAGAGGATGAGGGAATACATCTCCCTCTCCCTACCTGGGATTTATGTGGATGGTTTTAGTATGCAGGCTCCCGAGGTCCTTGTTCTCCCTTACGTGAGCTGTTTAATACTACTAATTAATACTGTTGACATATTATGGGTTTTATTGAATGTGGTCTCGTCCTGGTGTAAGAGAAGATAAATTTTGGGTGAGGTGATACTGAAATGTGCCCTGAGACAGCAAGTCCCTGGGTGGCAGGGTGTGTGGAAGGACTTGGGCAGGTTCCTAGGACAGTTATTGCCCTGGGTTCGGCCAGGAAGGGTTAATTTTCACCAGAAGCTGGCTGACCCAAAATGACCAAACAAAACAGGATATTCGATACCACGTGCTGTCATGCTGGATTCCAGGGGGCGGGGGAAGCTGGCCGGATGGAGGGGCATCGGGTGGTGAGAGTTGCTCTGTTGTTGGGGTCGATGTAGCTTGAGAATTAGCATGACTAGGCCGCTTAAGCAAAACAGTGTGATTTAACAGGCTTGCTGGAAAAGACAGCTAAGAATAGCCATTGAGAAAGTTCTGATAGCGCACATGGTGTGGGTTAGCAAAATAAGATGTGTTCAAGGACGTGGAGGCAGTCTGTTGCTATTAGCGTTAGTGCATAGTTACCAATTATAAGGGAATGTGGGGCGTGTGAACAGTGTGTGATTTATGTCTGTAGCCTATCCGATGTAAGCGTAATCGTGTGTACAGATATGGCAAATGTATATAACGGCAGACGCGGGGGAATAAAAGTATCCGACTGTGTATCTTACCAATGTGTGTGAGAGTCATTCCCGTCCTTTTACGGATGCTGAGACCCGGCACTCTGGGCATTTCGCTGTTTTGTTTTGTATATTCTCCTTATCAGTATTATTGTTGTTACTGTTTTCTTCATTTGCTGTTCTGTTAAACTGCCCTTATCCCGACCCACGAGTTTTTGCCTCTTTTTTTTCCATTCTCCTCCCCACCCCAGAAGGGGGAGGGGCGATACAGCGACCGCATGGTCCTTTATTGCGGGCCATGGGCCCAAACTATAACATTAATTGGCACCCAACGTGGGGCCGGGATAACAGCACGGCTGAGCAGGGTGTGTTAAAATCATAATTTGTTATATGCATTTGTTGTATTAGTTAAATAGTCTCCTGTCAAAATGTTGCTGTCTTTGGTCAAATGGTTGTGGTTTGTAAACCCTTACTTGCTGTGTGTGTTCACTGCGGTGTTGTTCATCACCTCTGGGAAAAGGATCAGGATTATGATTTTGCTGTACTGTGTAATATCGATTTATGATATGATAACATCACTGGGCATGAAGTTAGGCTTGTACTTGTGTGTAGCACTGTGGTGAATGATTGCATGGACCCCAATCTTGTGCTCAATCAGAATCATTTTATTGCTCAAGTGAATACCTTATATACTAATACAATAGTTACTAGAGCCAATCAGCTTTGGATTCGTGGCTTTGCAAATGCCAGTTCACAGTTGCTGTTTTCCAGGATCTTTTGCAAGCTGGATGTGTGAAAACAGCTCATCTCATGGGAACAGCAAAGGGAGGCACAGGATGCACTGATCCTGCAGGGTCATGAGACAGTGCTGTTCTGTCTCAAGTTATACGGTTTCCCACATCTCCTCCTTTTTTGTTTTGGAACAACAGGTTCACCACCAGAGCAGCAAATACCTTGGCTTTGATCTTCTTTAGATCTTGAATCATTAGATTATAAACCGCAGCCCCGAGAAATCAGAGTCCAAATACAACAGTATGAAGTCAAAAACCAGAAATAATCAATACCTGCAGAACTTATCAAACCAGAAAGCGCAAAAGAAGCTACTGAAGGTGAAGGGCTCTGGAGGAGAGGCTCGCGCCGAGGGACCCTTTCTCCAGTGGCAAAACCGCAGCGGCGAGGCGGCAAAAGTGCCGAGAGAGAGGAGAACCCAGACCCCCCCCACACACCCCAAGCGGGAAAGCGAGAAATGCCAACGAGCGGCAGCTCTGACTCAGCGGGAGCGGAGACGAGTGTGACAGCGGCCAAACACCCTCACGTTTAAGAGCACCCCCCCAGGGAGCGAGGGCGACCAGAGGTGGCGCAGCAGTTCCGCAGGCAGGGCATGCAGGGAAGGTAGCGGGCAGGCAGGATGCAGCCCCGGTGCAGCCCCTCCTCCTGACTACTCTAGTGGGCATTGCCCATCCAGGAGATACTCTGACTACGGTTACCACCCGTGGGAAAGCTGTTGCTAGAAGGAGTGTGGGGACCCAGACGGAGGCCCCACGCAAGGACACACCTGTCCAGGTCTCTGGCTGCAGGGAGTGCCTGAGCCGGAAGACAGCAGAGACAACTGCTGTGTTTGGTGCGAGCAGGTAAATGATCTGCTCAGCCTGGTGGCAGAGCTGAAAGAGGAAGTGGAGACGTTGAGGAGCATCCGGGAGTGTGAGAGGGAGATTGACTGGTGGAGCCACACTCTGCCCTCCCTGAGGCAGAGGCAGCAGGAGGCGGCTCCACGAAAAGCAAAGGACCCCCTACCCTCTTGCCACCGAGCAGAAAGAGGGGACCTAAGAGATGGGGGGAAATGGAAACGGGTCCCTGCTCGGGGCGGCAAATGAATCCCCTCCCGGCCTCCCTCACCTGCCCAGTTGCCCTTAAGCAACAGATATGGGGCACTGCAATGTGAGGGACCGGCCACAGAGGAAGTGGGTGAAGGTGAAGCTCCATCCGGGGAGTTGCCTAGGATGAGTCAGTCAGCCCCACGTATTATGACTGCCTCGGCTAAGAAAAAAAGGAGGGTCATTGTCATAGGCGATTCCCTTCTGAGGGGAACAGAGGGCCCGATCTGCCGACCGGACCCATCCCACAGGGAAGTCTGCTGCCTCCCTGGGGCCCGGATTAGGGATGTTGCGAAGAAACTCCCTGGTCTGGTGCGGCCTTCTGATTACTACCCCCTCTTGGTAATGCAGGTTGGCAGGGACGAGATAGCAGAGAGAAGTCCCAAGGCCATCAAAAGGGACTTCAGGGCACTGGGGCGACTGGTTGAGGGAGCACGGGCGCAGGTGGTGTTTTGCTCCATCTCATCAGTGGCAGGGAACAGCACTGAAAGGGGCAGGAAAACTCACCTGGTTAACAAATGGCTCAGGAACTGGTGCCATCAGTGGAATTTTGGCTTCTTTGATCATGGGGAGGTGTACACAGCACCGGGCCTGCTGGTGACAGGTGGAACTCAGCTATCTCAAAGGGGGAAAAGGATTCTTGGCCACGAGGTGGTGGGGCTCATTGAGAGGGCTTTAAACTAGGTTCGAAGGGGGAAGGGGATATTGCCCAGCTCACTAGGGACGAGCCCAGGCTTGGCGTGCCAAGGCCAGGGGTGAGATTGACAGCCCAGCTCAAGTGTGTCTATACCAACACACGTAGCATGGGCAATAAACAGGAGGAGCTGGAAGCCATTATACAGCAGGACGGCTATGACTTGGTCGCCATCACAGAAACGTGATGGGACAACTCGCATGACTGGCATGCTGTTATGGTTGGCTACAGACTCTTTAGGAAAGACAGGCCAACAAGGAGAGGTGGGGGAGTTGCTCTATATGGGAGGGAGCAAGTAGAATGCATTGAGCTCGGCCTGGGGGCAAATGAGGAACAAGTTGAAAGCTTATGGGTTAGAATTAAGGGACAGGCTCATATGGGTGACATTACGGTGGGTGTGTACTACAGGCCACCTGACCAGGAGGAGGAAGTTGATGAGGCCTTCTACAGGCAGCTGCAAGCAGCCTCACAGTCACAGGCCCTGGTTCTCATGGGGGACTTCAACCACCCTGACATCAGCTGGGAAGACCATACAGCTAGGCAGGCGCAATCCAGGAGGTTCCTACAGAGCATCGATGATTACTTTCTGATGCAAGTGGTGGAGGAACCAACAAGGAAAGGCGCGCTGCTGGACCTTGTGTTAACAAACAAGGAGGGACTGGTGGAGGATGTGAAGGTCGGAGGTAGACTCGGCTGCAGTGACCATGAAATGGTCGAGTTCAGGATCCTGCGTGGAGGAAGCAGGGCAATAAGCAGGATCAAAACCTTGGACCTCAGGAGGGCTGACTTTGCCCTCTTCAAGGACCTACTGGGAGGAATCCTGTGGGCCAGGGCTCTCGAAGGCAGGGGGTTCCAAGAGTGCTGGTCGCTCTTTAAACGTCAATTCCTCCATGCTCAGGAGCAATGCATCCCCCTGAGAAAGAAATCTAGCAAAGGAGGCAGGAGACCTGCATGGTTAAACAAGGAGCTTCTCGCGGAGATCAGATAGAAGAGAAAGGTCCATGGAATGTGGAAAGAGGGGCAGGCCACTTGGGAAGAGTACAGGAATGTGGTCAGAGCATGCAGGGATGCGACGAGGAAGGCCAAGGCCCACCTGGAATTGAAGCTGGCAAGGGATGTCAAAAACAACAAGAAGGGCTTCTTCAACTACATCAGCAGCAAAAGGAAAGCTAGGGACAATGTGGGGCTGCTGCTGAATGAGGCGGGTGTCCTGGTGACAGAGGATGCAGAGAAGGCAGAGCTACTGAATGCCGCCTTTGCTTCAGTCTTCACTGCTAAGACTGGCCCTCAGGAATCCCAGGCCCCGGAGGTAAGAGAAGAAGCCTACAGAGAGGATGACTTTCCCTTGGTCGAGGAGGACTGTGTGAGGGATCACTTAAGCGATCTGGACTTCCACAAATCCATGGGCCCCAATGGAATGCACCCACGAGTGCTGAGGGAGCTGGCAGTTGCCATTGCTGAGCCACTCTCCATCATCTTTGAGAGGTCCTGGAGGACAGGAGAGGTGCCCGAGGACTGGAGAAAGGCCAATGTCACTCCAATCTTCAAAAAGGGCAAGAAGGAGGACCCAGGGAACTACAGGCCGGTCAGCCTCACCTCCATCCTGGGAAAGGTGATGGAGCAGCTTATCCTGGAGGTCATCATCAAGCAAGTGGAAGAAAAGAAGGTTATCAGGAGTAGTCAGCATGGATTCACCAAGGGGAATCATGCCTGACCAATCTGATAGCTTTCTACGATGGCATGACTGGCTGGGTAGATGAAGGGAGAGCCATGGATGTTGTCTACCTAGACTTCAGCAAGGCTTTCGACACAGTCTCCCATAATATCCTCCTAGGGAAGCTCAGGAAGTATGGGCTGGATGAGTGGTCGGTGGGGTTGATTAAGAACTGGCTGAATGGCAGAACTCAGAGGGTTGTCATCAGCGGAGCAGAGTCTAGTTGGAGGCCGATAACTAGCGGTGTCCCCCAGGGGTCAGTACTGGGCCCAGTCTTATTCAACTTCTTCATCAACGACCTGGATGAAGAGTTAGAATGTACCCTCAGCAAGTTTGCTGATGACACCAAACTGGGAGGAGTGGTGGATACACCAGAAGGCTGTGCTGCCATTCAGCGAGACCTGGGCAGGCTGGAAAGTTGGGCAGAGAGGAACCTGATGAGGTTCAACAAGGGCAAGTGCAGGGTCCTGCACCTGGGGAGGAACAACCCCATGCATCAGTACAGGCTTGGGATGGACCTGCTGGAGAGCAGCTCTGGGGAGAGGTAACTGGGTGTCCTAGTAGACGACAGGTTAATCATGAGTCAGCAGTGTGCCCTGGCTGCCAAGAAGGCCAATGGCATTCTGGGATGCATCAAGAGGAGTGTGGCCAGCAGGACGAGGGAGGTTCTCCTTCCCCTCTACATTGCCCTGGTGAGGCCTCATCTGGAGTACTCTGTCCAGTTCTGGGCTCCCCACTGCAAGAAAGATGAAGAGCTACTGGAGAGAGTCCAGCGGAGGGCTACGAGGATGGTGAGGGGACTGGAACATCTCTCCTACGAGGAGAGGCTGAGGGAGCTGGGCTTGTTCAGCCTGAAGAAGAGAAGGCTGAGAGGGGACCTTATAAATGCTTACAAATACCTGAAGGGTGGGTGTCAGGAGGATGGGGCCAAGCTCTTTTCAGTGGTGTCCAGTGACAGGACAAGGGGCAATGGGCACAAACGGAAGCACAGGAAGTTCCATCTGAACATGAGGAGGAACTTCTTCCCTCTGAGGGTGACGGAGCACTGGAACAGGCTGCCCAGGGAGGTTGTGGAGTCTCCTTCTCTGGAGATATTCAAGACCCGCCTGGACAAGGTCCTGTGCAGCTTGCTGTAGGTGACCCTGCTTTGGCAGGAGGGTTGGACTAGATGACCCACAGAGGTCCCTTCCAACCCCTACCATTCTGTGATTCTGTGATTCTGTGATTCGATTTTTAAAAATAGGAAACTTCAAAAATCCATAGAGGTTTCTTGATACCGTTCTATTTTTCTTTGGATTTAGGATATCAACCTGAAATAGGATTTACATAGAACATATGTGAAAGTATTTAAGCTAAGATGAGCCTCTAAAAGGTGATAGGCTTAAAACTGTCCTGCAATAATTGAATCACTGGCTTCAGAATAAATATTAATTGCCTTGGCTTTGTAAAATAGTTTAAGAAAACACACATATTAAAGATGACAACCCTTAATGAGGACCCTTGCTAATGCAGATATGTTAAGGCTACGTTAAATGGGAAAGTGTGCACTGTGCAGGATAAAAATCCCCAGCGATAACTGCCAACCAGGTATCCATGAAAAACAATGAACTTTACCTTGTTAGGAACTTTACACTTGCCACATATTATTAGGGCAGCATTTCTCAAAATGCAGACTCTAAGACATCAGAAAGCAGTCCAATAACTATAAATTTTCTCAGTACTAGGAATGTATTTGCACATTTTCATAAATCCAAATGACAAAATGGAACAAAATGGGAGAATACAAATTAACAGATATTAACAGAATTAGGCCTGATTTTTACTTGGATGCAAATCAAAACCGTTGTGATAACACTGTAGATGTCAAACAATTAATGAAGAACATTACTGGTGTATTATCCTTAGCTGTTATTATCCCCTCTTCTTTCCCCCAACAAAGTCAACATAATAAAATGTGTATGTCATATTTGCCGCTTCTTTACGGAGTACATCATCTTAGCTTAAAAATAATATACATGTGTTTTAGCTCCTGGACTTGCACTGAAGCAGCCAAGACTTGTCACATGTCCTATTATGCATTAGTGATCTTTAGCAAAAGGATCAAATAAAGAGGTAGGGTCAGTAACCTCTTAGGTTGCAAGCGTGAATGGTCAATACTAAGTGGATAGAATAAATATTAAAAATTAAACTTACACAGATTTATCTATAAAATATTAAAACCGTTGTGATAACACTGTAGATGACACTTCTTGAATTTTTTTTCCTCCTCAAAAGACTAGGTGTCTCATTTTTAAAAGGCTGAGAAATACCACACTGTGAGAAAAGAGAACTCTTGAGAAGATTTATAAAAGAATCTCTCAGAAGAAATTTAATTTGCTAGCCTTTTTGGCTAGGAAAGCTCTTTGGCTTACAGCTTTCATAGGAAAAAAACCCAAAACACAAAACCAGAAGGAAAACAGATGTTTTGGTTGACTCTGTCACTGTACTTTGTAAACCTACAATGTAAGTGGGGAAAAAAACAGATTGCAAATTATGCCTCCTAATTTCTTTTTTTTTTCTATTACTAGTGCTATGCTGATAAAATCTATTTGGATAGTCCAAACAAGTCTTAATTGTTTAATAAAGAAATTAATTTGACATTGTGCGAATATTTAACAGACTAATCATCAGCAGATATTCAACAAGCAACAAGAATGTTAAATATGCATACAAATTGTTGTAGGAATATTTAAAGCTGATTCCAACTCTCAGGAAGTTGATAGATACAATATTTTTAAGTACTATTTAATCACTTCTGAGTAGCGAAATAGGTCTGAAAATAGAAGCAGCAAATGAACCCATCACATTCAATAGCTCTGTAAGATTAAAAGTTCATATAGAACTTAATAATAAGGCAAGAAGTTGATGGACTGTGTCCAACAGACTTGCATTTCTACCAATGCCTCTATACAGGAATCCACGTGAAACCATATTGCTCACAGACAGGACGTACTTAAAAACTAGGCAGACAAGTCAAAGCTTGAAAAAGCTTCAGAACAGAACAGCCCTCATTTTACCAAATTGTTCCTCTAAAGTGAGAACTGAGGAGGAAATTCTTGCTATGCACGTTTCTCCTTTGTGTATTATGACTATAGTGTCTGGCACTTTGAGATTTAATGCACAACACTGCTAAATAAAAAAGGCAAGCCCTGCTTATTAGTAAACTGCTAGCATTATCAAAAAATAGGATGTTAAAATGATTATTGTTTGTAAATTGATTACTTGGTCTTAGTTTTGTCTGCCTAAGTGCACAATGTAATATTTAAAATCAAAGCTAGCTCTGTACTTTTTAAAACCTTGTTTTTCCATTCTTCTTAGTTTAACAAGAGTCAGAAGTTACGTAGTTAAAATAGCCAATTAAAATGGACAGGAAAACCAGAAACAAAGTGCAAATTCAATCTTCACCACATATCGCAAAAATCATGGTCACAGCTTCACATTTAATGTGGAATCACTTTAAGTATACAATAGTTCAAAATATCGAGAAACTGGTTAAGAGTTAAAAGCCAGTAGAACAAAAATACAGGAAATCCAAAATACATCTTCGACCTTTTTAATCCTAAATTTTAGGATCACATTCCTGAATAGACAAGTTTGCTTTATGAAGAAAGAAACTTTGGTATGGAGTTGAACTAGCCACATGAATAGCACCTGGAGCTTTCAAAATAAATAGTAATGGCTAACTAAACACCATGGCAGCAAGATATCCTTTTTAAAAAAGACTAAGAACAAGTATGTGCTTGGAGCTACACATCAAGGCTGGACAACAGAAACTAATGTAATCTTTTCCTCAAGTAATTTTAAAGCACACATTAATTATTGTATTTTTGATGCTGGAATTGGTAAGAAATCTTTCCTACAATGAGAAAGCTTTCCTTTTATTTGCTAACCACTAAGAACCACTCCTTTTAAAATTGCACTGATGGTCGAAGAACACTGTATTAAAATTTTTCTTTAAGACTCCCTCTATTTTTCAAAAATATTGCATGTTTATTCCACAGGCCCATGTTGTTAGCAGTAGGTGTTGCAAACAAAAACATCCCCCTACTCCAAGAGCTATTTATTAAAAAGGTCAAAGATAAATTCAACCTCAAAAGGGAACAAAAGTGTTTTTTTTAATAAATTGCACCAGAAATAACAAATTATGTTTGTAATGTCTCTCTCCTACAGCCATCAATAAAGAAGTTACCAGAATGTTAGTCTATGTTAATCTGTGCGTTCTATGGGTTTGCAACAAAGCATAATACTCATTAAACAGAATGAGCAAAACTTCAGTATAATGAATTTCAGTCATTTAATAATTTTAGTTTTTATTTGCATATTCCACTGTAGTATTGTGACAACAAATCACACCTATGTACTAGAGCATACATCAACAGTATGATGCAACTTTACTACACCACTGCTTTATTTAGCTTTTTGAAAGAGACATAAGCATACACTATGGCCACATCAAATAATTTTCTGTGGTTTTTTCTTCGATAACTTTTACTTTTTCAGTAATACTTCACTTTAAAAAATTTGAATTATTGAAAAAAAACACAGAAATTTTATACAGGAAATAAATGCTTATAAATATCTCAAGGGTGGGTGTCAGGAGGATGGGGCCAGACTCCTTTCAGTGGTGCCCAGCGACAGGACAAGGGGCAACAGGTACAAACTGAAGCATAGGAAGTTCCAGCTGAACATGAGGAGGAACTTCTTCACTCTGAGGGTGACGGAGCACTGGAACAGGTTGCCCAGGGAGGTTGTGGATTCTCCTTCTCTGGAGATATTCAATACCCGCCTGGACGTGGTCCTGTGCAGCCTGCTGTAGGTGACCCTGCTTTGGCAGGAGGGTTGGACTAGATGACCCACAGAGGTCCCTTCCAACCCCTACCATTCTGTGATTCTGTGAATAGATATAAGTAATAACCTCACAGGCACTGATATGACAAACATTTATTTTAAGGGCTGAGAGGCATTAATATCATATCGACAAAGTTGACTGAAAAGAATTACTAACTTTGTCTAAATGGGATATGCCCGCTTCTGCTTGTATGTTGAGAAAAGAAATTCAGAAAGCTATTTTTTGGCCTTGCTATGTCACAAAGTCAGTCATACAAAGACCTACGCATTTAACCTAAAATTATAGTTTTAAAAGCCCTTCTATTAAAAAAAAAAAATAATGCAAAACTTTGATCAATTATGCAGCTACTTTAAAACTGTTGCAAGACCATACTGTATATATTAGCTTTTATACTGCTAATGCACAACTAACAGCAAACTTGATTAGATTAACACAAATTTGTCTTAATCACACCGTTATATCACACTAAAGAGACAAATGCCTCAAGATTGGCAAAAACATTTAATTCTGAGCGCTCAGATGGCAGGATAATTATGTGTTGTAACCCCTTCACATTTAGGAAAAAAACCAAACCATAATCCTGCAGTCTCACTTTACAAAATAAAGTCCTGTAAAATATTAATTGGGAGGGGAACAGTTTATACTATCTAACACAAAGTAACTTATACAACTAGTGTCACAGGCAAACAAAAAAACTTCTAAATAAAAAGTCAAAATACACATAGCAACAGAAGCACAAATGTTGCATTAAATACAGTCAAGATAAGACAACAATGCACTTGTTAATAAAAAGACAAAAAAAGAAAAAAGTTAAACTTAGCAACACATTTAAAGAAAATGCAATGAGAAAAAAACCCTCAAACTATTTTTTCCAATGACAACAGTTTCCATTTGCAGTCTTTCCATCCATAATTTATCTGATACAGTACATCCATTAAAATATTCAGAATCTCACAGAAGAGCTAGATTGTTATCTTCCAAATCTAATTACCAAGTTGGTTTTGGGTGTTTTAAACAGACATTATTATGTCCGTTTAAAAGCAAGGCAGCAAATGGACTTTTTATCACCTTCAATCTCAGCACTGATGACAAACATTTTTAAAAGTTATCATAATCTTTTTTGTCTTTTTTTCCCTCTGCTTCAAATCCATCAATCCCATCACTGTCCCTTCTCCTTTTACGATTATTATGGATGTTGAAGCGTTGATTCATCTGTGGTAACGGGTCCATTCCTAAAACTTTGTGTATTTGACGGAATGCAAGGAGTCTTAGTGCAAACTAGAATAAGGGTAGAAAGAAGATATTTCTGTTAGAAACAAATGTCAATTTCGAGTACTTTGTCAAACAATTAATGAAGAACATTACTGGTGTATTATCCTTAGCTGTTATTATCCCCTCTTCTTTCCCCCAACAAAGTCAACATAATAAAATGTGTATGTCATATTTGCCACTTCTTTATGGAGTACATCATCTTAGCTTAAAAATAATATACATGTGTTTTAGCTCCTGGACTTGCACTGAAGCAGCCAAGACTTGTCACATGTCCTATTATGCATTAGTAATCTTTAGCAAAAGGATCAAATAAAGAGGTAGGGTCAGTAACCTCTTAGGTTGCAAGCGTGAATGGTCAATACTAAGTGGATAGAATAAATATTAAAAATTAAACTTACACAGATTTATCTATAAAATATTAAATGTCAATGTAATTTTAAATCTAATAACATACTGCTGTAGAGTGAGCATCTTTATGGATATATACAGATGGGAGTGCTTCAAACTTTTCAGGAAAATACGTTAATTTTAGTGCAAAAATGATCCTCTGTTGTGATATTTTCATTGCCTAGCTTAAGACTGATCATCTGAAAGACTGGACTATATTTTAAGAAAGGAAAATTCATGTCCACCATATAGTTCCATTTAAAAAAAAAAAACAAAACAAAACAAAAAAAAACCCACAACCCCTACCCAAAAAAAAGCCATCAAATTTAGTTACTTCACACATACTTTTCCTTACCTGCGCACTTGAAGTAATATCCTCTCGTTGCTGATCTGTCATTACAGCAAGTGTATCAAAAGGATCTTTCTCACAAGGGTCCAGAAGGCCAGGACCACCTACAACGGTTAGGCTAATTAGTAGCACATCTCTACCTAATTTCAACCAAGATTACAGATTTTACATTAGTTAATCATAAGTATACAGACACTGATCAAATGCAACTTGCCTTTAAGGATGATTCCTGAAGATATACACTCAAAAACTCTTCTCAGTGCATCCCCAGGACTCTGTGGTCCAGTAGCACTGCTAATTGCTTTTTCCACAAGCAACTCCATAGCCTAGACCAACAATAAGAAAATCCAGCCAATTTAGAAGATTGATTGAAACAAAAATAAAAGCTACTACTGTTGTTCAGTACAGAACTTTTGATACTGGAATTCTGAAGAACATTACACATCACAGAATGCTTTCAGTTAAAATTGAAAAAATCAGATATTTTATAACGATGAATAAAAAGAAAGCTGCTGCAAGATTAACATTGAGTACTGATACGCTGCTTCTCATCACAAATTGTCCAAAAGTTTTGTAGAAATTTATGCAGTAGTAGCATACATATGCAGGTAGACAACTTGTCCAGCCATTTTTTGAGAGAGCATGAAACATAGTGGGTCACTGGAATCTGTCATTCACATGAATAAACAGCACGCAGTATGAAATGATGAATTTGGTTAATCTAATTAAATTAACAGGATGCTACACAATTTTTTTTTTTCTACAGGAATACAGAAACTTAAAGCATCAAAAATTTAATGACCTTTTAACATTTAAGCGGTTACTAGTTCTTCAGTTTAGCAAAACTGAAGTTCACAGCAAGTTTTTTCCTGGATATAGGCTAACATTAACTCAGATGTTAAACAAGTGTAAAAAAACCTTGATGATAAACAGTTTTTAAAAAACTTACACATTATCTGATATTAGTTAAAATGGTTAAATGATTAGCTGTATTTTAAATATTGATTTTTTTATGTGAATAGTTCCATTGTTTACTTTTATTAGAATATTTTTTCAGAAAAACCTATAAAAGATATTTGCAAAAGCAAAGAATAGCTTCCCTTAGATTTTTCAGCATTAAATGGATGTTTCAATACCACCTCTTTGGTAAGTATCATTTTCAAACAATGTGTGTCTCTTGTTTTTTGGTGGTAATTTATGGGAGTCTGTTTTTTGGTTCCTCTCCCGAATTTACAGTTGTTCAAATGTTGTCTTTTATTTTTATTTTCCAAGAGTAAATGTCTATTCTAATGCATGCAAGTAACTATAGGCAGTGTTGATTACAATCCTTTGCTAAGGGTGCCCGTTCCTTTCTATTTTAGCTCAATTTAACTGTCAAATTTCAATTCCTGATCATGGTATTTCTGTACTCCCACTGTATCACTCAGGATCAAGGATTTGAGTTTTAGCAACAGTAATTTAGTTGTTTTCAAGTATGAAGCAAAATACAGCAGGAAAGAAAAAAAGCAGATCATGTTATTGCATTTATTCAATCTAGTTTGGATCCTCATACAATACACTAAAGTCCACAACTTAATCCTAGGAAAATGTGAATTATGATGCCCTGGTGCTTATGGGCATGAAAGACTGGATTTCAAGTTGGGGGGGGAATCAACCTTGAATATTAGTTCCTTCTAACTTGTAGGAACTTGACAAAATTCTTCTAATTTAGTTTTTATTTTTAGGTATATAAAGAGGCTGATAGTAATGTCTGTATTTAGACTTCCTAATATTTTCTATTATTACAACTACTTAGGCTCTTTTTGAAAAGCTCTGGCATCTCTTTGGCTTGTAACACGCTTCTAGCATACAGGTCAGGAGAAGTTCTGCATCCAGAAAAATATGTTTCTTCGATCTACAAGATTTCATCTGTGACTGTCAGAAGTTACATATATTTAAAAATCATCGTTTTAATTCTGTGATTGGTTTTATCAGTAAGACTTCGCCAACAGGCCAGAAGAACAACTGACTACATAGACTTCAATGTTGATTCATGTCACTAGCAATGCATCAGGTACCAGGAGCAAGCCAGGAAACACTTTTGGAGAGAACTGAGACACAGCTAGGCCTGACATGCTGCTTCACACCTCTCTTCACTTCTGGCTGTGCCTTAGAACAGATATTATGAGAAATAAGAAATAACTTTCCTTGTTCTTCATATATGTGCCTGCTGTGTGTTGCAATAGTTCTAAGGATGCTTTTCTAAAAGTATGCCAGGGTTTATCCTTTGGCAATTCAGTATCATAGTGATATTGAGGGCACTTATATACTTCTTAGCTTCTTTTAAGTTATATTTGTGCAGCGTATCTTTCATGAAGTGTAGCATGGAAACTGGAACTATATTTTTTTTACTTTAAATATTTAAAAAACATAAATAACTGCTCCACATTTTTTCCAGAAGCAATAAATAGTATGACTTAATACAATAATATTATAATAATATTGTCAATTAATAAAATTGTATGCAAGCTTAGTACAGTTGTAAAACATTTCTTATTGAAATAATGCCAACTATCGTAACTGTCTTGACGATGTTAGTGCTCTTCCTGCCAAAATGTCAAAGTCTGCATTAGGAAGCAGCACAGTGCAACAAGATTTGGTCTATGAAACAAAACAATCAGAGCCGAGTTTACCTCCACATATATACATTTCAGAGATTTTGTTTCAGACTAACTTTGTACAGTCCACAGATTGAACATCTGTTAATATTTGGAGCATAAGTTGCACTCCTGGAGGGCATCATTTAAGATAGTCAATGTAAAAGGAATGCTCCAAGAACATTTGGCTGCAAGAACTGAGATAGGTAACTGGGTACAACCTAGAGATCTGTTTCTAAGTGACACTGATTAAAATGCTAACGGTGACACATCCACAGACTAGTACTGTGGTATTTCATCTTGCAGAAAGGATATATTAATGATCATATCAATTACTGTGATTTGTTCTTTCAAGTAGCCTTTCTGTTATCACAGAGCTATCTGGGCACAGTTGACATTATTTCCAATCCGTTTCAGTAAAGTCCAAGTGATTCAAAGTAGGTGATTAGAAAAAAATAGATTCTTTTATACAGAGTAAATGAAAAAATGCTAAAATCTAGAATAAGAATGCTACCCACAAAGAATTCAAAAGAACAAGAAAATTAATTTTGAAAAAAAAATAAAATTCCAGCTCCAAATTACAAAACCTCAGAAAATTAAATTTTTAGAGGGAATCTGGATCATTTGTTGGGGAAAAGAACCCCCCCCAAAACCCAAACAAAACCCTGCATTACTCCTTGAAAAAGTCTACATTTTAAAACTGCAGTAATGCTTTCCTATGCTTTACTTGCAGTACTATGTGCATTAGAAAGACTCATTCAAAAGAACATTACTCACCCAGCTTGGAAAATCAGACCAAGTTGGAACCCGCTGACAGAGGTCACGAAGAATACGTATAATAACCACACAGGACTGCAGACCATTAGCTCTAGCCTTGAGAGCAATACAAAAATCAAATTAATCAATCCCATCACCTACAACAAATAGGACTTGTTGAAAGACTAAAACACCACTGTTCAATGGAAGCTCAGATACAAGACTGAAACAAATCATTCTACAACTTTATTCCATGAGCTGCCATTTACAGCAGTATTTTATATAGGGTTAGTAATTTAAGGTGGTAGAAGTCAAAGTGCACAGTTTATACAAGAATAATATTTCTTGATCCCCTGTACACTTTGACCTATATTCAGTTGTAACAATAAATACAGTATCTTTCTATATTAGAAATAAAAAGAATAAAGTAAAGGTCTAAGAAATAGGTATAGAGACTGAAAGGTCAAGGGAATCTGTTTGGTTTCTATATTGTGCCTTTGCCAGAATGCAAAGTCACTAAACCAAACAGTTGCTTCTTGCCTTTCATTCCCTACACTTAATACACTTAAAGAAATAGGGGAAAAAAAAGTCTTAAATCTAAACACAAAGCTTTAAACACATATTCCATTATTTAAAGCAAAGTTACTCTGCAGCCTTATGGAATATATAACAAATGTACAATATATGATCACCCCAAGCGAGTCAAGCTTTCAACATCGCCTTCTCAATGACCAGAAAAAAAAAAAAAATCACGTCAAACGAGCAATAACTGCATAAAGCAGTTCCTCCATACTCAACCTTCTACATTTAAATTTAGGGACCAGAAAATTATTAAGTATTATTAGCATGAACAAAGCTGAGTTTTTTCACACAGTTAAACATTTATATTGCAACTGAAGTAATCTCTCATAAGGCTACAAGAAGAAAGTAAAATGATGTTCCAAACCTGGAACCACTTAGCGTGGCGTAGAGCAGCCAGAGCGTCAAGGCATTTTTGCCTGTCCAAGACGTCCGGTGGGTCTTTCACCATACCCGAGGTTACATCTAAAATGGATTGAATTGGCAAAATGCAGTGAGGAATGGGTGTTTGACCAGGCGAGCAAGACACTTCCTTAAAGTAGCTTCAATGTCACACATGCCATTTAAAGTTTAAACACTTGAACAACAAATGTAAATGTTCAATAAAAGCCATTCAATTAGGATTAGGGCATCAACCCAGTATGAAGATCAAGAGAATATTATACTTTAGCTCTCAGGTTATTTTCAAATGCATTGCAGATTATGCAATGTGTAGTACTTATTTATTTAAGCCAACATTGGAAAAAACCACATATCCCCTAAAATTAAATACTGAAGGAAGGATGGTTGGACACAGAGCACCAGCACAAAGAACACAAGACAGAAGGAACACAAAAATCCACTTTAACCAAGTAGAAACATTCAAACTTAGTTTCTTGTAAATTTTAATGGTCACGTGTTATTTTGGATCTACTCTTTAAAAGAAAAACTAATTCTAAAAAAAAAATCTAAAACATGCTAGATGTTTAGTAATGATGTTATTTTTATCGTATCTTAAACTTAAAATGGAAATGATTTTGCTTTTAAAAACCTGACTAAAGGAATGCGAAATACTCTTCAATATTAGAGTTCTAAGCAAGGAAGAGCTTAAAAAAAAGTAGAATGTTTGAAAGATAAAGAAAATACAGTAGATCTCGTATATTTAAATGTTCAGAAAAGGATTAATTAAATTACCAAGCTGATTGCTTTGTTACCAAAAAGGCAAAGACCAAAAGCCCCTTTAGGAAGCGGTTTAATCAATGAAACTGGCACCACTGAACAATATGAAATGGTATCTTCGAGTTACTTAAAAATTATAGGGATATAATGCAATGATCAGCTTTAAAAGTTCTTTGTTTCACTAATTATGAAAATGGCTATTGTGATTAGTGACAAAGTATACTGGTAGTATAACTGGTGATACACCAGATAAGATGAAAGAAAAAGCCCTCACTCAATGGCACTAATTTCACAGGAGCTAGCTGTATGGAACAATATAGTTTACTCTAGCAAAATATAAATTTAGGTAAGTCTGAGAATAAAATTTTTATTTATTTTTATATATTATATATAGAGAGCCCTGGTTTTGGCTGGGATAGAGTTAATTTTCCTCCCAATACCTGCTGTGGTTTGGATTTAGTACAAGAAGAATGTTGATAATGCTGATGTTTTCAGTTGTTGCTAAGAAATCAAGGACTTTTTCCAGTCTCCCACATTCAGCTACTGAGCAGATGTGCAGGAGCTGGGAGGAAGCATATCCAGACAGCTAGCCCAAGCTGGCCAATGGAAATATTCCATACCATAGATGTCATGCTCAGTTTATAAATGGGAGCTGGCTGGGGTGCAGTAATCTCTTTCTCTTTCGTGAGTTCGAATCCTCTCTTAGCTGGGAGTTTGAACTTTTCCGGGAGTTCAGTCTTTTTCGGGAGTTTCGCAAAATTTGCGAAATCTACAATTTCTGGGTTCCATGATCGCTGCTCGAGGACTGGCTGCAAATAAGTCATCGGGTGGTGGGAAAAATTGTATTGTGTATAGCTTGTTTTGCATATTCACTATTATCATGATTGCTTTAATTATTATTAGTAGTATTATTATTAGTATTTCCCTTTTTTTCCTATTAAACTGTCTTTATCTCAACCTACGAGTTTTACCTTTTGTCCATTTCTCCTGTCCACCCCACTGGGGGAGGAAGGGAAGGGGTGAGCAAGTGGCTGTCAGGTCCTAGTTGCCGGCTGCTGGGTTAAACCACGACTATGTATATTATTTATTTTGAGTCTCATGAAACATGCCAGCAAGGAGAAGCTTCTAGGGATGCTGCAGAGACAATTCTGAAACCACCTATTTATACACAAATGTAAAATAAATAGCAGGATACTTTACTATACAGAGAACTAAAAAGCCATGAACAAATGTGGTGCTACAACTTTGCAATATAATAATTAAATTTAATCTGAAGTACTACATTCAGATTTGGGGTTTTGTTTTTTTTTATAGGATAGTCCCATTGCTCTGCACAGGGCTAAAAATTGGAGGATTTCAAAATAAGAACAAAGCTGAGAAGAACATAGGTATCTTCTCACACAGATATTCAAACTTATGGACTATAGGTTAAAGTGGAAAGAAGAAATAATGCACTAACAAGGTATTTACAGAGCAAATGAAGACATTTAAAGTGGTATTTCATTTAGAACAAAACAAAACAAAACAAAAACTCGGATATAAAAGACAAGGATTACAATTAGAGACAACCTACAGCAGGAAAAGAGGCAAAGTACGGTTGAGAAAATAAAAAAATATGAATCTGTTTGGTCTAGTAGCCTAATCAGTCAATTTTTTACATTCTTCTAAAACTAATATGCAAATAGGTGACACTGTGCAAACTTTTATCCCAATAATTCACTACATAATTTGAAACTCCAATTACTTCTAGCTCTGAAAAATTTCAATTTGGAAAATAATTTTACTAAAAAGAATTACAGTTTAAGTGCACAGAAGAGAATCTTACTCAGTGCTGGAAATGTCAATCTAAAATGTGCTACTAAGATATCATATGAATATCCTTGAAACTTAAAAAGACTAAGTCAGAAGTTGCAAGGCACCTATTGCACTAAGAATACATTGACTCAAAAAATGTATCAAGGAAACTCTTGTAATACTTAAGCTGTGGATTTCTGCATCTGTTTCACATTTCAGTATTAACCCTTTAAAGACTATTTAAATTCAGATGCCTAACCTACCACCTTGTTAAGCTAAGACAAAAAAAAGAATTAATTTACAAAACACAAACATGAATTCTTACCCTATATAACTTAATATATTACTAGCCTAAATATGAGGGGTTAATCTTCAGTTTGACATGTTGTGTCCACACTACCTCTTCATTAGAAGTTCACAGGTATATCGATTTTGGTAAGTTTTATTATGTGAAATACATTTTACCCAGTCAATTATTTCAAGACTAGTGTGAACACTGCTTAATTCTAGGAGAGAGACAAAGACAAAAAGAAAAGAAACCACACAAAGTAACAGTAGATGCCAGGACTATGCATCCAAACCCCCTCCTTTGTAAACCATGGCAGGTGTGACACTGAGCTTTAGAAAACCTTGGTCAAAAATCCTTCCGATGCCTTGGCAGCAACCCCTGACAGAAATCAAGTCCCTCTGCTAGAAGGCTTTGGACCAGCACTGTTAGCTAAGGATAAAAAGACACACATGCACACATATATGCGTTTATAAGTATGTCCACTTGCTGAAGGAAAGATTCCACAGCAGAGGTTAGAACACTTTGAATATATTAGATTCGGTAAACCGTCAAACGCACAATACTGTAAGGAACAGTAGTTATGCGGTTAACAATTTTATTTCACACTAATTTTTTTTTAGCCTTTTATCATGTAATGGGATTATTACACATTAAACATGATTCTACTCCACGTGCAAGTCTCAGTCTCATCTCTACTAAAACTGGTTCTTCTGGTAAAGCCTTCCTTGTCACCTGAACTAGCTCCCCAAGCAGGCTAAAAAAAAAAATAATGAAAACTTTAAACCATTGTAAGACACAGAGCATGAGAAGCCGTAGTAAGAACAACCACAAACACACACTATTACTCTGCAGCAAATAAGCAGCAGTCTTCATAATAAGGCCTTCTTTGCTGCAATAATTTGCAATTCAGTCTTCTATTTGCTCTGTTTTCAAAATTGAACTTTTCTGCACATCCATTTTATACTGCTCAGTGTCTTGAAGAGAAATCTAACTAGATTTTGCTTGCCTAGAAGCAGTACTGCATTCAGCAGTGAATAAGCTCACAATGATCATTTTAACTAGTGCGGGTCAGACAAAAATACAGATTTGTTTCCATTAGGTGGCATAAATTAAGGGACTGATCGTAGTAATTTGAAATTTATTTTTTAGTCTACACCATAGAATTTTAGGCCAGAAAATTGAAATTGAGTATTGTGGCAGGAATCAATATTGCACTTTTGCACAGTACATTAAGAAATAAACATGGTGTTTAAGGTTAACTTCATTTAATGGTTAACATAATTTAATAAAAAATATTTTAAGTTAAAGTATTCTTTATGAACTTAAATAATATGTGAAGTCTGATTTAGCACAGACAAACCAAGAGTCATTTACACTTAGACTGTCAAAAAACAAGTAGAATTGGTTGGGTGTGACAGTACACGTACAAAGCCTTTATGGCTAGGAATAATATGCATAGCTTAAAAATCATGCACAAAGCACTCTTAAAGACTCTTCAGAAGTCATCCAAACTACAGAATGCATGTTGAAATTTTTCTTTCTGATTACGTAGGACGATTTTGTTAACACAGTTTGCTTACAATGCACTTAGTCATAGCTACAGACCATTTACTAATGCAAAATAAAAACCTCAAGTAGAGGACATGTAATGATGAAATGAAATAAAAAAGCCTCCGTGGCTTATATAAATACATATATACACAAGCACATATATACATACACACAATTTTTTCAACCTGCATATGAGAAGTGTTAAGATAGCCTCAAGATTTCCTATCTGTAGGTTCACTGTCAAACACCAGAACCTTGTTTTTGCCATGATCTCTTTCAACTATGAAAATACAGGATTAAAAGGAAACAAAAGTTAATTTTATCTGACCCATAAACAAAAAGAACCAATATACTGCAGACATTAATCATGCTTGTTGGCTTAAAAGCTTTTGGAGCTTTGAAAGTGTTACAGAACAGATCCTAAAGCAACACTGCTGGCACCAGAGAAACTGTGAACTTAAGAAATGTAATTTGATTTACAAGCTCCACCTTCTGCTTCAGCTCAACGACAAAGCCATTTCTTATTGTACTAGTCTGGGTTTGCCAGTTCGATAAAAGATTTATTGTAATACCAGGAGCCAAAATATACTCAAAAAGCACTGCAGATCAAAAATCAACCTCAGAGAGCTGGAAAAAAATTGCATAATCTTTTATAGTTAGAAGCACTGTTACCATCAAAAGTATTATAAAAGTGCATTTTAAGTGGTGCTGCTATTTGGAATGTCTAAGTGATGGTAATACTGATCCAGTTTAAACCCCCAAACCTGTGATTTTTATAAAACCATACAATCTTTCTCTTAGGGCAAGACTGCTCTAGAAAGCCAGTAGAAAGCCAGTTTATAGCCACCTGCTATAAAATACTTAGTTTTTCCACATAATTTTATAAGGGCGGGGGGGGGTGGGGGGAAGTCAAGTTTATACCTTTTCCAGAAAGCTGAGGTTGGACATAAAGTTAGAATTTTTAACAATTAAATAAACGCATCATATAAGCATTTATTTTAACCAACTGTTCTCTACCGAGACTGGTTGTTGAAAAACAAGGTTTCAATCAAATGCATTAGTTGTGCCAGCATGTTGCCTTCTAGGACCTTAATGCCATCTTAAGCAGAATAGATAAACATATAAAAACAGGTGAGAAAGAAGTAACATCTTTAACAACTTCCCAACCTCCATCCCTCATGTTCTCCTCCCGAATGACTGGAGATGTCAGTGTGACAGTAACTTGCATTTTGGGTTCCACACATGAATTTAAAATTATTGCTGCTTCTGGGACTGCACACTTGATATCATATTTCTCAGGACTTATTACCTAAATATCGAGAAACAGAAATTTCTGTTAGCATGTGACCAAGAAAAGTATGGGGAAGAAAATAGATTTCAACATAATAGACAGAAATGCAATATAATTATATGAAGCAGATACCTCTGTACTCAAAAAAACAACAGCATACACAATTAAGAGAGAGAGATATATATGGACTTGCATACTGTTTCCAAATCATTAATGAAAATACACAGCAGTCATCAAGCATGCAAAAGAAAAAAACTACACATAAAGGAAATTCATATACTAAGTATATTACATAACAAGAATTTTGACAGAGTTTGAGATAAAGAAAAGCCTTGGTGCCACTTAAAATGCCAGTTGGATATGTTTCTCATTGGAACATAGGAGCCTTTAAAAAGCACAAATATGCAGTGGTTCTTCAAGCTAGCAGTTACAGGATGGGTACCACTAGGCACATTCTATACTTGCTGTCACAACATCCTCTGATGAGAGCAAAGGACAAGATAAAACTGGGGGGGGGGGGAAGGAAGAGTAACAAGGTGGTTATTCAGAATTGCTTCTTGCAACTAGATTTAATAATTCTAAATATCCCCAAAAGGAAGCTGTAGGCACCTCTATCACCTTCTTCCACAAACTAGAGGGACAAGTGACTTCTCCACAAAGCCGGACCAAGATATGCAGCTTCTAAATTTTCTTCTGTTATTTCAAACAAGAGCAAACCCAAGATTATTTTCTAATTAATCTGATCCTGCTAATGTTTCTACCATGCCACTGATTCTGCTGAGCATTTTACCAGACTGCACTGAAATACTAATGCTGTGACAAGCATTCTATAATGATGGCAGACAGGCTTTGTTCAGTAGAGAGCACTGGAGCTAAAGACTTTATTCTGTACTTTTATTTCTTGTAGAAATATAGCAAATGGTTTATATGAATTCTGCTGAATGGTCTAAGACTGCATGCATTTTTTTTTTAAAGTGCCAAATTAAAAAAAAACAAACACACAAGACAGTTAAGTAATTGTGGGGACTACAAAGCGCTGACACTTACGAATTGGAAACAAGACATAAGTACAAACAGACTGGCATTAATGGAGAACTTTGATCTTAAGGCAGTGCAAGCTTCCTGTAACATTGCACAAATTACCTCTATCGCTGCTGGTAACTGGATAATAGTCTTTCTTCTGCTCATTTCTATTTCCCAGTTAAATAAAATCTATTAAATGATGCATAAACACCTAGACACTTGTATGGACACAATATACAGAAAGCAAAACACGCAGCATAGTCCCTGAATTCAGACAGAAACACTTCGAAAATGAAAAGAAACTGAACCTGAGCTATGAAATGCAGCACAGTTAGCTCCGCAGACATTTGACTTGAGGACAGGTTTTTACAGTATCTTTACAAAAACTCAAATCCAAAAATATACATTCTACTTACTGCAAGTTGTTTGGGAAGACTTTCAGCAATACAACTGAGTAACATCTTTGAAGGCTTCTCAGCACATAACAAAACAAGATTGACGTTTCGGTCTCCACGGAGTAGCAAACCTTTAGCCAAAACGCCTACCCGTAAAACTCCTTTCAAAGCTCTGTGAATTATAGTCAAAAGTTGCATTTAAAATAATATAAAAACCATAAAACTTATCCTGAAGATAGAAAAGTGAAATAAAATAGGAGTATTCCATATATTCTTGAGGTCATAGTGACATATGCTGTATCAAAACCCAAAGAGAACAGAATCCCTGGAAGCACTGATAGCACTGTAAGGAAAAACAAAATGACTTCAGAAACAAGTGACAAAATTCTTAAAAAATAAGGAACAAAAATACCTGTCTTTACCACCATCTTTTCTGTCATCTCCCTCTTTGCTCTTGCTTTTTTCATGGTCAGTCATATTGTCAGAAACAAGTTTCAAAGCACGCTCAGTAATAGAAACAATTTTTTGGACTGCTTGAAGTTCCTCCTCTGTTGGATATATAGCTGCATGTTTGGTCATCACATAGCGGTCATCAGAGGAGTCAGGGCGGCGTAGAGGCTAAACAGATGAAAAAGCACATTTCTGAAATTTGTGTACACTTCCAAGTTTAGAGATGATATGTGACCAAAAACCAAACATGTGGCTAAACAACAGAATATTCAAACCTCAAATCACTGAAATGTAACAAAACATGAATTGAAGTGTCCTTAACAACTTACGCTGGTCACAATCAATCATGTCTGAAAAAAAAAGAAATGTATCAAAAATAAAGAAATTATGAAATCCCAGGATCAAAAGTACCTCCCCAACATAAATATCTACTGTCTTTCTGTTAACTGGAAAATACTTGCATACTGCTGCAAAATAAAGTATCCATGATTGCTTTCATAGAAGCACAGAAGAATTCAAATAGGAAGGGACCTCAGGAGGTCCTCTAGTCCAACCTCCTGTGCAAACCATGGTCAGCTATAAGACCATATCATGTTGCTCAGGGCTTTATCCAGTCGGTTCTTGAAAACTGCCAAAGATGGAAGCTGCACAACGTCTGTGTGAAGAAAAAAAAAAATTCCTGTATTCAGTCTGAATCTCTTTTGTCTCAGCTTAAGCTGGTTGTATCTCACCCACTCACGACTGTAAACAGACTGGATCCATTGTCTTTATAATGCACAGATATTAGAAGGCTATTATGTCCCACTGAAGCTATCTCTTTTCCAGGCTAAACAAGCCCAGATCCCTCAAGTCTCACCTCACAGGGCATGCGCTCCAGACCCCAACCATCCCGATCGCCCCACACTGAACCTGCTATGGTTTATCAGAATCTTTCTTGTATTGCACTGAAAAGCACAAAACTGAATGCAGTATTTCAGTTTGGGTCTAATGAAAGCTGATCACTTCCCTTTATCTACTGATTATGCTCCTGTTAATACCACCTAGGATGCTGTTGGCCTTCCTTGCTGCCAGGGCACACAGTTGGCTCATAGAATCATAGAATAGAATCACAGAATCATTAAGGTTTGAAAAGACCTCTAAGATCATCAAGTCCAACCATCAACCCAACACCACCATGCCTACTATACCATGTCCTGAAGTGCCATACCCACATGTTTTTTAAACACCTCCAGGGATGGGGACACCACTTCCCTGGGCAGCCTGTTCCAATGCCTGACCACTCTTTCAGTAAAGACATTTTTCCTAATACCCAATCTAAACCTCCTCTGATGCAACTTGAGGCCATTCCCTCTCATCCTATCACTAGTTACTTGGGAGAAGAGACCAACACCTGCCTCACTACAGCCTCCTTTCAGGTAGTTGTAGAGAGCAATAAGGTCCCCCCCTCAGCCTCCTGTTCTCCAGACTAAACAGCCCCAGCTCCCTCAGCCACTCCTTGCAAGACTTGTTCTCTAGACACCAGCCTCATTGCCCTTCTCTGGACACACTCCAGCAACTCAATGTCTTTCTTGTAGTGAGGGGCCCAAAACCCAACACAGTATTCAAGGTGCAGCCTCACCAGTGCCGAGTACAGGGGCATGATCACCTCCCTACTCCTGCTGGCCACACTATTCCTGATACAAGCCAGGATGTCGTTGGCCTTCTTGGCCACCTGGGCACACTGCTGGCTCATGTTCAGCCAGCTGTCGACCAACACCCCAAGGACCTTCTCCGCCAGGCAGCTCTCCAGCCACTCCTCCCCAAGCCTGTAGCATTGTATGGGGTTGTTGTGACCCAAGTGCAGGACCCAGCATTTGGCCTTGTTGAAGCTCATACAGTTGGCCTCAGCCCATTGATCCAGCCTGTCCAGATCCCTCTGTAGGGCCTTCCTACCCTCAAGCAGATCGACACTCCCACCCAACTTGGTGTCATCTGCATACTTACTGAGGGAGTACTCAGTCCCCTCATCCAGATCATTGATAAAGATGTTAAACAAGACCGGACTCAAAACTGAGCCCTGGGGGACACCACTCGTGACTGGCCGCCAGCTGGATTTAACTCCATTCACTACCACTGTCTGGGCTCAGTTATTCAGCCAGTTCTTTATCCAGTGAAGAGTACACCCATCCAAACCATGGGCAGCTAGTTTCTCCAGGAGGATGCTGTGGGGAACAGTGTCAAAGGCCTTACTAAACTCCAGGTAGAGAATATCCACAGCCTTTCCCTCATCTACTAGGCAGGTCACCTGGTCATAGAAGGAGATCAGGTTGGTCAAGCAGGACCTGCCTTTCATGAACCCATGCTGGCTGGGCCTGATCCCCTGCTTGTCCTTCACATGCCTAGTGAGTGCACTCAGGATGAATCGCTCCATAATCTTCCCTGGCATCAAGGTAATGTTCAGCTTGCTATCTGCCAAGAACCCCAGGTCCCTTTCAGCAGGGCCGCTAACTCAGCCTGTCACTCCCCAGCCCCTCAGTGCAAGGGTTTATACCTTTCCAAATGCAGCATTAGGCATTTATCCTTAGAGAATTCTATAAAGTTCCTGTTGGTCCATTCCTCCAGTTTGCCTAGGTCCTGCTGGATAGCAGCCCTGCCCTCAGAGATATCAACTGTTCTCCCCACCCTGAACTCATTCAGTTTTGTCAGCTGCGAACCTGATGAGTGTGCACTCGCTCTATCACCTTTCAGATCATTGATAAGGTGCTAATGATAATAATCCCAGGATAAATCCATATGGTACAGCACTTGTTACTGACCTCCAGGTAGAGTACGACCCACCACTAAACATTATCCTCTGGGGCTGATGATCCAACCACTTTTTATCCACACATTTGTCCACAACAGACAAATAAAGTATAATGCAATTAAATAAAAAGTAGTACACAAATCCAGAGTGACTTGTATTACAGAAGAAACAATATTTGTCTTCAAGGCATCCTTTTGTCATATAAGTGGACTTAGTTTGGAAGACAGGTCCATCTACACAGTTTCATTAGTATATAATTTTTTCTTCACTTTTCCAAATCCTTTATTAAGAAACACTGGATACAACTGAAGTAGCACCGAATAATCTATAGTTCTTAACTGTGCCTCCTGGCAAGTATGATTTCTTTCCCCCCTGCAAGTTAAGAAACTCACAGCTGGTCCTTGGGGCTGAGGAGGCATTCCTGGTCTAACTCCCAGCAGGCCTAGAGGTCCCGGAGGGCCATGAGGATATCCTCCATCTGGTATTCTGCGACGGTCATCCCAGTGATGCTGCTCTTCCTCCATTCTCCTCCAGTACATGTCCTCTTCATATCGCCTGAAGTGCATCAATCAAAGTGTTCTCTTTACATAGTAGTTAATACTTTGAATTATTCTAAATAAATTATTAGATGTCCTCACTAACTCATTTTTAGTAGTCATGAGCAAATACCAGTGAACTCCAGAGGGTAATTAAAATGAATGGTTATTTTGAAAGTGGGCCTGAATTCATAGCAAGTAATTCTAGTAAGTCTACATTCCTCAGAGGGACTGAACACTAACAAACAAAAACAAATAAAAAACCCAGAGGGATAATGACAATTTAATTTAAAACAAGACAGTACAGAGTTCCCAAAACAAGTATTCAAAATAAGTAACTACAGGAGTAGAGTTAATTTTAGGTAATATGACTGCAGCTTTGTCTCATTCATTGATAAAATAGAATGCATTACCTCATTTCCATCCTCCAGCGTTCTTCCTCTTCCCGCCTTCTCCAGTATTCTTCTTTCTGCATCTGTTTCCTCATCTTTTCTTCTTGAATTTTTCTTGCTCGAATACTGGGCTTTACTTCTACTTGCAAGTCTGGGTTTACTTTTTTCTAGTTCAGAAAAATAATTAATGAAACGTTGGTTTGCCTCTTGTCATCTCAAGGTTATGGAGTTCTTCTGACACGTTTAACACACACTACTGGTCTATGATACAATCAAGGGGAGTAAAATGCAGTTTTAGGACTGCACTGAATGAATAGTTGAAGAAGAAAAATATGTGTCTAGTATTTTAAATGAAAGAAATAACAATGTATTACAAATAGCATGAATTCCCTCTTCCACTATATGAGAACAAATCATTTAAAAATTAAAATGTTACATGAAATACTAAGTAATTTGCTGTTCATTTTGTAGCAGGATGACTACTCTATAGCCTGAAAAAAACAATTTCATCTTAACTACAGTATGCTTCCTGATGCCCTGTTCCTGAAGGATCCCTCATACAGGGGCACAATCATGAGTTACTGAATACATTTTTCTGGCCATTTTTTCTCTTCTTTCATCCCTTTCACGATTATAGAATCATAGAATCATAGAAAGTTTTGGGTTGTAAGGGACCCCTAGAGGTCATCTAGTCCAACCCCCCCGCAGCGAGCAGGGACACCGCTAACTAGATCAGGTTGCTCAGAGCCCTGTCCAACCTGGTCTTGAATGTTTCCAGGGATGGGGCCTCCACTACCTCTCTGGGCAACCTGTTCCAGTGTTTCACCACCCTCATTGTAAAGAATTTCTTCCTTATATCCAGCCTAAACCTACCCTGTTTTAGTTTAAAACCATGACCCCTCGTCCTGTCACTGTTGTCTCTACTAAAAAGATTGTCCCCATCTTTCCTATAGACTCCCCTTAAGTACTGAAAGGCTGCAATCAGGTCTCCCCACAGCCTTCTCTTCTCCAGGCTGAACAAGCCCAGCTCTCTCAGCCTGTCCTCACAGGAGAGGTGCTCCAGCCCTCGGATCATTTTTGTAGCCCTCCTTTGGACCCGCTCCAACAGGTCCATGTCCTTCTTGTGCTGAGGGCTCCAGAGCTGAACGCAGGACTCCAGGTGAGGTCTCACCAGAGCAGAGTAGAGGGGCAGAATCACCTCTCATTGCCAGCTCATGTCCAGCCTTTCGTCTATCAGTACCCCCAAGTCCCTCTCGGCAGGGCTACTCTCGATCCTTTCATCCCCCAGCCTGTACTGATAGCGGGGATTACCCCGACCCAGGTGTAGGACCTTGCACTTGGCCTTGTTGAACCTCATGAGGTTCACACAGGCCCACCCCTCCAGCCTGTCCAGGTCCCTCTGGATGGCATCCCGTCCTTCTGGTGTCTCGACCGTACCACTCAGCTTGGTGTCATCTGCAAACTTGCTGAGGGTACACTCGATGTCGCTGTCCATGTCATTGATAAATATATTGAACAGCACCGGTCCCAGTACGGACTCCTGAGGGACTCCACTCGCCACTGGTCTCCATCTGGACATTGAGCCGTTGACCACTACCCTTTGGCTGCGACCACCCAACCAATTCCTTATCCACCGAACTGTCCACCCATCAAATCCTTGGCTCTCCAATTTAGAGAGAAGGATGTTGTGGGGGACCGTGTCAAAGGCTTTACAAAAATCCAGACAGATGACGTCCATAGGTTTTCCCTTGTCCACCCTTGTTGTTACACCATCATAGAAAGCCACTAGGTTGGTGAGGCAGGACTTGCCCTTGGTGAAGCCATGCTGGCTGTCTCGAATCACCTCCCTGGCCTCCATGTGCCTTAGCATATCTTCTAGGAGGATCTGTTCCCTGATCTTCCCAGGCACAGAGGTGAGGCTGACAGGTTGGTAGTTCCCAGGGTCTTCCTTTCTACCCTTTTTGAAAAGGGGCACAATGTTTCCCTTTTTCCAGTCACTGGGAACTTCCCCTGACTGCCATGACTTTTCAAATATCATGGAGAGTGGCTTGGCAACTACGTCAGCCAGTTCCCTCAGGACTCTGGGATGCATCTCATCAGGTCCCATGGACTTCTGTATACAGACCCACTGTATCTCCTATGACCACAGTAGATTCTTCCTATATAATCTTATAATAATAAAAACGGACACCATAGGTGTGTCTCCACTCGTGACTAAAAAGTCTGCAACACTTGTTTCTCAAATGTCTCCACAAAGGGTTTATGTGGTTTAACCTGCCAAAAACATTAAGCACCACTATTTTACAGTATTTGAAATTCGTGGTAAACAACATAAAGCACCTACTGTTGCTTGCATACGTTGTACAATATTTTAATGTTGCAAACGTTGCCTGAAAGCAATGTTAAAAATGTTTAAAAAAAACCCAAAACATCCAAACCAAAATGCAGTTTCACAGTTTGCATTACTATTTTAAAGACTATACTCCCTAAGAAATATATTTCTATAGCTTTTTTTATATGCTGTTTATTCAGAGCACCTACTTTTGACTGGTCTTTAAATGTAAGAACATGTAATCAGTCAGCTGACATCTGGTGGATTTTCAGATAGAAGTATTAGCATTTCTACTAACCTTATACTGAAGTCTGTGCCGCCTCCCTTTTAAGTGCATCTCCTTGGCATTAGGATCATTAAAACTGCATTCACAAAGTTTACAGTGAAAGCGGATCACCTTTCCTTCATCATTTCTTACCTGGAAAATAAAGTTATAACACATTTGGCTTTTTTCTTTTTTTTTCAGATAATTAACACAGCTTTAAACTCGAGCCTGAACAGAGTTGAATAATTACAAACCTGCAAATGATGAAAAATTTACATCAGACTTCATCCACTTATCTCACGCCACTCACATGAAGAACGCCCCACTGAGCTCAAAAGAAACATGCACAATACAAAAATGTAAACGTATGCTCAAGCCTTTGCAGGTTCGATGGCTTGTCACTCTTATCTTTAAAGAGGACCCAGGGAATTACAGGCCAGTCAGCCTCACCTTGATCCCTGGGAAGGTGATGGAGCGGCTAATCCTGAAAACCATTTCCTTGCACATTAAGGACAAGAAAATCATCATCAGTAGCCAGCACGGCTTCACCAAGGGGAAGTTGTGCTTGATCAACTTGGTAAACTTCTGCGATGAAATCACCAGCCTGGTAGATGAGGGGAGAGCAGTTGATATTGTCTACCTGGACTTTAGTAAGGCCTTTGACACAGTCTCACCATAATATCCTCATAGACAAGCTGTTGATGTATGGGCTGGATAAGCATACAGTGAGGTGGATTGAAAGCTGGCTGAATGGCAAGGCCCAGAGGGTGGTGATCAGTAGAATGAAACCTAGTTGGAGGCTAGTAACTAGCAGTGTACCCCAGGGGTCAATACTGGGTCCGGTCCTGTTTAACATCTTCATTAATGATCTGGATGATGGGGCAGAGTGTACCCTCAGCAAGTTTGCTGATGACACAAAACTGGGAGCAGTGGCCGAGTTGCACTGCCATCCAGAGAGAGAGAGATCTCAACAGGCTGGAGAAATGGGCTGACAGGAACTTCATGAAGTTCAACAGGGGGAAGTGCAAAGTCCTGCACCTGGGGAGGAACAACCCCATGCACCAATATATGCTGGTGGTCACCCAGCTGGAAAGCAGCTTGGCAGAAAAGGACCTGGGGGGTCCTGGTGAACACCAAGTTGAACTTGAGCCAACAATGTGCCCTTGCAGCAAAGAAGGCGAGTGGCATCCTGGGCTGCATTAAACACAGTATTGCCAGCAGGTCGAGGGAGCTGATCCTTCTTCTCGAAGCCAGCACTGGTGAGGCCACACCTGGAGTCCTGTGTCCAGTTCTGGGCTCCCCAGTACAAGAGAGTCATAGAATCAAAGGTTGGAAAAGACCTCTAAGATCATCAAGTCCAACCGTCAATCCACAACCACTATGCCTAATAAGCCATATCCCAAAGTGCCACATCTACACATTTTTTAAACACCTCAGGGGATGGGGACACCACCACCTCCCTGGACAGCCTATTCCAAGGCCTGACCACTCTTTCAGTAAAGACATTTTTCCTAATATCCAATCTAAACCTCCCCTGATGCAACTTGAGGCCATTCCCTCTCATCCTATCGCTAGTTACTTGGGAGACCAACACCTGCCTCACTACAGCCTCCTTTCAGGTAGTTGTAGAGAGCAATAAGGTCCCCCCCTCAGCCTCCTCTTCTCCAGACTAAACAGCCCCAGTTCCCTTAGCTGCTCCTCGCAAGACTTGTTCTCTAGACCCCTCACCAGCCTCGTTGCTCTGCTCTGGACACACTCCAGCAACTCAATGTCTTTCTTGTAGTGAGGGGCCCAGAACCGAACATAGTACTCGAGGTGCGGCCTCACCAGTGCCGAGTACAGGGGCACGATCACCTCCCTACTCCTGCTGGCCACGCTATTCCTGATACAAGCCAGGCTGCCGTTGGACATACTGGAGAGCCCAATAAAGAGCCACAAAGATGATGAAGGGGCTGGAGCCTCTCTCCTATGAGGAAAGGCTGAGAGAGCTGGGACTGTTTAGCCTAGAGATGAGAAGGCTCAGATGGCATATTATTAATCTATATAAATACCTGAAGGGTGGGTGCAAAGAGGACAGAGCCAGGCTCTTTTCAGTAGTGCCCAGTGACGGGACCAGAGGCAATGGGCACAAAGTGAAACACAGGAGGTTCCTTCTGAACATCAGGAAATGCATTTTCTTTCTTCTTTTTTTTTTTTTTTTTTTTTTTTTACCTATGAGGGTGACTGAGCACTGGCACAGGTTGCCCAGGGAACTTGTGGAGTCTCCCTCCTTGGAGACATTCAAAAGCTGTCTGGACGTGGTTCTGGGCAACTGGCTCTAGGTGGCTCTGTTTGAGCAGGACTGGACCCCCAGATGACCTCCAGAGGTCCCTTCCAATCTCAACCATTCTGTGATTGTTTCATGTTGAATAAATTTTCACTAAAATAACTAAAATAGTTAAAAAATAATCCACGTTTTCATATCAATACCTCCTCCACATAGTCATGGCCCACTGGCTGGACATCACTTTGCAAGGCAGCAAGAGTCGTAGGAGTCACCGGTTCAGTTGCTGTGTCTGGTTTTACTTCCTGTGTTTGTACTGTAGCAGCAGTTGTTGTTTTAACACTTTCAGCTAATTTCATTTCTTCCAGTTTACTTCCTGTTGTCTGAAGTTTATTACCACCTACAAATCAAAAAAATTAAATCATTAACTTTCATAAAATGAGAATATGATTACACATGATGTGCAAACTGAAAACTTTATTTGCAAATATCAATGGTCTGGCCAAAGCATTATCAGTCTTTTAAAATGCGTTAAAACATAAACAATTTTTAAATCCAATTAAAGTTTTTTTAACAAGTTTAACAAAATGTTATTTAAACAGTTTTTTATTTTAGCAAGAAAAACTTTTGCTTTATATAGTTACAATTTTCATCATTCATTTTCATGCTTTTTCAAAAGGGATAGAACTGAAAGGGAACAACTCAGCAAATACGTTTTAATCATTTTATTTTGTCATCAGATTATTATGTTTTGTAAATGGATCCAAAAAAGCACTTCAAAACCTTATAAGGTTTGTACTGACAAAGGTAGTATATTCTCAGTATTGCAACTGCATAGGTCTTTCCTTCAAGAGCAGGATAGCTTATTGTTGAACAACTGCTTCCTGTCTCTGTCTGTCATGCTTATTTCAAAAGTTTCCACTGTTAGATTTCCAGTGTTACAAGGATATTTCAGTTATCCAGTTAACATCTGCCAAAATTATGCCCAAGCAAGCACGCCTCTGCAGGTTGCCTTAACAGCCAGGCTCTAAAGTGAAATTAGGACCATCTGGACTACAAACTGCAATACTCCAACAACTACTACATAAGAAACCAAAGGTGGGAGGCTTCTTAGGAAGGTGGGAGAAGCCTCCAAGAGACAGCAGGACAGAAAGCACCATAAATTGTGAAGCAATAATTTTATATACATTCTTATTTTCACCTATGGGTAATTCTCTTAAACACAACAGAATTACTCATGCATAAAGTTAACTAAATACATTTGTATTTGTTGCACTAAGATCTTAAAAAAAATATAGAATAGGTTAGGTTTCAAAATAAAGACTGACTTCTGTACTTGCCAACAAAGTTTATTTTCGGTGTAGATATTTTCTTTACAGCTATGTTAGCAGCAGTTGAAGATGTTTTGTTGTTGGACGCTGTGTTAAGTGGTGCATTTGCCGTGGGAGTAAGAATTTTCACTGCAGAGGATGCAACAGAGGAGTTCACTGTACTGCTGCTAGTTGCTATATTTGAAACAGAGGCAGTTGGTTTGGAAGCAGATGTGGATGTTGAGGAAGTAGCTTGGGTAACCACATTTGGTTCAGTTGAAGGAATGGGTTTGCCAAGTTTTGTGTGCAACTTTACCACCTGTAAGAATAAAAAGAAATTCATAATATGATCTCCCTGGGATAACTATAAAAAATGAACTTGTTATAGCTTTAACAGAAACACTAAAAAAAATAAATAAATCAATATAGCTAAAAAGTTACTGCCTCTTTACAAAAAGTGATCGGGGGGGGGAGGACATGTAAAAGTTCTTGTCATCTGTAACAAGGAAATAGTTAATAGTTATCTCAGATTTCTTATTTCTATTAGAAATTCAGACATTTACTCCAAAAGCTGTGTAGATGAGAACGGAAAGCCAGTAAACTCACAAGCCAGTAAAACTCAAGGAAACATTTTGCTCATGACTGTTATGTTGCCTGGTTGCTTTTTATTCACCCTCCAAAACTTGTAGTACATTGAACTATTTTGGTTTCAAATAATATTTGTAAATAAGAGTTATTTAATTCAGATTCAACAACACTGTCTCTTTTAATCACTACATTTTAAGACTATTTATATTGAAAGACTTTCCAGGTTACCTTGCAAAACTGAAGATATTTCTTAGACAAAGGTTTTCTTTAAAAAAAAAAAAAAATTGCTTTTTTTTTTTTTGCTGAAAAAGCAATGCATGTAGTCCGTAAGAACAAAACATGCAAAATGAAAACTAAAGACTGGGTTTGAAAGTAGCAGCAAATAAAAACACAAATCTGCTAGACGTGCCTTTAATACAAACACATGTACACAATCATGCTATGCACAGAACTGTATACATATACTTCTTAGTTTTTTGTTCTTATTTTTTCAAGCATGTTCCCCATCAGAGTACAGACATATTAATGTCACATAATACTATAAATTTAAGTTCAAGCAACTCTTCAAAATTACTTTTTTCCAATAGAACGCACAAGATTCTTCAGTGTACCAAAGAAATAGCATCCTTTGAGATTTTTTTTACACTGATGACAACCTAAATTAGCATTATTTAGCAACTGTCTATGAGGAAGAGAAATTGACATCCAAATATATAAGGATAATATATACCATAATTCCATATACCTATGGAATTACTGGGCACAACTCAAAAATTTAGTGGCTCAACTTATTAATGAAAGAAAGAACACTAGGCAAGTCTACCTAAATTATAAATTTTGTTCTTGTACTAACAAAAAATAATATTGGGAAAACTGTTTTAAATTTGCTATGAGATTTATTCATTTTAATAGGAATTATGTTACTGATACCACTTTGTACAGTGTTCTGAGATACAAAGAGCTATAAAAGTTGAATATTAATACTGTATCAATTACTGACATTAATCTTTCCAGAGTTATGAAGAAAATCTGTAATATCTAAACACACATTCTGCACTGCCATTCCATTTACTATTGTATGGCCAAATTTAAAACACAGGTCACAGGGGTTCACAGTGCAGCCTGCAGTCTTTATTCCACAATGCCCACCTAACTGCACCCAGACAGTAGGGAAAGCATGCTTACCAAAACTCTGCCAAACATACTCATTATAAAGTCTACTACGGGACATTGTTCCTTGCTCCCATGTACCTATTTTCTTTGCAAGAAATACCAGAAAGTGATGCATAATAGTCTCATCCCTTGGCACTGACTCAGCTTACAGTGTTTCAAGCACAAGACAAATAAGAACGTCAAGAAAAGTCTTGAAAAGAGTTAGGGGGCACATGCATGTCCTCACTGATGCTTTTCCCCATCTTACTCTACACCTTCTTCCTATGATTTACATACTTTCCTCAATACATCCTCTTCTTATTGATGCCATAGCAATATTTTTCCCCCTTTCTTCCAACAAGGCCCTTCTAATAGTGAGCTTCAAGATAATTTTGAAACAAAAAGCAGAACTAAACGTCTTTAAACAAAATTATTCAAATTATATTGTTTCTGCTTATTTTCTCTAAGATGAGAAAAAGTGATGGGAAAAAATATATGACTGACTTGTATAATAAGGACAAGAGAAAGTTCTTACTTTCTGATGCTTGGCTCCACGGATATGGGCAGCATAAGCATCTGCTCCTGTACAAGACACATCACAAAGCTCACAGCGCAACTGATTCTGAGTTCCACGAGCAGAAGTGCTGCTGTTATTGGTGTTCTGGGAAGCTTTTAATGCTGCTTCTTTCTTTTTGTGTTTCTGGCCTTCTAAGTGTTCTTTATAAGTCTATTTAAATAAACAATACACACACAATAAGCTGTCTTTGTACTGCTCGTTCATCATTCATGTGAATACACATAATATAGAACATAGCATAAAACACATGCTTTGTATGAGAAATACTTCCTACACTGAACATTTCTTCCATATGACATGCTCCAAGGCATAAACAGGCCATTTCTAAGATGAAGAAATTTTCTTCACCACCAGGATTCCACTTTTAGGTAACACAATATGGTCTTTTCTCCTCTACCTTCTCACTTCCTCAATCAAATACTGGTCAATAGATATTACCATTGAAAGCTTAATAAGATCAGAAAACTGCATCTCAGTTGCAATTTCCTGCATTATATTGAATTATTCTTGATTTTGAATTTTCCACAAACTGCAAGACTACAATTATTAAATGTATCCAGAGAACTAAAAAAAACCAAAATTCAAAACAAGGTAGCACATAAATAAAGCTGTGCTGAAAATGAAATGCAGAAGTTGCTATTTGTTCCTATACCAACACTGTACCAACATTGGCAATCTATAGAGCAGACAAGGTGGGAAATAATGACAAATTTACCTAAAGAGTAAGAACTATTTTGCCAAACACACACACAAACACTCTGCATGAACTGATATCTACTTTTTATGCACTTGTACCCACTCTGAAACTAAACTGCGATGCTGGAACACAATGAAGAATAAATTTTCAGGCTTACCATTGACAAAGTTTTGAAAAAAGTATTTTCTAAGAAGTTTGCTATGCTAAAAAAGCAAATCAAATTCAAAGTTTAGAATACTTCTGGAGTCCAAAGCACAGTTGAAGCTTCTCTGTACAAGCTAAGGGAATGCATCTTTTTGTCTTCTCATAGGACTTCTTTCTATAACAGCACACATTTTCATTTAATTATTCCTTTAGTAAAAGTATAGAATCAGGTCTTTAAAAAATTAACAAATATTCTTAAAGGGGTCATTTTTTTAGCTGAAAAAGTTATGACTAAAGCATATAGCAGAATATTACATAATACAGGTACCTGTGGTCCAGCACAGCTGATCTTACAAACATCACAGTAGTGGATCTGGGGTGGTTTGGGAGGTTGCTTTGGTTTCAGTTGCTTATTTTGGAATGGTGCCTTTTTAGTAAAGGTGGTCCCTGTCCAAGCAGCTGTTGCAGCAGCAGCAGCAGCTGCTGCCACTGCCTGTTTCTGTTGCTGCTGCTGCTGCTGGTAATAGGATGATGCAGCTGAATACACTGCAGCTTCATAGCCAGAATAAGAGGTACCTCAAAGATCAAAATAAAATAAATGTTACATCACTTAACATCACGTATCAATTACATAATACACTAATTCCAAGCATGTTTCATAACAGAGTTGGGGGGAGGAGGGCAGAGCAGGATATAAACGATTTATTGAGATCTTGTTAGGCAGTCTGAATTTTTCTTGATGTTTCACAGTACAAATATATAGCATATCACTTTTATCAGGAACATATTTGATTTTAGACAAATCTTTGCAGACACGCAGTTATGTTAGATATATCAAAGCATCCCTGAAGAATATGTGAAATTTCCTGGTACATCTGGTAAGACCGAGTATGATGTCACAAGAATTTTTTATCAAAGGCCACTTGAAGTAAGCAGTCTTCCAGAATCAGGTTTATTGTTGAAGTTCCAAAATGAAAATGAGGACAGATATTGGGGGGGGAGGGGGAGATGAAAGACAAAATGAGAATGGCTAGTGCTATTACATTCTATTTCACTGATTTAAATTGTTTTAGTGCAGAGAAGCTCCTTGCCTGCTAAAACCTCTGCAGCACACCCTGTCTACAAACTCCTTGATTTCTAGTATCAAAGTTGAATAAATCAAGCAAACTGGGCTTTCATACCTTTGAGCCAGTTTTCCCATAAACTTTCTACATCTACTGGCTTAACTATGTTAATCCTCTGATCAGGCTCTGTTTCAAAGAAGTCTTAAAATCCCTTTTTAAACAGAAAACAAAACAAAAAGTTCAAGGTAGCTATAATATGCCAGTTGATTACCATCTGGCCATAAAGTTAATATCTTTTAATCTTTAACTAATTTTTGGATTTCTAACATTTACAGGAAAGTCTTTTTTTAGCACCCATTCTCCTCTCACTTTGGGTCAAGACAACCCAAACTTACAGGATTTATTTGATGACAGCATGCTCCCAATTTCCCTGGGTTATATTTGTGTGAATGGTGGATGTGTTTCCTTTTTCTATCCCTCACCTTTACTCTCCAAACCTTACAGTAAGTCACAAAACGCTGTGCATGTAGCAATGCCAATGCTTTATATATTCTCACATGTAACAAAATAGGCACATACAAACATCAAACCTCTTTTAAAGATACATCAAAATATTTTGCCATTATTATGATTTAACTAGTTGATACTTCTCAGTAAACTACGATGTAATTGAACACAAACTGCTAAAATTCTGAGTATTTAAATCCTCTCCTGTAACAACTGCAAAGATCTCAGCAACATAATATGCAAACTTCTTACCAGAGTAAGTAACCGCTGTTGTACTGTACGTTGCACTTTGAGTATAGGATGGAACAACAGTAGCTGCAGCTGCTACTGGCTGCACAGTAGAGGATACTGGATATATAGAAAACGTAGTTGTTGCTGGACTTGGGGTTGCAGGTTTTATAGCTGTTACTTGTCGTGTTTGCTGGGCTTGGGTATACTGAGCTGCCCCTTGGCTATATCCTGATTTTGGAGCTAATAAGGACAGAAAATAGAAGTGTACAAACATTGATATGTTTTAGTTGAATGAAATGCAAACCATATTAAGTGATACTTAATGATATGCTGAGGAATAAACACATAACAAGTGTTTTTTGTTTGGTTGTTCTTTGCTTCTTTTTTTTTTCCCCAGTAATGGTTATGCATTGCCTACCATATCACACAACTGTTTTATCGTGTCACAGCTCACACTAGTAAGCCCCAGATTTATTTATGTATTTTTAACTGTGCTGCCATATTTTTAAACAACCTTGGCGTTCAATGGTTTTACTAGAGTACAGTAAATCAAAGTACATCTAAACTTTCTTATTATTCCTAATTATAGTAAAAAAGTAAATAGAATTTATGCTTTGTAGTAGTCATAGAATCATAGAATGGTTTGGGTTGGAATGGACCTTAAAGATCATCTAGTTCCAACCCTCCTGCCATGAGCAGGGACATCTTCCACTAGAACAGGTTGCTCAGAGCTCCATCCAACCTGGCCCACTTCCAGGAAGGGGGCATCCACAGCTTCTCTGGGCAACCTGTTCCAGTGTTTCATCACCCTCATGGTGAAGAATTTCTTCCTAATATCTAATCTAAATCTGCCCTCTTTTAGTTTAAAGCCATTCTCCCTTGTCCTATCACTACACACCCTTGTGAAAAGTCCCTCTCCATCCTTCCTGTAGGCCCCCTTCAGGTACTGGAAGGCTGCTATAAGGTCTCCCCACAGCCTTCTCTTCTCCAGGCTGAACAGCCCGAACTCCCTCAGCCTGTCCTCATAGGAGAGGTACTCCAGCCCTTGGATCATCTTCATGGACCTCCTCTGGACCCGCTCCAACACATCCATGTCCTTCTTGTGCTGGGGGCTCCAGAGCTGGACGCAGGACTCCAGGTGGGGTCTCACGAGAGCGGAGTAAAGGGGCAGAATCACCTCCCTCGACCTGCTGGACATGCTTCTCTTGATGCAGCCCAGGATACGGTTGGCTTTCTGGGCTGCAAGCACACATTGCCGGCTCATATTGAGCTTCTCATCCACCAGTACCCCCAAGTCCAATAATTAAAGAACTACATACATTAAGTAACTAAAGAATTAAAAAAAAAAAGTCTTTCTAACCAAGTTATTATCTGAACCCACCATTGACTTTTTGAACCTACTTCAGCAAAAAAGTTTGCCTAGAAGTACGTTTTGAGTGTGTTTAATAACAACCAAACCTCATGGATAGTTACTTATGGCAATGTCACAATAATGCTCAAGTTCTAGATGCAGCAAATTTTTCTACACATTGACAAGGATTACATGTCAAAACTAAAAATATTAAAAAAACAAATATAAAAACTAAAATAAATATATTTGGGCAACAAATAGGAGGAGCAGGAAGCCATTGTGCAGAAGGACAGCTATGACTTGGTTGCCTTCACAGAAATATGGTGGGATGACTCTCATGACTGGAGTGCTGCGATGGATGGCTATAAGCTCTTCAGAAGGGATAGGCGAGGAAAGAGAGGTGGTGGGGTGCCTCTGTATGTTAAGGACTGCTTCGATTGTATAGAGCTCAACAATTGTGAGAACAAGGTCAAATGCTTATGGGTAAAGATGAGGGGGAAAGCCAACAAGGCAGACATCCTGCTGGGAGTCTGTTATAGACCACCCAATCAGGATGAAGAGGTAGGTGAAGCATTCTACAAGGGGCTGGCAGAAGTCTCACAATCACTAGCCCTTGTTCTCGTGGGGGACTTTAACTTACCGGACATCTGCTGGAAATACAACACAGCAGAGAGGAAACAGTCTAGGAGGTTCCTGGAGTGTGTGGAAGATAACTTCCTGATGCAGCTGGTAAGTGAGCCTACCAGGGGGTGGTGCCTCACTTGACCTGCTGTTTACTAACAGAGAAGGACTGGTGGGAGATATGGTGGTCGGAGGCCATCTTGGGCTTAGCGACCATGAAATGATAGAGTTCTCGGTTCGAGGTGAAGTTAAGAGGGGAGTCAGCAAAACCACCACCATGGACTTCCGGAGGGCAGGCTTTGGCCTGTTCAGGATGCTGGTTGAGAGGGTCCCCTGGGAGAGAGTAGTGAAGGGCAAAGGGATCCAGGCAGGCTGGACATTCTTCAAGGAGAAAGTCTTAAAGGCACAGGAGCAGGCTGTCCCCATGTGCCGCAAGACAAACTGGCGGGGAAGACGACCGGCCTGGCTGAACAAGGAGCTCTCGCTGGGACTCAGGAAAAAAAGGAGGGTCTACCACCTATGGAAAAAAGGGCAGGCGACTCAAGAGGAGTACAGGGGTCTCGTTAGGTCGTGCAGAGAGGAAATTAGAAAGGCAAAAGCCCAACTAGAACTCAGACTGGCCACTGTTGTAAGGGACAACAAAAAATGCTTTTACAAATACATCAACCACAAAAAGAGGGCCAAGGAGAGTCTCCATCCCTTATTGGATGCAGGGGGGGGAACATTGTCAACAAGGATGAGGAAAAGGCTGAGGTACTTAATGCCTTCTTTGCCTCAGTCTTTAATAGTCAGACTGGTTATTCCCAGGGTAGTCAGCCCCCAGTGCTGGAAGACAGGGAAGGAGAGCAGAACAAACCTCCCATAATCCAGGAGGAAGCAGTTAACAACCTGCTATGCCACCTGGACACTCACAAGTCTATGGGGCCGGATGGGATCCACCCGAGAGTGCTGAAGGAACTGGCGGAGGAGCTGGCCAAGCCACTCTCCACCATCTATCAGCAGTCCTGGCTGACACGGGAGGTCCCAGATGACTGGAGAATCCCCAATGTCACACCCATCTACAAGAAGGCCAGAAGGAGTATCCTGGGAACTACAGGCGTGTCAGCCTGACCTCGATGCAAGGGAAGATTATGGAGTGGTTCATCCTGAGTGCACTCACTAGGCATGTGAAGGACAAGCAGGGGATCAGGCCCAGCCAGCATGGGTTCATGAAAGGCAGGTCCTGCTTGACCAACCTGATCTCCTTCTATGACCAGGTGACCTGCCTAGTGGATGACGGAAAGGCTGTGGATATTGTCTACCTGGACTTCAGTAGGGACTTTGACACTGTTCCCCACAGCATCCTCCTGGAGAAACTAGCTGCCCATGGTTTGGATGGGTGTGCTCTTCACTGGATAAAGAACTGGCTGAATAACTGAGCCCAGACAGTGGTAGTGAATGGAGTTAAATCCAGCTGGCGGCCAGTCACGAGTGGTGTCCCCCAGGGCTCAGTTTTGAGTCCGGTCTTCTTTAACATCTTTATCAACGATCTGGATGAAGGCACTGAGTACTCCCTCAGTAAGTATGCAGATGACACCAAGCTGGGTGGGAGTGTCGATCTGCTTGAGGGTAGGAAGGCTCTGCAGAGGGATCTGGACAGGCTGGATCAATGGGTTGAGGCCAGTTGTATGAGCTTCAAGGCCAAATGCTGGGTCCTGCACTTGGGTCACAACAACCCCATGCAATGCTACAGGCTTGGGGAGGAGTGGCTGGAGAGCTGCCTGGTGGAGAAGGTCCTTGGGGTGTTGTTAGTCGACAGCTGGCTGAACATGAGCCAGCAGTGTGCCCAGGTGGCCAAGAAGGCCAACGACATCCTGGCTTGTATCAGGAATAGTGTGGCCAGCAGGAGTAGGGAGGTGATCGTGCCCCTGTACTCAGCACTGGTGAGGCCGCACCTCGAGTACTATGTTCGATTTTGGTCCACTCACTACAAGAAGGATATTGAGTTGCTGGAGTGTGTCCAAAGCACAGCAACGAGGCTGGTGAGGGGTCTAGAGAACAAGTCTTGCGAGGAGTGGCTGAGGGAGCTGGGGCTGTTTAGTCTGGAGAAGAGGAGGCTGAGGGGGGGACCTTATTGCTCTCTACAACTACCTGAAAGGAGGCTGTAGTGAGGCAGGTGTTGGTCTCTTCTCCCAAGTAACTAGTGATAGGATGAGAGGGAATGGCCTCAAGTTGCATCAGAGGAGGTTTAGATTGGATATTAGGAAAAATGTCTTTACTGAAAGAGTGGTCAGGCATTGGAACAGGCTGCCCAGGGACGTGGTGTCCCCATCCCTGGAGGTGTTAAAAAAACGGGTAGATATGGCACTTCAGGACATGGTATAGTAGGCATGGTGGTGTTGTGTTGGTGGTTGGACTTGATGATCTTAGAGGTCTTTTCCAACCTTAATGATTCTATGATAAAAAAAATTTGGATAATGTAAAATATTCAAAGAGAATTTTTTGAGGTATTGCAGTCGTACACAGACTGTGTATAATAACAGGAGTTTGAATCATGCCACCCACCTGTCTGGTAGTACGATTCAGCTACTGAAGGTTGAGGCTGGGCAGCAGCAGCCACAGCCGCAGGAGTTGCTGTTGGTTGTTGATAGTATTGTTTGCTGTCATAAGCTACAGCTGGGGCGGTAGATCGAACATAAGAATAGGAATCCTAAAAATTCAAAATAGAAAAACCAGCAAATTTCTCCTTAAGTACATATCTGCAGTAATAAAAATTCATTAGCAGAGTCAAAGAATTTTCTTCTATTCTACTAAAGTAGATTTTAAAAAATATTTACAGATACTGTTATATACTAATATATGCATTAATTAAATTTATGTTTATAGATTCTTCAGGCCTGAAGACAACCCTGATAGTCTTTTTCAGACTTAATATAGGAATTAACCTCATGCTATTAAATCACTTTCCCTTCCAAATTACTTTTGTTACTAAAAAGCAACTATTCTCACTAGTTTTTCATGACTGTACCAGATTACATTCCTGTAAAATATAAAGGAAAAAAATCACCACAAATCTCCACAAAACACAATGAATTCTCAAGTTTATAAACATGACCCTTCATTGGCTTTAAAAATCCCACCATAAACAATACTTTTCTTGGCTATATTTTTTAGAGTATGAAAGTGATACTTTTAAAGCCTTCTTTACTTTTTGGTTGTGGAGGGTTGACCCGGGCTGGATGCCAGGTGCCCACCGAAGTCGCTCTATCACTCCCCCTCCTCAACTGGACAACGAAGAAAAAATACTATAAAAGGCTCATGGGTCAAGATAAGGACAGGGAGAGATCATTCAACAATTACTGCCACAGACAAAACAGACTCAACACGGGGAAACTAGTTTAATTTATCACCAATCAAATCAGAGTAGGATAACGAGAAATAAAAACAAATCTTAAAAAAACCTTCCCATCACCCCTCCCCTTCTTCCCAGGCTCAACTTCAATCACGATTTCTCTACCTCCTCTCCCCGACTGGCACAGTGGGATGGGGAATGGGGGTTGTGGTCAGTTCATCACATGTTTTCTCTGCCACTCCTTCCTCCTCAGGGGGAAGACTCCTCACACTTTCCCTGTTCCAGTGTGAGGTCCCGCTCATGGGAGACAGTCCTCCACGAACTTCTTCAACATGAGTCCTTCCCACAGGCTGCAGTTCTTCACTAACTGCTCCAGCGTGGGTCCTTCCCATAGAGTGCAGTCCTTCAGGAACAGGCTGCTCCAGCGTGGGTCCCCCATGGGCTCACAAGTCCTGCCAGCAAATCTGTTCCAGTGTGGGCTCCTCTCTCCATGGGTCCAACGGTCCTGCCAGGAGCCTGTTCCAGCACAGGCTCTCCACAGGGTCACAGCCTCCTTCAGGCACATCCACCTGCTCTGGCATAGGGTCCTCCACGGGCAGCAGGTGGAGATCTGCTCCACCGTGGGCCTCCATGGGCTGCAGGACAGCCTGCCTCACCATGGTCTTCGCCATGGGCTGCAGAGGAATCTCTGCTCTGGCACCTGAAGCACCTCCTCCCCCTCCTTCTTCCCTGACCTTGGTGTCTGCAGAGTTCTTTCTCTCACATAGTCTCACTCTTCTCCCCCCCTGCAGTTTTCCCCCCCCCTCCTTAAATATGTTATCACAGAGGCGCTACCACCGTTGCTGATTGGCTCCGCCTTGGCCAGCAGTGGGTCTGTCTTGGAGCCAGCTGGCGTTGGCTCTATCGAACATGGGGGAAGCTTCTGGCAGCTTCTCACAGAAGCCACCCCTGTAGCCCCCCTGCTACCAAAATCATGTCATGCAAACCCAGTACACTGGTGTATCAACTGTTCCATTTGGGAACCATATCTAGTTTATAAGGGCAAGGCAAGTAGCCCATTTGAAACCTCCAGAACTCAGGAGATGGTTAGCAAGCTTAGAAGGGGAGGGCTTGGAAGACACTATATACATGTACATATATTCTCCCATCCTTACCATATTTATGGTAAAATGTAGAGAGTTGATCAACTGAGGGGTAGCAAGGCATGAACTACAGTAGCTGAAATGTACTAATGTATACAATATCTTTTTATGTCAAAGAAATATAACAATTAAATCTATTTTCCGTCCAACCTTTGTATTTTTCTTTAGTTTAAGGGACTCTTATCTGTCTGAATGCATCTAATAACTGACTAATTTAATGATCTCATAATTATGAGTAAACAGGCTACTGGAAGGACTCCTATGTTTTGATTCATTACCATATGTAACAAATGACAAAAGCCATACAAAGGAATTTATAACATACAGCAACAGTATAGATCTTTTAAACAAAAAAAAAACTAATTAGAATCTAGATAATGCCTTGATAAGTTTAGGACTAAAAAGTTAAAGAATTGTTACAAGGGCCATACTATTTCAATGTCCTCTGTCTCATAGTAAATGCACATTTTAACTATGAGTCATGCCATAAGAGTTTGATAACTCTTGTGCATAAACACACCAACCTAGAAATATCCACTGAAGACTGACTAACAAATGCTAATGTAGCAAAAACGCTGATAAAAATACAAATAAAGCTCACGTTTCCAATTGGAAACTATCTGGCCATGTAAAACCCCTCATCTTTCTGCATCTAAGCTGTCTAATTGAAACCAGTGGGCTAGGATTACTGATGTGCATATACACTTGCATTGTATGAATCCAGACAGACAGGAAAAACTGCAATTTCTCACTCTTTCTCAAAAACTGAACAGGAGTAAACACTTATGTTAGATAAGTCCCAAGATAACCTCTACAGACTGAAATCTTCCAACTGCAAAACTGATGCAGCACTCTGATTTGTACTGCTAAGTTTCTTTATTCCTGAACTGAAGAGGAATACAAGTCACTGACAGGATGTTGTTTCATACGAAATTTAAGCCAGAGTAAAAATGGGAAGTTGTTTGAGGTACCATCACATCTCTCCTCACAGCTCTACACGATTCCACCTTCATCTCTTGCATTGGCATTTCAAGCGTGCAGAACCAAAGAAATTCTGCAGAAGTCTGTCAATTCTGTGGAAATCTGCTACTCCTGTTTTGGTTGGTTAGTTTTCCGTCGAATCCTTATCCTGAACTGACCCACCCAAATGCTGACAACTGCTAGATTCAATGCAAGGAAGTGTCAAGCAAAGGTCAGGGCAAGATGAAAACAGACAACAGTTCCCTTTTATAGAAGCCTGTAGCCACACAAGGTTAGGCAGTGATCTCACGAAGGGTACCCAAAACCTACCCAAAGGGCAGTTCCTCTCCTAGGCTAATCTTCTGTCCTCTTATGTTTGGTACTAGAGCTCCTGTGGCACCCAGGAATTTGACAAGGGAACTATTTCCATCTCCCACTAAAAATTTTTATTGGAACTTTTTTTCATCTAAATCAGTTCCATGACTCAGGCTACCGCATGACATTTGAACATTTAGGCTAGCTGAGACAAGTATTTCAACAGTAGTTCACAAAATCATTTGGAGATAAATGTCAATTCATTGCTTATTGTGTGAATGCCTAAATCTTAGCTCCTACAGTACTACTGCTGATAATCCTCTATACACGCCATATGAGACTGCAGTCGCTTCACATTCTATCAGTTTTAGCTACTAAGTAATTTGAGTTGCATTCAAACTGTGATTCATGGAAGAAAAAAAAATAAATATCGTCACAATCTCTTATCCAAACAGGCCTCCTTCCTTTTAACATATCATTTAAAAATCACACAAGTAATTTTTTTTTTAACAGACCTGGTAATTCTGCGTAGTGACAGGAGGTGGTGGTGGTGGAGCTTCTTGTTGCCTCTGTGTATAACCATAATCTGTAGCTGTGTGCGCTGTAGGATAGCCTCCATAAGCAGCAGCTGTTGCAGCAGCTGCAACAGCTACTGGAGCAGGCCTGGCTACCGCAATTGTAGCGGCTGCTGGAGCGTAGGCCGCAGTAACGGTGTGTGCAGCAACTGGTGCCTGGTGGACAGTGTAGCTTGCAACTGTAGTTGGATGGGAATAGGCTACACCTGAAGCTGGCTGCTGGCTATATTGGAAAAAGACAGTAAGTAAATAATTAGATTAATTCAACATACTCATATAATGCCTAAATATTTCAAAATCCCAGATTTGATTAATACTTGTCTGTTCTACAAACAGACCTGGAGCAGCTATCATACACTGTAATGTTTTTTATTAACTCTCTTCCACCCCCATTAAAAAGGCTATATCATTTTATATTTCATGCCATTTAACATCTTTGTTGGCAACATGGACAGTGGGATTGAGTGCACCCTCAGCAAGTTTACCAACGATACCAACATATGTGGTGCAGTCGACATGCTGGAGGGAAGGGATGCCATCCAGAGGGACCTGGACAAGCTGGAGAAGTGGGCCCGTGCGAACCTCATGAGGTTCAACAAGGCCAAGTGCAAGGTCCTGCACATGGGTCAGGGCAACCCCCGGTATCAATGCAGGCTGGGGGATGAGGGGATTGAGAGCAGCCCTGAAGAGAAGGACTTGGGGGTACTGGGGGATGAGAAGCTCAACATGACCGGGCAGTGTGTGCTCGCAGCCCAGAAGGCCAACTGTATCCTGAGCTGCATCAAAAGAAGTGTGGCAAGCATGTTGAGGAAGGGGATTCTGCCACTCTGTTCTGGTGAGACCCCACCTGGAGTCCTGTGTCCAGCTCTGGAGTCCTCAGCATAGGACAGACATGGACCTGCTGGAGCGGTGATGATCAGAGGGCTGGAGCACCTCTCCTGTGAGGAAAGGCTGAGAGAGTTAGGGTTGTTCAGCCTGGAGAAGAGAAGGCTGCGGGGAGACCTTATAGCAGCCTTTCAGTACTTAAAGGGGGCCTACAAGAAAGCTGGAGAGGGACTTTTTACAAGGGCATGTAGTGATAGGACAAGGGGTAATGGATATAAGGAAGAAATTCCTTTACTGTGAGAGTGGTGAGGCACTGGAACAGGTTTCCCAGAGAAGTTGTGGATGCCCCCTCCCTGGAAGTGTTCAAGGCCAGGTTGGATGAGGCTTTGAGCAACCCGGTCTAGTGGAAAGTGTCCCTGTGTCCACGGCAGGGGGGTTGGAACTAGATGATCTTTAAGGTCCCTTCCAACCCAAACCATTCTATGATTCTACGATTTTGAAGTTTCTGTGAATGCAGACATATTATGAAGATGACGGCTTTCTTCTTAGCAAGGGGGGTGGGGGGTGTTTGTTGTGTTCTACTACTTGAAAAGAACCCAAGTCTTTCATTCAAAATAACACAGAAGTCTTACACTATTATCTTTTCATGACTGACAAGTTTTTAAGTGTTTTAGTAGTTCTTCAATAAAATTGACATACCTGTCAAATTAAGAAAAATACTACTTTTCTGTGAGAGCTCATTACTGACTTGCACTTGGCATGATGTTTTTCAGTAAACCATATTAAAGTAATGAGATTTTAAATACTTCCATGAAAAGTAGCTCAGAACTCTTAAATTTAAAGGCAGAGACACTTCAAATACACACCTCCGATAAGGGACTTTTCCCACAAAAATTTAGAATTATAAAAGCTGACTCCACTCACTCATACAAAAGTCTACTGCCTCACAACAAGAAGCATCAAAAGAATAGTCAGATCAAGCAAGAAGCCTGTTACCAGAGCTCTGGCAATCTTCCAGGCACATGCTGAGACTAATCTGCTTCTCTTAAATTTTCAGGTAGGACATTAATATGTGGTTATTTACTAAGAATGAGTAAATATTAACAGTGGAAATAAAAAATTATGGCTTCAAAGGCTTAATTAACTGTGCACTATGATTAAAAGCCTACAATAAATATTTTTATTTTTAAACAAAGTGAACTGGGCAAAATATCACTATCTGGAACATTGATATGAAATGGGGGTTGAGTGATTATTCTGAAATTATTCTGTTTTTTGTTTTGTATATTCCCCTTATCTGTATCGTTGTTGTTACTGTTCCCTTTGTTTGCTGTTCTGTTAAACTGCCCTTATCCCGACCCACCAGTTTCTGCCTGTTTCTTTGCATTCTCCTCCGCACCCTGGCGGGGGGGGGGGGGGGGGCCGCTTGGTGCTTTTGTTGCCAGCCGCAGCCAAACTATAACATTAAATTTGGCGCCCAAGCCTGGGGCGGGGATAACAGAAGGGCTGAGCAGCGTGTGTTAAAACAGCTTTCTTAGATTTTATTAAAATTTATTAAACGCATTTACTGTGTTAGTTAAATAGTCGCCAGTAAAAAATGTTGCTGACTGATCAAATGGCTCTGGCATCTGAACCCTTACTTGCACTATGTGTTCATTGCTGTGCTATTCATCATCACTGGAAAAAAGATCAGGATGACTATTTTGCTGTACTGTATGATATCGACTTATGATATGATAACATCACTGGGTATGAGATTAGGCTTGTATTTGCATGTGGCACTGCGGTCATTTCCATACCTCGGATTCTATGTCTTAAAATTTATTAATAATCGAACCCAATCTAAGGGAAAAACCGGAGGGGATGCTTTCCCCCACTCTTTCATGCCTCCTATCTCCTTCAGGCTGGTCCTAATGGCTTTTGAGAATTTCGAGTACCTGTGGGATGCTCAGGGCAGCACACTCCTGTTGTTCTGCCCCCTGAAGGAGTTTCAGGTTTTGTTTAGGGTTAAACAAGTAGTTAAGAACATTGTGCAGAGATCTGCCCCGGGGCTGCATAGCTCTGAGTGGCTGGGTGTGTGGGACAGCACGGGCAGGTGTCTAGGGCAGTGGGCATCCCCAGTGTCTTTGAAACTCACCCCTGAGCAAGTACAGAATCCGGACAAACTAGTAAAATATCTGCAAAAAGAGTGCTGCCACCCTGGGAACTCGAGAGAGACACAAATCACCGCAATGTGCTGGGGTCTGGCCCGCACCTATCGAGCCATGTTCAACCTGATTCAGAGCTCTAAAGGGGAAAGGGGGGGAAGCGAAGCGGCAGGCACTGCGACTGGCGCTGCCCCCCAAGCTGGCCCTGCAGCCCCTCCAGCCCAGCAGGCAGTCACAGCCCCCCCAACCGGCACCACCGCTGCCACTGCAACGGCCGCAGGGGCGGCCCCGGTTTCCCCTGTGGATGCGGCAGCTGCTTCAGCCCCAGCTCCAGCTGCAGGCATCGCGACTGAGCCCAATGACCAACCTGTGCCGGTTGCAGTTCCCCTGTAAAACTAAAGAAAGACGCAAAGAAATCAGATCGCTCCGGGAGGGATGACGATGAGCCAGGGTCATCGCGGGAGACAGACACAGAGATCATCACCCGGTCCCTGTCCCTGAGCGAGCTGCGAGACATGCGGAAAGATTTCAGCCGCCACCCAGGGGAGCACATTGTCACCTGGCTGCTGCGGTGCTGGGATAACGGGGCCAGCAGCTTGGAATTAGAGGGCAAGGAAGACAAGCAGCTGAGATCCCTGGCCAGGGAAGGGGGCATTGACAAGGCCATTGGGAAAAAGGAACAAGTCCTCAGCCTCTGAAGGAGACTTCTCTCAGGAGTGAGGGAGAGGTACCCCTTCAGTGAGGATGTTGTATGCTATCCTGGCAAGTGGACCAATATGGAAAGGGGTATTCAGTACTTGAGGGAATTAGCTGTGCGGGAGCTGGTTTACTGTGACACAGACGATGAGCAGGTACCCACAGACCCAGATGAAGTCCAGTGCACACAATCCATGTGGCGGAAGTTTGTACGAAGCACACCAGCCTCATATGCCAACTCACTGGCAGTAGTAGACTGGAAAAGTAAAGAGGCACCAACAGTGGATGAGGTGGCTGTCAGACTCCGGCAATATGAGGAAAGCCTCTCTTCCTCCCTCGTTTCAGCTGTGGAGAAAATGTCCCAGAAGATCCAGCGACTCAAAGACAGCATGTCCTACTCTCTAGCTGTACAGCCCAGCATCTCAGCTATTAGGGGCAAGCGTTTCTCTGCACAGGAGAGAGAATATAGAGGCTATACACCACGGGGCACCCTGTGGTTTTACCTGCCTGACCACGGAGAGGACATGAGGAAGTGGGATGTAAAACCCACCTCAAGTCTAGAGGCACGAGTGCGTGAGTTGCAGGGTAAAACAATCACCAAAGGGGATTCTGATAGGAAAAATGCCACTCCAGTTTCAAGCAGCCAGCTCTCCAGACCAGGTAGACAGGTTGATCTTCATTCCGATCCTCTGGAAGGGACCTCCAAGTCATTCTTACAGCAAGTGAGCAGCAAATTCTCTGACCAGGATTAGAGGGGCCCTGCCTCCAGCCAGGTGGAGGAAAGGGACAACCGGGTTTATTGGACGGTGTGGATTCAGTGGCCTGGCATGTCAGATCCACAAGAGTATAAAGCTCTAGTGGACACTGGTGCACAGTGTACTCTAATGCCATCAGATTTCAAAGGGTCAGAGTCCATTTGCATTTCGGGAGTGACAGGGGGGTCCCAAGAGCTGAGTGTACTGGAGGCTGAAGTGAGCCTCACTGGGAAGGAGTGGCAGAAGCACCCCATTGTAACAGGCCCCAAGGCTCCGTGCATCCTTGGGATAGACTATCTTAGGAGAGGGTATTTCAAGGACCCAAAGGGGTATCGGTAGGCTTTTGGCATAGCTGCTTTGGAGACGGAAGAAATTAAACAGCTGTCCATTTTGCCTGGTCTCTCGGAGGATCCTTCCATTGTGGGGTTGCTGAGGGTTGAAGAACAACAGGTGCCAATCGCGACCACAACGGTGCCAGCTGGAGAGTCAAGCAGTGATCACCAAAACTCACTCACCCTTTAATAGTCCCATATGGCCAGTGAGAAAATCTACTGGAGAGTGGAGACTGACTATAGACTACCGTGGCCTGAATGAAGTCACACCACCGCTGAGTGCTGCTGTGCCAGACATGCTAGAACTTCAATATCAGCTGGAGTCAAAGGCAGCCAAGTGGTATGCTACAATTGACATCGCCAATGCTTTCTTCTCCATCCCTTTGGCAGCAGAGTGCAGGCCACAGTTTGCTTTCACCTGGAGGGGCGTCCAGTACACCTGGAATCGACTGCCCCAGGGGTGGAAACACAGTCCCACCATTTGCCATGGACTAATCCAGACTGCACTGGAAAAGGGTGAAGCTCCAGAACATCTGCAGTACATCGATGACATCATTGTATGGGGCGACACAGCGGAGGAAGTTTTTGAGAAAGGGGAGAAAATACTTCAGATCCTTCTGAAAGCCGGTTTCGCCATTAAGCGAAGTAAAGTCAAGGGACCTGCGCAAGAGATCCAGTTTTTGGGAATAAAATGGCAGGATGGGCACCGTCAAATCCCAATGGATGTCATCAACAAAATAGCAGCTATGTCTCCACAAAGCAGCAAAAAGGAAGCATAAGCCTTCTTCGATGTTGTGGGTTTTTGGAGGATGCACATCCCAAATTACAGCCAGATTGTAAGTCCTCTGTACCATGTGACCCAGAAGAAGAATGATTTTGAATGGGGCCCTGAGCAACGACAGGCATTTCAACAAATGAAACAAGAAATAGTTCATGCTATAGCCCTTGGTCCAGTCCGGTGAGGGCAAGATGTTAAAAACGTGCTCTACACCGCAGCCGGGGAGAATGGCCCAACCTGGAGTCTCTGGCAGAAAGAACCAGGGGAGACTCGAGGTCGACCCCTGGGGTTTTGGAGCCGGGGATACAAAGGATCTCAGGTCCGCCATACTCCCACTGAAAAAGAGATTCTGGCAGCATATGAAGGCGTTCGAGCTGCTTCAGAAGTGGTCGGCACTGAAGCACAGCTCCTCCTAGCACCACGATTGCCGGTCCTGGGCTGGATGTTCAAAGAGAATCACAGAATCACAGAATCACAGAATAGTAGGGGTTGGAAGGGACCTCTGTGGGTCATCTAGTCCAACCCCCCTGCCAAAGCAGGGTCACCTACAGTAGGCTGCACAGGATCTTGTCCAGGCGGGTCTTGAATATCTCCAGAGAAGGAGACTCTACAACCTCCCTGGGCAGCCTGTTCCAGTGCTCCGTCACCCTCAGAGGGAAGAAGTTGTTCCTCATGTTCAGACGGAACTTCCTGTGCCTCAGTTTGTGCCCATTGCCCCTTGTCCTGTCACTGGACAACACTGAAAAGAGCTTGGCCCCATCCTCCTGACACCCACCCTTCAGATATTTGTAAGCATTTATAAGGTCCCCTCGCAGCCTTCTCTTCTTCAGGCTGAACAAGCCCAGTTCCCTCAACCTGTCCTCGTAGTGGAGATGCTCCAGTCCCCTCACCATCCTCGTAGCCCTCCGTTGGACTCTCTCCAGTAGCTCTTCATCTTTCTTGAACTGGGGAGCCCAGAACTGGACACAGTACTCTAGATGAGGCCTCACCAGGGCAGTGTAGAGGGGAAGGAGAACCTCCCTTGTCCTGCTGGCCACACTCTTCTTGATGCACCCCAGGATCCCATTGGCTTTCTTGGCAGCCAGGGCACACTGCTGGCTCATGGTTAACCTGTCGTCCACCAGGACACCCAGGTCCCTCTCCGCAGAGCTGCTCTCCAGCAGGTCCACCCCAAGCCTGTACTGGTGCATGAGGTTGTTCCTCCCCAGGTGCAGGACCCTGCACTTGCCCTTGTTGAACCTCATCAGGTTCCTCTCTGCCCAACTTTCCAGCCTATCCAGGTCACGCTGAATGGCAGCACAGCCTTCTGGTGTATCTACCACACCTCCCAGTTTGGTGTCATCAGCAAACTTGCTGAGGGTACATTCTAACTCTTCATCCAGGTCGTTGATGAAGAAGTTAAACAAGACTGGGCCCAGTACTGACCCCTGGGGGACACCACTTGTCACCAGCCTCCAACTAGACTCAGCGCCGCTGATGACAACCCTCTGAGTTCTGCCATTCAGCCAGTTCTCTATCCACTTCACCGACCACTCATCCAGCCCACACTTCCTGAGCTTCCCTAGGAGGATATTATGGGAGACTGTGTCGAAAGCCTTGCTGAAGTCTAGGTAGACAACATCCATGGCTCTCCCTTCATCTACCCAGCCAGTCATGTCATCATAGAAAGCTATCAGATTGGTCAGGCATGATTTCCCCTTGGTGAATCCATGCTGACTACTCCTGATAACCTTCTTTTCTTCCACTTGCTTCATGATGGCCTCCAGGATAAGCTGCTCCATCACCTTTCCCGGGATGGAGGTGAGGCTGACCGGCCTGTAGTTCCCTGGGTCCTCCTTCTTGCCCTTTTTGAAGATTGGAGTGACATTGGCCTTTCTCCAGTCCTCGGGCACCTCTCCTGTCCTCCAGGACCTCTCAAAGATGATGGAGAGTGGCTCAGCAATGACATCCGCCAGCTCCCTCAGCACTCGTGGGTGCATTCCATCGGGGCCCATGGATTTGTGGACGTCCAGATCGCTTAAGCGATCCCTCACACAGTCCTCCTCGACCAAGGGAAAGTCGTTCTCTTTGTAGGCTTCATCTCTTACCTCCGGGGCCTGGGATTCCTGAGGGCCAGTCTTAGCACTGAAGACTGAAGCAAAGAAGGCATTCATTAGCTCTGCCTTCTCCGCATCCTCCGTCACCAGGACACCCTCCTCATTCAGCAGCGGCCCCACGTTGTCCCTAGCCTTCCTTTTGCTGCTGATGTAGTTGAAGAAGCCCTTCTTGTTGTTTTTGACATCCCTTGCCAGCTTCAATTCCAGGTGAGCCTTGGCCTTCCTCGTCGCATCCCTGCATGCTCTCACCACGTTTCTGTACTCTTCCCAAGTGGCCTGTCCCTCTTTCCACATTCTATGCACCTTTCTCTTCTGCCTGATCTCCGCTAGAAGCTCCTTGTTTAACCATGCAGGTCTCCTGCCTCCTTTGCTAAATTTCTTTCTCAGGGGGATGCATTGCTCCTGTGCATGGAAGAAGTGTTGTTTAAAAAGCGACCAGCACTCATGGACCCCCCTGCCTTCGAGAGCCCTGGCCCACGGGATTCCTCCCAGTAGCTCCTTGAAGAGGGCAAAGTCAGCCCTCCTGAGGTCCAGGGTTTTGATCCTGCTTATCGCCCTGCTTCCTCCACGCAGGATCCTGAACTCGACCATTTCATGGTCACTGCAGCCGAGTCTACCTCCAACCTTCACATCCTCCACCAGTCCCTCCTTGTTTGTTAACACAAGGTCCAGCAGCGCGCCTTTCCTTGTTGGTTCCTCCACCACTTGCATCAGAAAGTTATCATCGATGCTCTGTAGGAACCTCCTGGATTGCGCCTGCCTAGCTGTATGGTCTTCCCAGCTGATGTCAGGGTGGTTGAAGTCCCCCATGAGAACCAGGGCCTGTGACTGGGAGGCTGCTTGCAGCTGCCTGTAGAAGGCCTCATCAACCTCCTCCTCCTGGTCAGGTGGCCTATAGTATACACCCACCGTAATGTCACCCGTGTGAGCCTGTCCCTTAATTCTAACCCACAAGCTTTCAACTCCTTCTTCACTTGCCCCCAGGCCAAGCTCAATGCATTCCAGTTGCTCCCTCACATATAGAGCAACTCCCCCACCTCTCCTTGTTGGTCTGTCTTTCCTAAAGAGTCTGTAGCCATCTATGACAGCATGCCAGTCATGCGAGTTGTCCCACCACGTTTCTGTGATGGCAACCAAGTCGTAGCCGTCCTGCTGTATAATGGGTCCCCTCTACGCATCATGCCACCGAGGCTACATGGAGGAAGTGGGTCGTCCTCATCACACAGCAAGCCCAAATGGGAAACCCCAGTTGCCCAGGAATTCTGGAGGTAATCATGGACTGGCCAGAAGGCAAAGATTCTGGAGTGTCCCCAGAGGAGGAAATGACACATGCTGAAGAGGCCCCACTGTATAACCAGCTGCCAGAAGATGAGAAACAGTATGCCCTGTTCACGGATGGGTCCTGTCGCATTGTGGGGAAGCAGAGGAGGTGGAAGGCTGCTGTATGCAGCCCTACACAACAAGTCGCAGAAACTGCAGAGGGAGAAGGTGAGTCCAGCCAGTTTGCAGAGGTGAAAGCCATCCAGCTGGCTTTAGACATCGCCATTTGAGAGAAGTGGCCAGTGCTCTATCTTGACACCGACTCCTGGATGGTGGCCAATGCCTTGTGGGGGTGGCTGCAGCAATGGAAGAAGAACAACTGGCAGCGCAGAGGCAAACCTATCTGGGCTGCCCCATTGTGGCAAGATATTGCTGCCCGGCTGGAGCAGCTGGTTGTGAAAGTGCGTCACGTGGACACCCACGTCCCTAAGAGTCGGGCCACTGAAGAACATCAAAACAACCACCAGGTGGATCAGGCTGCCAAGATTGAAGTGGCTCAGGTGGATCTGGACTGGCAACATAAGGGTGAACTCTTTATAGCTCGGTGGGCCCATGACACCTCGGGCCACCAAGGAAGAGACGCGACATACAGATGGACTCATGACCAAGGGGTGGACTTGACCATGGACACCATCGCACAGGTTATCCATGAATGTGAAACATGCGCTGCAATCAAGCAAGCCAAGCGGGTAAAGCCTCAGTGGTATGGAGGACAATGGCTAAAATATAATTATGGGGAGGCTTGGCAGATTGACTACATCACACTGCCACAAACCCACCAAGGCAAGCGCTATGTGTTCACAATGATGGAGGCCACCACCGGATGGCCGGAAACCTATCCTGTGCCCCATGCCACTACCCAGAACACCATCCTGGGCCTGGAAAAACAAGTCCTATAGCGACATGGCACCCCCGAAAGAATTGAGTCGGACAACGGGACTCACTTTCATAACAGCCTCATAGACACCTGGGCCAAAGAACACAGTATCGAGTGGGTGTATCACATCCCCTACCATGCACCAGCCTCGGGAAAAATTGAACGGTACAATGGGCTGATAAAAACCACTTTGAGAACAATGGGAGGTGGGACTTTCAAAAACTGGGATACTCATTTAGCAAAGGCCACCTGGTTGGTTAACACCAGAGGATCCACCAACCGGGCTGGTCCTGCCCAGTCAAAACCTCAGCGCCCCGTGGAAGGGGATAAAGTCCCCGTAGTGCACATGCGGAACATGTTAGGGAAGACAGTCTGGGTTAGTCCTGCCTCGGGCAAAGGCAAACCCGTCCGCGGGATTGCTTTTGCTCAAGGACCTGGGTGTACCTGGTGGGTAATGCGGAAGGATAGGGAAGTCCGATGTGTACCTCATGGGGATTTGAATTTGGGTGAGAATAGTCCATAAATAAATTGTATAAAGTTAATTGTTAAATAACCCTGTCACTGTCTGTTATCACTGTTATAATTGTTCTATGTTATACCAGTAGTAGCATAGTAAGAATCGTCCAGATTAAGGAAGGTTGGACTTTTTGATGAACCCTAGCAGAGCACAGCGATGATGGGACTGGACCTGGTTTTCAACAACTGGCACCCAGCAACTTCATCAAGATCAACATCTCCAACCTGCAGACTGTGGGCACGGGCCAGATACATCGGCCTCAAGCTCCAGATGCACAAAGCGACTGCTCATCACCACACATCACCTCTCCTGCCATGGAAGACCGTTACGACAGATGGAGCCCAAAGTCATGGATTAAATGAACTCAACAGACACTTTACAGTGATGATCCATGGACTAAGGGAATGATATCTGGAGACAGGAGAAGTGGTGGTGATCAACTGCACAATGGGGGACCTGGGCATGACGTAGATGGTATGGAATAAGGGGTGGATAATGCCCTGGGTTCGGCCAGGACAGGGTTAATTTTCACCAGAGTCCAGGAAGGGGCACAGCCGGGCGGGCTGACCCAACCTGGCCAAACAGAGCAGGGTATTCCATATCATGTGCTGTCATGCTGGATTCTGGTTGGGGGGAGCTGGGCGGCGGGAAGTCAGTCGTGGCTCGGGATCGCGCAGCGGCGGCGGGCGGTGAGAATGGCTCTCTGTGTTCTGCTGTTTTGTTTTGTGTATTCCGCTTATCTGTATTGTTGTTGTTACTGTTCCCTTTGTTTGCTGTTCTGTTAAACTGTCCTTATCCCGACCCACCAGTTTTTGCCTGTTTCTTTCCATTGTCCTCTGCACCCCGGCAGGGGGAGGGGCGGCCACGTGGCGCTTTTGTTGCGGGCCGCAGCCAAACTATAACAATAGCTAAACCATATACCATCAATAACTCATCTCAGAGATGAATATCCTCATGTCTTCAATATACCCTTACTGCTTTTTTCATCTTCACATTTATTCTCACTACCTGATTGAAATCCAGTCAAATTCTACAACGTTTTCCTCAGTATATATCACAACATAACTGCAAGTGTCTATAACAGTGATGTAAATATATGCTCTGTATCTACCTCTCTATACTCATTTGCACACAATGGACAGCTCAATACCTATACCATTTCCTTTATTATCAAAACATTGATTTTATTCAACTCTAGTTAACAGCCTGTCATGGTTTAACCCCAGCCAGCAACCAAGCACGACACAGCCACTTGATCACTCCTCTCACCCCCTATCATCATCACAATAATGAAAATTGTAACTATATAAAGCAAAAGTTTTTCTTGCTAAAATAAAAAACTGTTTAAATAACATTTTGTTAAACTTGTTAAAAAAACTTTAATTGGATTTAAAAATTGTTTATGTTTTAACGCATTTTAAAAGACTGATAATGCTTTGGCCAGACCATTGATATTTGCAAATAAAGTTTTCAGTTTGCACATCATGTGTAATCATATTCTCATTTTATGAAAGTTAATGATTTAATTTTTTTGATTTGTAGGTGGTAATAAACTTCAGACAACAGGAAGTAAACTGGAAGAAATGAAATTAGCTGAAAGTGTTAAAACAACAACTGCTGCTACAGTACAAACACAGGAAGTAAAACCAGACACAGCAACTGAACCGGTGACTCCTACGACTCTTGCTGCCTTGCAAAGTGATGTCCAGCCAGTGGGCCATGACTATGTGGAGGAGGTATTGATATGAAAACGTGGATTATTTTTTAACTATTTTAGTTATTTTAGTGAAAATTTATTCAACATGAAACAATCACAGAATGGTTGAGATTGGAAGGGACCTCTGGAGGTCATCTGGGGGTCCAGTCCTGCTCAAACAGAGCCACCTAGAGCCAGTTGCCCAGAACCACGTCCAGACAGCTTTTGAATGTCTCCAAGGAGGGAGACTCCACAAGTTCCCTGGGCAACCTGTGCCAGTGCTCAGTCACCCTCATAGGTAAAAAAAAAAAAAAAAAAAAAAAAAGAAGAAAGAAAATGCATTTCCTGATGTTCAGAAGGAACCTCCTGTGTTTCACTTTGTGCCCATTGCCTCTGGTCCCGTCACTGGGCACTACTGAAAAGAGCCTGGCTCTGTCCTCTTTGCACCCACCCTTCAGGTATTTATATAGATTAATAATATGCCATCTGAGCCTTCTCATCTCTAGGCTAAACAGTCCCAGCTCTCTCAGCCTTTCCTCATAGGAGAGAGGCTCCAGCCCCTTCATCATCTTTGTGGCTCTTTATTGGGCTCTCCAGTATGTCCAACGGCAGCCTGGCTTGTATCAGGAATAGCGTGGCCAGCAGGAGTAGGGAGGTGATCGTGCCCCTGTACTCGGCACTGGTGAGGCCGCACCTCGAGTACTATGTTCGGTTCTGGGCCCCTCACTACAAGAAAGACATTGAGTTGCTGGAGTGTGTCCAGAGCAGAGCAACGAGGCTGGTGAGGGGTCTAGAGAACAAGTCTTGCGAGGAGCAGCTAAGGGAACTGGGGCTGTTTAGTCTGGAGAAGAGGAGGCTGAGGGGGGGACCTTATTGCTCTCTACAACTACCTGAAAGGAGGCTGTAGTGAGGCAGGTGTTGGTCTCCCAAGTAACTAGCGATAGGATGAGAGGGAATGGCCTCAAGTTGCATCAGGGGAGGTTTAGATTGGATATTAGGAAAAATGTCTTTACTGAAAGAGTGGTCAGGCCTTGGAATAGGCTGTCCAGGGAGGTGGTGGTGTCCCCATCCCCTGAGGTGTTTAAAAAATGTGTAGATGTGGCACTTTGGGATATGGCTTATTAGGCATAGTGGTTGTGGATTGACGGTTGGACTTGATGATCTTAGAGGTCTTTTCCAACCTTTGATTCTATGACTCTCTTGTACTGGGGAGCCCAGAACTGGACACAGGACTCCAGGTGTGGCCTCACCAGTGCTGGCTTCGAGAAGAAGGATCAGCTCCCTCGACCTGCTGGCAATACTGTGTTTAATGCAGCCCAGGATGCCACTCGCCTTCTTTGCTGCAAGGGCACATTGTTGGCTCAAGTTCAACTTGGTGTTCACCAGGACCCCCCAGGTCCTTTTCTGCCAAGCTGCTTTCCAGCTGGGTGACCACCAGCATATATTGGTGCATGGGGTTGTTCCTCCCCAGGTGCAGGACTTTGCACTTCCCCCTGTTGAACTTCATGAAGTTCCTGTCAGCCCATTTCTCCAGCCTGTTGAGATCTCTCTCTCTCTGGATGGCAGTGCAACTCGGCCACTGCTCCCAGTTTTGTGTCATCAGCAAACTTGCTGAGGGTACACTCTGCCCCATCATCCAGATCATTAATGAAGATGTTAAACAGGACCGGACCCAGTATTGACCCCTGGGGTACACTGCTAGTTACTAGCCTCCAACTAGGTTTCATTCTACTGATCACCACCCTCTGGGCCTTGCCATTCAGCCAGCTTTCAATCCACCTCACTGTATGCTTATCCAGCCCATACATCAACAGCTTGTCTATGAGGATATTATGGTGAGACTGTGTCAAAGGCCTTACTAAAGTCCAGGTAGACAATATCAACTGCTCTCCCCTCATCTACCAGGCTGGTGATTTCATCGCAGAAGTTTACCAAGTTGATCAAGCACAACTTCCCCTTGGTGAAGCCGTGCTGGCTACTGATGATGATTTTCTTGTCCTTAATGTGCAAGGAAATGGTTTTCAGGATTAGCCGCTCCATCACCTTCCCAGGGATCAAGGTGAGGCTGACTGGCCTGTAATTCCCTGGGTCCTCTTTAAAGATAAGAGTGACAAGCCATCGAACCTGCAAAGGCTTGAGCATACGTTTACATTTTTGTATTGTGCATGTTTCTTTTGAGCTCAGTGGGGCGTTCTTCATGTGAGTGGCGTGAGATAAGTGGATGAAGTCTGATGTAAATTTTTCATCATTTGCAGGTTTGTTTAAAGCTGTGCAGTCTTCGAAATGGAATTAAAAGTTCTATTTATTTATAAATAAGTTATTTAAGTTATATTAAGTTATTTATATAGATAACTATATAAATTAGATATATTTATATCTGTTATTTATTTTGTTATTTATACATAATTCAACAGCCCAGAGTTAAACCTACAACCACCAATCCATTTTGAGGTTACAACTACAGAGGATGTTCCCTATAACAGTTACAGAAAAGCTTCCCCAAGTGCTCGGTTCCTAAAGACATGTGCCTGTTGCAAATTTAAACTAGTTGGCAGACTTCCCTCTAAAAAATGACAAAGGTTCCTCTGACTAGTGAGGCATCTTTCCTCCCCAGTTACCACCACTTCCTCTGTCTCCCCATCATTAGTCAACTGCAATACTGGCATACAGCCCATATTAACAAACCCAGAGGCCCTTATTGCCTTTCTAACGTTGCCATATCTCCTTTGAGAGTGAGACTTCATAGATTTGAAAATAAGCCTATCAAAATCTTTTTATAAACAGCAGTAACTTACTGGAGGCTTCTTGTGTACATTAAATAAGCTAGAACAGCATGTTTAAGACAGCACTTAAGAGTAACATAGATTGAACAAAGGAGAATCAGCACCATGCAACTCAATTATATTCAGTGAATTCCCATATGCTAAAAATGCATATCCTTTAAGATGCGATGCAACTCCAGATAGCATGGGTGTAAAATTCACAGAAAGAAAGCATTTGGAGTTTTTACACTATGATATATGTATATCCATCCTATGATAAAACTATGATTGCTTTCATTATCCATGCATTTTAAAATGGGGTGCATATAACACAATACTGTAAGATAAACTTATGTTAAGAAAAACATTTATTCAAGTCTAGTGGCACATTTTCACTTCAGAGTAAGCCTTAAGTCCTACTCAGTATTGTCCCTATCTTCCTGTTGTCCATTAGTACAAGTCTGAATTATGTTTAGTAATATTTTAAGCTTGAGCTAGTAGGCCTGTGTGGATTACAGCCCTAACATCTCTGAAAGACTGAATACTTTTGAAACCAGTATCTAACTGAAGAAGAGGCAACTGGGGCAGACACTGAAGACAAAAAAAAAAGTTAATTAGAAGTACTAGCAATGTGAAAAAACCACTGCACCCCCAAAGAATTCTCAATAGCCAACTTACCCATCCACAGCATTTCGCCTTCCTTTGCTGTTCTGCACCAGTCTCAAATATCCTGTAACATTGTGCACTGCACTTGAATGCCAAACTAGCTATAATTGCAATAGTTCGCTTCCATATGGCTGCCTAGAAGACTGCATCTTAACCTAAACTCACAGGCACTATGATTGGCTCTGGACCCTAACTGCTACAATTGCCTTTATCTGTGAAGGCTCATCACACAGTAATATTCACACTACTTGATAGCAATTCAAAGTTAACAAATCACTCCTAACTACCCAAGAATCTCCCATCTGTGACCTGTCTCATTAGAGCAGGGACATAGTATGAACATCACGAAGATCAAACTCAGACACTCAAAAATTCTTTATCTTAACAGAAACCAAAAATCTTAACACAAACCAAAATCTTAAGACAAGGTTAATTTAACCACATTCGCACAGTTCTGTCCAAACATTTCTCAACGTCCCTATCTCTCCATCAGCATCCCCACATTTCAGTCAGCCAACTTTAAAATAAAAGCATAACTACGCCTCTTCTCCAGCACTGAATAAAGAATGCTAATATTTTTTACACATGAAAGACAAGCCAATATTAGGTTGTTCATTTCAAACTGAATAGGCACACAGTGGTTCAGGTGGCCTACAAAGTGCGCGCACACACACAAAGAGGACTAGTATCACCAAATTCCACATTTATTACAGGCTCCTAAACAGATGGATTAATACAGTTACTTAAATAAGTAACAGATGAGTTACGCATTGCATACAGATTTATAATCTTAGGCCCCAATACTACCACCAGCAGAAAGTACAAAGGTATTGCAATATTCAGAGAAATTTCCTGTATCAGTATTTGCATAATCTAATGCTTCTCTAATTAAGTCATGATGTTATTACTGGGTAGTGCACACAAAGAATTTTGAACGAATGGGGCAGCAGGAAATTTTATGCAGTGACAATACTGAAAGGAACAAGAATGCTTCTAATTCATTATTTACAGGTTTAAAATGGCACTTCGCTCTTTTTCTGCCTTTGACTAAATATGAAACAAGTTAAGATTTCAAATTTGCTTTATGAAAACTAGTATTTATGAACTAATAAAAACAGACATCTATTCTCTTTCTTATCTATTCAGGGAAGTATACTGCTTACACTGTTACAACAGCAAATATGTTATCAGCTTCTACACACACTACTCATGAATTTCCCAAGTCCAAGATCTAACATCTGAGCAACTACCAATCTGGCCTTTATAACTGCTTCAAATATCAGTATTTAATGTTAAGACTATATTCCTTGGACAAATTTATCCTTCATGTGAAGGATGAGGGAGTATTTAAATGATCCACCATAGCCACACATAAACTAGAATCACAGGAAGACAATGATTTCTATGCAATAGCTTTATCATCTTTTCCATTGTTGATTTTAAGAAGCTATTTCCTTGAACCCAATAGCTCCAATACATTGTCCCTTAACTATTAATGCAAATTAGAATATTGCCATTTTGAGAAACTGGAATTCCAACAGGGTTTATACTGGTCTACAAGAAATTTAGAATTAAATATGGAAAATCTTTACTACAAGCACCTTTCAAATATTTAGTTAGCATAGCAGATTTTTCTCCTTTGAAATTATTTAATTAGAAACTATTTAGACTCTCTTTCTGATGCAAAGTTGGTTTTGGTTTTTTTCTTCTGCATGTCTCCAGCTGAAGATTTAACAGTTTCATACTTTGAGATATTCCAAGAAAGGCTTGTATCCTAAAAAAAATTGCACAGATTTTTTGCACTTAGCTGAAGTGTGTGCTGAAATCAACAGGATTCTATATATTATCATTAGGGAGCACTGACTGAGATTCCTTTAAAAGTTGCAGCCTAAAGTTCTCCCAGTGCATCAGAATTTTTGACAGCCATTTTGTCACGAGAGAACCCAAAAAAACCATGACTGATACTGTGTTTATTATGAAAGTTTCTGTTACTTGCTATAAAAACTACAGCACTAGGACTTCTAAATGGCACGTATCAAAAAATAAGGTCTTCAGTTTCATGTCTGATTTTCCCTCCTAAAACAACTTACTATTTTGAGCAACTTTTTTAAAATCTGTGGATTAGTCCTGTGGCCAGAATTTTTTTTGTTGTTTTAGATTTATGAGACTCACCTATGTATTAATTATGCAGATGAACATCCATTTGTATTCTCTATTATCCTAGTTTCTAATGACACAGGAATTTTGTTATTCTATAAACTGTTACTTTGAACACTGGTAACTGATAACTGGTAACTTGGAGGACTCGCTGCAATATTAAATCTTTTATTATCTTCCCCTGCCACCACCATCTCTTTCTCAAACATGCTGGAGTGGAATATACTTTTTGTAGCACTCCATAAACAAGCTACTAAGGACCTGCCAAATCTGCTTCACGAAGGTAAGCTCCCTTTCAGACATTTTAAGTGACTCCTGTGTTTTCTGCTCCAAATATTAAATTCATTCTTATGAAAGGACTGCTTCAACACCAATTGCTGTGCCTCTTCACTTTCACATGTGGTAAATATACAAACCATTTATAGGATGCAGAGTCTTTTACCAACACGCAAATGAAATAGTATCTTGTGCTTGTGATAGCAAAGAAAAAGCTTCTTTCAATCAATTTTTCCCATTTTCTCAAGAACACGTTTAGGATTAACTATGAAAACAGTTTTGAACTTGAACTTTATTCCACTTATATATTTTTATATTGCAATTAAAAAGGAAATTTCAAATGAGTTGTTCAGGTTCTTAAGTCTACAGACCACCTCAGCTTCACAATAAAAGGAATAATAATTTTAAAAAATTAATTTCTACTTCAAAATTGCAGACATATGGATCTCAGTTTATTATTCACTTAAAGATTGTTTATTTACTTACAAAAAAAAAAAAAATCCTCTATGCTACATAAGAACTCCTTCATACCCCACAACAACCCAGTTTCAAATTTCACTATAACTGTCAAGTAAAACATAAACATACTGTGAGCACCTAATGTTAAAAGAACAAGACGACAAGCTAAATTTAATCCTCTCCTTTAACTATTACACACTGGAGTAAATGAAAATGTATATTCCTGAAACTATGTCAGGTATGCAATTTTGATTAGCTAGTTAACAGCAGCACACATCTACGTTCGTTTTGTTAATAACCCCCTCATATATTTGCTTTGTTCTTCTGTTTTTCCCATTAATCAAGACTTAGGAGTCAAGGAAGGTCTTCATTACAGATCTATGAAATGAATAACGTAGAGTCAAATGCGGACTTCAAGGTGCTACTCCAATACAAGCCAAAAATGTGAAGATGTTCCCGACTATCATTTTTTTGCTAAATTAAGTAATTTGATTTCAGAAAAAGTGAGATAATAGATGCTACCAATTACTTTTTAACACTCTGATACACAAATTGGATGCACAAAGAGTACAAAGATACAAAAGTTTAAGGCAGTATGTCTATACAAGATGTACAGTTACAGGTCCCTGAGCTCCACTATAAGACCTGCTCCTGGTCTCAGATATCCAAGTAGGATATCTTTTTAAAAGGTGCCTGGCCCCAAAAGGACCTTCTCTGCTTTCTAAGAAACATTAATTATAACATTGCTTCAGTGGCATGAGACAATCCCCTGTGTTTTCTGGTGCTTCAGCTCTTCCCTCATCCATCCAGTCTCCCATAGGTTGGGCTTGTGCAATTTTAACCTATGTTAAAAAGGATTCCGTCTTCCCACACTGACATAGGGGGATGACTTGGGGAGCAAGCCCCATCTTCCCTGAAGGAGAAGGGCCCGGGGGCAGCAGACGGTAACTCACTGGTAGTGTTGACTGCAAGTGGCCATTTTAATTTAAGGGCCTAGGGACCTGATGCTGCCGCTGATTCTCCTCCTCTGCGGTGCCCGGCTCCACCTCCCCACCCTCACACCACTGGGGATACAGGGAGGCCCTTACCAGGAGGATAAGAAAACACACCTGCAGGCGGGGCAGACAAGCAGAAGGGTCCCAAGCACAACCATCCCAGAGGAGCAGGGTGCAGAAGAGGCACCCACACGGGGCGGGAGATGGAAGCAGTCCCGAGCACTCACCCCTGAGGTGGTGGGGAGATGGCGGTCTGGGACACAGAGGGAGAGGTGGCTCCGGACCCGGACAGAGGAAAGGGAGGGACGGGGTGGGGCAGGGAAGGGTCGCGGCGGTTACCTATACTGGGCAGCAGCCCCGCTATGGGTGAAACCAAAGTAGTTGCCGGTGGCCATTTTGGCATCTTCTCCCAGCCGGCTGGGCACTGTGGCGACGATAACCAAGAGGCGGCGGCGGCGGCCGTCGGGGCCATGACAGGAGGCCCAGCAGGAGGAGAGAGGAGGAGAAGCAGAAAGAGCGCGCGAGCGCCAGGTCAGACACGGCGCCTCAGGACCCCGCTCCCGCGCACGGGCCGCATCGCCTCCCCCTCACCACCGCCCCCCCGCGCACACGGACACACATAAACACTGAGCGCCGTTACTTACCATAGGTGAACGAAACTACCGGGCATATAGGAATCATGAGTCCAAACTGACGACAACGACGGCTGAACGCTCAGCTCAGCTCAGCTCACCTCACCCTCCCCCCCCCCCTCCCTCCTCTCCTCCCCTCCCCCACTCACTCACTCACTCACTCACTCACTCACTCACTCACACCCTCTGCTTCTGCTCCTTCTCCCCACCGCCGCGCTCACTCCCCTACACACATACAACGACGGAGTGCGGCCCTATCAGGGCCGTGCGCACGCGCGAGATGTGAGGGACCGCTGGGAGTTGTAGTCCGGCCGATGACTACGCCCCCTAACGCCCGCCCGCAGAAGAGCGCGCTTTTTTTGTTCCAGTCTTATGGTCATCTTGCAACATCCTTATCTCCGTGGTTGTGCGCATCTGCTCTCCCAAGGCCGAGCTGTCTAGAGTGGAATTATTTAGGAGTCTCTTATCTTACAACCTTCCCAATTATTCACAAAGAACCAAGACTTGCTTTAGTTTAGTTACATCCATTGTGCAATGATTCTGATGACTTAAAGTGATAACTTTACATCCGCTACATCTGCTACATTCGCTACATTCCCAGGTATCAATTCCTCCTTTTCTTTTGAGGGCTTGTAGCTTACATGCTACAGTCCTCACTATTTATACTTGCTATATTTAGAACAGAGGTTGTAACCAGGGTGATAGAATCAGTTGACCATAAACATGAACAGTGCTGCTATGTTCCTGGTACAGCCCTACCCACCTGGACATTAGGTCTGGGAACAGAGGGTCTAGTCTCTAGGTAACCATTAACGCTAACCATAGTGGGTAATTGTGTTTTTGTCAAGAGAAATGATGGAGTGTGGTTCTGTGAAGCGGACTGAAGAAACTGACCGGGATTGCCAAGATTGCGAGCCGAGTAGGTAAAAGGTAATTCCGGCAGGGGGAGATCGCGACCACCGACTCACTGGCCCCCTACTCAAGTAATACCACCTACTCAAAAGGAAACAACAGAAGAGGGTAACTGAGTCCGTGCAACAATTTATGTAAGAAGCGAGAAAAGTTTACACCAATCGCCAAAGAGAATAATATTGAATATGCATGAATAAAACAAATATGTATATTTTTGATCTATATAAACTGCATGAAAAAGGTATGAGGTATGCAAGTTTGGTGGAATTATCCCCCGTGCATCCAGTGCTGCAATAAAGAATGCCTGCCTTTTAACACTACATTGGTGTTAAGAGGTTTTATTCCCAGATTTTCGGTGACAGTTTCTGGCGACCCAGATGGGACCCCGCTTGTGAATACCGACGGATCCGTGGGATCACGGGACCTCCAGCCAGCATCGAGGGATTCTCGAGGAGAACCTCTGATCCCCGGACCGAAGGATTCCAAGTAAGTCCCCTGGAATTTAATTAAGGCATTCTTTTAATAAGTAACAGAGCTCCTGACAGGAGGTGGGTTAGAGTCCCACTGAAGCCTGCTCGTAAGGTGCGGCGAAAGCCACGCAGGGTTCGGCTAAAGAGGTACCTCGGTTGGAAAGTCTCTGCTCGGTGAAAACCGGTGGAGTGGGGCCCAAGGAGGGAGTCTTCGACGGGGGGGGGGGTGTTGAAGTCTCCAAGGTTGGGATCTCCAGCAGGGGGCTAGGATCCCAGAGGGAGCTCCAGCAAGGGTTGGGGTCCCTCTGACTAGTGCCTGTGATAGTGCACAATCACAACCACTGGTCGTTTGGGCCATGGGCACATTTCCGAATAAAAAGCCCATCCCACAAAGTACACCTTTGGGATGTAGTCTAAAACATTGGAAAGATCTGGGGGGTGATCCTTTGACTCAGAAGCAATTGATTGAGTACTGCAATCATTGGTGGCCAATGTATACCTTGGAAAGTGGGGAAAAATGGCCAGGGAATGGGACACTGCATTATAACACCATCTTGCAATTAATGTTGTTTTGTAAAAGGGAAGGTAAATGACATAACATATGCAGATCTGTTTTTCACACTGAGAAATCATCCGGAGTGGCAGAAGCAGTGTGGAATACATCCACAAAATCCTAGGGTGATGGTTTTAAAGAAAGGGAAATCTGAAGAGGATTTTTAAAAGTGTTGTTCTGCTTGTAGTATTGGTAAAAGGTGTTTAAAATATGGACTTGAGGAAGATGATGTTAAATTAATGGTTGTGCCTCGCCGGAGATGGGGAGATAATCAGGAGGATCGAAACTTGGAAGCTGATAGTCCTTCTGCTTCTCCTATGGGAGGGGGGGGGCAGGGGGATTCAGCCCGATTTCAGGAAGGACACGGGGAAGAATGGGGCAGGGGGGTAGCTGAACCAGCTCCCTGCCTTTTAACACTACATTGGTGTTATGAGGTTTTATTCCCGGATTTTCGGTGACAAGGTTAGCACAGCAGTTACAGCATTGGATCATTATGCATGCAAGAATACAAACTACAATAATAAAGACTACTAATAAAAATAATTTCTTCAGCCATGACCAATTAGGTAACCAAGAAGTAAGGGTATTCCAAATTTCTTCAGACCCAGAGGAGGAGTTATCTTTAGTCACTTCATGTAAAATCGTTGTTTGGTTATTTATGATTTTTAAATCCTCAAATATCCTTCACTCTCATCAATGTATGTGCAGAAACTTGAATTTACTACTGCACATACTCCCCCATGAGAGGCTAACATCATGCCTAAGGCCATCCTGTTCTGTAGTGTAACTTTTGGAAGTTCAGTAGTTTCTTCTTATAAAGCTCTTATAGTGTCAGAGGTGGTATTTCCAATTTTCTCAATGACTCCAGATGTTCACTATTGCCTTTTCCAATTCAGACTCATAATGGTGGGATTAACCATTTTACAAATGAGTGAAAGGTAGTGGGCCGAGTGATCAATGGGTTATTAATTGCTCTCCTTTGTTTTCTGAGGACTTAACCCAACCCATTCCATAAAGATGTGTTATTATTTTGATATCTGGAGATACCACTCCCAAGGTACAAGAACCTGTCCACCAGGGAGGTAACACTTTAAGGGCTTGGTCTCCACACAGTCAATACTATCCTGATCCTTTAGGCACTTGTCAAAATTTTCCTTCATATTTCTGTTGGCATTTTTTGTAATCACAATTGCATGTACCAATCACATTGCGAATAATATTCTACATAATAGTTTCCTCTTTGTTCTGAATTCTGGTCAGTAATGCACTTAACCTTGTCCATTAATTTCCTTTATTTTTTTCAGCAGGGCTCATTGACAGGGCTTTAAACTAGGTCTGAAGGGGGAAGGGGATATAAACAGGTGTGGGAATCAGCTGGGCCGTGGGTGGCCTTGACGATCTTGATGGAATAGAGCCATATCTATGAGCTAATTATTTTGTGCACCTGTGGTTGAAAAACAGGAGGAAAGGAATGAAGAAACAGAATGGGAAAATCCAACTCTTTGATAATCGTGAAGGCAGTGTGAATGGACACGTGATGACCAATCAGAAAAACAAAGGAGCTACATGCCAAAAGACCTTCACCAATGAGACTCTGGGGGTGGGGTACAAGGGAATATAAAAATGTTATGATTAATGGTTAAAGTGCTTGTGCTGCTACTTCTGCTTGATTTGTGACTGCCATAACTTATTGTGGTGTGCTGCCACAAATGGTGACCCTGATGTGATGAAATCTCGCTGAGGCATCGACCACGGACGGTGAGCGGTGACGGCAGAGCCCAATGAAGCTATTGGATGGATGAGGAGAGTCTGTAACCGGCAGGCAATTTCGACACCTGGAGAGGTGAGCCATTGGGAATGTGCGCGCGCAAATTTCTGTAGAAGAAAGGTCTATCCTGAATATACTACTGCGTATACTCAAAAAGCGCAGCATTAAGTATGAAGAACAAGCTGTGCGCATGCTTTTGCTATGCTGTAAGCATAATGAGCTGCCAGCTACTGCTAAAACTGCCTTTGATATAGAGACATGGGAGGAAGCAGGAAAAAAACTGTTTGAGGCTGCTTCTAAAGGGGATCAGGTTGCAACCCAGTCTCTGAGGACATGGTGATTGGTTAAAGACTCACTAGCTCAGCTGCAGGTGGATAAAAAAGCAAAAGCTGCTGCTGTGAGTGCTACCGACCCCGAGCCTTCTCCTTGGCCAGTGTTGCCTTCTACCTTCCCCGTGCCCATGGCACTACAACTCCCCCCCTACTGAAGGGGCTCAAAAGACTGCAGGAGAATTGGTCGATGCTACATCAATACCTCTCCCTGAGTCTTGTCATTCCCCATTACTTGAGCCTCTGCTGATTGACTTGTCTGATACAGGGGGTACTGGGACGGGACGTACATGTTGTATTAATAGGGCCGGGGCACCTGAGTCTTCTGTTGTTGCTGACTTGTTTAGTGTCTCCCCCGTACGTGTAACTATTGCTGGTCCTGATCCAGCTAAGTTCTGGAAATGCCTATGTCAACAGGCTTGGGACGATGGTGATGTTGAAACAGCTAAGGCAATGAGGGGGGAAATAGCCGCTTATCCGGTTTATCAAGCCGACGGTGCAGCAGTAGAATGGGAACCTTTTCAGTGGGGAGTCATCAAGAAATTGCGTTCGACATGCATGCAACATGGCTTAGGATCCCCGTATGCTCAGTCACTATTAGGCTCAATTTTTACCGCTGAGCTCACACCACATGATTGCAAGGGTATTGCACAAACCATCTTAACCAGGGGCTGGAGCCGTGAGCAGGAGCCCGGAGCAGGAGCCGGAGCTGTGAGCAGGGGCTGGGTCCAACAGACCCTGAGCAAGAATCGGGTCTGTCCCCCCCCCGGCTCGCTGAAGGATGGGACAGTCAGCTACAAAAGAGCAAAAGCTCCATCAAAATATTTTACAGAGAATTTTGAAAGAACAAAGTCTTGCAGCTTAAAATCCCCGAGGAAATCATTACTTGGAAAAGAGTGCATACTGCTTTAAATGCTCTAAAACCCGCAGAAACTCTTAGAAGCAGCTGCTACTCCTCCACCATTATCTCAAAAGCAGGGACAGAGCCACGGTCTTTTGAAATATTTAACCCCACATATGATGAAATTCCTAACCCAACACGAGAAATGCGGGAGGTAAATCCGCCAGAACCTGACGATCCTTTTAATCCAGAGAAACGGGAAGTGGGGTGCAAAACCCGGCACCCCGAAAATGTACAACAGGGTCCCTCTACAGCAACCGGCGGACCCGACCCGGGATCAGAGCAGGGTGAACTCCAGCGTAAAGCCGTGCAACCCCTCCGACACAGCACAGCCCGCAGCGCCGGGCCGGGTCTGGCCGCAGCCCCAGCGGTCACCGCACCGGACGGGTCAGCGAACCGGACACTGCTGGAGCCTGTGGCTCCCCCCGGGCCGCGCCTGCCGCGCTCCGCCCCTTCCCGCCGGCGGGCTCCCCTCGCTCGGCAACCGGCAGCGCGGCGCGGCTCGGCCCCCCCGTTCCCGGCGCGCCCGCCCGGCCTAGCCTGTCACAGAAGCGGCGCGGCGGGAACCGTTTTCCTTCCAGTCAAGCCCTTGGCTGGAAAAAGTGTGTACAGCTCAGTTATTGCAGTAGAATTCCTAGGACAAGCAGCTGGCATTAGGTCACCGGGTGCCATCTACTGGCCCATGGAACACCCCTATATTCGTCATTCCAAAACAGTCTGCTAAATGGAGATTATTACAGGATCTGCAGGCTATATATGCAGTGATGAGCCCAATGGGGCCGCTACAGCCTGGTGTCCCTAAGCCAACTATGATCCCAGAAGATTGGCCTCTTTTTGGTATTGATTTAAAGGACTGTTTTTTTCAAATTTTTATTTTTTGCACCCTGATGATTGTGCCCATTTTGCATTTTCTGGGCCTTCAATTAACAACAGCAAACCTATGCGGCGATACCATTGGGTCGTTCTGCCACAGGGCATGATGAATAGCCCCACGATTTGCCAGATAGTCGTGGATGCAGCACTAAAAGAAGTACGGCAATCTTTTAAACAGATTTACTTATATCACTACATGGATGACATCCTCCTTGCTGCTGAAACACAAAATGTGCTGCTCACTACTTTGGCTGAATTAGAATCGTCATTAAAGACCTTCGGGTTACAGATAGCCCCGGAAAAGGTGCAGACAGAGCAGCCCTGGAAGTATCTAGGATGGAAACTTTTTACTTCAAGGGTTCCCACAACCATTGCGTATTGTTCACCAGATCACCACTCTTCATGATTTACAAAAATTATTAGGAACAGTTAATTGGGTACGACCCCTTTTGGGCATTACGACTGAACAGTTGTCCCCTCTATTTACCTTGTTGACAGGGGACTCAGATTGTTATCTTCTAGGAGATTGACACCAGAAGTGAAAACTTTCTTACAAAAAGTTTTGGATAAAATTGCAACTGCCTTTACTGCCAGAATTAATGTAAATTTACCAACAAATTTGTATATATTTTATGTGGGTTTTTTTATTTCCAGCCTTATGCTCTTTTAGGTCGGTGATGCGTTAATGCGCAGGAGTTGAAAACTCTGGAATGGCTCTTTTTGTCTCATACGCCCATGAAAACATTAACCACAAAGGTAGACATCATAGTGTCCTTAATAGCACAAGGTCGGATCGTTGTCAGCAATTGACAGAACGTGATCCTGATGCTATTTGATGAATCCATCATCTTTGAGAGATCCTGGAGGACAGGAGAGGTACCCGAGGACTGGAGAAAGGCCAATGTTACTCCAATCTTCAAAAAGCGCAAGAAGGAGGACCCAGGGAACTACAGGCCGGTCAGCCTCACCTCCATCCCAGGAAAGGTGATGGAGCAGCTCATCCTGGAGGTCATCAACAAGCAAGTGGAGGAAAAGAAGGTTATCAGAAGTAGTCAGCATGGATTCACCAAGGGGAAATCATGCTTGACCAATCTGATAGCTTTCTACGATGGCATGACTGGCTGGGTAGATGAGGGGACAGCCGTGGCTGTTGTCTACCTAGACTTCAGCAAGGCTTTCGACACTATCTCCCATGACATCCTCCTAGGGAAGCTGAGGAAGTATGGGCTGGATGAGTGGTCAGTGAGGTGGATTGAGAACTGGCTGAATGGCAGAACTCAGAGGGTTGTCATCAGCGGCGCTGAGTCTAGTTGGAGGCCTGTAGCTAGTGGTGTCCCCCAGGGGTCAGTACTGGGCCCAGTCTTGTTCAACTTCTTCATCAACGACCTGGATGAAGAGTTAGAATGTACCCTCAGCAAGTTTGCTGATGACACCAAACCGGGAGGTGTGGTAGACACACCGGAAGGCTGTGCTACCATTCAGCGAGAACTGGACAGGCTGGAGAGTTGGGCAGAGAAGAACCTGATGAGGTTCAACAAGGGCAAGTGCAGGGTCCTGCACCTGGGGAGGAACAACCCCATGCACCAGTACAGGCTTGGGGCGGACCTGCTGGAGTGCAGCTCTGTGGAGAGGAACCTGGGTGTCCTGGTGGACGAAAAGTTGACCATGAGCCAGCAGTGTGCCCTGGTTGCCAAGAAGGCCAATGGGATCCTGGGGTGCATTAGGAGGAGTGTGGCCAGTAGGTCGAGGGAAGTTCTCCTTCCCCTCTACACTGCCCTGGTGAGGCCTCATCTGGAGTACTGCATCCAGTTCTGGGCTCCCCACTGCAAGAAAGATGAGGAGCTACTGGAGAGAGTCCAGCGGAGGGCTATGAGGATGATGAGGGGCCTGGAGCATCTGTCCTACGAGGAAAGGCTGAGGGAGCTGGGCTTGTTCAGCCTGAAGAAGAGAAGGCTGAGAGGGGACCTAATAAATGCTTACAAATATCTGAAGGGTGGGTGTCAGGAGGATGGGGCCAAGCTCTTTTCAGTGGTGCCCACTGACAGGACAAGGGGCAATGGGCACAAACGGAAGCACAGGAAGTTCCGTCTGGAGATGAGGAAGAACTTCTTCCCTCTGAGGGTGACGGAGCCCTGGAACAGGCTGCCCAGGGAGGTTGTGGAGTCTCCTTCTCTGGAGATATTCAAGACCCTCCTGGACAAAGTCCTGTGCAGCCTGCTGTAGGTGACCCTGCTTTGGCAGGGGGGTTGGACTAGATGACCCACAGAGGTCCCTTCCAACACCAAACATTCTGTGATTCTGTAATATTTGGATTTATGTTATAAACTTGGTGTGCCTCTGTGTGTGTGTGGTCATGACTATAATTGGGTGATTTTATGTGTTTGTTGTCATAGTGTTTGTATTTATGTGATCTGGTGGATTTATTTGGTTTCTGTGATCTAACGGATTTGTGTGGACTAAGTAACTGCTTTTGTGTCTTCTGTTTTGGTAAGTTCTGCAGGTATTGATTATTTCCGGTTTCTGACTTTGGACTGTTGTATATGGATTCTGATTTATTGGCACTTCGGAAGCATTTAATGCAACAGGGAACAGATGTGGTGATGTTTGCAGATTTATGCTTTTATGTACATTAATTTTAGCCTATGTAGTTAATGAGTCATGCTTCTAGATACATTGATCTTAGCCTAGGTGATTAATATGGATACCCAATACTGAATGTTATGGATGTTTGTATGTGTGATGAGTATACCTATAACCCAAGCACAAATTTACTGAGCTCATATTATTGATATACCATTATTTTGACGCCTGACATGGTGGGATGCATCCCCTCCAATTGGCAACAATGATGTGTTGTGGTCAGGTGGTGCTTGGGTCCCACCATCCACACAGGAAGAAAATTGGATGCAAGTAAATCAGTCTACACCCATATGTTACATAACAGATTTGCCATAAATATGTACCATTCTCAGGCTAATTTGACCCTTCTTTACACCCGGGAGGTTATGGTATGCACTTCACATCTATATGTCTTTTCATTAGCATTTGTGTTCTTGTGTTTGTTTTTAGTGTTGCACTGTAGCGGTGCTGTTACTGGACCATAATGCCAATAGTGATGCTTACGCATGTCAATGTAGCGCTTGCTTTAAATTCATTAAATAAAAATGGGGGAGATGTAGAGGAACGGGACAAAAGCAGATTGCTGTAATAAACAGAAGAGAAAAATGCTGAAGTAAGCAGGACTTGTGGATGTGCTGAAGGAACCGAGTACATGATCAGGAGTTAAATAACAGCAGTTGTGTACTGTCAGCCAGCGCATGGACAGCGCGTGATCAGCAACCTTATTGCCTGACCTGGCGTGTGATATGGCTATGGATTGGACAGAAGTAGAACAGAGAACCTCATGCAAATAGCTGCCTGATCGGGATAGAAAGTTCCCAGGAACTAACATCCAGGTACGTGACCATTTGCACAAAGCCATGTTCACCTGGAATCACCTAATGCTTCCAGCGTCTCGAGAATCGCCTCCTATCCTAACTCATTTTCTGTCTTTACAGAATGCTGATATATGGCCTAAGGCAAAGGTGTTGGCATGGGATCTGCAATCGGGAGTTTGAACAGGCCCGTGGGAACTATTAATGTGGGGGCACGGGTATGCTTGTGTTTCCACAGATGTAGGACCTAAATGGCTCCCAGCGAAGTGCATTAAGCTGGCACTAAACAAGCAACAGGCAACCACAAAAGACCCTGAAGCGCCTGCTGAAGCATCAGAAGACATTTTGAGAGATAACACACTGTTTGATAGCAAGTGATTCGTTTGAGACTGTAAGGAGTTGTGTATCAGGCCACACTAAGCTGCAGTTATCTATATGTTTAGTCTGTAAGTGATGCTGCAGGTATATTATTGCACATGGTATACTTTGTAAAAAGCATTTGATTTATTTTAATGGCAATCAATGCATTTATCTGAATTGCACCTTAACACCATTGTGCATTCGCTGTAAAAGAATCAATACCATAAGTGAGAGCTATTCAATCCGCTATTTTTGCTGTAACACAGATTGGTATATAGGATGGAAATGATAACAATCCTCTTCAGCTTGATTGGGTGTATGCAAGCAATATGGGTGCCACCGCAACCAAAAACGAATGTGTGGGTCACGCTAGCGAATCTGAAAATACAAGATGCAATTTGCCTGTCCATTGCATCTCCAGGGAACCCCTTTTCAACATGCCTTGTTGGTGTCCCTTTGGATGCATGGCCCATACCACCGGCACTGACCAGTGTGGTCCCTCCGAACAACGGCAGCCAGTGATATGTGGGACCTATGGACTGCTTAACTGCCGTTGACACAATTAGAGCCTCAGGAAATAGTTACCTGACTCCATACCAGTGTACTTTTGTTTGTTTTTTAGCTATACAGGGAGAAATCAAACATGTGCATGGAGTGTTAATACATCGAATATTATATATCACAATGCAAGCGCTTGGTGCAACTATACCACAAGCAACATATCTAAATCGAGTAATCAACCACTTAATTTACCCCATGGAGTATTTCTCATTTCTGGGGATTGTGCTTGGCCGGCCATCCCATCCCATATAAAGGGAGGTCCCTGTAGTCTAGCGAGATTAACGCTTTTGACACCAAATCAGATCATGACAATTGGCTACTGAAATACACGATACCAAGGGAAAAGAGCAATTCATGCTTTTACCTCAGATTGCAAAGATAATATCGGATTTTGGAATAGTGGTGAAATAATCTCTGCATAATTTTTAGCTCTCGGGATTGCAGCCTCCCAGGCTCTAGCTACCCCGAAGGAAATTGGGATGTTGGCTAGCCAAGCAGACTAATGCTACTTCTCAGGCCTTAAGTAGTTTGCATTTAGATGTTGATTTGGTTAGACACGTGATGTTGCAAAATCGCGCAGCAATTGATTTTTTACTTTTAGCACAAGGGCATGGGTGTGAAGAATTTCAGGTTGATTGAGAACTGGCTGAATGGCAGAATTCAGAGGGTTGTCATCAGTGGCACTGAGGCTAGTTGGAGACAGGTAACTAGTGGTGTCCCCCAGGGGTCAGTACTGGGCCCAGTCTTGTTCAACTTCTTCATCAACGACCTGGATGAAGAGTTAGAGTGTACCCTCAGCAAGTTTGCTGATGACACCAAACTGGGAGGTGTGGTGGATACACCGGAAGGCTGTGCTACCATTTAGCGTGACCTGGACAGGCTGGAGAGTTGGGCAGAGAAGAACCTGATGAGGTTCAACAAGGGCAAATGCAGGGTCCTGCACCTGGGGAGGAACAACCCCATGCATCAGTACAGGCTTGGGGCAGACCTGCTGGAGAGCAGGTCTGCGGAGAGGGACCTGGGCGTCCTGGTGGACGAAAAGTTGACCATGAGCCAGCAGTGTGCCCTGGCTGCCAAGAAGGCTAATGGGATCCTGGGGTGCATTAGGAGGAGTGTGGCCAGTAGGTCGAGGGAAGTTCTCCTTCCCCTCTACACTGCCCTAGTGAGGTCTCATCTGGAGTACTGTGTCCAGTTCTGGGCTCCCCAGTTCAAGAAAGATGAGGAGCTACTGGAGAGAGTCTAGAGGAGGGCTACAAGGATGATGAGGGGCCTGGAGCATCTGTCCTACAAGGAAAGGCTGAGGGAGCTGGGCTTGTTCGGCCTAAAGAAGAGAAGGCTGCGAGGGGACCTAATATATGCTTATAAATATCTCAAAGGTGGGTGTCAGGAGGATGGGGCCAAACTCTTTTCAGTAGTGCCCAGCAGCAGGACAAGGGGCAACGGGCACAAACTGAAGCACAGGAAGTTCCGTCTGAAGATGAGGAAGAACTTCTTCCCTCTGAGGGTGACGGAGCCCTGGAACAGGCTGCCCAGGGAGGTTGTGGAGTCTCCTTCTCTGGAGATATTCAAGACCCTCCTGGACAAAGTCCTGTGCAGCCTGCTGTAGGTGACCCTGCTTCGGCAGGAGGGTTGGACTAGACGACCCACAGAGGTCCCTTCCAACCCCTACGATTCTGTGATTCTCTAATTTGATGGTATGTGTTGTAGGAATCTCTCCGATGACTCAGAATCTATTCACCGTAGCCTTCAGCGACTGAAAGAGAAAGTTAAAAAGCTGCAGATTGATGATGGATGGGGTTGGATAGAAAGTCTTTTTATGGATTGGGGAATCACAGAATCACAGAATCACAGTGGTTGGCTTAAAGGTTTGATAAAGATTGGGTTAATTCTATTGTGTGTTATCTGTGGCCTACTTCTCATCATTCCATGTTTGCTATCCTGTCTGCAAAGGGCCCTGCAGAGGATGGTAAACACTGCATTTTTGGTAGAAAAACAAAAAGGGGGAGATGTGGGAATCAGCTGGGCCGCGGGCGGCCTTGACGATCTTGATGGAATAGAGCCATATCTATGAGCTAATTATTTTGTGCACCTGTGGTAGAAAAACAGGAGGAAAGGAATGAAGAAACAGCATGGGAAAATCCAACTCTTTGATAAGCATGATGGTTGTGTGAACGGATGCATGATGACGAATCAGAAGAACAAAGGAACTACATGCCAAAAGACCCTCACCAATGAGACTCTGGGGGTGGGGGACAAGGGGTTATAAAAATGTTATGATTAACCAATAAACTGCTGCTGTTTCTGCTTTACTTTTGCTTGCTTTTGCTTGCTTTGTGACTGCCATGACTTATTGTGGCGTGCTGCCACAAACAGGCTCACTAGAGATGAGCCCAGGTGTGACATGCCAGGGTTGGCAGTGAGATCGATAACCCAGCTGAAGTGCATCTACACCAATGCACGCAGCATGGGCAATAAACAGGAGGAGCTGGAAGCCATTGTGCAGAAGGACAGCTATGACTTGGTTGCCTTCACAGAAATATGGTGGGATGACTCTCATGACTGGAGTGCTGCGATGGATGGCTATAAGCTCTTCAGAAGGGATAGGCGAGGAAAGAGAGGTGGTGGGGTGCCTCTGTATGTTAAGGACTGCTTCGATTGTATAGAGCTCAACAATTGTGAGAACAAGGTCAAATGCTTATGGGTAAAGATGAGGGGGAAAGCCAACAAGGCAGACATCCTGCTGGGAGTCTGTTATAGACCACCCAATCAGGATGAAGAGGTAGGTGAAGCATTCTACAAGGGGCTGGCAGAAGTCTCACAATCACTAGCCCTTGTTCTCGTGGGGGACTTTAACTTACCGGACATCTGCTGGAAATACAACACAGCAGAGAGGAAACAGTCTAGGAGGTTCCTGGAGTGTGTGGAAGATAACTTCCTGATGCAGCTGGTAAGTGAGCCTACCAGGGGGTGGTGCCTCACTTGACCTGCTGTTTACTAACAGAGAAGGACTGGTGGGAGATATGGTGGTCGGAGGCCATCTTGGGCTTAGCGACCATGAAATGATAGAGTTCTCGGTTCGAGGTGAAGTTAAGAGGGGAGTCAGCAAAACCACCACCATGGACTTCCGGAGGGCAGGCTTTGGCCTGTTCAGGATGCTGGTTGAGAGGGTCCCCTGGGAGAGAGTAGTGAAGGGCAAAGGGATCCAGGCAGGCTGGACATTCTTCAAGGAGAAAGTCTTAAAGGCACAGGAGCAGGCTGTCCCCATGTGCCGCAAGACAAACTGGCGGGGAAGACGACCGGCCTGGCTGAACAAGGAGCTCTCGCTGGGACTCAGGAAAAAAAGGAGGGTCTACCACCTATGGAAAAAAGGGCAGGCGACTCAAGAGGAGTACAGGGGTCTCGTTAGGTCGTGCAGAGAGGAAATTAGAAAGGCAAAAGCCCAACTAGAACTCAGACTGGCCACTGTTGTAAGGGACAACAAAAAATGCTTTTACAAATACATCAACCACAAAAAGAGAGCCAAGGAGAGTCTCCATCCCTTATTGGATGCAGGTGGGGGAACATTGTCAACAAGGATGAGGAAAAGGCTGAGGTACTTAATGCCTTCTTTGCCTCAGTCTTTAATAGTCAGACTGGTTATTCCCAGGGTAGTCAGCTCCCAGTGCTGGAAGACAGGGAAGGAGAGCAGAACAAACCTCCCATAATCCAGGAGGAAGCAGTTAACAACCTGCTATGCCACCTGGACACTCACAAGTCTATGGGGCCGGATGGGATCCACCCGAGAGTGCTGAAGGAACTGGCGGAGGAGCTGGCCAAGCCACTCTCCACCATCTATCAGCAGTCCTGGCTGACACGGGAGGTCCCAGATGACTGGAGGATCCCCAATGTCACACCCATCTACAAGAAGGGCCGGAAGGAGTATCCCTGTCAGCCTGATCTCGATGCAAGGGAAGATTATGGAGTGGTTCATCCTGAGTGCACTCACTAGGCATGTGAAGGACAAGCAGGGGATCAGGCCCAGCCAGCATGGGTTCATGAAAGGCAGGTCCTGCTTGACCAACCTGATCTCCTTCTATGACCAGGTGACCCACCTAGTGGATGAGGGAAAGGCTGTTGTTGGGGTTGATGTAGCTTGAGAATTAGCATGACTAGGCCGCTTAAGCAAAACAGCATAACTGAACAGGCCGCTGGAAAGGACAGCTAAGAATAGCAATTGAGAAAGTGCTGACAGTGCACATGATGTGGATTAGCAAAAACAGGATATGTTCAAGGACGTGGAGGCGGTCTGTTGCTATTGGCATCAATGCATAGTTACCAATCATAAGGGAATATGGGGCGCGTGAACAGCGTGTGATTTATGTCTGTAGCCTATCCGAATAAGCGTGATCGCGCGTACAGATATGAAAAATGTATATAACCACGCAAGTGGAGCAATAAAGTTGAATTGACTGTGCATTGTATCAATGTGTAAGCATCGTTCCTGTTCCTGCACGAATGCTGATCGCGGCATTGTGGTGACCCCGACGTGATACCACAAGGCAGCCGAAGAACGCAGGGGACTGCTGGCCAGGCTTCCTGAGAGAGGCAGAAGCGGATCCGTGACATGCCGGGGGGGCGTGAACATCGGCAGTATGGGTTCCACTGTATCAGTGGTAGAAAATGCGGCGTTGAAAAGCCTGCTAAAATTGGCGGAACGAGCCGACGCTTAGTTAACTCAGGGAGAGATATCAGCACTATTATTGTGGTGCTGCTGACGAAAGCTGATAACAACAACGGATCAGCTGTTCGATCTGTATGCATGGCAGAGAGTCGGGGTGGACTTGTGGGACTCTGTGCAGGTCTGAAACAAAGAGGCGCAACAATTAGCCCCCGTTTTCTGAGCTGTCAAAAGTATGATTGCCGATATGAATGGCAACGCCACTGTGGCTGCAGCCGCTGCGAGAGCCGTTTATGCAGTCGGTCAACCCACTGGAGAGTGTCAAGATCCCTTTATGGTGCCGTCGCCCCGGGCTTATCCAGTTCGTCCTAGTGAAAAGGAATTTCGGGGAGGACCGAGTATTGATTTGGGAGACTGGGCACCAGCGTCACCCCCTTCTCCCTTGCCACCTACAGCTCAACTACTACCGGAGAATGTGCCACTTCCGGACTCTGATCTTCAAGCAATGGATACTGACCCGCCCAAAGGGCCAACTTCGCTATTATACCAAAAGACTGATAAAAGTAAACTTATGGATGCATTGACAAAGCTGTTGGATGAGATGCAACGAGTGGATAAAGGATCCCGTAAAGCCGCGATTAAAGAGGCATATCGAAAGGCTCACGAGGCCATAAAGGATGGTTTGCGTGCGGTCGAGCAGCAGATATGTGGGGAGCCGGATGGGGTCAGGGAGGTGACTTCAGGGGAACCAAACAATAGAAGCATTAATGAAAGTGCGCCGCCAGAACTTTCGCAACAGCGCTGGGTTAGGATAATGCTAGAAGACGGGGGAATGGGCTTGGCTGACGCTGATCACTATTTACGGAGTAAATACGGCAAGGGGGTGGGGGATGAGGAACGTGAGGCATGGAAGAGGGGGGGCAAGGTGGAGGGAGCAAGGAGGGAGGGCATCCAGTGCCCAAAGGCTTGATTGTGCGTGGGGTGGGGATAGTATAGCAGAGTCCGGCGGGAGAGAAGGTAATATTGCGAGCGCTGGAGGTCAAGACGGAAGCGGGACACCCCCAATACGTGACCCTAATTTTAATATGGGACAACGATGGAGGGGGGTAATAGAAAATGCTGTAATTGAAGGACAAATGCTACCAAACAGTTTAACAGCGTTCCCGGTGTTTACGCAAGGGAATCAACGGGTATGGGCTCCTTTCGATTGGAAAACTGTTAGTCATTTACAAAAAACCGTAATGAACTATGGTTTGGATAACAAGCAAATTATGGCTGTTAAAAATTTTATCCTCACACGAGTGGGTTACACTAGGTATTGCTTTATTCACAACTCAGAGTTGGGCCATCACCTCAGCGAGTGGCAAAGCTTAACTCGCTAGACCAGTTTATATAAATTTATTAAACAAACTACATCAAGGCTAGAATCTTCATAAGTTTCCTAAGCAACCGTTCCATTCCTTTGAGTACATCATTTATTAAGTTCTTTCTATTCTTCTGTCTTCGTAGAATTCTCCCTCGCTGGTTTCAGGCCTTGCTTGGTTTCAGGGTCGTCTCGGCTTCTCTTGTGAATTCTGTTTGATACAATCCATACAATTGATTTCTATCCCAATTGCACACATACACATTGTATGATTTCTTAACACAGCTGTGTCTACACAGCTGAGTGTACGTTCTAGTTCTATGATTTTATTCTATTCTATAACCAATCTCTAACAATGACGCTGGTTACCACCTTTTTAAAAATCAGACATTAGTGCCAGCTGATGCCCGAGCCTTGTTAGAATTGGTGTTGCCCCCCACTGCCTTTATGTTGTGGAAGGATAAGTGGCGGGATAAATGTGAGGTTGCACTGATGCAAAACCTTCGACTAGGTGCTGGTGATCCTTTACGTCTAGTCACGCTAGACCAGCTCATGGGCATTGGCGCTTTCTGGGAGGAGGCGACACAAGCGGCGTTACATCCTCGAATATTGCAACAGTCACAGGGCTTAGCCCTGGCCACCCTAAGTGAATTGCCACAGACTGGAAAGCCTGTATTACCTTATACGCAGATTCGTCAGGGTCCTGATGAATTGTACATGCAGTCTATAGACCGATTAAAGGAAGCATTAGATGCGGCACCAAATCTGCCAAGTGAAGCAAAAAGTGCAGTAGGAAAGGATTTAGCTTTTCAAAATGCCAACACTCAATGTCAACAGATAATTGCATCCCTACCTAGTGGGTCTACCCTTAGTCAGTACGTGGAGGCTTGTTCCCGGTTACCTCGCTTAGCGGAGGAAAGAGAGAAGGCCAGAATATATGCGGCTGCTATGGCCACTACTTTACGACCTGCCATGCAAATGGGGAAAGGGGATCGAGGTGTTAAAGCAAAGACTGGTTGCTTTATTTGCGGAAAGGGAGACCATTACAAAAGAAACTGTCCCCAAAAGAAGAAGAAAGAGGTGGTAGCTGGCGGATTTGCAGGGACATGCCATAAATGTGACAAGTTTGGGCATAAAGCAGCTCAATGCAGGTCGCGGTTCAAAAAGGATGGCACCCCCTTGTCGGGAAACGGGCAGAGCAGCGCCAGGATGGGGGGGTGCGAGGACAAGAAAGTTCCCCACAGCTATGGCTGTCTCGACGAGCTCCGAGCCGCCACAAGCGGCTCCGCTGGAGTCGATCTGGCCGTGGGACAAGACATCACTATAGAAGATGATAAGGTGCATGTCGTCCCCTCGGTAGCCACAGGACCTTTAGGTCATGGGCTGAGTGCATTGTTGGTGGGGCGATCCTCTGCATCTAGACAGGGAATTTTTGTCCTACCAAGGGTAATTGATGCAGATTTCACAGGCCCAATAGGGATTACGTTAAAGGTATTCACGCCACCATTAACCATCAAACGAGGCAGCAAGGTTGCCCAACTGATTCCTTTTATTGCTCAGGTCCCCCTAACTGACCCTAACTATAGGGGAAGTGACACCTTTGGCTCAAGTGGACCCCCCTTGGTGGCATTCGTACAATGTCTTTCCACAGAACAGCCCATAAGAAAGATCAGTATTAAAGGACCGAACGGCATTGTACTAAAAGACCAGGAAATGTTGTTAGACTCCGGAGCGGATGTTACTATAATTCCGAGGGCCCAATGGCCGGAGTCATGGCCATTGACAGTAGTGTCGGGCATGGTGACAGGAATCGGTGGTGCAACAGCGACACAAATGAGTACTGCGTTGATTACCTTTGTAGACCAAGATGGTAAGTTGCTGGCACGAGCGTGCCCTTTTGTTCTGAACACTACTATCTGGCTATTAGGCAGAGACATATTATTACAATGGGGTTGTGTCATTCAGATGCCTTTTTGACAGTGGCCATTGAAGCGAGTGCATCCGGGCCTACACTGAAGCTCACAAGGTTGACAGAAAAGCCGATCTGGGTGCACCAATGGCCGCTGTCTATCGAAAAACTCGCCCATCTCCAAGAATTGGTGGATGAACAAGTGAAGTTGGGGCACTTGGTCCCGTCCACTAGTCCTTGGAATACTCCTGTGTTTACCATTCAGAAAAAGTCCGGAAAATGGAGACTCTTACAAGACCTAAGAGCACTTAATGCAGTAATGTAGCATACGGGGCCACTACAACCTGGACTGCCATCACCAGCTATGATACCTGAACACTGGGATATCCTGATCCTAGATTTGAAGGATTGTTTTTTTACCATCCTGTTACATCCGGACGATTGTGAAAAGTTTGCATTTACAGTACCCGCCATTAACAGAGCATCACCCACAAAGCGGTACCAATGGGTAGTGCTACCACAAGGTATGAAAAACTCACCAACAATGTGCCAATGGTATGTGGATTTTGCGCTGCAACCTTTCCGATGATCTCATCAGGAACTAATTTTGTATCATTACATGGATGACTTATTATTGGCCTCACGATGTCCAGTCCAAGATGACAGTGTTCTGGAATTAAAGGGGATGTGTGAAGATTGGGGTTTAGTGGTGGCTCCCGAAAAGATTCAGCGACAACCCCCATGGAAATATTTGGGCATGACTTTAACTGAAACCGTGATTAGGCCGCAAAAGTTGACTGTACGTGCTGACAACGTCAAAACCCTTAATGATGTCCAAAAGTTGGTGGGAGACCTTCAATGGATTCGGAACGTTTGTGGAAAAATCCAATACGAATTTACAGCCCCTGTATGAACTATTGCAGGATGGAAAGGATCCTTACGAACCATGCCAATTAACACAACCAGCAGAGGCAGCACTCCAAGTTATCGCGCAGAAGATTTCACACGGTTCTATCTCCCAGATACTTGAAGGCTCCCCGATCCGGTTATATATCTATGACTCTCGGGAAGAGATCATTGGGATATTGGCTCAATGGCGGGAGCAACAATCAGACCCATTATGCATCCCGGAATGGATTTTCGGTCCTAGCCATTTCAGACGAACTGTGACCACAAGGATTGAGGCTATTGCGGCTATAATCCATAAAGGATGCCAACGAGCAAAAATTATTGCTGGAGCTGTACCACACCAAGTAATAATGCCACTCACATCCCAATTGGTCGCACAGTTTTGTCAAACCAGTGATGAATTTGCGGCGGCCGTATTGAACCAACCGTTTGTAATAGATAATCACTACCCGTGTCACCCATTGTTTAAGACATGTTTACGGTTGTTGCCACGGAATACTGTGACTGATTGCCTGCTAGACGCATTGACAGTGTTTACGGATGCGAGCAGCAAATCGAAGCGTGCTGGGTTTGTGTGGCAACTACATGGCTACTGGTACTCGCACAGCCTTGTGGCGGAAAGATCTGCTCAAATTTTAGAACTTTTAGCAGTAGTGGAAGTACTGAAATGGTGGCCTCAACAACCTCTTAATATTGTGATTGACTCGCTATATGTTGTTGGTATTGTCCAAAGGTTACATTTTGCATTTATCGGTAAGATACAAAACCCATTGCTGTTCATTGTGATCACAGAATCACAGAATCACAGAATGGTAGGGGTTGAAAGGGACCTCTGTGGGTCATCTAGTCCAACCCTTCTGTCAAAGCAGGGTCACCTACAGTAGACTGCACAGGACCTTGTCCAGGCGGGTCTTGAATATCTCCAGAGAAGGAGACTCCACAACCTCCCTGGGCAGCCTGTTCCAGTGCTCCGTCACTCTCAGAGGGAAGAAATTCTTCCTCATGTTCAGACGGAACTTCCTCTGCTTCAGTTTGTGCCCATTGCCCCTTGTCCTGTTGCTGGGCACTACTGAAAAGAGCTTGGCCCCATCCTCCTGACACCTACCTTTGAGATATTTGTAAGTATATATTAGGTCCCCTCGCAGCCTTCTCTTCTTCAGGCTGAACAAGCCCAGCTCGCTCAGCCTCTCCTCGTAGGAGAGATGTTCCAGTCCCCTCATCATCCTTGTAGCCCTCCGCTGGACTCTCTCCAGTAGCTCCTCATCTTTCTTGCAGTGGGGAGCCCAGAACTGGACGCAATACTCCAGATGAGGCCTCACTAGGGCAGTGTAGAGGGGAACTCAGTTATGGTACGTGCTTCAACAGCGGCAAGAACCACTATTTGTAGCTCATATTAGAAGTCATACTTCCATTCCTGGGGGTCTAACAGAAGGTAAATACCGTGCGGACCAACTAGTGATGGCCACTCCCATACAACTGTCCACAAACTTTGATGCTGCACGAGCAGCGCATGATTTTTTCCATCAGTCTGCGGCGGCGCTGCAACGACAGTATGCGCGTGCTGTTGTTGCAGCCTGCCCTGACTGTGCGAGACTCACTCCTATACAGGATGGTGGTGTAAATCCTCGGGGTCTACAGCCCAGAAAAATTTGGCAAACCGACGTGACCGAGTTCCCCCAATTTGAGCCTTTGAAGTACATCCATGTCTCTGTCGATACGTGTTCGGTGGCCACATGGGCAACGGCAGCTACTTCTACCAATGCCAAAGCAACCCAACGACATTGGGCGCAAGCCTTTGCTGTGTTGGGAGTACCTGAACAAATTAAAACTGATAATGGCCCAGCCTACAGGTCTCAGGTGGTGGCCCGTTTCCTTCAGCGGTGGGGTGTTAAGCATGTACGGGGCATCCCATACAACTCCACCGGTCAAGCTATTGTTGAGCATTCCCATCGCTTACTAAAGGATCATTTAAATATTTTAAAAAAGGGGGGAGAGCAATCCCCGACAGACTGTCTACACAAAACCCTTTTTGTCCTGAATTGGTTGAATGTCTGAGGAGGTCATAGTGACCCCCCAGCTGTTCGGCACAGGGGAACAAACAAAAATGTCCATGACAATGATGTGGTGTTAGTAATGGTATTCCGCCCGGATAAAGGGGTTTGGGAAGGTCCAGTACGACTACTCACTTGGGGGAGGGGATATGCTTGTGTTTCTACAGATAACGGACAGACGGAGTGGGTGCCGGCAAAATGGATCAAGCCCATCTTGAATGAACAAGGAAGAAGAAGGGGAGGTGATAAAGAGACGGTGGGCCTGGTTAACAAAGATGCTAACCCCATGGTTGAAGGCGCTACACCCTAACAACGTACAGCTGTTATCAGTACTACCTGACGACACCGCCTTTTTCATAGGGTTACAACATAGACAGTTCACGACGCAGCAACAGCAGCAGTTGGAGAGCGCTTGTCCACGTCACGGGTACCAATGTAGACCGTGGATACGACTATGGTGCCCGTGGTGTGACAGTGGACATCGGAGGGTAGTTTTTCTTAGCGATAAGGACAATCATTGGTTATGCCCGAGATGTAGTACATATATTGACCGGTATTCATATCAGGACGGTTTCAAAGAACTATTGGGTTGTCCCACTGAATCCTTACCTGGTGCACGATTGTTTGGGCTGGAGAGAACCCGACAGCAATACAACTTAGAATTGGCAATAGGGCTAATTGAAAATTTGGAATCCCGTTCGACTGCCGCATTAGTATTCCGATTGTTGAAACTTTACTGTAAGAAACATAACAGAGAGGTCACTCGAATAATAGGCGTTGAGTGTGGTCTGGGAGTATTAGTCCCGCGAAGCTGGCAGCTAACAGATAAAGAATGGGAGGGTCAAAAGAAACGATGGCAGTGCTCTTGGTGTTGCTAATGATAGCTGTAGTAGGGGTACAGAGTCACCTCCTAACACCTTGGGACACCACCAATATTTGGGTCACTCTAATGAGAACGCTGAATCGAACAACCTTTTGTGCCTCTATGGCTACTCCAAAACAACCATTTCACACGTGTCTCGTAGGTGTCCCACTGGAAAATGTCTCAGTTGTCCTGGAAAAAATTAAATCTCCATTAATAAGGGGCAAGTGTTCTAATCTTTTGGCATGTGTGGATAGCTGGGACATTTGGGACGATTGTCTGCCTGTAGCATCACATGAGCCACAAGAACTGAGTATATTGGGAAGTGTCAACATGAGTGCCTGCTTGTTCTTTAAATTCAAAAACACAGCAGAGCGCCCAGAGTATTTCAAAAAATGGTACCAACACCATCGACCCGATGGCCCGATCTGCCGACCGGACCCATCCCACAGGGAAGTCTGCTGCCTCCCTGGGGCCCGGGTTAGGGATGTTGCGAAGAAACTCCCTGGTCTGGTGCGGCCTTCTGATTACTACCCCCTCTTGGTAATGCAGGTTGGCGGGGACGAGGTAGCAGAAAGAAGTCCCAAGGCCATCAAAAGGGACTTCAGGGCACTAGGGCGACTGGTTGCGGGATCAGGGGCGCAGGTGGTGTTTTCCTCCATCCCATCAGTGGCAGGGGACAGCACTGAAAGGGGCAGGAAAACTCACCTGGTTAACAGGTGGCTCAGGGACTGGTGCCATCGGTCAAATTTTGGCTTTTTTGATCATGGGGAGGTATACACAGCACCGGGCCTGCTGGCAACAAGTGGAGCTCAGCTATCACAAAGGGGGAAAAGAATTCTTGGCCACGAGCTGGCGGGGCTCATTGAGAGGGCTTTAAACTAGGTTCGAAGGGGGAAGGGGATATTGCCCAGCTCACTAGGGATGAGCCCAGGCTTGGAGTGCCAAGGCCAGGGGTGAGATTGACAGCCCAGCTCAAGTGTGTTTACACCAATGCACGTAGTATGGCCAATAAACAGGAGGAGCTGGAAGCCATTATACAGCAGGACGGCTATGACTTGGTCGCCATCACAGAAACGTGGTGGGACAACTCGCATGACTGGCATGCTGTCATAGATGGCTACAGACTCTTTAGGAAAGACAGGTCAACAAGGAGAGGTGGGGGAGTTGCTCTATATGTGAGGGAGCAACTGGAATGCATTGAGCTTGGCCTGGGGGCAAGTGAAGAAGGAGTTGAAAGCTTGTGGGTTAGAATTAAGGGACAGGCTCACACGGGTGACATTACGGTGGGTGTATACTACAGGCCACCTGACCAGGAGGAGGAGGTTGATGAAGCCTTATACAGGCAGCTGCAAGCAGCCTCACAGTCACAGGCTCTGGTTCTCATGGGGGACTTCAACCACCCTGACATCAGCTGGGAGGACCATACAGCTAGGCAGGCGCAATCCAGGAGGTTCCTACAGAGCATCGATGATAACTTTCTGATGCAAGTGGTGGAGGAACCAACAAGGAAAGGCGCGCTGCTGGACCTCGTGTTAACAAACAAGGAGGGACTGGTGGAGGACGTGAAGGTTGGAGGTAGACTCGGCTGCAGTGACCATGAAATGGTCGAGTTCAGGATCCTGCGTGGAGGAAGCAGGGCGATAAGCAGGATCAAAACCCTGGACCTCAGGAGGGCTGACTTTGCCCTCTTCAAGGAGCTACTGGGAGGAATCCCGTGGGCCAGGGCTCTCGAAGGCAGGGGGGTCCATGAGTGCTGGTCGCTCTTTAAACAACACTTCTTCCATGCACAGGAGCAATGCATCCCCCTGAGAAAGAAATTTAGCAAAGGAGGCAGGAGACCTGCATGGTTAAACAAGGAGCTTCTAGCGGAGATCAGGCAGAAGAGAAAGGTGCATAGAATGTGGAAAGAGGGACAGGCCACTTGGGAAGAGTACAGAAACGTAGTGAGAGCATGCAGGGATGCGACGAAGAAGGCCAAGGCTCACCTGGAATTGAAGCTGGCAAGGGATGTCAAAAACAACAAGAAGGGCTTCTTCAACTACATCAGCAGCAAAAGGAAGGCTAGGGACAACGTGGGGCCGCTGCTGAATGAGGCGGGTGTCCTGGTGACGGAGGATGCGGAGAAGGCAGAGCTAATGAATGCCTTCTTTGCTTCAGTCTTCAGTGCTAAGACTGGCCCTCAGGAATCCCAGGCCCGGGAGGTAAGAGAAGAAGCCTACAGAGAGGACGACTTTCCCTTGGTCGAGGAGGACTGTGTGAGGGATCGCTTAAGCGATCTGGATGTCCACAAATCCATGGGCCCCGATGGAATGCACCCACGAGTGCTGAGGGAGCTGGCGGATGTCATTGCTGAGCCACTCTCCATCATCTTTGAGAGGTCCTGGAGGACTGGAGAGGTGCCCGAGGACTGGAGAAAGGCCAATGTCACTCCAATCTTCAAAAAGGGCAAGAAGGAGGACCCAGGGAACTACAGGCCGGTCAGCCTCACCTCCATCCCGGGAAAGGTGATGGAGCAGCTTATCCTGGAGGCCATCATCAAGCAAGTGGAAGAAAAGAAGGTTATCAGGAGTAGTCAGCATGGATTCACCAAGGGGAAATCATGCCTGACCAATCTGATAGCTTTCTACGACGACATGACTGGCTGGGTAGACGAAGGGAGAGCTGTGGATGTTATCTACCTTGACTTCAGCAAGGCTTTCGACACAGTCTCCCATGATATCCTCCTGGGGAAGCTGAGGAAGTGTGGGCTGGATGAGTGGTCGGTGAAGTGGATAGAGAACTGGCTGAATGGCAGAACTCAGAGGGTTGTCATCAGCGGCGCTGAGTCTAGTTGGAGGCTGGTGATAAGTGGTGTCCCTCAGGGGTCAGTACTGGGCCCAGTCTTGTTTAACTTCTTCATCAACGACCTGGATGAAGAGTTAGAATGTACCCTCAGCAAGTTTGCTGACAACACCAAACTGGGAGGTGTGGTAGATACACCAGAAGGCTGTGCTGCCATTCAGCGTGACCTGGATAGGCTGGAGAGCTGGGCAGAGAGGAACCTGATGAGGTTCAACAAGGGCAAGTGCAGGGTCCTGCACCTGGGGAGGAACAACCTCATGCACCAGTACAGGCTTGGGGTGGACCTGCTGGAGAGCAGCTCTGCGGAGAGGGACCTGGGTGTCCTGGTGGACGACAGGTTAACTATGAGCCAGCAGTGTGCCCTTGCTGCCAAGAAGGCCAATGGGATCCTGGGGTGCATCAAGAAGAGTGTGGCCAGCAGGACGAGGGAGGTTCTCCTTCCCCTCTACACTACCCTGGTGAGGCCTCATCTGGAGTACTGTGTCCAGTTCTGGGCTCCCCAGTTCAAGAAGGATGAAGAGCTACTGGAGAGAGTCCAGCGGAGGGCTACAAGGATGGTGAGGGGACTGGAACATCTCCACTACGAGGAGAGGCTGAGGGAACTGGGCTTGTTCAGCCTGAAGAAGAGAAGGCTGCGAGGGGACCTTATAAATGCCTACAAATATCTGAAGGGTGGGTGTCAGGAGGATGGGGCCAAGCTCTTTTCAGTGGTGTCCAGTGACAGGACAAGGGGCAATGGGCACAAACCGAGGCACAGGAAGTTCCGTCTGAACATGAGGAGGAACTTCTTCTCTCTGAGGGTGACGGAGCACTGGAACAGGCTGCCCAGGGAGGTTGTGGAGTCTCCTTCTCTGGAGATATTCAAGACCCGCCTGGACAAGGTCCTGTGCAGCCTGCTGTAGGTGACCCTGCTTCGGCGGGGGGGTTGGACTAGATGACCCACAGAGGTCCCTTCCAACCCCTACTATTCTGTGATTCTGTGATTCTGTGATCGACGTCACTCCTACTAGTTTAATATTTCGAAATGAAACGTTATGGTGTAATGAGACGAAGCAAAATAGGACACATGGTGCCCCTGGGGTAGCGTTACCGCGCCAGTTACCCTCGGGTGTCTTTTTAATATGTGGAGATAGGGCATGGCAAGGCATTCCTTCCGGAGTGGTGGGAGGTCCCTGTTCGATCGGCAGATTAACGATACTAACCCCGAACGTCACCATGATACTAAATCATACTCACATGAAAGGATTTCGGAAAAAACGCAGCGTGGTGGGGAGCGATTGCTCAGACAATATTGAGTTATGGAACAGAGGAGAGATTATAGCCGTCAGTTTGTTCCTGCCCCAAGTTGCTAGTGCAAAGGCATTGGCAGAATTAAACAAAATGGCTTGATGGCTTGGCAAACAGACCAACTTGACAACTATGGTGTTAAGATGGCCACGGATTTAGATTCAGTAAGACACGCAACCCTACAAAATAGGGCAGTGATAGATTTCCTGTTATTGGCACAAGGACACGGGTGTCAAGATTTTGATGGGATGTGTTGTATGAATTTGAGCGATAATTCACAATCAATCCATAAAAGTATAAAAGAGCTGATGGAGCGTACTAAGTTACAGATTGATAACGGGTAGGGTTGGCTGAATAACCTTCTTGGTGGATGGGGAATTTCTGTACGGGTTTGCAACTACTGGATGAATATCCTGAACAATTTGATTAATAGACCTTAAATCCTGGACCAATTGATAAGTTTTCCCATCTGCCTTTTTAACTAGCAAGATGGGGGTGTTATATTCTGATTCACATTATCTTAACAGACCACATTTTACAAATTTCTCAAAAATTGGCATTAACCTAATTCTAGCTTCTAGTTTCAAAGGATATTGGTTTTGCCTTACAGGCTTTGCTCTTGCTTTGAGTTCAGGTTTTACCGGTTCAGCATTCTTAGCTTTACCAGGGACTTCTGCAGCCCATACGAGGGGTATTACTGCATTTTCCACTTCTTTTGGAATACCGGTTCCTAAAGTTTTGTCTTCCTGCAATAGGGACACAGTTGCTTGTACAAGTTTAGATTCAGGAATTAATACATCGACCTCCCCGTCTTTAAATTGTATTACCGCCTCCAATTTTTCTAACAAATCTCGCCCTAGCAAGGGTTTCGGAGCCCCTGGTAAATAGAAGAATTTATGTGTTCCCCACTGTTATTTTAATTTTAAATGTTAAAGGCTTGAAGAATGGCCTAGTTTCAGCATTACCAGTCACACCAACAACTTTGATTTTCTTGTTACTAAGTTCAAAATCTTTTTCATTCAAAACTGAATAAGCAGCTCCCGTGTCTACTAAGAATTCTATTGTTAGGGATTGATTATAGAGAAGATTGATTATGGCTATAGAATAGAATAAAATCATAGAACTAGAACATAGACTCTATTGTGTGAATACAGGTGTGCTAAGAAACCATATGATCAGCTCTCAATTGTCCCCTGTATAGGCCTTATCATGGTTGGGTTAAAAACCAACTGACCTAGCATAAGATAAAAATAAGAAGGTGTAACAAGATTAATGTCATTGGTCAATAGGTTAAATTTTAGAAACAGGAGTAAGTGTAATAGAACATCTTGAAGTCTCTCAAAGTCTTTCTCAGGAATGTACCAAACAGAATTCACAGAAGAAGATGGACAGACGACGACCCCGAGATGACCCTGAAACCAAGCGGGACCTGAAACCAGCAAGGGAGAATTCTACTAAGACAGAAGAATAGAGAGAACTTAATAAATGATGTACTTAAAGAAACGGAATGGTTTGTTGGGGAACCACGGCCATGTGGTGAGCCCTCCAGATACTCTGGGCCTGACTCTTGATAGCCGGTAATGGAGCAGGCATCAAGGTCACAATGAGGAACAATGAGGCCTGCATTAACCGCGATTAGCAAGAAAAACAAGATCCTGAGGAGGGGTTTGATGCGCGTGACTGATAGCATCGCACGAATCAGAGACTGAGAAGTACATGTGAACAGCGCATGGACAGTGCATGCATCCAATCATGTTAGAGCTATCGCGTGGCAAGGAACTACATAAACATGGGTTTGTAGCGCAATAAACTGGCTTTGTCTGATCATATTGATCCTATGACGAGTCCTTAATCCCACCGCGACACGGAATGGTTGCTTAGAAACTTATGAGGATTCTAGACTTGATGTAATCAGTTTAAGAAATGTATATAAACTGGTCTAGCGAGTTGAGCTTTGCCACTCACTGAGGTGACGGCCCAACTCTGAGTTGTGAATAAAGCAATACCTAGTGTAACCCACTCGTGTGACAGTAAAATCTTTAACATCTATTTCAGTTTGATCTTCCCCCAGCTGCATTTTAACCAGAAGTTCTGCTGGGGAAGATTCCTCCGGTCCCCTTCATTCCTGTGTTAACTGCATTTATTGTTAAAACGGAGTCGGCTCTTTCTATTCCCTGTCGGGAAGGGTAGTTTGCTTTCCAGTGTCCCTCCTTTTTACAATAAGCGCATTGATTTCTCCCCACTATAGGATTAGGAAGACCTCTACCTTGTCCTCTTCCTCGGAAACCACTTCTGCCTCCTTGAAAACCTCCTCTACTTGCTTGCCCTTCTTTGCTGTGGAAGACTACTCTGTCTTCCCCCCCCCCCCCCCCCCTTTCATTCCATCTTTCTGTCTCTTGACTTCTAAGTACTCCTCTGCTTTTTCCATTCAAAGCAGCAGGTAGCAAAGCAGCTTGTAACTTGATACCTTTCTGTCCTAATCACTTTACACAACTGTTTGTAAAATCCAGAGGGATTTTCCTCTGTTTTTTTTTTCCAATACTGGGCTAAACTTTTTATCTCCTATACTTTTCTGTCTACAAAACAGCATCAATTGTAACAGCATATCATAATTCTTAGTTCCTTTTTTAGGCTATTTCTTGCCATCATTTAAATCATACATCATTCACCAAACATTACAGAACAAATCAACATATGGTACTTCATTGGCCACCAATGATTACAATATTCAATTAATTCCGAAGCCCATGTTATAATAAAACAACCTCTCAACTTCTCCACCAATCGGTTAACACAACACACACACACATCCTAGAGGGGACCTTTTTTTAAAATCCCTCTGTCTACTGATGCCGTGAAAAGCCGGAATTGAAGACTCAATAGTTGGCAGACTATTAAGCAGGTATTCTTTATTACGGCGCCGGGCACACGGGGGATCTCTCCTCCAAACGTGTGCACCGAAGAGACACAGTTACTAGGTATTTATGCTATGTTAACATACATATTAATTACATTTCCAAGAAATGTTTATCATAGTAATGGCTTTTCTGAGAACTCATTAATATATGGTAATGTCTGTCGCACATGTTTGTTTGGCGTCTTCAGATTATCCTGCAGCCTCCTTATCTCTGTAGTTTGCATACCTGTTCTCCCAAGACCCAGGCGCCTAAAGGGATTATTCAGGAGTCCCTTGTCTTGCAACCATCCCAATTATTCACAAAGAACCAAGACTTGTTTTGGTTGTGCAATGATTCTGACCACCTGAAGTGATAACATCCCCTACATGTAACATTTATTACATTTACAGTTATCAATCCCTCCTTTTCTTTTGAGGATTTGTACCTAGAAAGCTACGAATCCTCACTATTGTGTTTTGTAGGTATTATTTTCAAATTCCTTTAGTCTTTCACGCCAAGGCTCTGGGAAAAGTATTTTCCAGATTCTATTTGGTGCCTAATCTTGTTCCTTTTCCAGTCACTGTATGTCTCAACTGAGCCCTGACAACACCAAAGGAAACATTTGAGAGACATGCAAACAAGTATTCCCCAAACCACCAGTGTGATCATTCCCATGAATAATTGTTTCAACCATTCTAAATTGGGGAGCCAAGAGGTTAATTTATCCCATAAATCTTGAAATCCCAAGGAAGTATCATCCAAAGATACTTCATGGAATACTCGTGTTTTCTCCCAGAGTGTGTTCAAATCTGCTTCTATCTGTCTGTCTTTATTGATATACGCACAGCAACTGGTATTGATGATCATACACACTCCCCCTTCTTTGGCAGTCAATAAATCTAATGCCATTCGGTTCTGTAGCACAACTTTACTAAGGGATGATATTTCTGTCTGTAAATTTTCCATAGTATGTATTGTTAGATTTTTATCTTTTTTTAAAACCGTGGAAATGTTTATTATGGCTTTTTCCAGTTCTCTTACTCCTAGCCATGGTAAGAACCATCTGACAAAGCTATGAAACTTTGTTCCCCTACTTACAAGTGGGTTGTCTTCCCGTTTGGCTCGTCTCCATGATGTTCTTAATATGCCTCTAGGTATTTGGGACTGGTTATATGTTCAGTCCTGGCTGACTAGGTGACCTATGGTACACATTCCCTTCCAACCCGCAGGGAGTCGCTTTCTGCTAATGCCATCGCCACATAGCCACCAATACCCATCGGGTATATTTACAGGGCCCGTCAGTGGCTGTGAGATTAGCTCCGTAAAATGTTTCGCAGTTTACCCAGCCAATTGGCACATTCTTAAAATAATCCCAGTTCGAGGGGCTATAGGTTTCTAATTGGGTTCTGCTACAAAAATCCATATATATCATGCCTGTCCCTTTCAAATCCCAAGTTCCTACTTCTACTGTAGTTTTGTTGATCCAATAATCATTCCACCCGTCCCTGCAAGTACAATTTTTGTGTGTATGGAAGGGGGGTCAGCACGAACAAGTGTTGGATCTTGCTTTCCATAGGCAACTATTATTGCTGACCAATATCTGGGTGTTGTTATCTAATATCTGTAGGTCAAATCTTGGTCCAGTCATGTAGTCCGAGTTGTCGTGATCGCAATATCCTCCATTGTGTCTTCTCCAAAACTCGGGCCAAGTATTATTATCACAATTCCAATGAGTGGATCCTACCCCATATAAAGGGAGTCTCATGTCACCTTTTGGTAAGGCAGTACAAATCCAACAATCCTTAGCTCTCGTGGCATTCGCTATCATCTGAATTGCTTTGTAATATAAGTTCTCACTCCAAGTGTTCACTAAAAAGCCTAGGTTTAACAAAGTTACCGCTGCAATCGTAGTTTCAATCTGCCAGCCTTCTCGACCATCTATCCTGGTTTTGGAGCCTTCTTCACTCGAGAATAATGGATCCAGGCCGATTGTTCTCTAATCTTGATTACAGTGAAGGTGGTCAGGGATACCTGGTAAGGTCCATTCCACTTCTCTCTCAGTGGATCACCTGAAAAATTCTCTTAACATAAACCCAATCTCCAGGGCTAAATGGATGGATCGAGTGATCTAACCCTTTAGCCCTGGTACCCAAAACATTTTTACTAATTTTTTCTAATTGTTTTCCCAAGGATATAACATAATTCTGTAGATACTGATTTCCCAGCTGGTTCAAATCTCCCCCCTGATATTTAGCCTGGTATGGTCTCCCATATACTGTCTCAAAAGGGCTCAAATTTTCTTTGGTCCTAGGTTTTATACGTATCCAAAGTAGTGCAATAGGCAGTGCTTGGTACCAATATAGGTTCGCTTCTTGGCATATTTTTGCTGTCTGTTGTTTTATCACGTGGTTCATCTTTTCTACTTGCCCACTGGCTTGTGGTCTGTAGGGCGTATGTAACTGCCAATCGATTCCTAATAGTTTGCTGACCTGTTGCACTACTTCTGCACAAAAATGTGTCCCCCTATCTGAGGAGATAATTGTTGGTGCCCCAAATCGAGGTATTATTTCATTTAATAATACCTTAGTTACTTCCCTTGCTTTATTTGTTCTATAAGGGAATGCTTCTGGCCAACCTGAAAAGGTATCCGTAAGTACTAATAAGTACCTGTACCCTCCTTTTCTTGGAAGTTCAGAGAAATCAATTTGCCAGTGTTCTCCCGGTACACTTCCCTTCCCAATACTTCCTAATTGTACCCAGTTACCTGTATTTGGGTTATTTTTTAAACATGTTTCACACTGTTGGGTTACTTGTCAGACTGTAGTATACAAATTTTTCCCTATTAATTTCTGATTTAAAAATTTATAGAGGGAGTCCGCTCCCCAGTGTGTCCTATTGTGTTCTTCTTTAACCACCCCCTATATCTGTTTAGCAGGGATTATGATTCTGCCATCACTTGAGTAGGCCCATCCCTGGGATGGAACTTGGCCCCCTAATCCCTCTATTAATTCCTCATCAGCTTTAGAATACTCAACATTTTCTTGGTCACTCAGGTTTCTATTTCTGTTATCTGGAATTAAGGCCAAAATCCCTTGCATTCTCTCTGCTGCCTGTTTAGCTTCATAGTCAGCCAACCTGTTACCTCTTTCCTGGTCAGTGTTACCCTTCAGGTGTCCTCGACAGTGCATGATGGCAACTTTTGCTGGTAGTTGAACAGCTTCTAATAGTCGAAGAATTTCCTCAGCATATTTAATCTGCTTCCCTTGTGCAGTTAGTAGTCCTCGCTCCTTCCAAATTGCCCCATGAGCATGCACAACTCCAAAAACATATTTGGAATCTGTCCATATATTTATCTTTTTTCCTTTTGCTAACTCCAGAGCCCTAGTTAGGGCAATAATTTCAGCCTTTTGAGCTGATGTTTCAACCTCTACGGAGGGAATCAGCAGTGTCTCAAGTCTCCACCCAACAGCAGCTGGTAGCGCCGGATTGGACCTGGCAACCTCCCACACAGTAACGTTGCTCGATTCCTCGGTTCACTTATTGTTAACAAATGTTTCGGGGCCCCTACCCCCAAAAACTCAAGCGCTTTTGTTAGGAAGATCATCTACCACCTTGTCAGGACTTTTTGTACTACCAGAGGTTATTGATTCTGACAGTACTGATGAAATTAAAATCATGGCATGGACCCCGTTTCCTCCTTGCACGGTACCAGAAGGCAGCCGTATAGCACAATTGATATTGATTCCCACAGTGACGGACTCCCCAGTTCCTAACCAGCCTCAACAAAGGCAGAGAGGGTTTAAATCTACGGGGGACCCACAAATTTTATGGGTGCAGTCTATTTCCCAAAAACGACCTGTGTACCAATGTACCCTTATTCGTGGGGGGCAGCAAGTAATATTAAATGGGATTATTGATACTGGAGCTGATGTCACAGTAATATCCCAGGCCAAGTGGCCTCCACAATGGCCTCTGGCTAATGTTCCCAGACATTAGCTGGAATTGGGGGAACTGGTAAAAGCCACCAAAGCGTAGAATTAATCCAAATCCAAGGTCCGGAAGGGCATACAGCTTCTGTTAAGCCTTTTGTGTTGCCTGTTCCTATGGTCCTGTGGGGGCGCGACGTACTGTCTCAGTGGGGAATGTCCATTCGGACCCATTTTTAGGTGGGGCCATTGAAGTGTGCGACACCCTGAAATTAACTTGGAAAACCAATGACCCTATTTGGGTAGATCAATGGCCCCTCCCTCTGGAAAAGCTTCGCGCCCTCCAGGAATTAGTCACGGAGCAGTTAACAAAAGGGCACATCGTGCCCTCCACTAGCCCTTGGAATTCACCTGTCTTTGTCATCAAGAAACAAACTGGCAAGTGGCGCTTACTCCATGACCTTAGAAAAATTAATGACGCTATGGAAGATATGGGAGCCCTTCAACCAGGACTCCCGTCCCCTACTATGATCCCTCGAGATTGGCACTTGACTGTTATTGACCTCAAAGACTGCTTTTTTAATATCCCACTGCATCCAGACGATGCTCCTAAATTTGCCTTTTCAGTTCCAAGCGTCAACATGCAAGCCCCATTGCAAAGATACCAGTGGGTTGTGCTGCCACAGGGAATGAAGAATAGTCCTACGATTTGTCAGTGGTACCTAGCTAAAGTACTTACCCCTGTTAGAACTACAATGCCTAGTGTCTTGTTGTATCACTATATGGATGACATCCTGGTGGCTGCACAACTCCATGAGGTCATGGAGGAAGCCGTAGCTCTTGTCATGGCTGCCGTTAACTCGGCAGGCCTCTGTATTGCGCCGAAAAAGGTTCAAAAAATATCTCCATGGAAATACTTAGGTTGGCGCATCAGGGCCCAGACTATAATTCCCCAACCTCTGCAGATACAGACAGACATACAGAATTTACATGATGTACAGAAATTGTTGGGAACAATCAATTTGGTTCGATCACTGTTGGGGATTTCTAATGCGGACCTAAGTCCTTTATTTAGACTGCTAAAAGGGGACACTGACTTACGCTCCCCCCGCAGTCTTGACCCTGAAGCCACTACTTCCCTGCAAAAGGTTGCTACAGCAATTAGTCTTCGACAAGCACATCAATGGGCTCCCGAGCTACCCTTTTTTCTGATTATTTTGAACCCCGCTCGACAACCTCATGAGCTAATATTTCAGTGGGATTCTCAGAAATCAGACCCACTGCTGATTATTGAATGGGTTTTCTTACCGAATCAGTCTTCAAAGACTATTTCAACACAGCACGAGATGTTTGCATCTTTAATCATTAGAGCCCGGCAACGTTTACTGACACTATCAGGGATGGACTTTGCCTGCATCTGTTTGCCTGTGGCAAGTACTTACTTACAGTGGCTCCACCAACAATCCGATGCCTTCAGTGTAGCAATAGCTGGCTACACAGGACAACTTACTTCTCACCCACCATCTCATAAGCTACTCAATGCTGACTTTCGTCTTCTGTCCAGGCCAAAAAGAAGCGACCAACCCTTGCAGGCCTTCACCGTGTTTACGGACGGCTCTGGAAAGTCGCATAAATTGGTCATCTTATGGTGGGATGACCAGCGTGGACAATGGGACTCGGATATAGACACTGTGCCTGGTTCTCCTCAGATAGTAGAACTGAACGCGGTTGTTCGAGTTTTCTGAAAGTGGTCCACACCGCTTAACATAATTACTGACTCAGCTTATGTTGCAGGAATTGTTGAACGGGCTGAAGCATCTGTGTTACGTGATGTCTCACATTCTGAATTGTTTGCTTTATTGCAGGAACTTATTTTCCTCCTGGACTCGCGCCCTCATCCCTATTTTGTCATGCACGTCAGGGCACATACTGTTTTACCTGGTTTTATTGCAGAAGGGAATCGACGAGCTGATATGCTTACGTTACCAGTGCAAGTATTACCGGATCGCGTAGCACAGGCTAAACTCAGCCATTCTTTTTTTCACCAGAATGCTGGAGGTCTTAAATGACAATTCGGCCTCACTACCCAGCAAGCAACTAACATTATCGCCGTGTGTCCTGACTGTCAAAAACACTCCTTTCCGTCAGTAGCGGGAAGAGTTAATCCTAAGGGACTGCAGAGCTTACAACTGTGGTAAACCGATGTAACCCACTTTTCAGAATTTGGTCATCTAAAATGTATTCACTCTTCCATTGATACCTTTTCTGGTGCCCTATTTGCCTCCTGCCACACAGGAGAAAAGATACGTGATGTTCAAAAACATTTAATGCGTGCCTTTGCCACTTTAGGTATACCCTCTCAAATCAAGACGGACAACGGCCCTGCCTACGTGTCGGCCGCAACAAAAGCCTTTTTTAACTCCTGGGGGATTACTCACGTTACAGGCATTCCTCACTCCCCTACAGGCCAATCCTTAATTGAACGCTCTCATCAATCTCTGAAACGTTTATTACAACAACAAAAAGGGGGAGTAGGGACTGCTACCCCTGAGGAGCGTCTACAGAAAGCCTTATATGTTTTTAATTTTTTGAATTGTTCTCTGTTAGACAGCAACCCTCCGATAGTTCGTCATTTTAATACAAATGCTTCGTTTGAAGCAACAATCAAGGCCCCAGTATTGATTCGAGATCCTGAAACAGGTAAGATCATGGGACCCTACCCCCTTATCACGTGGGGCAGAGGTTATGCTTGTGTTTCCACAGAAAGAGGCCCCCGATGGATTCCAGCGAAAAGCGTGCGGCCTTTCCGTGAATCGTTGCCACAACCGTCTGAGGACGAATCGGATCGCACCCGGGACCAACCTTCAGAGCAGCAAGTTGGTGAACCTCCTCCAGAGGACCGGGACAATCAGGACGGTTGAATCATAAAAATAGAAGGACTGTATGAACCAGCATATAGAAACACCAGTCACGAAAGTTTCGTGTCTTTTCTGTAACACTTGCAAACCATGGATTTTGTGTACATGCTATAAAGACAGCAGTGTATGCTTTAGCTGTTTTTATTTTTCTGTTATTACTTCTTCCATGCCTGTTGCAGTGTTTGCAAAAACTAATAACACGCTCAGTAAAAGGAATTCTTATTGTACAACAGGAAGGGGGAGATGTGGGCCTCAGCAGGGCCCCCAGCGTGGTGCAATTGATGAGGGAGGATGTGTTGGAACTTGTGGGCCATAAACCCTGGGAAGAAGGGAGTTAGTGCCCAGCCATCCTGACCCTGAGAAGAAGAGAGATAGTGCCGAGCCATCCTGAGGGAGGAAGCAAGGCCTTGGATAAGATAAGAATGTGTCTGCATGGCCTTAGTTTAGATGAGCTTAGGAAAAGAATGTGTCTGTATTAGCAACTGTGTTAACCAATCAATAGGTGCCTAGTTTGAAACTTAACCAATCAGTTTAAAACATGCTGCCTTCTGATCTGTATAAATGTATGTGTGTAAGAACAATAAAACAATCATCCTGCTTGCATCAAGCGGTGTCCCGTCTCTCAATCGCGGCACTGTCGGACCACTCAAAATCGATCCACAAGCAGTTAAGCGAGATACGAGAGAATTTGAACGCTATTAAGGTAGAGTCGGGGTTGACGGACTGGCTTAGTCACCTGAGCATCCAAGGGTGGTTGTCGGATCTGGTCAAACAGGGAATAGCAATGCTAGTTACGATTCTGATCATGCTATGCATTTTTGGATGTTTGATAAGTTGTGCCATAAAGGTGGTTAAGAAAACGTTTAACGGTATCTGGGTTGCTCAAAACCAAAAAGGAGTGTTTGTGTGGGGTTTCTGGAAGAACAGGGACATATTGTGAGCAACCCAGACACTCTGAATATGGACTTGATCAGTTTTTAGCAGCACAGGCTTCAAGCAGCACAGGCCTCAAGGCCATTCTCAGGCCGGCTGCGGGTAAACAGACATTTCTCAGACCAGCTGCAGGTAAACAGTCATTCTATGAATAATGACCAATCATAGTTGAGTACTGCTTATGTAACCCGGGTGTTTTATTGATAGATGTTTTATGCATAGTGACCAATCATAACTGAGTGCTGTATAGAGTGTTTATGTGTAGTGACTAATCATAATCGAGTGCTGTCTATATAATCCAGATTCTCTGCTAATGAAGTTGACTGTTATGGATCATATTGGTTGAGTCGTTGATCCCGCCGCAACACACCAGCACATCTAACCCCTGTTGCATCAAATGCTTGCAGAGTCCTGATAAATCAGAGTCCAAACACAAAAGTCCAAAGTCAAAAAAAAAAGAAAACCAGAAAATAATCAATACCTGCAGAACTTACCAAACCGTAAGACACAAAACCTGTTACTTAGTCCAGACAAATCTGTTAGGTCACAGAAACCAAATAAATCCATCAGATCACAGAAATACAAACACTATAACATAAAACCACACGTTCATGGTCGCGACCACACACACACACACAGGCACACCAAGTTTTCAACATAAATCCAAATACTGACTTATGAACAGACAAGGACTTACAATATTATTCTACATTTAGAGGACAAATTCCCAAGCCTCAGTTTCAGGAAGAGTACTCTCTTTTCAGTTCTGGTTTAGGAAGGGCATTTTCCATTCTCCTCAGGAATATAGCCTAATGTTGAAGCTTTCACTACGACTAACAGGCAGGCAACAAAAGACAATACCGGAAGCATGCCTTCGTTTTATTAGTGGTCCGTGCTCAGAACTTTTGGGTCCAGGGATCAGAGGTTCTCCCCGAGAATCCCTCGGTGCCGGCTGGAGGTCCTGCGATCCCTCGGCCCATTGATGTTCAAGAGCAGGGTCTTACCTGGGTACCCAAAATCTATTACTAGAAAGCAGCAAAATAATTAACTTCCTAAAACTTAATGTTGGAGTTCTAGAAAGCAGGCATTCTTTACTGCATACTGAACGCACAGGGAACAGTTCTACCCAAATGTGTGTACTGAAAAGACACTCCTACTAGATATTTATGCTATGTTAACATACATAATCATTACATTTCCGAGAAGTGGTTAATGATTTCGTGGCCGTATGATACCAAAAGATCCATTCCAGAGTCTTCAACTCCTGCGACGTAAAAGAGCATAAGGGTGGGAGAAAAAAAAGCAACCCATAAATTATATACAAGTTTGTTGGTAAATTGACATTAATTCTGGAGGTAAAGGCGATTGCTTTTAGCGTCGATGTTCGGGAAATTAACAAATCTGAGTCCTTTTTAACAAAGTACATAAAGGGGACAACTCTTCAGTCGTAATGTCAATATTTTCACCTTTCAACAGAGTGAACAACGTCATTTAGATAGACCATCTGCAGTAATTGAATTATACACACTTTTTCCCAACGAAGGCGTTGAATGTCAGAAAGATGGTTCTCGTCGCGCCGCTTCTGGGTTAGACTGGGCCAGACCGGCGCGCTGGGATCAAGAGGGGGGTAAGGGGGGGGGTGGGGGGTGGGGGCCGGGGGCCAGGCCTCGCGGGGGAAGGGGGGGGGAAATGGGGCCAGGCCGCGCCGCCGGGTGCCCGGGGGGGCTGTGTGCCCCACCAGGTGTAAGGTTCGCTGACCGGTCCAATGCGGTGGCTGCTGGCGCTGCGGGCTGTCAGGGTCAGGATGGCTGGGCACTAACTCCCTTCTTCCCAGGGTTTATGGCCCACAAGTTCCAACACATCCTCCCTCATCAATTGCACCGCGCTGGGGGCCCTGCTGAGGCCCACACGACAGATTCATGCAACACATTCCTTCAAAATCTTCACACCCATGTCCTTGTGCTAAAAGTAAAAATCAGTTGCCACATGATTTTGTAAAGTTGCGTGTTTAACCAAATCAACATCTAAAGACAAACTACTCAAGGCCTAAGAAGTAGCATTAGTCTTCTTGGTTAACCCATATCCCAATTTCTTCGGGGTAGCTAGAGCCTGAAAGGCTGCAATCCTGGGAGCTAAAAATGATGCAGTGATTATTTCACCACTATTCCAGAATTCGTTATTGTCTTTGCAATCTGAGGTAAAAGCATGAATTGTTCTTTTCCCTCGGTATTGTGTATTTCGGTGGCCAATTATCATGATCTAATTTGATGCTAAAAGCGTTTATCTCCCTAGACTACAGGGACCTTCCTTTATATAGGATGGGATGGACGGCTAAGCATGGTCCCTACAAATGATAAATATTCTATGGGGTAATGTCGGGGCGAAGTTCTACCCCGAGGGTTGCTGTCCTGGAGAAGCGGCGGAAGAATGCAGCCGACTCAATGTGAGTGATAAGCAAGCTTCGTTTATTGCAGTTTGGTTACACAATTTATAGAGTGATTAATTAGCTACTACATATTGCAAAGTTAGAGCTCATTATTGGCTAGCCAGCTAATTGTCAACTCCGCCCATACTCCCTCATTCTTCTCCAGCTGCATCCTGTTTTTCACATTCTTGCTAACCGCAAAGTTGATTTGTTAAATTCCTTGTTCTGTCAAGGACACCGTGTGCTAAGCTTAAAATGGATTTTCTACAACAAGCAATTCGGTCGAGCCTTGCCATCCCCCCACACTTCCCCCTTTTTCTTTTTAAATTGCGACAGGGCTCCTAATAGATGAGAATTTGTTAAAAATACACAAAAGTCAATAGGGAGGTCGGGGTCACGACGGTGAACGAAACGTGAGGCAATCTGGTCAGCAATTTGAGAGAGGATACGCTGCTGTTCCGACGTAAGTTGCACCGGTGTGGTTGGGTCTGTCCCACGTAGTAACGGTCGAAGGCTGTCCAGCTGTGCGTTGGATATTCCGACGACAGGACGGATCCATTGGATGTCTCCCATCAGCCTCTGGGCGTCATGCAGTGTCTTGATTGACGTGTTGAGTTGCAGTTTTTGTGGGTGGATCTGAGAGTCAGCAATCTTCCAGCCTAGATATAGCCATGGCGCTTTCGTTTGAATTTTTTCAACAGCTATTATTAAGCCATTCTCTCTCAGTGTCGTATGTAATAGCTGAACTTGTTCGGCGCTGAACTCCGACTCCCGCGCGAGCAGGATATCATCCATATAATGATAAATTAACGTGTGTGGCCATAATTTCCTTAAGGGTTGTAGTGCATTGTCCACATACAACTGGCACAGCGTGGGACTATTTTTCATTCCTTGTGGTAATACTGTCCATTCAAAACGCTGTGCTGGCGCCTCTTTGTTAACAGAGGGCAAAGTAAACGCGAAGCGTTGCATATCTTGCTCGTGTAATGCAATAGTAAAAAAGCAATCTTTTAAATCCACTATCAACAGTCTCCAATGCTCTGGTAACATAGCGGGGTTAGGTAGTCCTGGCTGCAGCGCTCCCATCGATTGCATTTGAGTGTTAACTGCCCTTAAGTCATGTACTAGCCTAAATTTTCCAGATTTTTTCTTAATTACAAAGATTGGAGTATTCCAAGGGCTTGTCGATAAACGCAGATGTTTTTGGTCTAGTTGTTCTTGCACTATTTGATGAGCGGCGGCGAGGCTTTCCTGCTTTAACGGCCACTGCTCGACCCACACTGGTTCGTTCGTTATCCACTGCAATGGGATCGGGAAAGCCCAGGTTGCAGTGACCGTTACTGAAAAACCTTCTCGGTGGTTAGCACCACCCCCAATTGGTCAAGAACATCTCTTCCAATTAGACCATTCACTCCAGTCGGGAGGGGCATGACAGTGACTGGCACGGTCGCATGTCTGTTGTCTATGATTATCAAAATACGGTCCACGCTCCGTTGTACCGGAGTGTATCCTCCCACTCCTTCAACTCCTCGCTCCATTGGTTTCGTAGGCCATGTTTGAGGCCAGACCCCTTCTTCTATAATAGTTAAGTCAGCACCTGTATCCAACAGCAGCGAGAGGTGGATCTGTTGACCCCGGGCCTCTAGCATAGCCATCGTAGTCGGTCGATGGTTCATAGACATGGTCAGAAATACTCCTGCTCCCGTTGAGCCAAATCCTCGGTCCTCCCGGGGGGTGGTGATTCTCGGGGAAATACCCGCAGTCAGGTGCGGCAGCGGTATCAATTGGGCAATTTTGCTGCCTGTTGGAATATGTATTGGTGGAAACGATGTCTGGACAATGATGCTAATAGTCCCGGTAAAATCGGCGCCAATGAGTCTTGGGATGACCGTCAAACCTTTTAGGCTTGTTGACGAGCGGCCGAGTAATAACGATTCACATGCTTGTTTATTAATAATCACTGGTCCCTTTACATTGCTTGGTACTCGTTGGGGTCTTCGATCCAATAGGGTGACAGCTACTGCCGTTGCCACATCCATTCCGAGGCTGCCGGCTGCAGCTGGTTGTAACTGGCTGCTGATGTCGCTGTGGGCGTTTATAAGTTGGCAGTCACTTGCTGCACTGCTGGAGCTGCTACTTGTGTCGGGGCGCGACGGCTCGACGCGCTCATCCGTCCGTTTCCCGACTTGAGACATATCTCAGTATTGTGATTGTTCGTACGGCAGTTCTCACACCACACCCTGGTGGCTTGACAATTACGTCTCATATGTCCTTCTCGCCCACATCGGTAACACTTAAAGTTTCGTGGCGGCTTCGGTCGTGCCTCCGCAGCATTAACTCGAAGGGGTTGCAGAGCGGCGAACACTTGCTGTTGGATTTGCTGTTGGGCTGTGAAGGCCTGTTGTTGGGCTTGAAGGATATCGCTTCCTAACTGTTTCATAGCCTCGACCAACATAGCTTGTGGTCCTACCGGTACCCTACTCATTCTATCCAACATTAGCTCTACTGTGGCATCAGCGGGTAAAGAACTTATGATGTTTCTAGTTTGAGTATTCGAATTCTGAATAACACACTGCCTCAGCAAAGCTGCCCTCATCCACTCCGGTACATCTGACTGTTCTATGGCACTAGTGAGGCGATCAATAAAGCGAGCAAAAGTTTCCTCCCTTCCTTGCTTAATGCCCATATAGGACGGCGAGGGCTGTGCAGTTTTAACGTGTTCAAGAGCAGCCCTAGCTGTACGCATAGCCTCCAAGCATCGCTGCGGCCCCATCTGCAGTTGTGCCCTCACGGTAACAAACGGCCCCGTTCCCGTTAACTGTTCCACCGTCACCCCCAACAACGGATCGCCTTGCTCCCGCGGCGTCTGCGCGGACGCTTCACAATATCGCTGCCAATGAGCCTGCCACAACAACACCTGTGACTGAGTCATAATCATTCGCATAATAACCTTAATATCCTCAGGACAAAGCACAGCACCCCCCCATATATAATTCAACATCTGCTTAGATGGCTCGCCGTGCAAACCTGATTCATTCACCGTGTTCCGTAACTGTGACAACAATTTCCAGCCTAACGGAGCATGATTACCATGATAATCCCCATGCGCATCTTCTTCAAACGCTACCGGAAAGGCCAAGGGGAGAAATTCCCCTGCCTCAGACGCTTCGTCTGCCACCTTCCTCCAATTAATACCCATCGGTCTCCTACAGGTCCCACTATCCTTTCCCGTTTCTTTATTCCCTTGCTCCCCCTTTCCTTGCTCCATCCCTTGCTGCTCCACCTTCCGCCCTATCCCTAACTCCTTTTCTTCCTCAGCCTCTTGATTGTTACTAGACCCTTCCATCGTCACCTTCACTTTTTCCCAGCACGGAGGCTCTGGGACCTTACTTGTACTAAATAATAAGGCATTGTCTCCAGGGGGTGCCGTGGTTCCACTAGAAAACAAGGAACATCCCGCCTCCGGCGGGGGGGCTGACGGCTCTACCTTTTCCAACTTCTGAGTAACAACAGCCGCAAGGTTTTTCTCAACTTTATACCTCTTAATGCAATTGATAACCTCCCGCCACGGCTTCATTAACTTTTTACCTATCTTGTCATCATCAATCACCATATCCCATAACACGTCTCCAAAATCCCTCCACTCCTTCTCCTCAAATAACGAATCTGGAGTCTTAAAAAACCCCTTGAGCTTACCGGTTGCCACTAGTCCCGCTAGCTGTTTAATACAACCAAGCTCTACTCCCCGCTTTTCTAAAAAGCGCTGTAATAACTCTAGGGCTACTTCCTTATCCATACCTTTAACAATAAGCCTTTATCCTTTAACAACAATTAAAAACATATACCTGCCGAAGCGATATCCTTGCAGCCCTTAACCTGTAGCCCTTGCGGTGGCGAGCGTACGCAAAATCGCGTAGTCAGGCTCCTAAGTCGACACACCACAGCGCAGTGTTCGGTCGCTTCTGCCCCCTGGTCGCTGCTCCCAGTGCCCCGCTCCTTGCCGCTGCTCCAGGTCGCTGTTCGGGCGCCAAATGTCGGGGCGATCGGCTAAGTCCTGCCCCGAGGGTCGCGAACCTGGAAAAGCGGCGGAAGAATGCAGCCGACTCAATGTGAGTGATAAGCAAGCTTCGTTTATTGCAGTTTGGTTACACAATTTATAGAGTGATTAATTAGCTACTACATATTGCAAAGTTAGAGCTCATTATTGGCTAGCCAGCTAATTGTCAACTCCGCCCATACTCCCTCATTCTTCTCCAGCTGCATCCTGTTTTTCACATTCTTGCTAACCGCAAAGTTGATTTGTTAAATTCCTTGTTCTGTCAAGGACACCGTGTGCTAAGCTTAAAATGGATTTTCTACAACAAGCAATTCGGTCGAGCCTTGCCATCCCCCCACAGGGTAAAGCAAGTGGTTGATTAATCGATTTAGATATGCTCAATGTATTAACGCTCCATGCATGTGTTTGATTTCTCCCTGTATAGTTAAAAAAACAAACAAAAGTCCATTTGTATGGAGTCAAGTAACTCTTTCTCCTGAGGCTCTAACTGGGCCAATGACAGTTGAACCGTCCATAGGTCCCACATATCAGTGACTGTGCCATCGTTCGGGGGGACCACACTGGTCAGTGCCGGTGGTATGGGCCATGCATCTAAAAGGATACCAACAAGGCATGTTGAAAAGGGAGTTCACTGGAGGTGCAATGGACAGGCAAATCGAATCTGGTCCTGTCAGGTCTGCTAGCGTGACCTACACATTCGTTTTTGGTGTGGTGGTACCCATACTGCTTGCATACACCCAATCAAGTTTAAGAGGATCGTTATCATTTCCATCTTATATACCGGTCTGTGTTACAGCAAAACAGCAGATTGAATAGATCTTACTTACGATATCGATTCTTTTACAGCAAATGCACAATGGTGTTAAGGTACGATTCAGATAAATGTGCTGCTTACCATTAAAATAAATCAAATGCTTTTTACAAAATATACCACGTGCAATAATATATCCACAACAGCGCTTACAGACTAAACATATAGACACCTGCGGCCTAGTGAGGCCTGATACACCACTCCTTACAGTCTCAAACGAATCACTTGCTATCAAAGAGTGTGTTATCACTCAAAATGTCTTCTGATGCTTCAGCAGGTGCTTCAGGGTCTTTTGTGGTTGTTTGTTGCTTGTCTAGCGCCGGCTTAATGCACTTTGCTGGGAACCATTTAGGTTCTACATCTGTGGAAACACAAGCATACCCATGCCCCCACATTAATAGTTCCCATGGGCCTGTCCAAGCTCCCGATTGCAAATCCCATGCCAGCACCTTTGCCTTAGGCCGTATATCAGCATTCTGTAATGACAGAAAATGAGTTAGGATAGGAGGCGATACTCAAGACGCCGGAAGCGTTAGGTGGTTCCAGCTGAACACGGTTTTGTGCAAACAGTTATGTACCCGGACGTTAGTTCCTGGGAACTTTCTATCCCAATCAGGCAGCTACTTGCACGAGGGTCTCTATTCTACTTCTGTCCAATCTATAGCCATATCACACGCCAGGTCAAGCGATGAGGTTGCTGCTGCTGCTGCTGATGTTGCGCTGCCCGTGCACTGGCTGACACTACACAACCGCTGTTTTTTTTATGCCCTGGTCATGTACTCGGCTCCTTCAGCACATCCACAAGTCCTGATCACTTCAGCATTTTCCTCTTCTGTTTGTTACAGCAATCTGCTTTTATCCCCTTCCTCTACATCTCCCCTGTTTTTATTTAATGAATTTAAAACAAGCACTAAATTGACATGCGTAAGCATCATTATTGGCATTATGGTTCAGTAACAGCCCTGTTACGGTGTAATACTAAAAACAAACATAACACAAATGTTAATAAAAGGACGTGTGATATGGGTTAGACTGGGCCAGACCGGCACGCTGGGATCGAGAGGGGGGTAAGCGGGGGTTGGGGGGTGGGGGCCAGGCCTCGCGGGGGAAGGGAGGGGGAAATGGGGCCGGGCCGTGCCGCCGGGTGTCCGGGGGGGTTGTGTGCCCCACCAGGTGTAAGGTTCGCTGACCCGTCCGGTGCGGTGGCTGCTGGCGCTGTGGGCTGTGCTGTGTCTGAGGGACTGCGCGGTTTTATGCTGGAATTCACCTTGCTTTGATCTTAGGTCGGGTATGCCAATTGCTGTAGAGGGACCCTGTTGTACACGTTCGGGGTGCCGGGTTTTGCACCCCACTTCCCATTTCTCTGGATTTAAAGGATCATCAGGTTCTGGCGGATTTACCTCCCGCATTTCTCGTGATGGGTTAGGAATTTCGTCGTAGGTGGGGTTAAATTTTAAAAAACTGCGGCTCTGTCCTTGCTTTTGAGATAACGGTGGAGGAGTAGCAGCCACTTCTAAGATAGTTTCTGCGGGTTTTAGAGCATTTAAAGCAGTATACACTGATTTCCAAGTAATGATTTCCTCAGGGATTTTAAGCTGCAAGACTTTATTCTTACAAAATTCACTGTAAAATCTTTTGATGGAGCTTTTGCTCTTTCTAGGTGACTATCCCATCCTTCAGCGAGCTGGAGGGGGGGGGGGGCAGACCCGATTCCTGTTCAGGGCCTGTTGGACCCAGCCCCTGCTCACGGCTTTCCTCAGGTGGTACATTGCCGAGTTTCAGCATCCATGCAGGGACAGGAATGACTCTCACACATTGATACAATGCACAGCCGATTCGATTTATTGGTCTGCTTGCGTGGTTATATACATTTTTCATATCTGCACACGCGATCACGCTTATTCGGATAGGCTACAGACGTAAATCACACACTGTTCACGCACCCCATATTCCCTTACGATTAGTAACTATGCACTAACGCCAATAGCAACAGACCGCCTCCATGTCCTTGAACACATCTTGTTTTTGCTAACCCACATCATGTGAACTATCAGAACTTTCTCAATGGCTCTTCTTAGCTGTCCTTTCCAGCGGCCTGTTCAGTTATGCTGTTTTGCTTAAGCGGCCTAGTCATGCTAACTCTCAAGCTACATCGACCCCAACAACTCCCCCTTTTTCTTTTCAAAAAAAGCTAAGCTATCTTATCATTGCCTTATAAACATTTGCTCAATTGGTGTTAGTTGCATCACAAAATTTTTTTTTACAGTTGTCTCTAGTGCCTTTTGTGTTATGCGTATTATACACGGAACCAATATAATCACTGCTTCCTCTACATCTCCCCCTTTTTTATTTAATGAATTTAAAGCAAGTGCTACATTGACACACCTAAGCATCACTATTGGCTTTATAGTCCAGTAACAGCCCCGCTACAGTGCAATACTAAAAAAAAACAGAAGAACACAAATGCTAATAAAAAGATATATGGATGTGAAGTGCATACCATAACCTGTATTCATATTAATCACCTAGGTTAAAATCAATGTATCTAAGGGTATAACTCATTAACTATATACAATACCTGCAGAACTCACCAAACCAAAGATGCAACGGCAGTTATTTAGTCCAGACAAATCCGTTAGATCACAGAAACCAAATCAGTCCATCAGGTCACATAAATACAAACACCATAACATAAAATCACACATTTATGGTCGCGACCACATACACACACACACGCACACTAAGTTTTTAACATAAATCCAAATATTACAAAGACTTATGAACAGACAGCAGGCAGGCAACAAAAGTAATACTGGAAGAATGCCTTTGTCTTATTACAGAATCACAGAATCACAGAATAGTAGGGGTTGGAAGGGACCTCTGTGGGTCATCTAGTCCAACCCTCCTGCCAAAGCAGGGTCACCTACAGCAGGTTGCACAGGACCTTGTCCAGGTGGGTCTTGTATATCTCCAGAGAAGGAGACTCCACAACCTCCCTGGGCAACCTGTTTCAGTGCTCCGTCACCCTCAGAGGGAAGAAGTTCTTCCTCATGTTCAGACAGAACTTCCTGTGCCTCAGTTTGTGCCCATTGCCCCTTGTCCTGTCACTGGGCACCACTGAAAAGAGCTTGGCCCCATCCTCCTGACACCTACCCTTCAGATATTTATAAGCATTTATTAGGTCCTCTCGCAGCCTTCACTTCTTCAGGCTGAACAAGCCCAGCTCCCTCAGCCTCTCCTCATAGGAGAGATGTTCCAGTCCCCTCACCATCCTTGTAGCCCTCTGCTGGACTCTCTCCAGTAGCTCTTCATATTTCTTGAACTGGGGAGCCCAGAACTGGACAGAGTACTCCAGATGAGGCCTCACCAGGGCAGTGTAGAGGGGAAGGAGAACCTCCCTTGTCCTGCTGGCCACACTCTTCTTGATGCACCCCAGGATCCCATTGGCTTTCTTGGCAGCCAGGGCACACTGCTGGCTCATGGTTAACCTGTCGTCCACCAGGACACCCAGGTCCCTCTCCGCAGAGCTGCACTCCAGCAGGTCCATCCCAAGCCTGTACTGGTGCATGAGGTTGTTCCTCCCCATGTGCAGGACCCTGCATTTGCCTTTGTTGAACCTCATCAGGTTCCTCTCTGCCCAGTTTTCCAGCCTATCCAGGTCACGCTGAATGGCAGCACAGCCTTTCGGTGTGTCTACCACACCTCCCAGTTTGGTGTCATCAGCAAACTTGCTGAGGGTACATTCTAACTCTTCATCCAGGTCGTTGATGAAGAAGTTGAACAAGACTGGGCCCAGTACTGACCCCTGGGGGACACCACTTGTTACCAGCCTCCAACTAGACTCAGAGCCGCTGATGACAACCCTCTGAGTTCTGCCATTCAGCCAGTTCTTTATCCACTTCACCGACCACTCATCCAGCCCACACTTCCTCAGCTTCCCTAGGAGGATATCATGGGAGACTGTGTCGAAAGCCTTGCTGAAGTCGAGGTAGACAACATCCACGGCTCTCCCTTCATCTACCCAGCCAGTCATGCCATCATAGAAAGCTATCAGATTGGTCAGGCATGATTTCCCCTTGGTGAATCCATGCTGACTACTCCTGATAACCTTCTTTTCTTCCTCTTGCTTGATGATGGCCTCCAGGATAAGCTGCTCCATCACCTTTCCCGGGATGGAGGTGAGGCTGACCGGCCTGTAGTTCCCTGGGTCCTCCTTCTTGCCCTTTATGAAGATTGGAGTGACACTGGCCTTTCTCCAGTCCTCGGGCACCTCTCCTGTCCTCCAGGACCTTTCAAAGATGATGGAGAGTGGCTCAGCAATGACATCCGCCAGCTCTCTCAGCACTCGTGGGTGCATTCCATCGGGGCCCATGGATTTGTGGATGTCCAGATCGCTTAAGTGATCCCTCACACAGTCCTCCTCGACCAAGGGAAAGTCGTCCTCTTTGTAGGCTTCTTCTCTTACCTCCGGGGCCTGGGATTCCTGAGGGCCAGTCTTAGCACTGAAGACTGAAGCAAAGAAGGCATTCAGTAGCTCTGCCTTCTCCGCATCCTCCGTCACCAGGACACCCGCCTCATTCAGCAGCGGCCCCACATTGTCCCTAGCCTTCCGTTTGCTGCTGATGTAGTTGAAGAAGCCCTTCTTGTTGTTTTTGACATCCCTTGCCAGCTTCAATTCCAGGTGGGCCTTGGCCTTCCTCGTCGCATCCCTGCATGCTCTGACCACGTTTCTGTACTCTTCCCAAGTGGCCTGCCCCTCTTTCCACATTCCATGGACCTTTCTCTTCCACCTGAGCTCCGCTAGAAGCTCCTTGTTTAACCATACAGGTCTCCTGCCTCCTTTGCTCGATTTCTTTCTCAGGGGGATGCATTGCTCCTGCGCATGGAAGAAGTGTTGTTTAAAGAGTGACCAGCACTCATGGAACCCCCTGCCTTCGAGAGCCCTGGCCCACGGGATTCCTCCAAGTAGCTCCTTGAAGAGGCCAAAGTCAGCCCTCCTGAGGTCCAGGGTTTTGATCCTGCTTATCGCCCTGCTTCCTCCACGCAGGATCCTGAACTCCACCATTTCATGGTCACTGCAGCCGAGTCTACCTCCAACCTTCACATCCTCCACCAGTCCCTCCTTGTTTGTTAACACAAGGTCCAGCAGCGCGCCTTTCCTTGTTGGTTCCTCCACCACTTGCATCAGAAAGTTATCATCGATGCTCTGTAGGAACCTCCTGGATTGCGCCTGCCTGGCTGTATGGTCTTCCCAGCTGATGTCAGGGTGGTTGAAGTCCCCCATGAGAACCAGGGCCTGTGACTGGGAGGCTGCTTGCAGCTGCCTGTAGAAGGCCTCATCAACTTCCTCCTCCTGGTCAGGTGGCCTGTAGTACACACCCACCGTAATGTCACCCTTATGAGCCTGTCCCTTAATTCTAACCCACAAGCTTTCAACTTGTTCCTCATTTGCCCCCAGGCCAAGCTTAATGCATTCTACTTGCTCCCTCACATATAGAGCAACTCCCCCACCTCTCCTTGTTGGTCTGTCTTTCCTAAAGAGTCTGTAGCCATCTATGACAGCATGCCAGTCATGCGAGTTGTCCCATCACGTTTCTGTGATGGCGACCAAGTCGTAGCCGTCCTGCTGTATAATGGCTTCCAGCTCCTCCTGTTTATTGCCCATGCTACGTGCATTGGTGTAAACACACTTGAGCTGGGCTGTCAATCTCACCCCTGGCCTTGGCACGCCAAGCCTATGCTCATCCCTAGTGAGCTGGGCAATATCCCCTTCCCCCTTCGAACCTAGTTTAAAGCCCTCTCAATGAGCCCCGCCAGCTCGTGGCCAAGAATTCTTTTTCCCCTTTGTGATAGCTGAGTTCCACCTGTTGCCAGCAGGCCCGGTGCTGTGTACACCTCCCCATGATCAAAGAAGCCAAAATTGGACCGATGACACCAGTCTCTGAGCCACCTGTTAACCAGGTGAGTTTTCCTGCCCCTTTCAGTGCTGTTCCCTGCCACTGATGGGATGGAGGAAAACACCACCTGCGCCCCTGATCCCTCAACCAGTCGCCCCAGTGCCCTGAAGTCCCTTTTGATGGCCTTGGGACTTCTCTCTGCTATCTCGTCCCTGCCAACCTGCATTACCAAGATGGGGTAGTAATCAGTAGGCCGCACCAGACCAGGGAGTTCCTTAGCAACATCCCTAACCCGGGCCCCAGGGAGGCAGCAGACTTCCCTGTGGGATGGGTCCGGTCGGCAGATCGGGCCCTCTGTTCCCCTCAGAAGGGAATCACCTATGACAATGACCCTCCTTTTTTTCTTAGTTGAGGCAGTTGTAATACGTGGGGCTGTCTGCCTCGTTCTAGGCAACCCCCTGGATGGAGCCTCACCTTCACCCACATCCTCTGTGGCCGGTCCCTCACATTCCAGAGCCCCATATCTGTTGCTTAAGGGCAACTGGGCAGGTGAGGGAGGCCGGGGGGAGATTCGCTTGCCACCCTGAGCAGGGACCCGTTTCCATTCTCCCCATCTCTTAGGCCCCCTCTTTCTGCTCGGTGGCAAGAGGGTAGGGGGTTTTCTGCTTTCTGTCGAGCCGCCTCCTGCTGCCTCTGCCTCAGGGAGGGCAGGGTGCTGCTCCACCAGTCGATCTCCCTCTCACACTCCCGGATGCTCCTCAGCTTCTCCACTTCCTCCTTCAGCTCTGCCACCAGGCTGAGCAGGTCATTCACCTGCTCACACCGAACACAGCAGTTGTCTCTGCTGTCCTCCGGTAAGAGTGCCAGGCTCAGGCACTCCCTGCAGCCAGAGACCTGGACACCCGCGTTCTTGTGTGGGGCCTCCGTCTGGGTCCCCACACTCCTTCGAGCAACAGCTTTACCACGGGTGGTAACCATGACTAGAATATCTCCTGGAAGAGCGATGCCCACTACTTGATTTGCCAGAAGGGGCGGCTGTACCCTACCAGTCGCCTTCCCCGCTCGCCCTGCCTGCGCGAACTGCCGCGCAAACTGCTGCGCCGCTCCCGGGCTGCTGCGCCGCCTCTGTTTGCCGGCTCTGTTCGCCCACACTCCTAGTCACTCGCGCTCCCTGGGGGCTGCTCTTATCCGTGAGGGTGTTTGGCCGCTGTCACACTCGACTCCGCCCCCGCTGAGTCAGAGCTGCCGCTCGTTGGCACCTCCCGCTTTCCCGCTCGGGGTGGGGCTGGGGTCTCCTCCCTCTCTCTCGGCGCTTTTTGCCGCCTCGCCGCTGCGGTTTTGCCACTGGAGAAAGGGTCCCTCGGTGCGAGCCTCTGCTTCAGAACCCTTCACCTTCAGTAGCTTCGCCGAAAAAAATAGTCCCTGCTCAGAACTTTTTGGTCCGGTGATCAGAGGTTCTCCACGAGAATCCCTCGGTGCTGGCTGGAGGTACTGCGATCCCTGGGACCGTTGATGTTCAAGAGCAGGGTCCTACCTGGGTACCCAAACTCTACTACCAGAAAGGAGCAAAATAATTAACTCTCCAAAACTTAACCCCGGAGCCCTAGAAAGCAGGCACTCATATTGACACTCGTCAGACAGTAGAGATAACAGCTATACATCGTTAGGATGTAGCGCCTTCAACCATGTGGTTAGCATCTTTGTTAACCAGGCCCACTGTCTTTTTATCACCTCCCCTTCTTCTTCCGTGTTCATTCAAGATGGGTTTGATCCATTTTGCCGGCACCCACTCCGTCTGTCCATTATCTGTAGAAACACAAGCATATCCCCTCCCCCAAGTGAGTAGTCGTACTGGACCTTCCCAAACCCCTTTATCCGGGCAGAATACCATTACTAACACCACATCATTGTCATAGACATTTTTGTTTGTTCCCCTGTGCCGAACAGCTGGGGGGTCACTATGACCTCCTCTAACATTCAACCAATTCAGGACAAAAAGGGTTTTGTGTAGACAGTCTGTCGGGGATTGCTCTCCCCCCTTTTTTAAAATATTTCAATGATCTTTTAGTAAGCGATGGGAATGCTCAACAATAGCTTGACCGGTGGAGTTGTATGGGATGCCCCGTACATGCTTAACACCCCACCGCTGAAGGAAACGGGCCACCACCTGAGACCTGTAGGCTGGGCCATTATCAGTTTTAATTTGTTCAGGTACTCCCAACATAGCAAAGGCTTGTGCCCAATGTCGTTGGGTTGCTTTGGCATTGGTAGAAGTAGCTGCTGTTGCCCAGATGGCAGCCGAACACGTATCGACAGAGATGTGGATGTGCTTCAAACGCCCAAACTGGGGGAACTCAGTCACATCGGTTTGCCAAAGTTGTCTGGGCTGTAGACCTCGAGGATTTACACCACCATCCTGTATAGGAGTGAGTCTCGCACAGTCAGGGCAGGCTGCAACAATAGCACGCGCATCTGCTTTAGATAATGAAAACTGTCCTTGCAGCGCCGCCGCAGACTGATGGAAAAAATCATGCGCTGCTCGTGCAGCATCAAAGCTTGTGGACAGTTGTACGGGAGTGGCCGTCACTAGTTGGTCCGCACGGTGGTTACCTTCTGTTAGGCCCCCAGGAATGGAAGTATGACTTCTAATATGAGCTACAAATAGTGGTTCTTGCCGCTGTTGAAGCATGTGCCATAACTGAGTTATGGCACTGAACAGCAATGGGTTTTGTATCTTACCGATAACTGCAAAATGTAACCTTTGGACGATACCAACGACATATAGTGAGTCAACCACAATATTAAGAGGTTGTTGAGGCCACCGTTTCAACACTTCCACTACTGCTAGAAGTTCTAAAATTTGAGCAGATCCTTCCGCCACAAGGCTGTGCGAGTACCAGTAGCCATGTAGTTGCCACACAAACCCAGCACGCTTCGATTTGCTGCTCGCATCCGTAAACACTGTCAATGCGTCTAGCGGGCAATCAGTCACAGTATTCCGTGGCAACAACCGTAAACATGTCTTAAACAATGGGTGACACGGGTAGTGATTATCTATTACAAACGGTTGGTTCAGTACGGCCGCTGCAAATTCATCATTGGTTTGACAAAACTGTGTGACCAATTGGGATGTGAGTGGCATTATTACTTGGTGTGGTACAGCTCCAGCAATAATTTTTGCTCGTTGGCATCCTTTATGGATTATAGCAGCAATAGCCTCAATCCTTGTGGTCACAGTTCGTTTGAAATGGCTAGGACCGAAAATCCATTCCAGGATGCATAATGGGTCTGATTGTTGCTCCCGCCATTGAGCTAATATCCCAATGACCTCTTCCAGAGAGTCATAGATATATAACTGGATCGGGGAGCCTTCAAGTATCCGGGAGATAGAACCGTGTGAAATCTTCTGCACGATAATTTGAAGTGCTGCCTCTGCTGGTTGTGTTAATTGGCGTGGTTCGTAAGGATCCTTTCCATCCTGCAATAGTTCATACAAGGGCTGTAAATCCGTACCTTGTGGTAGCACTACCCATTGGTACCGCATTGTGGGTGATACTCTGTTAATGGCGGATACTGTAAATGCAAACTTTTCACAATCATCCGGATGTAACAGGATGGTTAAAAATCAATCCTTCAAATCTAGAATCAGGATATCCCATCATAGCTGGCGACGGTAGTCCGGGTTGTAGCAGCCCCATATCCTGCATTACTGCATTAAGTGCTCTTAGCTCTTGTAAGAGTCTCCATTTTCCGGACTTTTTCTGAATGGTAAACACAGGAGTATTCCAAGGACTAGTGGACGGGACCAAGTGCCCCAACTTCACTTGTTCATCCACCAATTCTTGGAGATGGGCGAGCTTTTCGATAGACAGCAGCTATTGGTCCACCCAGATTGGCTTTTTTGTCAACCACGTGAGCTTCAGTGTAGGCCTGGATGCGCTCGCTTCAATGGTCGCTGTCAAAAAGGCATCTGAATGACACAACCCCATTGTGATAATACGTCTCTGCCTCAAAGCCAAATAGTAGTATTCAAGACATAAGGGCGTGCTTGTGCCAGCAACTTACCATCTTGGTCTACAAAGGTAATCAACGCAGTACTCATTTGTGTCGCTGTTGCACCACCGATTCCTGCCACCATGCCCGACACTACCATCAATGGCCATGACTCTGGCCATTGGGCCCTCGGGATTATAGTAACATCTGCTCCAGAGTCTAACAACATTTTCTGGTCTTTTAGTACAATGCCGTTCGGTCCTTTAATAGTGATCTTTCTTATGGGCTGTTCTGTGGAAAGACGTTGTACGAATGCCACCAAGGGGGGTCCACTTGAGCCAAAGGTGTCACTTCCCCTATAGTTAGGGTCAGTTAGGGGGACCTGAGCAATAAAAAGGAATCAGTTGGGCAACCTTGCTGCCTCGTTTGATGGTTAATGTTGGCGTGAATACCTTTAACATAATCCCTATTGGGCCTGTGAAATCTGCATCAATTACCCTTGGTAGGACAAAAATTCCCTGACTAGATGCAGAGGATCGCCCCACCAACAATGCACTCAGCCCATGACCTAAAGGTCCTGTGGCTACCGAGGGGACGACATGCACCTTATCATCTTCTATAGTGATGTCTTGTCCCACGGCCAGATCGACTCCTGCGGAGCCGCTTGTGGCGGCTGGGAGCTCGTCGAGACAGCCATAGCTGTGGGGAACTTTCTTGTCCTCGCGCCCCCCATCCTGGCGCTGCTCTGCCCGTTTCCCGACAGGGGGGTACCATCCTTTTTAAACTGCGACCTGTATTGAGCTGCTTTATGCCCGAACTTGTCACATCTATGGCATGTCCCTACAAATTCGTCAGCCACCACCTTTTGCTTCTTGATCTGGGGACAGTTTCTTTTGTAATGGTCTTCCTCTCCGCAAATAAGACAACCAGTTTTTGCTTTAACACCTCGATCCCCTTTCCCCGTTTGCATGGCAGGTCGTAAAGCAGCGGCCATAGCAGCCGCATGTATTCTGGCCTTCTCTCTTTCCTCCGCTAAGCGAGGTAATCGGGAACAAGCCTCCACGTACTGACTAAGAGTAGACCCACTAGGTAGGGATGCAATTATCTGTTGACATTGAGTGTTGGCATTTTGAAAAGCTAAATCCTTTCCTACTGCACTTTTTGCTTCACTTGGCAGATTTGGTGCTGCATCTAATGCTTCCTTTAATTGGTCTATAAAGTGCATGTACGGCTCATCAGGACCCTGATGAATCTGCGTATAAGGTAATACAGGGTTCCCAATCTGTGGTAACTCAGTTAAAGCGGCCGGGGCTAAGCTCTGTGACTGTTGCAGTATTCGAGGGTGTAGCGCTGCTTGAGCCACCCCATCGCGGAAAGCGCCAGTACCCATGAGCTGGTCTAGTGTAACTACACGTAAAGGATCATCGTCACCTAGGTGAAGGTTTTGCATCATTGCAACCTCACATTTATCCCGCCACTTATCCTTCCACAACATAAAGGCAGTGGGGGGCAACACCAATTCTAACAAGGCTTGGGCATCAGATGGCACTAATATCTGATTTTTGAAAAAGGTGGTAACCAGCGTCATAACTTGCTTGTTATCCAAACCATAGTTCATTACGGTTTTTTGTAACTGACTCACTGTTTTCCAATCAAAAGGAGCCCATATCCGCTGATTCCCCTGCGTAAACACCGGGAATGCTGTTAAACTGTTTGGTAGCATTTGTCCTTCAATTACAGCATTTTCTATTACCCTCCTCCATCGTTGTCCCATATTAAAATTAGGGTCGCGTATGGGGGGCGTCCCGTCTCCACTCCGACCTCCAGTGGCCACACCACCACCCTCTGTACCGCCGGGTCCCTGCAAACCACACCCACCGCGTGCGCAATCAAGCTTTTGAACACCAGATGCCCCCCCTCCTTGCTCTCTCCACTTCACGCCCCTCTTCCACGCCCCACGTTCGTCATCCCCCACCCCCTTACCGTATTTACTGTGTAGACAGTGATCAGGGTCAGCTAAGCTCATTTCCCCATCTTCCAGCATCAGCCTAACCCAGTGCCATTGCGAATGCTGTGCCGGCGCACTTTTGTTAATGCTTCCATTATTTGACCCCCCTGAAATCACCTCCCCCATCCCGTCCGACTCCCTACATATGTGCTGCTCGACCGCTCGCAAACCGTCCGTTATGGCCTGGTGAGCCTTTCGATATGCCTGTTTAATCGTGGCGTTACGGGATCCTTTATCTAGTCGTTGCATCTCGTCCAGCAGCTTTGTCATTTGATCCTGTTGCTTTCTCAATGTGTCCATAAGTTCACTTTTATGAATCTTTGGGTATAATAGCGATGTTGCTCCTTCGGGCAAATCAGTATCCGTTTCTTGAAAATCAGAGTCCGGGAGCGGCACATTCTCCGGCAGTGGTGGGGCTGTAGGTGGCGCTGGTGCCCAGTCTCCCAATTCAATACTCGGTCCTCCCCAGGACTCAGTTTCATTAGGATAGACGAGATACGCGGAAGGTGCCGTACAGGGATCTTGACACTCTCCCGCGGGTTGACTGATTGCATAAACAGCTCTCGCGGCGGCTGCAGCCACAGTAGCATCGTCCTTCATATCAGCAATCATATTTTTAACAGTTCGGAAAACAGGGGCTAATTGTCGTGCCTCTTTGTTTCTGACCTGCACAGAGTCCCACAAGTCCATCCCAACTCTGTGCTGCGCATCCGGATCGAACAGCTGATCCACTGTTATCAGCTTTCGGCGGCAGCACCATAATAATAGTCCCGATACGTCTCCTTTAGTTAACTTCGCGTCGGTTCAATCCGCCAATTCCAACAGGCTTTTCAGCGCCGTGTTTTTCAACGCTGATACAGTGGAACCCATGCTGCCGATGTTCACGCCCCCCCCAGCGTGCCTCGGATCCGCTCCTGCCTTTCTCGGGCAGCCCGGCTTATCTCGCCAGCTGGCAGTCCCCTGCCTTTTTTTTCTGGCTGCGATAAATCCTTAGGGTCACCACAATGCCGAGTTTCAGCATCCGTGAAAGGACGGGAACGACTCTCACACGCATTGGTAAGATACACAGTCGGATTCTTTATTCTCCCGCTTGTGCGGTTATATACATTTACCATATCTGTACACGCGATTACACTTATAGGCTACAGACATAAATCACACGCTGTTCACACGCCCCACATTCCCTTATGATTGGTAACTATGCACTAACGCCAATAGCAACAGACTGCCTCCACGTCCTTGAACACATCTTGTTTTTGCTAACCCACACCATGTGCACTCTCAGAACTTTCTCAATGGCTATTCTTAGCTGTCTTTTCCAGCGGCCTGTTCAGTTATGCTGTTTTGCTTAAGCGGCCTAGTCGTGCTAATTCTCAAGCTACATCGACCCCAACACCTTATCAATGCCACCATCTCTGGCCAGGGATCCTAACTGCATGGCTTCTCTGCCGTCTAAGTCAAAATCATCAGCCCCGTTATCCCAGCATCGAACCAACCAGGTGATAAGTGACTCACCTTCATGATGGCTAAAATCTTTCTTTATACCTCACAACTCCTCCAGGGATAAAGAGCAGATAATTGTCTCTGGTTCTAAGGATGATGATGCACCGACTCCCTGGTCTGGTTTTCCTCTGTATTTCCTCTTTGCCACAGGGGCGACTGATACCGCTGGCACCTGACTAATCACAGTACCTGCCATGGGGGTTTGAATGGCTGCAGGGGCAATTGCTAAGGTTGGTGTAGCTGCAGTGCCAGTCGTCAGGGTCAAAGTAGCTGCAGAGCCTGTTACCGGAGGTGGAGTGGCTGCAGGGGCTGTTGTTGGAGGTGGAGTGGCTGTAGTATCTGTCACTGGAGTTGGAGTGGCTGCAGGGGCTATTACTGGAGGTGGAGAGGCTACAGGGGCTGTTGTCACAGGTGGAATAGCTGCAGGGGCTGTTACTGGAGGTGGAGTGGCTGCAGTGACTGTAGCAGGAGCAACAACACTGTCAGTGCTTGACACAAATTTACTCCAATTCTTCAGGATGCATCCTAAGGGAGAGCAAAGGGAAGTCTCCTGAGAAGTAGCACTGCCCATATTGCTACCGAATCCAAAGTTTCTTACACACAAATTCAAACACAAAATGAGGGATGTCTCCCATCATTAAAACAACCTGTAAGAAACAATATAAAACAAGGGACAACTCCTGTCATAAAAACGTGTAAGAAACAATTAATCACAAACAAGGGACATCTCCCATCATGTAAGAAACAATACAACTATGCTACTGCTGCGTATCTCTCCCACTACATCTTAAGCAGAGCCCAAATGGGACAAAAATGTCCCCAAATGCTTGCTACTTCCCAAAATACTTTTCCTTTTTTGCTTACTTATTTATCAGAAAATACCTTTTCCAATAGCATTCCACTCTTGTGTCGCTTACCGCCTGACTGCAGGAGAGGGGCCAATGGAGTCCCCAGTCAACAGGTCGGCGTGCGCTGGAGTCCAGTCAGGCCGCCTCTCCCCATTTGGTATGGCAAGACGATCTGGGTAAGGTGGTCAGCGCAGTCCCACCTGGGACCCAAAAGTGGGATCATTTACCCGGTGTGCAGTACGCCAATATACACACACAGCAGAGGTATTGACTTTATTGCATATTTGCACAGACATGGGTGCTAGGTGATAATTCCACAAAGCTAGCACACCGCTTAGCAGAGTCACAAGGACTCTTACAAAACCAAAGAAATTACTCATTACATTCTGATTGATTCATCGCGTTATACACTCATGTTATAGTTTGGCTGTGGCTGGCAACAAAAGCGACAAGCGGCCGCCCCTCCCCCCACTGGGGTGCGGAGGAGAATGGAAAGAAACAGGCAGAAACTGGTGGGTCGGGATAAGGGCAGTTTAACAGCACAGCAAACAAAGGGAACAGTAACAACAACGATACCAATAAGGAGAATACACAAAACAAAACAGCAGTACACAGAGAGCAACTCTCACCGCCCACCCCTGCACATTCCCGAGCCGCGAGTGAGTTCCCACCGCCCAGCTCCCCCCCAACCGGAACCCAGCATGACAGCACATGGTATGGAATACCCTGCTCTGGCCAGGTTGGGTCAGCCTGCCCAGCTGTGTCCCTTCCTGGATTCTGGTGAAAATTAACCCTGTGCTGGCCAAACCCAGGAGAACTCATCTTAAAGGTATATTTATTTAACTATGCATGCTCGCAAGCTGGGGGGTGTATTCTTCCTGGTTCTAAATTGAGTTGGTGGACACAGTCTCCCCCTGCCGCCTTTACCTTTTTCCTAGTTACCCTAGATCTTTGTTAACTTCGTGCTTCTTTGGTATCCTGGGGTGCATTAAGAAGAGTGTGGCCAACAGGTCGAGGGAGGTTCTCCTCCCCCTCTACACTGCCCTAGTGAGGCCTCCTCTGGAGTACTGTGTCCAGTTCTGGGCTCCCCAGTTCAAGAAAGATGAAGAGCTACTGGAGAGAGTCCAGCGGAGGGCTACAAAGATGATTAGGGGACTGGAGCATCTCTCCAATGAGGAAAGGCTGAGGGAGCTGGGCTTGTTAAGCCTGAAGAAGAGAAGGCTGAGAGGGGACCTTATAAATGCCCATAAATATCTTAAGGGCGGGTGTCAAGGGGATGGGGCCAGACTCTTTTCAGTGATGCCTAAAAAAAAAAAAAAAAAGACATATGACCTTTAATTTGCCTGTGCTAGCACAGCAGCTATATCTGCTAAGTATCATTAGGATTCAATATTCCTTGTCTTGTAATAACGTGACTGTAGCCAGAGATGCTTGTGTTCTAAGAGACAGGAAGTTGCCTCCAGTCAGAATGCAAATAACAGATGAAATGCAAAGGGAGCTGTAGGTCTGTATCGAGTTTGCATGGCACAGTTTTGATAGCAGGAGGGCTACAGGGGTGGCTTCTGTGAGAAGATGCCAGAAGCTTCCCCCATGTCCAGAAGAGCCAATACCAGCTGGCTCCAAGATGGACCCAGTCCTGGACAAAGCCAAGCCAATCAGCAAGTGGTAGCACCTCTGGGATAACATATTTAAGAAGGGGAAAAAAGTTACTGTACAACAGCAATTGCAGCCAGCAGAGAGGAGTGAAACTATGTTAAAGAAACAACTCTGCAGACACCAAGGGCAGTGAAGGAGGAGGGGGAAGGAGGTGCTCCACATGCCAGAGCAGATTTCCCTGCAGTCTGTGGTGAGGCAGGCTGTCCCCCTGCAGCCCGTGGAGGTCCACAGTGGAGCAGACATCCACCTGTAGCCCGTGGAAGGGACCCCACGCCTGAGCAGGTGGATGCACCCCAAGGAGGCTGTGATGCCATGCGGAGCTCGCTCTGGAGCGGGCTCCTGCCAGGACCTGTGGAGAGAGGAGCCTATGCTGGAGCAGTCTGTTCCTGAAAAACTGCATCCCATGGAAGGGACCCACACTGGGGCAGTTTGTGAAGAACTGCAGCCTGGGGGAAGGACTCACATTGGAGAAGTTTGTGGAGAACTGTCTCTCCTGGGAGGGACCCCACACTGGCACAGGGGAAGAGTGGGAGGAGTCCTCCCCCTGAAGAGGAAGGAGGGGCAGAGACAACGTGTGATGAACTGACCATAACCCCCATTCCCATCCCCCTGTGATGCTCAGGGGGGAAGGAAGTAGAGTTAAGCCTGGGAAGAAGGGAGGGGGGGGGGGTGTGTGTTTTAAGTTTTGTTTTTATTTTCTTATTATCCTACTCTGATTTGATTTGGAATAAATTAAACAAGGTTACCCAAGTCAAGTCTGTTTTGCCTGCAATGGTAATTGGTGAGCGATCTCTCTCTGTCCTTATCTCAACCCACGAGCCTTTCGTTATATTTTCTCTCCCCTATCCAGCTGAGGAAGGGATTGATAGAACAGCTTTGGGGTCCAACCCAGCCAGGGTTAACTCATCACATGGTCTCAGGGAAGGGATGTCAAATGGAAAGCAGAAAAAACAGCAAAGCTCCCCGAGACCATTTCACATTGAGACAGCTAGCAAAAAGCCTTAAAGATTTACATAAAGTCAACACCACAACCAGACTGCAAAGTTTTATTGCTATATACAACCTAAGTTTCAATTTCAAGTAGTTAATTGTTAGGGTTGCCTCACTCAAGTTTGTTCTTAATATATCCAACATCATTCATCTCTCCCTCAGATATATTGCGCAATGATATTTTAGTGAACAGAACAACTTGGGTCTCTTAATTCCTAAGATGAAATGGACTTTATTTTTAACAGCCTGAAAATTATTCTGACACACTAGCCTATTAGTGAAAGCAGAAAACTTAAATTCTTAAGGTACAAAATAGTTCTTTAGATATTCTCTACGCAACACAAGTAACAGGGTTATGTAAAAATCTTAACATTTCTTTACTTCAGCAGTTTTTACCTCATTAACTTCTGCCAAAGTGAACTGATATCTAACAGTAGTCTACTAGGCATGCTGGCCAAAGAGGCATAAAATGTTTTTCTTATTTAGCCTTAGCAAATACACCTAGATTTCTAAGAACATTGTGCATTACACCAACTTTTGCAGTTTTGCATCAAACTTTATTCACCTTCAGGATTATGGAGAGTCCACCTCCTTCCAAAGGACAATAATGTTTTTAAAAACTTGACTCTGCAACCCAACCTCAGTTCCTACCTCATTCGCCATCCCATGTTACAAGCATATGGATTCATTCAAAGCAAGAAGTACATTGAAAACTGAATTAACCCGATCTTATAATAAAATTATAACATTTTTGTTCAGTGAAGTGCCATACCAAGAGAACAGCCTTGTCACCAAGTTCTCAGACTTTAAGTTATCCCCATGACTAATGGCATGTCCCTCTGCTCGCAAGACAGCACAATTTAAGCTTCCCTGATAAACCACTACTGAGCCAAAGAACATTTATTTCTGTTCTTCAGCAGGTGTCTTCACATTTTACATAATATTAAGTTGAGAGCATGGGACAATAAGCTTGATTCACAACAAGGAAAACATTGCCTATCAGATTGCTCTTCCATATGTAGTCACCAGAGGTACAGTTAAAGATGAATCCTACTAGTAAGTGGATGGCAGTAAATGGGAAATCAGTAGGACACAATGACCCTCCATCAACCCCAAACTGCATTTCTTCCCTTTGAGCCAAGGTAATTTCTGATTCTGTGGCTATAAATTGCTAAACTAATTAAAATTACTTGAAGAAAAAAAAAAAAACAACTGTTTGGCTCAAGGCTACAATCAGTTAATCCACTCCCTCTCTGCCTTCCTGAAGAAGCCTACACTAATGTAACTATGACCAATGATAAACAGGTGAAAAGCTTTTTTTCTGTCTAATCTATGGTTACATTTATTGTCAGATCAAAAAGAAACTCCATTCAAAATATAATCAGACACTTCCTTAACAGTAGCAACTTATCAGGCACGGCACTTCTGTTTAATGTTTGAAAGTGTGTTTATATCTGCTGCTTCCATGTTCACATGACACTTGTTCTTTTATCATAATGAAAAACTTCTGTCCCTCTGGGCTAACACAAGCAACCACCCACCCACAAACATGGACCAAGAATAAGATGATTAAGTTTTCAAATTTCCAAATTACAACAGCTGAAAGAAACAAACCGTTATGAAAATTGCTATTTAAGAAAAAAAAAAATAAGTTTTAGTGCAGTTAAATTTCTATTAAAAATAACACTATGTCAACAGAAGTCTTCATTTATTTCCAAGTGTTCAAATTGTTATTACACCTATGCCATTTAACTACTTTTTATTTTAACATTAAGATAATTACAGTTGGAGGGCACATATTTCCAGTAGCCTCTCTGCAGTAGATACCACCAGAACATGAAACATTCCACATGGTCAACAATATGACATGTGAGTTACCAGAATCACAATCATCAATTTTTTTTGCTAACAGATCACATAAGTAGTATAACTTGGGCATTTCCTTTAACAGAAACATCAAACTTAGTACTGCATTTGTTTAACTTCAACATGAACATCTCTATGCAAGAGCAACATTGTACATGAAAGTTTAATTTAGCATACATATAGTACTTTGGCAGCTCTAACTGTGATGTATTTTTCCTCCTAAGCTCCATATTAGGTTTAATTTATAAAATATATTGCTAATATGCCCAGCATGTATATCAAGAATCAAATGCAGCATCTTTCTTTTGCCACTTAAATCAGAAAAGGAGCAGTGTTTTTATCTCATGTTACACAGTCTTCATATATGCACAATTTTCTTCCATGGACACATCCACGTGTACCCTAATGATCATTTTGTCTGCAAGAAAATAATCTTTATTAAAAAAAAATCTGAATTTTCTTCTCAAATTAGCAAGACTACAGCCACAGATTATTACATGACAAATCACTACCAACTATTTATTTCAAAATAACATTGAATGTGGCAAACTTTTATCAAGTAACCAGCACATCAGTTATCTGAGGTACAATGGATTCCCTCACAATTAAACACATCCCATTTTGAGTTCATTTGTGAAACCGACTAGTTTATTATTTATTATTATTAGACCTTTTTTGTAGGACAGTCATGCAAATGTTAAGACTGGCTCAGGTAAAATATATGATATTTTATTATTACAGGCAGAAATAACTAGCAGATGGAAAAATTTTAAACACACAAGCTAAGTAAAATCAAAGTGCCCCAAGTTTTCTCAAGTAAAATGCGATAAACGGCTCCAGTAATTATCACCACAAATTCAGCAAGGGTGTTATCTATAAGAGGAACTAACAGTTCTTGGTTAACAAATACTAATTTCTTTGAACATCTCTACCATAATTTTGCACAAGAGAACTAATGACTATACTAAAACTTTTTCACTTACTTACCCAAAATGAATGAATTTAATTCTCCACCTTCTTGAACACAATTATATCGTACTCATACACAACTGCCATCCAACCACCTACTACCACAATAGTCCAAGTGAGGACGATGTTCCCTCTACTATGATAATCACACACTTTAAAGTAGCCACATGAAAGTTTTGAGATAAAATGGGTGAAGTCTGGTTGCAAAATTTCAGATTTAAAGGAAAAAAAAAAATCATATATACATACCGCAAATAAAAAAACACCTAGAACCTGTTGATAACGATCTGAAGCAATTTCACTCATCTGTGAAAATTTTACCAGATTTCATTTCATATTTATTCTATTTGGTCCAAATACCCCTACATGCCATTAAGAGTCACTCAAAAAAGAACATTGTGTCCAAAAATGCAGCTGATACCACAAAACATATATTCACCCTCAAGCAGTTCTTAAAAAAACTCAGATTTCCTGAGCTATACAAAAACAGATCTTAACTTTCTTTGAAATATGTCAACAATGGATAATTTAAAAAGCAGGTGGAGGTATTCAACATAATATTTAAATTAAATAATATATATTTAATTTGATTAAGTCAACCACCATTCAATCCCATTTGTACTGAATTATAAACTCTGCAGCACAGGAACAGTCTGTGTATGGCACTTAGCAGAACAAGATTTCCATGCATGTCTGCAATATAAAAAATTATATTAAGATACTCCAAAATTAAACAAATAGTAAATCCTGTTTACGTATACAAAATTTAAAAAAACCCATTAAATTTAACATCAATGTGAAAATTACATACAGCTGAACCAATAAATTGTACATTCACTACATAATCTTGAAATCTCAATTTTCATGAAGTTGTTTCAATCTTCTTCCTTCGATTAACCGAATTAAGTCAGAAAATAAACTCTTCTCCAATTCTGCTAACATACATTTCTTCACTGTAGTTATTATGTATCAGCTAACTTTGACCTTTCACCGTTAACTTCTGTAATGGCACGCCCCTTATCTCTCAAAGTTCTACTCAAACATCATATTCTCCCTTCTTCATTCCATAGTTTGTGACATCTACCAAGAAGCCCTTCAACTGGGGCAGCATCTAGTCTCATAGAGCTTCCACTGGGCAGAAGCTTCTCTTACCAGAATAGTACACTGGTAGACAAGCAAAGTTCACCAGAGACATGATCCTCTACGTACCAGCACTCCATTTTAAGCACTAAGTATCTTTTGTGCAAAAGATAACACACTTGAGCGTATGTAAGCCACAAAAGGCAAGCCAAGTTAAATGGTTTGGGCAGGCAGTGTGAACAGGGCAAAAGCATGATAGCCAGACACTTTGGGCTGAAGCAATTTTAACCCTGTTTGACTGTTGAACCTGTGTTACAGTCTAGTTTAAGCATTGTTTACACAATACTCTCAAACGAACAAAAGCCCTAAAGACAGGTTAACTGTTCTTTTCCATAGACTAACTTGTCAGTATGTGTTCAAGAATGAATTTAATGCAAAGCTTCAAAATGGTACCTAACTAATAACCACATGTGAAACTTTTAAATACTATCTTACTCTGAGGTATACGTATTACTGTAAAAGTTTATGCATCACATTCTAAAATCTAGGGTCCAAGAATAAAGGCTAATTGTCAAGCAAGCTATAGAAAAACAAGAAGAAATAACGTGCGGCTTGTGTTCAAGTGCTGTTTAGCATAACACTTCATGCAAGTAACGCAAAAAAGTCTGTGTACTCAGGACTGTTTACATCTGAATAAATATGGTAAATTAGCAAACACAGTATTTAAAATGATCTACTAAAATGAGTTTTACCAGGTATTCACTGTTTGTATCAAGTTTTAAACCAGAAAGCTGTCAGGGCAATACCAAAGAGTATGAAATAAAAGAAAAAAAAAAATTAAATGGAGACATTTTAAGAAAACAAATTAATATTAACGGTTAACTAAAACTAAAACAAAGACTGAAGCTATTAGGTTGCCTCATCAGCAAGCACCTTCAATCAAAAGGCCATAAACACCTATGCTTTACATATTATTTGATTTGTTTATTTTATACCAGGAGGTGAAAGCAACACATTTCCTTTTAGTAAAGCATACACAAAGCGCCTCACTGAGAATACACTTTTAATACACATAAAAAAGTAATCATCTTACAAATCGTTTTACAATCCAAATATACAATAACTTGGAAAACAATATTCTAGAAAACAAAAGCCAATGTAAAAAGACCACTTAAAACAACTAAAACGATAAAGGTTTCTGTATGGCTCTATATTTACAGTTTTCTTACTGCATCGTCAATATCAGAAATCTGTTCCTTCAGCTGGTTCCACTGTTCTGGATTTAAAGAAATACCTGAAAAAGCATTAAAAATAAATACTTAAGACAAAAAGAAAAATTGTAGTGGAGGATCTTACATAATTAATGTCAAGGCTGGTTTCATACACAAAGTCTATGTCATGACTATTAATGCTTAATCTATCTGAAGTGTAACAACCATCTCAGTTACAGAGTTAAACTACTCATTTGGAACACTTCAGTTTAACTTTAGACCTTAGCTTATCTCTGGCCAAGTTAAATTTATGAAAAAAAAAATGAGTGCAGTATAACAAATTCATTCACAAGTGTTAAGCTAAACACAGAAAATGAAATACAGTTCTGGCCTTGACAGAAGGCAACACAAAAAAAATGTAGGAAATAATCATATTCCTGTTGGCTCCTAAAAGCCATACCTCTGTGGACTGAACTCCTATGCACTTTTAAAGTACCATAATTCGGGGGGGGGGGGGTGTGTGTCCTCCTGTTTCTTAAAGCACTGTGAATAACACATACTATAAGTAAATTTTGGAGAGATTCTTTTCTACACCCTAACACTCACAAACCAACATGGAAGTTCTTTTTTCCACTTCAAGTTCACCATAGCTTCTAGTGACATTCAGTCAATAATTATTTAGTGCCCCAACAACCCATCTCCTCAGTTCTAAATTTGTACTTCCTCAAGTTCAAGTCCAGGCATATGCTTCCTTTGTGCTTTAGTCTCCTCATTCTTCCCCTAAAATCTCTATGCCAACTCTATCCAAGGACAGACTCACAGGCCTACCTCCCTGTTATGGGTTTGCATGGCAAGGTTTTGGTAGCGGGAGGGGCTATAGGGGTGGCTTCTGTGATAAGCTGCTAGAAGCTTTCCCCATGTCTGACAGAGCCAGTGCTAGCTGGCTCTAAGACAGACCCACCACTAGCCAAGGCCAAGCCAATCAGCGACAGTGGTAGTGCCTCAGTGACAACATATTTTAGAACAGAAAGAAAAACCTGCAGTGAAACGACAGTGAAGAGAGATGAGTTGAGACGATGGGAAAGAAACAACTCTGCAGACACCAAGGTCAATGAAGGAGGGGAGGAGGTGCTTGAGACGCCAGAACAGAGAGTCTTCCCTTGCAGCTCATGATGAAAGACCATGGTGAGGCAGGATGTCCCCCTGCAGTCCATGGAGGTCCACGGTGGAGCAGATATCCACCTGTAGCCCGTGGAAGGTACCCCACACCAGAGCAGGTGGATGCACCCGAAGGAGGCTGTGACCCCATGGGGAGCACACGCTGCAGCAGGCTCCTGCCAGGACCTGCAGAGACAGAAGCCCACACCGGAGCAGGTTTGCTGGCAGGGCTTGTGACCCTGTGGGGGACCCAAGCTGGAGCAGCCTGTTCCTGAAGGACTGCACTCTGTGGGAAGGACCCACGCTGGGGCAGTTTGTGAAGAACTGCAGCCTGGGGGAAGGACTCACATTGGAGAAGTTAGTGGAGGACTGCCTCCTGTGAGAGGGACCTCACGCTGGAGCAGGGGAAGAGTGTGAGGAGTCCTCCCCCTGAGGAGGAAGGAGCGGCACAGACAATGTGTGATGAACTGACCCCCCATTCCCCATCCCCCTGTGCTGCTTGGGGGGAGGAGGTAGAAAAACAGGAGTGAAGCTGAGCCCAGGAAGAAGGGAGGAGTGGGGGGAAGGTGTTTTTAAGATCGGGTTTTAATTTCTCATTATCCTACTCTGATTTGATTGGTTATGAATTAAACTCCCTTTTCTCCCCAAGTTCAGTCTGTTTTGTCCGTGACAGTAATTGGTGAGTGATCTCTCCCTGTCCTTATCTCGACCCTTTCATCATATTTCCTCTCTCCTGTCCAGCTGAGGACAGGGAGTGATAGAGCAGTTTTGGTGGGCACCTGGCATTTATCCAGGCTAAACCTAAACACTCTCATACTCTCTCCAGCAAGGGTCTTCTGCCGTTTACCTCCACTCTCCCCCCTCAGTGATCAGGCTTCCTTCATTGCTTTCTCCCTATAGGTGAAGCAGGACCTCAAAACAGGTGAAATTTTGAATTCCATTTCGAGGGCTCATCACCTTTTAGTGCAGCTAAACCTGAAGTCTGCACAGAGCTGTTCTAAGCAGTTTTCCATCAGTCTTCAGAGGGCAGGTTTCTTTTGAAAACAGTTAGGTCAGGTGTGCTAACCATTATTAGGGAACTAAATATCAAGATGCCTCTGAACAACATATGAGATAAACTGCACACAGTTCAGACCTGCTGTTGGAAGCAATCTGACACAACTCTAAACTGTTGGATTTTTTTTCTATATTTTATTACACAATTTTAACTGTTCATAGTGGTTTTAGCATAACTAGATAAGGGGATCATAAGTGCATCAATGGAACATTAAATACTATATCAAATTATTAATTTTATCCTAATAAAATTCAGATCCTTTTGCCACATCGATAAACGTTTCTACCTACATCATGTAATTTTTGTCACTTGGCATACCCATCAAGTTTCATTGTAGTTTACCACTCAAACTGTATATGCTTTTGATTTCCATCTCAAAACACAGCAATTCAAATAAGTTGAAGTAATCTTTTTTGTTAAGTAGCAGCAACACATCCAAACCAAGAAATTTTCCTGTACAGTACCGGTACACCTGATCACACAAACCTACTCTCAGTGGTTATTTAAGAGCCTTTGAAAACATTTCTCAAGCTTTCCAAACATCTATTTGCTCCTGGACACACTAGGAGAATGTAACAAACCTTATGCTGATTCTACATTAAATGTCTTCAATCTCCACGACAGGATGTTTCATACTTACCTCTTTCCTTGGCACAATATGAAAAATTATTAAAAGTAAGCTTTTCTAACTGAAGCAATGTGACATTAAGGAAAGCACTATTACTGCAGTTATCCTCACATCCCCATCTTGCAGGTGGCAAAGTTCTGAAAATTGTTCAGTGAAGGCATGCCATAAAAAGCAAGTATGGGAACAGCAATTAAAGGTACAATGGTTTATGCTGTGTTGCAGATTAGAAGCACAGTACCAAAACTTGAACACTTGAGGTATTGTCACCTGAACTAAAATCTTGAAATATTTTTTACAGAATTAGTCACATTAAATTTTAATTAATTTATTCTAAAACTTGATATGAATAACAAATCTTTCAGTGACTTTTGAAATAAGAAATCCAGTTGTAATAAAAGCAAGAAATAGAGTTCATTAAGTTAATCAGTGGGAAAATGTATGGCTATGTATAATTCCCATACCAAATTTGCTTTTATTTGATGCTGTTTTCCATAAATCATGGGGGATCCATTTAGGAAAACAGACTCAGGCCAATGAAACCACTTTGCTTTTGTTTATAATCTACAGATAAAACTAACCATTTGTTAAAATACAAATTATAAAAAAAGTAAAAATATTACTCTAAAAATACCAAGTAGTAACAAAGTATAAAAATCTGATCCACAAAGTTGTCCAACAAACTGCAGACAATGTTTTAATACAAAATAGCATGAAGCAGAACAATACCTTTTCTGCCAGGCTTCATTTCACCCTCTTGATCCATCCAATATTCTCTAATATCAATTAAGACTTTCCCTTTAAAGTCACGAACACTGACATACCTCATTTTGCCAATCTGTCAAAACACATATAAGGATATATTTTAGATATTTTACGTATTACAGCATTTACTTTTCCCAGAAGTATCAGACTTGGACATGTGACACTGCAGCTTATTTTAGACACCAGAGAAACAACTAGATCAAGCTTAATCCAGTGTAGTCAGTATGCAAATAAGTAATGACAATACAAATGGATGAACGATTTAAAAATCAGTTGAGCATTCAATGCAAAAGTGGCTCTCCTAGAATAAAAATACCTATATTCTTAACAAGCTTGCCTCTTACAAAACCCACTAATTTCACGTTTTCTGAAATAAAATTTTGCCTCTAATAATCATCTTTGTCAGTAGCAGTTGTAAACAAACAGGGAAGGGGAAGCTCTACTCCCAAATCTAAATTAGTCCACTCCATATGTACAGAAATAAAATTAAAGACTCGCATGAGATAAGCACAATTTCTAGAGGGGCTTTTCTCCCCCCCCCCTTTTTTTTTAAAAAAAAACAAACACAACACAGTAAACACAGATGGAAACAAAAGTAAGTCACCAACTGTCCCATGCCTGCTCCGAAGTCCTCATGGCACTTCATTGGAACTGTGGTTAAAAGACTATCACACTGTACCAGATGTTCAGAAAAAAGTTTACCAGCATGTAGCACAGTATGAAATGACTTTGGAATTTCATAATTTCACACCACCGTGGCTTAACTGAATTGAGGGCTTCTTTTTTCTTAGGACAAGAAAAATAAAAAAGGGGAGGGAGAGGAAGGGAAGAGACACAACAGGCACACTGACAGCTATGCATTACACTACATATTTAGGTTTTATCAAATTTTTCCAGATTTGATAAAAATCTATTCATTCACATAAATTCAAAGTATAATGCGAATTTGAAAATCAGAAATTCGATAATAAAAACACAATCAAACATAATTCACGTAAGAAATTCTTAGTATTCTGTATGTACCTCCTGGATACACTTTATGAAGAAAGAGCACATTATAAAGTAACCAATTCTAAAAATAGACTATTCCTTCCTGATAAAACATTAGTTTTAGTTTTCAACTTCCTTAATTTATGCATCTTGCACTTTGACATAGTTTAATAGGGGGACAAACACATCTTACTAGCATTAAGTCTGGAGAGTTGCTCATGGTTTCTTGTCAATCAACTAAAATCATCCACAGATGTTTAGTCGTAAAAGCTGTTATAGACAAAATATATATAAACAAGTATGCTTTACGTTTACTTAAATAATTTTTTCTTCTTATGCAGATCATGTTAAATTAACTCTAAAATTTATTTTAAAACAATTGGGACATCTTTAGATACCATAAGCCTGAAGGAGTTGTTTTCCTACTTCAAAGCATCCTTTAAAATTAACAAGTTTATAAGATAGTATTTTGTGATTGATTTATTAAATACTTTCACAGTACTACAAATTTAACATTCAAAAATAAAGTATGATGTCACAGTAGCAGAGTTCTTTCAGACTGAACTTGGTACCATGCCCAAGTCCATCAGCACTGCTGGCAAAGCATATCCTAAACAGCCTACATGAACAACATTTCTTGGTTTTACCCTATAATGCTTCAGCGACTTTTAAGGTCACCTCTAAAACCAGCTTCAAGTAGCAGTACTCCATACCATGTTTTTTTTCCCAGGTCTATCAAAGAATATTAGTACATTGCCAAGTAATTCCACATTTATTCTAAGAAATAAAATCTGATACAAATTAGCAAATTATAGCTGCAAATACAATAAAAGGGTTTAGGATTTTATATTAAAGATAAGAGTATGTGTCTTAATTCAACTACAGTAAGGTGAGGGGCAACAATACAAAGTACACATCATTTACACAGTAAGCCTACCTTAAATGTAAACAGTTCCATATGAAAAGGCTGAAAGTTAGGTTTTACACCATCTAGATTTCAGCCGAATGCTCACATTAAATTTCAGATGTTTAGTTGAACTCTATACAAAACAGTTGCCACTGCTAAAAGCTTTAAAGAGGCTTCTAAAGTACAGTTTAAAAACCTCAACAAAAATCTAGATTTATTTAAGTAAATTGATGTTTCTTGAAGCTCAGTTACCTGCAATTCTGGCACTGAGTCATTTCTGAACAATTCTTTGTTCACGCAGCAGCTGATAGTCCTAGAATAATTTCACTGATCTAAGACACCTTTGTATCTCTAACCTCATTAGTGTACCAAGGGCTGCATTGATTTATAGCAGGGTAGTTACTGCAGTTCAACATTCATAGACAAGTTCATATGCTTTTTATTAAATATCACAGCTCTGTGATATACTATTCTATTGAATTAAATAAATCAGAAGACATTAAAAACATTATTTCCAGATTTCCATTACTTAGAATAAAATGCACTGAACTGTGTCTAGGTTTCCTTCACAGCTATGCAACTGCCTTCCTGTGCAAGTTTCAGCAACCACCTTCTTCACCATTTTTCCTCCTATTTTCACTTTGCCTTGATTTAACTGCATACACTCTGTGGAAGTAGAAACAGCAAAAAAAGCATCCTTCTTTCTTATAACTATATGTATAGCATTAGAAGAAGCACAATAAGCTAATATAAACTCCTAGAATAAATAGAGTGTTCTGTAAACAGCTAAGATCTGCAACACAACAAATTGGTTTAGCACATTAATTGTGAAACTTAGGTGGTCACCAATGCATTTCACAATCAATCACCTTCTAGAGCATCACAAACATATTTATCTACTTCCATGAGCCTATGATAGGTAAAGGCATTACACTGTCAAAAACAAGTCAAAAGCAAATTCAACCCAAACTTTAATAAATAAATAAGGGTGGAACCAGACAACAGGCAAACTACTTCTGAAGTAACAATTTCTGTGAAATGCCTGGATAGTCATTAATACCGTATCCTGACAGCATTAACAAACCTTATCCAAATCGGGTATAGGTAGATGACAGGATTTATCAAACTAACAGAATCACAGAATGTCAGGGGTTGGAAGGGACCTCTGTGGGTCATCTAGTCCAACCCTCCTGCTGAAGCAGGGTCACCAAAGCACATGATGCAGAACTCACGTTGGCTCGAAGCCACAGACAGGAATCTAATGTATCACCACTAAACCCTTCCACATTAAAATAAATAATGCTTTTCCTTAGGGCTTCTAGTAATACAACACAAATGGGAGTAAATAAAATTTCCACACTCCAACTGCACTCAAATCCTTTAAGAAATTCCAAAGTATACTAGGCTACCTATAAAACCTAAAAAGGCCAAAACATGTAAATAAATAGCCATAGGATAGAACCATAGGATGGGTTTGGGTTGGAAGGGACCTTAAAGATCATCTAGTTCCAACCCCAGTGCCATGGGTAGGAACACCTTCCACTAGACCAGGTTGCTCAAAGCCTCATCCAACCTGGCCTTGAAGATATCCAGGGAGGGGGCAGCCACAGCTTCTCTGGGCAACCTCTGCCAGTGCCTCACCACCCTCACGGTAAAGAATTTCTTTCTCATATCTAGTCTAAATCAACCCTCTTTCAGTTTGAAGCCATTACCCCTTGTCCTATCACTACATGCCCTTGTAAAAGGCCCCTCTCCAGCTTTCTTGTAGGCCCCCTCTTGTTTATTCCTCAAGCTGCGTGTGCTTGCATATAAATAATTGGTCTCTTACGCTGAATTAATTCCCTGCTAAGAGTATTCAATTCTTCATAATTAGTTTCAAGAATACCATTACATCAACATTAGTTTCAAACAAAAATAATAAAAATGCTGAATCTTCTGAATAGAGCAGTCACAATGACCTCAATATTAAGGGAAGCTGTATACTTTAAGAACACAGCCCAATGGCGTAGAACAGCAAACCACTAAGTTTCACATTATTTGCTGCCACTCCCACACACAATATGGATGCCACAGAACTTTTGACTATCCTATGAATGCTTTACAGCCTGATTTCCATCAATTGAAGCCACACTTTTAAGTTATACTGCAAAGTCACTTGCAGAGAGATCATTTTACTACCATGGGGAAACAGAAAGGAGTGTTTCTAGTATTACTAATAGTCCTAGAACAAACAAAACCATACCTAAAAAATTAACACGCAACTAGATCTTCTAACATGCTCTCCTGGGTAGGAGGGAGAGAAAGGAAGTATCCTCAGACCTACAGTGCTATTTCTACACTGAAACAGTTGCATCTTAGTTAACACACAAACTGATGTAGCACAAAAAAACCCACGATGCTTCACATAACACAATAAGCAATCTAAAAAACTTTTGTTGTTGAGTGACTAAAAGAGAGGTAGAGACTAAGGAACACTGATGGTTTAGGTCAAGGTGATATAGAAATATTTTTTGTGTATTATACTCAACACTAGAAGAATCCTGCTCTTAGACTGAGTCCTCTACTGTCTGTTTTTAGGAACTTTTTATTATCTTAGGTCAAAAAGGTTGAAAGAAATCAGAGCGCACAATTTTCCTTTTATTTGAAAGAGTCTGGGGGTTTTGTTTGCTTTGTGGGCCTTTTTGGTTTTGTTTTTTTGTTTGTTTGTTTTTGGTTGTTTTGGTTTTTTTCCTCCATCGGAAGAGCATTAAAAATTGTAGCCGTTTTCCCCAAGGCTGGAATTTCTGAACCTATTACAACATAGCATAAAGCCTATATGCAGCTTTTTTGAGATCTAACTGCAGTTCACCTTAACAGGTGTAGAAGATACTATCTCATTTGTCCTACACAGATCAAAGCATGCCCCAACAGAACTAAAAATATTATATTCTTCCTTTGATGAGGAAGTCCAGGCATTGATGCCCAGTGTCTTAAATTGAAGCTCTCCCTCCAACTATATATGAATAGGAAAGTGAGAATTGATACATTAAAAATAACTGTCCTGCATTACAGTATCAGTTAAGCAGGTCTTCTCTCTAGAAAAACAAATAATTTTTTTCCATATTACTTTGCACAGCTACAGCTCAAAACCATTTCTTTTGCCTTAGTCAGTGTTGGGACCATCTTATTATGCACCTCTCCCATACTCTTTTCACAAACTTAAGAATCAAAGCCTCTAAGAATTTAAGTTCCTTTCCTATCTCCTGTCCCTTTCAAGCCAGCTAGTCACAAACATTTAATAAGTCTTGATCCATGCCCCTAAAACAGCTAATTCTGAGCTACGTATATTCTTGCACAGCTTTCAGCACACATTGCTACTGCCTCAGCTATCCCCAGGAACTGCAATACCCTGAATCCACAAATGTTTCTTGGTACTGAAAAATGTACATTCATCCCATCTTAAAAATAAGGACAATATAAAATAAAGCAATCTTTTTGGATGCTCAGTGAGAAAAACCTACATCATAAAGGAACAAGCAAAACTTATTCCAAGACACTATCTTATAAGATAGAAGCCAAGTTGCCCTTGACCTAGTTAAATAGGAATGAAGAGTCCATACTTTGGTTTCCAAGAACCCTTCTTTCAAGAGCCCTGATTAAAAAACATTTCCATGTAGAGACTGTCCTGATCTAATATTTACAGTATACTCATGGTAAGTGCTGCATTTACAGACAAAATGACTATCCAGAGAGTTACCACAGGCAAAAACAAGAGGGTTAGAATCAATTGCCACAACTCAGATTCTTTTACTCTTCTGAAACATGACAATGCTTTTTCTGAGCATCTTATCTGCATGCTAGCATCATAATCCCCTTTGGCCAAGGCTTCAGAAGACCAAGCACTATGCTACCAAGATATTCAGATGGCCTCATAAATTTTATACTGAATATGATATAAACGGTTACCTTAACCAGGCTCTAAGAGAGTCATCAATTTTACCTGAAACATATTGTCATCTCTGTTGCTGCTTTGCTTAGAAGAAGCTGCTCCTTTTGAACTTTCACCAGTCTTTTGTTTCTTTACAGGCTTTTCTGAAGCTGCTTGCTTTTTCCGCTTTGCCTTGGAGAAAGAATAAAAAAACGAAACGCATGAACCACAACTCATTTTATAAGTTACAAAAAAGTTTACGTTAGAGGTCACAAACTACTACTATGCAATATGCATTATCACTTTCCTTCTGTGAAGGCAGGAATCCAATACTGTACATTTAGACCAGAATTAAAAAAAAAAATAATCTTCAAATGAGCCTATTTCTGTTCCCAGTGAAGTTTACCATAATACTTTGGCTTTAAAGAGAATTGAATTAGATCAAAATATATTTCAAAAAGCCTACTCTTTTTGTGCAGTAATATTGCTGGTTCAGTAGTTTTAATTAAAATTTTTAAGTCTGACAGAAGTTTCACCTTCCTTTCCACTGAGTGCAATGAAAAATGCAGGACAGCTAACAACTCTTCTAAAAAAAAGAAAAAAATAATAGATGAGATTATGAAGAAAGGATCTGGAAATAAAATCCAACATAGGATTTTTTTTTTTTTTTAAATCAGAGTCCAATCTCCGTCCACAGCATGATAATATGTTTTTAAAACATTCAGACGATATCACCTGTAAATGAGATTACATTGCTAGCAGATGCTACAAAGTTACTATTTCTACTAATGGTTATACAGTAATCATGCCCACCCCAAGGAAATAGTAATACAAAGATACCAAAAATTAGTCTCACCTGCTAGAATCATATTGCAGATAACCTCTTTTAAAGAAAAACAGTTGCAATAAATATGGGAGGTTGTCATAGAAAAAAAAAAAAAAACAAAAAACAAACAAAAAACCAAAAACAACCCTTACTGTCCACTGAAGCAAACTGTTAGAGTATGTCTTTTCAGGAATACATTTCCCTAACAACAACAAAATCACCTGACCATTTTCTCTTATATTAAGATTTGACAAAACACCTAATTTGCCAAGTGCAACCTAGTCACATTTGAACCAATTCAGTAAAGCAGACCAAGTCTCTTCTCATACTGCACTAAAAGACCTGATGTCTGCATTGCCACCTAACATTTCTTAAAAAGATAAATTCACTGTTGTATTCATTTTTTGTTCATAATGACTGGTACATCTATACAAACTTATAAATTAAATAACTACTAAAAATAAATGAGGACACTAAATTTATGCATTTAAAACAGTTAACATTAAAATTATCAACTCAAAGACATTCAGGTTCGCTCAGCTTTTAAGTGAGAAACTAGCAGATAGTATTACAGTAAATGTAAGAACCTGAAACAGAGAAAAAAAAAAATATGTGAACAAGATAAGCAAGTGGCACATGGATGACAGGGCAAGTGGAGGTTTTTGTTTTGGACTTGCAAGTAATCCATATATCAAAATGAAGGGGGGGGCAGGGGGAGTGTCCTCAAAATTAGTCCAAATCCTCGCCACCAGGGTCAGCTTATACAGAAGCCTCCTATCACTTGCCACAAAGCAGCAAAGAATTCCAGGAAGCTCGTGGCTAGATATACCATACGGAAAATCCTGAAGAAAGCAAAATGCAACTTAAGAAAAAAGTTTACTGCAAAGCAAAAAGCATCCACTCAAACCCTAATCTTGGGGGGTTTTGGTTTTTTTTTGTTGTTTTGGGGTTAGGAGGGGTGTTTTGGGTTTGAGGTTTTTTTTTTGTCTGATAAATCATATGGAGTGACATGCATTTTGTGACACAATGCTCACCTAATTCCTTAACCCCAGCCTGAAATACAAGAGTTAATACAGTAGTTATAAACCGCATATAATGTTCACCTTTTTGTCAACTTCACTATCTGAATCACTGGCAGACGAGCTTGAAGACACAAGTTCCTTTGACTTCGGCATTCTAGGAAGAGAAAGATAACATGAGAACACTATACAATGAATATGTCCCATTATGGCTAGAAAGCCACCTTCAAATCTGTTTGTAAAGGCTTATCTTATTCAAATCCCTCATGAAGACTTTCCTACCTTTTCATATAAGCTTTAATACTCGTTGCAGATGTGATCTGAAACACCCTTCCCTCATATCTCTTCCTCTTTTTGCTGCAACTGCCTTAAATGCAGGGGTTTAGATTCCGAACTGTTTACAAAGGGACAATTTTTCACCAGTTTCATATATCCCAGAGTATGGTAGAAACCACAGTGTAAAAAATACAATACTGTCCCCCAGTTGAATTCTCAATATTACATTCATAAACGATTAATGCCCCAGTATTATGTATATTCTTACATGGGCATTTTGTCCAGTTGAATTTACAAGCAACAGTTGCGTAATTGTCATATACAAAGATAAAGTTCCCATCAATAATACAGAAGTCTGAAAAAACATCTTAGTTAGTGAACTACCGTATTGCAATTAATATTTTCACTGCAGCTTTACCACATCAGTCACTAGAATCTATTCATTTGCCAGACAAGCAGGCATTCAACTTTCCTTGAATGCATGCTGTCAGGTGTGCTTCTACATCTCTTTAGTACGCAAACACGTGGTTAGATATAACATTTGAACATCTTGCCTGCTACTAGAAACTCTTTTTAACAAATAAATAGCTCATCTGTTCTTTCAGAATAAAAATAAGCATCACATGGAGAAACGGTATAAAATAAACTACAGATAGAAAAGACTAATAAAAGATTAAAGCAGCATATCTCAGGGAAGAAAAAGAAATAGTGGTGTTTTTAAACTGGCAATGAAATAAACCATGTGCAAAGGAAAAAACGGAGTCTGAATAATGCTAATGCATCAACGTGACTCCAAAGAAGGGCAAATTCTGTCGGAAGGCAAACAAGAAAAATCTGATACGAAGGGGCATCAGCAGAGGATAACCCCAGAGTCCGCATCAGGATGAGGGAGTAACAATATGGAGGAAGGTAGGGGCGGAAACCGGAGGAAAAAGAAACGGCTTTTGGCCACGGCTCTAGATGAGAAATATGGGGTGGTGGGTGCCCCTCGAGAGAAGCTTGCAGGCAGAACGTAAGGAGGCACCGAAGCACCGGGGAGAGAGAGGGTGGAACGAGACGGGCTAAGCGAGGACAAGGGAAAGAAAGTTGAGAAAGACAAGCGAGTACGAGCTAGGAATACCAGGTAGGCAGATCGCAGCCGCCATTTTCCTCCCCTCTTCCTCTTTTATACAGCTCGCGTTGCCCCCCCAGGGGAAAGGAGCGAGGTACCGATAGGGGGGCGCGGGCAAGGACGCTCAGCTCCTCCTGGGGGAGGGCGGCAGCAAGAGAGGTGCAGGTAACCGGCGGCGAAGGAGAGAAAAGACAACACACACAAAAAAATAGGGGTCCGGGATCGTCAGCGGACAGGGTCAGATCCTGGCGTGGGGTGAACGGAGCTGGGCGGTTGGTTCCCCACCACCATTTTCTTCCTCGCTCAAATTCTCTTTGTCGTGTGTTGTTATCCCGTCGTGTCCGTATGTGTCGTCGTCCCGTCCCCCGTCCCCCCCCCCCCCCCGGCAACGACTCCTCCCGCCCCAGGCCCGCTCCACGGCGGGGCATTCCTCTCGCAGGGCACAGCGAACTCTCGAGGAAAAGGGGAAGCCTCGTCACACGATTACCCAGCGCGCCATTCCTGTGCCAGGCCGAGAGGTGCCGAGCCCCCGACAGGTGAGAGCGGGGAACGAAGAAAATAGCAGCAGCCCCAACTAAACACAAGATGGAACCCCCGATACTCACGTTCTACTCCTCTACGCTACGAGAGAAACAGAAATGACGCATCGCGGAATCCCCGCCCTTGCCCTGCACCACGTGGGAGGGGGCGGGGGGAGGTGCTTAAAGGGGACGCGTCGCTTTATTACTCGCTCCTACTTCTCTCGCCCTGACTGGGGTAGCAGCAAAAAAAAGTCTTTCATAGGGCTAGTTTCAGCATCTGCAACGCCATGCCAGTTGAGAGAGGCCTGTGGGGCTGACGGCAAGGCCCTGCCCGTAGCTTAGTCTGGAGCCAGGCCCCGTTGGGGCTGCGGCCCCGTTGAGGGGAGGTGCCGCCGAGGCCGGGCCTGTCACCAGCTGCCTGCCCTCCGCTGAGGAGCTGTGAGAGGGAGCCGGGAGGAGGACCCTTAATACCTAAAAGAAACCCTTAAAAAATAAGTCTGTAAATCGTTGTTTTCTTTTGCACGCTGTAGCGGTTCCTCGATCCCGTTTAGAGCCGCCCCGCCAGCAGCCGTGACCGAGGGAAGGAGAGGAAACGCTGTGAGGTGCCGTAGCAGAGTTGACTTTGCATATTGAAACCGCGGCGCCTGAGGCGCTGTTCAGGAAAGTCCCAGTTCCCCTTTCTTTCACCGGGTGACTTGCGTTTTGTTTTCTTCCTGACAGGCTTTGCGGTTGGGGGCCGGGTGAACCTTATGGCTCCCACTGTAACCAAGGTGATGGAATTAGTTAATCATAAAGCGCGAACAATGCTGCTATGTCCCTTGTACAGCCCTGCCCATCTGGACATTAGGTCTGGGAACAGAGGGTTTAGTCCCTAGGTAATCATTAATGTTAAACAATAATGGTGGAGGGGGATTTTTAAGAGAAATAGCGTTACCTAATAGTTGCAGGTGCATTTGTGGTATCTATCTATTGTGTAAATTAACTGAAGCAAAAAGTCATACATCTCCCCCCAAAGAAGTTAGTTTTAATTAAAACCAGCAGGTGCCTAGAACTGGTCAAGACGACCCGTGCCACAGGGACAAGAGCCAGAAGAGGACTGAGCTTGCGCAGAAACAGGGGTCAACCCGCGGACACTGTGATGAAGAGGATGAGCCTTCATCTTGCGACCCCCGACGACCACCACTAGGAGGCACTGCGCAAGCGCAACTGGGAGGAGTGTATGGAAATAGACTGATTTGACTATGAAAGGAAGAGCTTATGTAATCAGATGAATATGTATATTTTGATCTATATAAACTGCACGGAAGGGGTATGGGATATGCACGTTCAGTGGAATTATCCCCCGTGCATCCAGCGCTGCAATAAAGAATGCCTGCCTTTTAACACTACATTGGTGTTACGAGATTTTTGGCAACACCATCTTGGCAGTCACCTTGGGTGAAGTGCAGGTCTGAAGCGCTGGGGTCAGAAGGTTAAAAAAATATCTTAGCTTCTGTTCTAAATACTTATTTTTTAAAAGCCCTCCAAGAAAAAAAAAAACTTGAAAATATAATCTGACAATCTTGCCTATGTCTGTAGCATGTTTACACCAGAACGCTGCATCGTAAGTGCCCTGCTGATGCTGTTTCCTGTGTCAGGATTTGAGGGGCAGTAGGTTTAGTTCGTCTAAATAAGTGTGCAACAGCTTCTGAGATAAACCAAATTGACACCTCTTTGGAGGGGAGGTGGGGAAAGGGTCCACTGCCATTATCTTTGTGAAAGGAGACTTCTAGCAGTCTTTACAAACTGCAGTAGGCTAAGCATGCTGTTGTAGCATGAGTGGTTTCATGTTCTGTCTTCCCGTGTTACATATTTGAGCCTGTACTTTCAGTTTATGATTATATTTATTAACATTAAAGTATTATCGTAGTCAAAACAACTTCACACAAAACAGCAGCCTGTCATTATTTGCTTGTCACTGTGCCAACAGGTCATGTAGTTGAGCTGTAAGTGGCAGGATGTAAGTGCTTCAAATACCCATTATCAGTTTAGTTTAGTCTTTTTCTCATTGTTATTACCTCTAGACTTGTGCTTTTGCTACCATGATAATGCAAGCTTTTTGTAAAAAGTGTAAACAAACTATCAGAAATAGGAAGTGGACTCTAGTCCCAATTCGAGCTTCCAGATAAAGCTATTGTTGGTACAGATGGTAGTAGGGTGTGGCCTCTGTAGTTCCAAGAACAAACATCTCTTAATAAAGTGTTTAAAATGAAAAGTCATGGACTTTCTGAATTCCAAAGATCCCTGTTCATTAACATGGGCCAGGAAGATAAACATCATGTTTGAAGTGGGGATAATCCCCAAAAGTCAGCATGAGCAGCTGAATCAAAGCACAGTAATTAATATGTATGTAAATATAGCAATTATCACCACTGTGCAAATATCAAGTTTGTCAAGACGCATTGTTGTGTTTAAAGGGGGTAAGGGAGTCTGATAAGCGGCAAAAGGAGAGCCCTCCCATTGAATCACGAGGTTCAGAGCAGACCCCCTTGCATTCTAAACTCTCTCTCAGAGGAGAGTCTAGGTGTGGCTGGATCTACTCCTAGTCCCAGACTTGGTCAACAGTTTATGTCTAAAGGGTTAAGTGTGTAGCCACTTATCAGATTCAACATTTGCCTGTCAGAGCCCTTCCAAGGACTTTCACTGAAACAGTTTTGTAAAGTTGAAACAATAGGTTTCAAGGGACAGGTATCACAGATTCGGGATTGCCATTGATAAATGCACTGTCTACAAAAAATTGAGCTCAAAGTTAATGGTTTAGCGCTTTAGTTAACAGTGTGTTCCTGGGGATACGTCTGACAGAGTCAGAGGCACGACTCTTACCAAAAAGGCATCCTTTCTTGGGGGGGGGAAGAGAGGTTCAGGCCCGTCAACCCGCCCATCAGGTAAAGTTCTTGCTTGGCTCCTCCTCCCAAAGAGAGTTTTCAAGTGCCAATTTTTATATGTTTGGCAATCTTTTGGCGAGGTGGGACTAAGTCAATTATTGTGTATCGATTGGCTCTTGGCATGGAATGTTGTGTCGTCACAAGCAGGACTCAGCAGTGTGACACGCCTATGGAGCGAGCATCTTGGTATGTGCTTCTGGGGGCCATCTGTTCTTTATCCGAAGCAATCTCTGGCTGCGAAGCCTCCGCTGCACCCCACAGATCACTTGGTTTACAGTGATGGGCTATCCCCCCTTACTTCTGTCTGATAAGATAAGCACAAGTCAATTGCTCCATTTGTTAACTCTTTGGCTCTTGACGCATGAGTCCAAGCATGTCTTTCATCTTGCATTGACAAGTCCAGCAAGGCCATCGATTACATGCATAACTGTGGAAGATCTTTAATACTTAATGCTTAACTCAAAAAAAAAACCAACCAAAAAAACCCAAACCAACCTATTCCACACAAAATAGTCTCCACATATGGAATATTAATTTGAAAAAAAAAGTAGCTATTCTTTTCAAGGCTTTTACTAACTTTTCATATAATAATAGTAATGGCAGTTCAGGTCTTTGTAATCCCTATCTGCTTTGCTTTCTTATAGGTCAATACCTGGTACACAAAGAATGCTAAGGCTTTAGGAGCATCACATTCAAATCAACAATTCTTTATGCATTTTTAATCAAGTCCTTCTGACATGCGGAAACAAACTCCACAACTCACGGACAGTTATAAAGCAGGTTTATTACGGCACCGGGTGCAAGGGGGATCGCTCCTCCTAACTTGCACACCAAGGGAGCAGGTGACTATATATTTATTCTACATAAGCATACATATTCATTAGATTTCGAAGAATAGGCAGGGTTATTACAATTAGTTTCAGGAATTCATCATCATATGTTCCCTCCCACTTGTGCCTGTGTACTCCCATCTGGTGGTCATGGGGGGGGGGGCCTTGGGAGGAAGGCTCTTCACTTGGGAAGGAAGTCTTCACAGTAAACTTTTTATCTTTGGCTGAAACTGCTGAGTTGTCCTGGGCTGTTATCTACAAGGCCGTTTGGGTGAAGGACCTTGCTGACAAGATAGTTCCTCTTATCTTACTAAAACCCAGCTCTGTACTACCTAAAGTTAGAGCAAATATTTAAGCCTTTTGTTTCAAGTCCCCCCTTTTCTTTCTCCTTAGCAAATTCTTTTGCTAAATCACTATGTTTTGAAATCGCGTTTCCCTGAAGTATTGCCCGCTTTCTGCTTTTCATCTTAATTGGTGCCTTTTCCACTCCTCATAACTATCGCCAGAACGCATACTTATCCATACAAAACATCGTAACATACAACAAATCAATATTCCTAATGCTACAATAATTATACATGTAACAAACAATTGCTTTAGCCATGCTAAGTTAGGTAGCCAGGATGTGAGCTTTTCCCAAAGTTCAGTAAACCCAAAAGAGGTGTCATCTTCAGCCACTTGGTGTAAAACTTTAGTTTTTTCCCAGATCTGGTTTAGATCTGTTTCTACCCATTTTTCTTCGTTAACATAGGTACAACAAGTTTGATTAATAACCATACACAATCCTCCCTCTTTTGCTAAAAGCATATCTAGACCCATTCTGTTTTGACTTACCACCTTGCCTAATGAGGAAACTTCCTGTTGAATTCCCTGTATGGCATCTGCAGTAAGATTTTCTGTTTGTTCTATGGTGGCCGAAATCTTCACTATTGCTTTTTCCAATTCACTTACTCCTAAGTAGGGAAAGAGCCATCTAACAAAACTATGAAATCCTGTTCCTCATTCGATTAGGGGATTGTTAACTTCTCATTTAATGAGTTTCCATGGTGATCTTAAAATACCTGGTGGTGGATGTGATTGAATACTTTATCCTGGGGAGCTAGATATCCTAAAGTGCAAGTCCCATCCCAATAACGAGGTAAGGACTTCCTGGCATGACCATCTCCACATAGCCACCATAGCCCATCAGGTACACAATCATATGTATAATCAAGCTGTAGTCCTACTTTAACTGCAACGGGACATCCCGAGGAATCATCACCTTTTTTAGTACATTCAGTTCCATTAATAGTGCTCAGATTAAAGTTTCCAACCTTTGGAGCAGTTTCATTTACCTGTTTTATAAAGATCGGCTTTCCCAAAACTTGTAGATCAAATTTTAAAGGGTGGATGACACTACATCCACAAGAATAACTTAGACCTGTTTCCTTTTTCTTTGGTAATGGGAATTTAAAACCCCAACACATAGTTTCTCTGTTAGGGAGTATAGACATACGTTGACTCTCTGCACAAGGCCTGTCCAGTTTCCAAATCAAATTTTCTCCTGTGGGCAAAGTGGAATTATTTAGGTTATCATATGGCCAGCTTCAATTAGCATAAGACACCGGTATTCCAAAGAGAGGGAATTTCACATCACCTCTGGGAAGAGCAGCACATACCCAGCAATTGAACAAATTCAAAAGCCTCGAAATATTACTAGTTAACTGTAAATATACATTCTGGTCCCAGGAATGAGTTTCTACTATACAAAGTCCCATTAAGATATAGACGATCAGCAATCCTTTCATTGGAGATGGAATTTTAGAGGACTGGTCTGCTTGGCCTCCCATTGCTGTTTCAGCACTCTTTTGACTCTCGTATGGTGAATCCAGGAAGAGAATTCTTTCACCTTCATTGCCGTGTGTGTCGTTAGCAGAACTTGAAAAGGTCTATCCCATTTAGGCCCTAAAGGTGAGTCTGAAAGAGATCTGACATATATATATCACCTGGTACAACATTATGAATTGGTCCGTTGAGCCTGCGGGCACGAGTGCCCAGGACCAATTTTTCTACCTCTCGGAGTTGTTTCTATAAACTTATTACATAGTCAGTTAGCACCTCAGTACCGACATCTACCGTGTAGATGCTCCTGCCTGCACCATATAAGGTCTTCCATACAGTATTTCAAAAGGGCTTAGTCCCTCCTTAGCCTTAAGTTTGGTTCTAATTCTCAGAAGAGCCAGGGGTAGTGACTGAGGCCAGGTCAATCCAGCTTCCTGTCCTAGTTTTACAATTTGCAATTTAAGGAGTTGGTTCATTTTTTCCACTTGACCACCTGCCTGTGGCCTATAAGGGGTATATAACTGCCAATATATATACCCAGAAACCCACTAATTTGCTGAGTGACCTTTGCTACGAAGTGCGGTCCTCGATCTGAGGACATGACTGCCAGAACTCCGAACCTGGGTATAATTTCTTGCACCAATGCCTTAGTCACTTCCCTGGCTTTATTCGTTCGGCAGGGGAATGCTTCTGGCCAACTTGAAAAGGTGTCAGCCAAAACAAACAAGTATCAGAACTCCCCTTTTCTTGGAAGTTCCGAGAAATCAATTTGCCACCATTGCCCAGGAAGGTTCCCTTTTCCTATTTGTCCCAATGTAACCTTTCAAGTTGTTTGGGGGTTATTTTGTAGGCAAACCTCACATTGTTGTGTCACCTGTTTGATGGTTGTGTATAAATTCCGAGCAACAATGCATTTGCCTAGGTATTTGTATAGAGCTTCGGTTCCCCAATGAGTCTTTCTGTGCTCCGCCATAATTACAGCCCAAAGTAAGGTACAAGGTACTATTATTTTTCCTTGTGGTGTTTTAGCCCATCCATTTTCGCCTATTTTTCCATCTAGGTCATTAATTAGTTTCTAATCCTTCTCTGAGTATCTAGGCTCACTGTTAGTCTGATCAATTTGGATTTTACCGTCTGGGACCAAGCACTGCAATTCATAAATAGCTTTTGATTCTTGTATAACATTTTTTCATTTAAATTTTATAATCAGTGTACTCAATCATTTGAGGGTTTTTGGTTTGTTTTTTTTTTTTCTTTTTAGGGGTTGGAAGGGACCTCTGTGGGTCATCTAGTCCAACCCTCCTGCCGAAGCACAGTCACCTACAATAGGTTGTAGAGGACCTTGTCCAGGCAGGTCTTGAATATCTCCAGAGAAGGAGACTCCACAACCTCCCTGGGCAGCCTGTTCCAGTGCTCCGTCACCCTCAGAGGGAAGAAATTGTTCCTCATATTCAGACGGAACTTCCTGTGCTTCAGTTTGTGCCCATTGCCCCTTGTCCTGTCACTGGACAACACTGAAAAGAGCTTGGCCCCATCCTCCTGACACCCACCCTTCAGATATTTGTCAGCATTTATAATGTCCCCTCTCAGCCTTCTCTTCTTCAGGCTGAACAAGCCCAGCTCCCTCAGCCTCTCCTCGTAGGAGAGATGCTCCAGTCCCCTCATCATCCTCGTAGCCCTCTGCTGGACTCTCTCCAGTAGCTCCTCATCTTTCTTGAAGTGGGGAGCCCAGAACTGGACACAGTACTCCAGATGAGGCCTCACTAGGGCAGTGTAGAGGGGAAGGAGAACCTCCCTCGACCTACTGGCCACACTCCTCCTAATGCATCCCAGAATGCCATTGGCCTTCTTGGCAGCCAGGGCACACATGCTGGCTCATGGTTAACCTGTCGTCTACTAGGACACCCAGGTCCCTCTCCCCAGAGCTGCTCTCCAGCAGGTCCGCCCCAAGCCTGTACTGATGCATGGGGTTGTTCCTCCCCATGTGCAGGACCCTGCACTTGCCCTTGTTGAACCTCATCAGGTTCCTCTCTGCCCAGTTTTCCAGCCTGTCCAGGTCATGCTGAATGGCAGTACAGCCTGCTGGTGTATCCACCACACCTCCCAGTTTGGTGTCATCAGCAAACTTGCTGAGGGTACACTCTAACTCTTCATCCAGGTCGTTGATGAAGAAGTTGAACAAGGCTGGGCCCAGTACTGACCCCTGGGGGACACCACTAGTTACCGGCCTCCAACTAGACTCAGCGCCGCTGATGACAACCCTCTGAGTTCTGCCATTCAGCCAGTTCTCAATCCACCCCACCGACTACTCATCCAGCCCATACTTCCTCAGCTTCCCTAGGAGGATGTTATGGGAGACTGTGTCGAAAGCCTTGCTGAAGTCTAGGTAGACAACATCCATGGCTCTCACTTCATCTACCCAGCCAGTCATGTCATCGTAGAAAGCTATCAGATTGGTCAGGCATGATTTCCCCTTGGTGAATCCATGCTGACTACTCCTGATAACCTTCTTTTCCTCCACTTGCTTGATGATGACCTCCAGGATAAGCTGCTCCATCACCTTTCCCGGGATGGAGGTGAGGCTGTCCGGCCTGTAGTTCCCTGGGTCCACTATGCCCTCCTCAGCCACTCTCTTGGCCTCACGATCTGCCACGGAATTACCTATTTCTCGAGTCGTTATTCCCTTCTGATGAGGTTTACAGTGCATTATGACTGCCTTTCTGGTAGTTGAACTGCTTCCAACAACCTCAGGATTTCCTCAGCTTGTTTTATGTACTTCCCTTGGGTGGACAACAGTCCTCTCTTCTTCCAGACTGCTCCATGAGTGTGAACCACCCCAAATGCATATTTAGAATCAGTCCAGATGTTGATTTTATTTTCTTTTGCTAATTCCAGAGCTCGAGTTAGAGCGACGATTTCTGCCTTTTGAGCTGAGGTGTTAGGCAGGAGGGCCTTGGTCTCTCTTACCTGATCAGTAGTGGTTACTACGTATCCGGCCTTACGTTGACCTTGCCGAATAAAACTGCTGCCATCCACGTACCACGTATCTTCGGTGTCCTCCAACGGTTCCTCCTTCAAATCCGGTTGACTGGAGTATACAGATTCAATTGTCTCCAGACAATCACGGGACACTGGTTCTCCTATAGTTCTGCTGTGGAAAGATGCTGGATTGACGATATTAGTAACCACTACTTGTACATCATCATGATCTGTGGCAGCACGCCACAATAAGTCACGACAGTCACAAAGCAAGCAAAAGCAAGCAAAAGTAAAGCAGAAACAGCAGCAGTTTATTGGTTAATCATAACATTTTTATAACCCCTTGTCCCCCACCCCCAGAGTCTCATTGGTGAGGGTTTTTTGGCATGTAGCTCCTTTGTTCTTCTGATTCGTCATCATGTGTCCGTTCACACGACCTTCACGCTTATCAAAGAGTTGGATTTTCCCATCCTCTTTCTTTGTTCCTTTCCTCCTTGTTTTGGTTTCGGCTGCCGCCGGCAACAAAAGCGCCACGCGGCCGCCCCTCCCCCCGCCGGCGTGCGGAGGAGAATGAAAAGAAAGAGGCAGAAACTGGTGGGTCGGGATAAGGGCAGTTTAACAGAACAGCAAACAGAGGGAAAACAGGAACAAAAACGATACAAATAAGGAGAAAACACAACAACGAACCGTACAACTCAGACAGCCGCTCTCCCGAAACAGGATCGGCGCTGTGCCCCCCCAAGCCGCGAGTGCCTTCCTGCCGCGCCGCCCCCCCCACCGGAACCCAGCGTGACGTCACATGGTATGGAATACCAGGCTCTGTTTGGCCAGGTGGGGTCAGCCCCCACCACCCGGCTGTGCCCCTTCCTGGATTCCGGTGAAAATTAACCCTGTTCTGGCCAAACCCAGGACATTATCCACCCCTTATTCCATACCATCTACGTCATGCACAGGTCCCCCATTGTCCAGTTGATCACCACCACTTCTCCTGTCTCCAGATATCATTCCCTTAGTGTATGGATCATCACTCTAAAGTGTCCGTTGAGTTCATTTAATCCATGACTTCAGGCTCCCTCTGTCGTAATGATCTTCCGTGGCAGGAGAGGTGATGTGTGGTGATGGGCGGTCACTTGCTGCATCCGGAGCTCACGGCTGATGTATCTGGTGCAGCCCGTGCCCACAGTCTGCAGGAGATGTTGATCTTGATGAAGTTGCTGGGTGCCAGTTGTTGAAAACCAGGTCCAGTCCCATCATCGCTGTGCTCTGCTAGGTTTTCATCAAAAAAGTCCATCCTTCTTTAATCTGGACAATTCTTACTATGCTAATACTGGTACAAAATATAACAATTATAACAGTGATAACAGACAGTGACAGGGTTATTTAACAATTAACTTTATACAATTTATTTATGGACTATTCTCACCCAAAATTAAATCCCCATGAGGTACACATAGGACTTCCCCATCCTTCCGCATTACCCACCAGGTACACCCAGGTCCTTGAGCAAAGGCAATCCCGCGGACGGGCTTGCCTTTGCCCGAGGCAGGACTAACCCAAACCGTCTTCCCTAACATGTTCCGCATGTGCACTACAGGGACTTTATCCCCTTCTACTGGGCGCTGAGGTTTTGACTGGGCAGGACCAGCCCTGTTGGTGGACCCTCTGGTGTTCACCAACCAGGTGGCCTTTGCTAAATGGGTATCCCAATTTTTGAAAGTCCCACCCCCCATTGCCCTCAAAGTGTTTTTTAGCAGCCCATTGTAACGTTCGATCTTTCCAGAGGCTGGTGCATGGTAGGGGATGTGATACACCCACTCAATACTGTGTTCTTTGGCCCAGGTGTCTATGAGGCTGTTATGAAAGTGAGTCCCGTTGTCCGACTCGATTCTTTCGGGAGTGCCATGTCGCCACAGGACTTGTTTTTCCAGGCCCAGGATGGTATTCCGGGCGGTGGCATGGGGCACAGGGTAGGTTTCCAGCCATCCAGTGGTGGCCTCCACTATTGTGAGTACATAGCGCTTGCCTTGGCAGGTCTGTGGCAGTGTGATATAGTCAATCTGCCAAGCCTCCCCATATTTATATTTTAGCCATCGTCCTCCATACCACTGAGGCTTTACCCGCTTGGCTTGCTTGATTGCAGCGCATGTCTCACATTCATGGATAACCTGTGCGATAGTGTCCATGGTCAAGTCCACCCCTCGGTCACGAGCCCATCGGTATGTCGCGTCTCTTCCTTGGTGGCCCGAGGTGTCATGGGCCCACCGAGCTATAAACAGTTCACCCTTATGTTGCCAGTCCAGATCCACCTGAGCCACTTCAATCTTGGCAGCCTGATCCACCTGGTGGTTGTTTTGATGTTCTTCAGTGGCCCGATTCTAAGGGACGTGGGCGTCCACGTGACGGACTTTTACAACCAACTGCTCCAGACGGGCAGCAATATCTTGCCACAATGGGGCAGCCCAGATAGGTTTGCCTCTGCGCTGCCAGTTGCTCTTCTTCCATTGCTGCAGCCACCCCCACAAGGCATTGGCCACCATCCAAGTGTCGGTGTAAAGATAGAGCACTGGCCACTTCTCTCAAATGGCGATGTCTAAAGCCAGCTGGATGGCTTTCACCTCTGCAAACTGGCTGGACTCACCTTCTCCCTCGGCAGTTTCTGCGACTTGTCATGTAGGGCTCCATACAGCAGCCTTCCACCTCCGCTGCTTCCCCACAAAGCGACAGGACCCATCCGTGAACAGGGCATACTGTTTCTTATCTTCTGGCAGCTGGTTATACAGTGGGGCCTCTTCAGCACATGTCACCTCCTCCTCTGGTGATGCTCCAAAATCTTTGCCTTCTGGCCAGTCCATGATGACCTACAGAATTCCTGGGCAACTGGGGTTTCCCATTCGGGCGCGCTGGGTGATCAGAGCGACCCACTTACTCCACGTAGCATCGGTGGCATGATGCGTAGAGGGGACCCTCTCTTTGAACATCCAGCCCAGGACCGGCAATTGTGGTGCTAGGAGGAGCTGTGCTTCAGTGCCGACCACTTCTGAAGCAGCTCGAACGCCTTCATATGCTGCCAGAATCTCTTTTTCAGTGGGAGTATAGCGGACCTCGGATCCTTTGTATCCCCGGCTCCAAAACCCCAGGGGTCGACCTTGAGTCTCCCCTGGTGCTTTCTGCCAGAGACTCCAGGTTGGGCCATTCTCCCCAGCTGCGGTGTAGAGCACATTTTTAACATCTTGCCCTGACTGGACTGGACCAAGTGCTACGGCATGAACTATCTCCCGTTTAATCTGTTCAAATGCCTGTCGTTGCTCAGGGCCCCATTCAAAATCATTCTTCTTCCGGGTCACTTGATAGAGAGGACTCACAATCTGGCTGTAATTTGGGATGTGCATCCTCCAAAAACCCACAACACCCAGAAAGGCCTGTGCTTCCTTTTTGCTGGTTGGTGAAGACATAGCTGCTATTTTGTTGATGACATCCATTGGGATTTGACGGCACCCATCCTGCCATTTTATTCCCAAAAACTGGATCTCTTGCGCAGGTCCCTTGACTTTACTTCACTTAATGGCGAAACCGGCTTTCAGAAGGATCTGAATTATTTTCTCCCCTTTCTCAAAAACCTCCTCTGCTGTGTCGCCCCATATAATGATGTCGTCGATGTACTGCAGATGTTCTGGAGCTTCACCCTTTTCCATTGCAGTCTGGATTAGTCCATGGCAAATGGTGGGACTGTGTTTCCACCCCTGGGGCAGTCGATTCCAGGTGTACTGGATGCCCCTCCAGGTGAAAGCAAACTGTGGCCTGCACTCTGCTGCCAAAGGGATGGAGAAGAATGCATTAGCGATGTCAATTGTCGCATACCACTTGGCTGCCTTTGACTCCAGCTGATATTGAAGTTCTAGCATGTCTGGCACGGCAGCACTCAGCGGTGGTGTGACTTCATTCAGGCCACGGTAGTCTACTGTCAGTCTCCACTCTCCAGTAGATTTTCTCACTGGCCATATGGGACTATTAAAGGGTGAGCGAGTTTTGCTGATCACTCCTTGACTCTCCAGGTGGCGGATCAGCTGATGAATGGGGAGAAGGGAGTCTCGGTTGGTACGATACTGTCGCAGGTGCACCATTGTGGTTGCGATGGGCACCTGTTGTTCTTCAACCCTCAGCAACCCCACAACGGAAGGATCCTCCGAGAGACCAGGCAAAATGGACAGCTGTTCAATTTCTTCCGTCTCCAAAGCAGCTATGCCAAAAGCCCACCGATACCCCTTTGGGTCCTTGAAATACCCTCTCCTAAGATAGTCTATCCCAAGGATGCACGGAGCCTCGGGGCCTGTTACAATGGGGTGCTTCTGCCAGTCCTGCCCAGTGAGGCTCACTTCAGCCTCCAGTACACTCAGCTCTTGGGACCCCCCTGTCACTCCCAAAATGCAAATGGACTCTGACCCTTTGAACTCTGATGGCATTAAAGTACACTGTGCACCAGTGTCCACTAGAGCTTTATACTCTTGTGGATCTGACGTGCCAGGCCACCGAATCCACACCGTCCAATAGACACGGTTGTCCCTTTCCTCCACCTGGCTGGAGGCAGGGCCCCTCTAATCCTGGTCAGAGAATTTGCTGCTCACCTGCTGTAAAAATGACTTGGAGGTCCCCTCCAGAGGATTGGAATCAAGGTCAAACTGTCTACCTGGTCTGGAGAGCTGCCCGCTGGAAACTGGAGCGGCATTTTTCCTAACAGAATCCCCTTTCGTGATTGTTTTACCTCGCAACTCACGTACTCGTGCCTCTAGACTTGAGGTGGGTTTTCCATCCCACTTCCTCATGTCCTCTCTGTGGTCACGCAGGTAGAACCACAGGGTGCCCCGTGGTGTGTAGCCTCTGTATTCCCTCTCCTGAGGAGAGAAACGCTTGCCCCTAATAGCTGAGATGCGGGCCCGCACAGGTGGGGAGTAGGACATATTCCTGTCTAGTCGCTTGACCAGTTTCTCCATGGCTGAGACAAGGGAGGAAGAGAGACTTTTCTCATATTGGCGGAGTCTGACAGCCACCTCATCCATTGTTGGTGCGTCTTTACCTTTCCAGTTTACAACTGCCAGTGAGTTGGCATGTGAGGAGGGTGCGCTCCGCACAAACTTCCTCCACATGGATTGTGAGCACTGGAGTTCATCTGGGTCTGTGGGTACCTGCTCATCGTCTGTGTCACAGTAAACCAGCTCCCACACAGCTAATTCCCTCAAGTACTGAATACCCCTTTCCATATTGGTCCACTTGCCAGGATAGCATACAACATCCTCACTGAAGGGGTACCTCTCCCTCACGCCTGACAGAAGTCTCCTCCAGAGGCTGAGGATTTGTTCCTTTTTCCCAATGGCCTTGTCAATGCCCCCTTCCCTGGCCAGGGATCCCAGCTGCTTGGCTTCCTTGCCCTCTAATTCCAAGCTGCTGGCCCCGTTATCCCAGCACCGCAGCAGCCAGGTGGCAATGTGCTCACCAGGGTGGCGGCTGAAGTCTTTCCGCATGTCTCGCAGCTCGCCCAGGGACAGGGACCGGGTGATGATCTCTGTCTCTGTCTCCCGTGATGACCCTGGCTCATCGTCATCCCTCCCGGAGCGATCTGCTCTCTTTGCGTCTTTCTTTAATTTTACGGGGGCGACTGCAACCGGCACAGGTTGGTCATTGGGCTCAGTCACTGTGCCTGTGGCTGGGGCTGGAGCAGCTGCTGTGCCCTCTGGGGAAACCGAGGCAGACCCTGCAGCTGTGGCAGCGGTGGTGCTGGTCGGGGGGGCTGTGACTGCCTGCTGGGCTGGAGGGGCTGCAGGGCCGGCTGGGGGGGCAGCGCCAGTCACAGTGCCTGCCGCTTCGTTTCCCCCCTTTTCCTCTTTAGGGCACTGAACAGTGCTAAACAGGGCAGCTCGGTAGGCATGGGCCAGACCCCAGCACGTTGCTGTGATTTGTGTCTGTCTGGAGTTCCCAGGGTGGCAGCACTCTTTTTGCAGATATTTTACTAGTTTTTCTGGATTCTGTACTTGCTCAGGGGTGAGTTTAAAAAACATCGGGGGTGTCCACTGCCCTAGGTACTTGCCCATGCTGTCCCACACACCCAGCCACTCACAGCTATCCGGCCCCGGGGCAGGTCTCTGCACAATGTTCTTAACGACTTGCTTAATCCTAAACAAAACCTGCAACCCATTCAGGAGGCATAACAAAAGGAGAGTGCTGCCCTGAGCATCCCACGGGTACTCGAAATTCTCAAAAGCCGTTAGGACCAGCCTGAGGGAGAGAGGGGGGGCGAAAGAGTGGGGGAAGTTATCCCCTTCGGCTTTGCCCACAGACTGGGTTTGATTATTAACAAAATCTAAGACATAGGATCCGAGGTACGGAAATGACCGCAGAGCCGCATGCAAATACAAGCCTAATTTCATGCACAGTGATGTTATCATATCATAAGTCGATATCGTAAGGTAGATCAAAATTATCATCCTGATCTTTTTCCCAGCGATGATGAACAGCACGGCATTGAATACATACTGCAAATTAGGATTCAGAAACCACAGCCATCTGATCAAAGACAGAAACATTTTTACCGGCGACTATTTAACACAGAAAAATGCGTATAACAAAATTTAACAAAATCTAAGAAAGCTGTTTTAACACACGCTGCTCAGCCCTGCCGTTATCCCTGCCCCACGTTGGGCGCCAATTTAATGTTTTGGTTTCGGCTGCCGCCGGCAACAAAAGCGCCACGCAGCCGCCCCTCCCCCCGCCGGCATGCGGAGGAGAATGAAAAGAAAGAGGCAGAAACTGGTGGGTCGGGATAAGGGCAGTTTAACAGAACAGCAAACAGAGGGAAAACAGGAACAACAACGATACAAATAAGGAGAAAACACAACAACGAACCGTACAACTCAGACAGCCGCTCTCCCGAAACAGGACCGGCGCTGCGCCCCCCCCAAGCCGCGAGTGCCTTCCTGCCGCGCCGCCCCCCCCACCGGAACCCCGCGTGACGTCACATGGTATGGAATACCAGGCTCTGTTTGGCCAGGTGGGGTCAGCCCCCACCCCCCGGCTGTGCCCCTTCCTGGATTCCGGTGAAAATTAACCCTGTTCTGGCCAAACCCAGGACACTCCTGTTTTTCAACCACAGGTGCACAAAATAATTAGCTCATACATATGGCTCTATTCCATCAAGATCGTCAAGGCCGCCCGCGGCCCAGCCGATTCCCACATCTCCCCCTTTTTGTTTTTCTACCAAAAATGCAGTGTTTACCATCTTCTGCAGGGCCCTTTGCAGACAGGATAGCAAACACGAAATGATGAGAAGGAGACCACACGTAACACACAATAGAATTAACCCAATCTTTATCAAACTTATAAGCCAAGCACTAATTCCCCAATCATTAAAAAATCTTTTTATCCAGCCCCATCTGTTGGGGTCGATGTAGCTTGAGAATTAGCACGACTAGGCCGCTTAAGCAAAACAGCATAACTGAACAGGCCGCTGGAAAAGACAGCTAAGAATAGCCATTGAGAAAGTTCTGATAGTGCACATGGTGTGGGTTAGCAAAAACAAGATGTGTTCAAGGACGTGGAGGCAGTCTGTTGCTATTGGCGTTAGTGCATAGTTACCAATTATAAGGGAATGTGGGGCGTGTGAACAGCGTGTGATTTATGTCTGTAGCCTATCCGAATAAGCGTAATCGCGTGTACAGATATGGAAAATGTATATAACCGCATAAGCGGGAGAATAAAGAATCCGACTGTGTATCTTACCAATGCGTGTGAGAGTCGTTCCCGTCCTTTTACGGATGCTGAGACTCGGCATTGTGGTGACCCTGAAGATTTATCGCAGCCGAAGAACGCAGAGGAATGCCGGCTGGCGAGGTAAGCCGGGGTGCCCGAGAAAGGCAGGAGCGGATCCGCGGCACGTCGGGGGGTGCGTGAACATCGGCAGTATGGGTTCCACTGTATCAGCGTTGAAAAACACGGCGCTGAAAAGCCTGTTGGAATTGGCGGATCGAGCTGACGCTAAGTTAACTGAAGGAGACATATCGGGACTATTATTGCAACAGTCACAGAGCTTAGCCCTGGACGCTTTAACTGAGTTACCACGGATTGGGAAGCCTGTATTACCTTATACGCAGATTCGTCAGGGTCCTGATGAGCCGTACATGCACTTTATAGACCGATTAAAGGAAGCATTAGATGCGGCACCAAATCTGCCAAGTGAAGCAAAAGGTGCAGTAGGAAAGGATTTAGCTTTTCAAAATGCCAGCACTCAATGTCAACAGATAATTGCTTCCCTACCTAGTGGGTCTACCCTTAGTCGGTACGTGGAGGCTTGTTCCCGATTACCTCGCTTAGCGGAGGAAAGAGAGAAGGCCAGAATACATGCGACTGCTATGGCCACTGCTTTACGACCTGCCATGCAAACGGGGAAAGGGGATCGAGGTGTTAAAGCAAAAACTGGTTGTCTTATTTGCGGAGAGGAAGACCATTACAAAAGAAACTGTCCTCAGATCAAGAAGCAAAAGGTGGTGACTGACAAATTTGTAGAGACATGCCATGGATGTGACAAGTTCGGGCATAAAGCAGCTCAATGCAGGTCGCAGTTTAAAAAGGATGGTACCCCCCTGTCGGGAAACGGGCAGAGCAGCGCCAGGATGGGGGGCGCGAGGACAAGGAAGTTCCCCACAGCTATGGCTGTCTCGACGAGCTTCCAGCCGCCACCAGCGGCTCCGCAGGAGTCGATCTGGCCGTGGGACAAGACATCACTATAGAAGATGATAAGGTGCATGTTGTTCCCTCGGTAGCCACAGGACCTTTAGGTCATGGGCTGAGTGCATTGTTGGTGGGGCGATCCTCTGCATCTAGTCAGGGAATTTTTGTCCTACCAAGGGTAATTGATGCAGATTTCACAGGCCCAATAGGGATTATGTTAAAGGTATTCACGCCACCATTAACCATCAAACGAGGCAGCAAGGTTGCCCAACTGATTCCTTTTATTGCTCAGGTCCCCCCAGCTGACCCTAACTATAGGGGAACTGACGCCTTTGGCTCAAGTGGACCCCCCTTGGTGGCATTCGTACAACGTCTTTCCACAGAACAGCCCATAAGAAAGATCACTATTAAAGGACCGAACGGCATTGTACTAAAAGACCAGAAAATGTTGTTAGACTCCGGATCAGATGTTACTATAATCCCGAGGGCCCAATGGCCAGAGTCATGGCCATTGACGGTAGTGTCAGGCATGGTGACAGGAATCGGTGGTGCAACAGCGACACAAATGAGTACTGAGTGCATTACCTTTGTAGACCAAGATGGTAAGTTGCTGGCACAAGCACGCCCTTATGTCTTGAATACTACTATTTGGCTATTAGGCAGAGATGTACTATCACAATGGGGTTGTGTCATTCAGATGCCTTTTTGACAGCGGCCATTGAAGCGAGCGCATCCAGGCCTACACTGAAGCTCACGTGGTTGACAAAAAAGCCGATCTGGGTGGACCAATGGCCGCTGTCTATCGAAAAGCTCGCCCATCTCCAAGAACTGGTGGATGAACAAATGAAGTTGGGGCACTTGGTCCCGTCCACTAGTCCTTGGAATACTCCTGTGTTTACCATTCAGAAAAAGTCTGGAAAATGGAGACTCTTACAAGAGCTAAGAGCACTTAATGCAGTAATGCAGGATATGGGGCCGCTACAACCCAGACTACTGTCGCCAGCTATGATACCTGAACAATGGGATATCCTGATTCTAGAGTTGAAGGATTGCTTTTTAACCATCCCATTACATCCGGATCATTGTGAAAAGTTTGCATTTACAGTATCCGCCATTAACAGAGCATCACCCACAATGCGGTACCAATGGGTAGTGCTACCACAAGGTACGGATTTACAGCCCTTGTATGAACTGTTGCAGGATGGAAAGGATCCTTACGAACCACGCCAATTAACACAACCAGCAGAGGCAGCACTCCAAGTTATCGTGCAGAAGATTTCACATGGTTCTATCTCCCGGATACTTGAAGGCTCGCCGATCCAGTTATATATCTATGACTCTCGGGAAGAGATCATTGGGATATTGGCTCAATGGCGGGAGCAACAATCAGACCCATTATGCATCCTGGAATGGATTTTCGGTCCTAGCCATTTCAAACGAACTGTGACCACAAGGACTGAGGCTATTGCGGCTATAATCCATAAAGGATGCCAACGAGCAAAAATTATTGCTGGAGCTGTACCACACCAAGTAATAATGCCACTCACATCCCAATTGGTCACACAGTTTTGTCAAACCAATGATGAATTTGCAGTGGCCGTACTGAACCAACCGTTTGTAATAGATAATCACTACCCGTGTCACCCATTGTTTAAGACATGTTTACGGTTGTTGCCACGGAATACTGTGACTGATTGCCTGCTAGACACATTGACAGTGTTTACGGATGCGAGCAGCAAATCGAAGCGTGCTGGGTTTGTGTGGCAACTACATGGCTACTGGTACTCGTACAGCCTTGTGGCGGAAGGATCTGCTCAAATTTTAGAACTTCTAGCAGTAGTGGAAGTGTTGAAACGGTGGCCTCAACAACCTCTTAATATTGTGGTTGACTCACTATATGTCGTTGGTATCGTCCAAAGGTTACATTTTGCATTTATCGGTAAGATACAAAACCCATTGCTGTTCAGTGCCATAACTCAGTTATGGCACATGCTTCAACAGCGGCAAGAACCACTATTTGTAGCTCATATTAGAAGTCATACTTCCATTCCTGGGGGCCTAACAGAAGGTAACCACCGTGTGGACCAACTAGTGACGGCCACTCCCGTACAACTGTCCACAAGCTTTGATGCTGCACGAGCAGCGCATTATTTTTTCCATCAGTCTGCGGCGGCGCTGCAATGACAGTTTTCATTATCTAAAGCAGATGCGCGTGCTATTGTTGCAGCCTGCCCTGACTGTGCGAGACTCACTCCTATACAGGATGGTGGTGTAAATCCTCGAGGTCTACAGCCCAGACAACTTTGGCAAACCGATGTGACTGAGTTCCCCCAGTTTGGGCGTTTGAAGCACATCCACGTCTCTGTCGATACGTGTTCGGCTGCCATCTGGGCAACAGCAGCTACTTCTACCAATGCCAAAGCAACCCAACGACATTGGGCGCAAGCCTTTGCTGTGTTGGGAGTACCTGAACAAATTAAAACTGATAATGGCCCAGCCTACAGGTCTCAGGTGGTGGCCCGTTTCCTTCAACGGTGGGGTGTTAAGCATGTACGGGGCATCCCATACAACTCCACCGGTCAAGCTATTGTTGAGCATTCCCATCGCTTACTAAAAGATCATTGAAATATTTTAAAAAAGGGGAGAGAGCAATCCCTGATAGACTGTCTACACAAAACCTTTTTTGTCCTGAATTGGTTGAATGTTAGAGGAGGTCATAGTGACCCCCCCAGCTGTTCGGCACAGGGGAACAAACAAAAATGTCTATGACAATGATGTGGTGTTAGTAATGGTATTCTGCCCGGATAAAGGGGTTTGGGAAGGTCCAGTACGACTACTCACTTGGGGGAGGGGATATGCTTGTGTTTCTACAGATAATGGACAGACGGAGTGGGTACCGGCAAAATGGATCAAACCCATCTTGAATGAACACGGAAGAAGAAGGGGAGGTGATAAAAAGACAGTGGGCCTGGTTAACAAAGATGCTAACCACATGGTTGAAGGCGCTACATCCTAACGATGTATAGCTGTTATCTGTACTATCTGACGAGTGTCAATATGAGTGCCTGCTTTCTAGGGCTCCGGGGTTAAGTTTTGGAGAGTGAATTATTTTGCTCCTTTCTGGTAGTAGAGTTTGGGTACCCAGGTAGGACCCTGCTCTTGAACATCAACGGTCCCAGGGATCGCAGGACCTCCAGCCGGCACCGAGAGGTTCTCGGGGAGAACCTCTGATCACTGGACCAAAACGTTCTGAGCAGGGACTATTAATAAAAGGCATTCTTCCAGTATTACTTTTGTTGCCTGCCTGCTGTCTGTTCATCAGTCTTTGTAATATTTGGATTTATGTTGAAAACTTGGTGTGGCTGTGTGTGTGTGTGTGGTCGCGACCATAAATGTGCGATTTTATGTGTTTGTTGTCATAGTGTTTGTATTTCTGTGTTCTGATGGATTTATTTGGTTTTTGTCATCTAATGGATTTGTCTGGACTAAGTAACTGCCTTTGCGTCTTCTGGTTTGGTAAGTTTTCCGTGTTCTGCCTTTAGACTATTGTATCTGCATTCTGATTTATTGGGGCTGCGGAAGTATTTGATGCAGCAGGAAACAGATGGGGAATTTCTGGCTGGTTAATGTCACTAATCAAAATGTTATTGCTTATTGTTGTAATGATTATGGCAGTGATTATGTTGGTCCCGTGTATAATACGCATAACACAAAAGGCACTAGAGGTAACTGTGAAGAAAATTTTTGTGATGCAATTAACACAAATTGAGCAAATGTTTTTAAGGCAATGATAAGATAGCTTAGCTTTTTTGAAAAGAAAAAGGGGGAGATGTTGGGGTCGATGTAGCTTGAGAATTAGCACGACTAGGCCGCTTAAGCAAAACAGCATAATTGAAGAGTCTGTTGGTGAAGACAGCTAAGAACAGCCATTGAGAAAGTTCTGATAGTGCACATGGTGTGGGTTAGCAAAAACAAGATGTGTTCAAGGACGTGGAGGCAGTCTGTTGCTATTGGCGTTAGTGCATAGTTACCAATCATAAGGGAATGTGGGTGTGTGAACAGCGTGTGATTTATGTCTGTAGCCTATCCGATATAAGCGTAATCGCGTGTACAGATATGGTAAATGTATATAACCGCACAAGCGGGAGAATAAAGAATCCGACTGTGCATCATACCAATGCATGTGAGAGTCGTTCCCGTCCTTTTACGGATGCTGAAACTCGGCAATAAGGCTATTGAGGAAAGGGCAGAAAATCAAAGCCTCTGGAGGAGAATCTTGTGGGCAGTGAGGAGCAGTTATCCCTATAAGAGTGATATCATTTGCTGCCTAAGCAAATGGACCACCATGGAGAAAGGAATTAAGTACCTGAGAGAATTAGCTGTGCGAGAGAGAATTCACAGCGACCCACAGACAATTATAGATCCTGACAAAGCGCCATGCACCCGACCTTTATTGCAGAAGGTTGTACAGAGTGCACCCTCAACATATGTCCACTTATTGGTAGTAATTAATACAAGATGATGAGGAAGCAACTGTGGATGAAGTGGCTACCAAATTGCAGCGGTTAGAAGTCAGTGTCTCTTCCCCCCTACAGGCCTGCGTCTCAGCAGTGGAGAAGATGACTAAGACAGCTGAGAAAAATCAGAACATGTTACAAAAAATACTTGACAAACTTGAATTCCTATGTACAGGAGCCCATGTCGGAGCCGTTAGGAGAAGACACACTTTTTCGGCATTGGCTCAAGAGAAATGGAACACGTCACAGGGTAGCTTGTAGTTTTTCCTGCGTGACCAGGGGGAAGATATGAGGAAATGGGATGGAAAGCCTACTGCTGACCTAGAGGCAAGAGTATGTGAGTTAAAAAAGAAAATGCCCAAAAGAAAAGTTACCCTGGTTTCTAGTGGGCAGTTCTCCAGACGGGGTAGGTGGAATTCCCGTTCCTCCCTAACAGACTCGAATAAAAGAAATTGGGGTGGCCCTGTCTCCAGTCAGGTGGAGGAGAGGGACAACCGAGTTTACTGGACTGTGTGGATTCAATGGCCTGGTACGTCAGAACCTCGTGAGTATAAAGCTTTGGTAGACACTGGCGCACAGTGTACTATAATGCCATTGAATCATAAAGGAGCAGAGTCAATCAGTATTTATGGAGTGATGGGCGGATCTAAAGAGTTATCTGTATTGGAGGCCGAAGTGAGCCTAACTGGAAATGAATGAGAAAAGCACCCTGTAGTAACTGGCCCAGATGCTCCTTGCATCCTTGGCATAGACTACCTCAAGAGAGGTTATTTTAAGGAGCCAAAAGGGTATCGATGGGCCTTTGGTATAGCAGCTGTAGAGGCTGAGGACATTAAACAGCTGTCTACCTTGCCTGGCCTCTCAGAGGACACTTCTGTTATAGGGTTGCTTAAGGTCAAAGAACAACAGGTGCCAATTGCTACCACAACGGTGCACCGACGACAATATAGCACCAACCGAGACTCCCTGATCCCCATTCAAAAACTGGTTTCACCACAAGAGAATCAAGGAGTGATCAGTAAAACTCCTTCACCCTTTAACAGTCCAATAAGGCCAATGCAAAAACCTGACGGAGAATGGAGACTGACAGTAGACTATCGTGGCCTAAATGAAGTTATACCGCCATTAAGTGCTGCCATGCTGGACATGCTTGAACGTCAATACGAACTGGAATTGAAGGCAGCCAAATAGTATCACAGAATCACAGAATGTTAGGGGTTGGAAGGGACCTCTGTGGGTCCTCTAGTCCAACCCCCCTGCCAAAGCAAGGTCACCTAGAACAGGCTGCACAGGAACTTGTCCAGGTGGGTCTTGAATATCTCCAGAGAAGGAGAATACACAACCTCCCTGGGCAACCTGTTCCAGTGCTCTGTCACCCTCAGAGGGAAGAAGTTCTTCCTCATGTTCAGACGGAACATCCTATGCTTCAGTTTGTGCCCATTGCCCCTTGTCCTGTCACTGGGCACCACTGAAAAGAGTCTGGCCCCATCCTCCTGACACCCGCCCTTGAGATATTTATAAGCATTTATAAGGTCCTCTCACTCAGCCTTCTCTTCTTGAGGCTGAACAAGCCCAGCTCCCTCAGCCTTTCCTCATAGGAGAGATGCTCCAGTCCCCTCATCATCCTCGTAGCCCTTTGCTGGACTCTCTCCAGTAGCTCCTCATCTTTCTTGAAGTGGGGAGCCCAGAACTGGACACAGTACTCCAGATGGGGCCTTACTAGGGCAGAGTAGAGGGGGAGGAGAACCTCCCTCGACCTGCTGGCCACACTCTTCTTGATGCACTCCAGGATCCCATTGGCCTTCTTGGCAGCCAGGGCACACTGCTGGCTCATGGTTAACTTGTCATCCACCAGCACACCCAGGTCCCTCTCCCCAGAGCTGCTTTCCAGCAGGTCCACCCCAAGCCTGTACTGGTGCACGGGGTTGTTCCTCCCCAGGTGCAGGACCCTGCACTTGCCCTTGTTGAATTTCATCAGGTTCCTCTCTGCCCAACTTTCCAGCCTGTCCAGGTCTCGCTGAATGGCAGCACAGCCTGCTAGTGTATCCACCACTCCTCCCAGTTTGGTGTCATCAGCAAACTTGCTGAGGGTACATTTTAACTCTTCATCCAGGTCGTTGATGAAGAAGTTGAATAAGACTGGGCCCAGTACTGACCCCTGGGGGACACCACTAGTTACCGGCCTCCAACTAGACTCAGCGCCGCTGATGACAACCCTCTGAGTTCTGCCATTCAGCCAGTTCTCTATCCACTTCACCGACCACTCATCCAGCCCATACTTCCTCAGCTTCCCTATGAGGATGTTATGGGAGACAGTGTCAAAAGCCTTGCTGAACTCGAGGTAGACAACATCCACGGCTCTCCCCTCATCTACCCAGCCAGTCATGCCATCGTAGAAAGCTATCAGATTGGTCAGGCATGATTTCCCCTTGGTGAATCCATGCTGACTACTCCTGATAACCTTCTTTTCCTCCACTTGCTTGATGATGGCCTCCAGGATAAGCTGCTCCATCACCTTTCCTGGGATGGAGGTGAGGCTGACCGGCCTGTAGTTCCCTGGGTCCTCTTTCTTGCCCTTTTTGAAGATTGGAGTGACATTGGCCTTTCTCCAGTCCTCGGGCACCTCTCCTGTCCTCCAGGACCTCTCAAAGATGATGGAGAGTGGCTCAGCAATGACATCCGCCAGCTCCCTCAGCACTCGTGTGTGCATTCCATCGGGGCCCATGGATTTGTGGACGTCCAGATCGCTTAAGTGATCTCTCACGCAGTACTCCTCGACCAATGGAAAGTCATCCTCTCTGTAGGCTTCCTCTCTTGCTTCCAGGGCCTGGGATTCCTGAGGGCTTGCCTTGGCACTGAAGACTGAAGCAAAGGCGGCATTCAGTAGCTCTGCCTTCTCTGCATCCTCCGTCACCAGGACATCCACCTCATTCAGCAGCAGCCCCATGTTGACCCTAGCCTTCCTTTTGCTGCTGATGTAGTTGAAGAAGCCCTTCTTGTTGTTTTTGACATCCCTTGCCAGCTTCAGTTCCAGGTGGTCCTTAGCCTTCCTTGTTGCATCCGTGCATGCTTTGACAACATTCCTGTACTCCTCCCAAGTGGCCCATCCCTCTTTCCACATTCCATGGACCTTTCTCTTCCACCTGAGCTCCGCTGGAAGCTCCTTGTTCATCCATGCTGGTCTTCTGCCTCCTTTTCTAGATTTCTTTCTCAGGGGGATGCACCGATCCTGAGCATGGAGGAAGTGATGTTTAAAGAGCGACCAGCACTCTTGGACCCCCCTGCCTTCGAGCCCCCTGGCCCACGGGATTCCTCCAAGTAGCTCCTTGAAGAGGCCAAAGTTAGCCCTCCTGAGGTCCATGGTTTTGATCCTGCTTATCGCCCTGCTTCCTCCACGCAGGATCCTGAACTCGACCATTTCATGGTCACTGCAGCCGAGTCTACCTCCAACCTTCACATCCTCAACCGGTTCTCTTTGTTTGTTAATACAAGGTCCAGCAGCGTGCCTTTCGTTGTTGGTTCCTCCACCACTTGCATCAGAAAGTTATCATCGATGCTCTGTAGGAACCTCCTGGATTGCGCCTGCCTAGCTGTGTGGTCTTCCCAGCTGATGTCAGGGTGGTTGAAGTCCCCCATGAGAACCAGGGCCTGTGACTGTGAGGCTACTTGCAGCTGTCTGTAGAAGGCCTCATCAACTTCCTCCTCCTGGTCAGGTGGCCTGTAGTACACACCCACCGTAATGTCACCCATATGAGCCTGTCCCTTAATTCTAACCCATAAGCTTTCAACTTGTTCCTCATTTGCCCCCAGGCCGAGCTCAATGCATTCTACTTGCTCCCTCCCATATAGAGCAACTCCACCACCTCTCCTTGTTGGCTTGTCTTTCCTAAAGAGTCTGTAGCCATCCATGACAGCATTCCAGTCATGTATGCCACAGTTGACATTGCTAGTACTTTTTTCTCTGTTCCTTTAGCAGGAGAGTGCAGGCCACGGTTTGCTTTTACCTGGAGGGGTATCTAGTACGCCTGGAATCGATTACCCCGGGGTGGGAACACAGCCCTATCATCTGCCATGGACTCATTGAAACTGCATTGGAACAGAGTGAAGCTCCGGAACACAGCTGCCTTCTACAGGCAGCTGCAAGCAGCCTCACAGTCACAGGCTCTGGTTCTCATGGGGGACTTCAACCACCCTGACATCAGCTGGGAAGACCATACAGCTAGGCAGGCGCAATCCAGGAGGTTCCTACAGAGCATCGATGATAACTTTCTGATGCAAGTGGTGGAGGAACCAACAAGGAAAGGCGCGCTGCTGGACCTCGTGTTAACAAACAAGGAGGGACTGGTGGAGGACGTGAAGGTTGGAGGTAGACTCGGCTGCAGTGACCATGAAATGGTCGAGTTCAGGATCCTGCATGGAGGAAGCAGGGCGATAAGCAGGATCAAAACCCTGGACTTCAGGAGGGCTGACTTTGCCCTCTTCAAGGAGCTACTTGGAGGAATCCCGTGGGCCAGGGCTCTCGAAGGCAGGGGGGTCCATGAGTGCTGGTCGCTTTTTAAACAACACTTCTTCCATGCACAGGAGCAATGCATCCCCCTGAGAAAGAAATTTAGCAAAGGAGGCAGGAGACCTGCATGGTTAAACAAGGAGCTTCTAGCGGAGATCAGGCAGAAGAGAAAGGTGCATGGCATGTGGAAAGAGGGACAGGCCACTTGGGAAGAGTACAGAAACGTAGTGAGAGCATGCAGGGATGCGACGAGGAAGGCCAAGGCTCACCTGGAATTGAAGCTGGCAAGGGATGTCAAAAACAACAAGAAGGGCTTCTTCAACTACATCAGCAGCAAAAGGAAGGCTAGGGACAACGTGGGGCCTCTGCTGAATGAGGCGGGTGTCCTGGTGACGGAGGATGCGGAGAAGGCAGAGCTAATGAATGCCTTCTTTGCTTCAGTCTTCAGTGCTAAGACTGGCCCTCAGGAATCCCAGGCCCCGGAGGTAAGAGAAGAAGCCTACAGAGAGGACGACTTTCCCTTGGTCGAGGAGGACTGTGTGAGGGATCACTTAAGCGATCTGGATGTCCACAAATCCATGGGCCCCGATGGAATGCACCCACGAGTGCTGAGGGAGCTGGCGGATGTCATTGCTGAGCCACTCTCCATCATCTTTGAGAGGTCCTGGAGGACTGGAGAGGTGCCCGAGGACTGGAGAAAGGCCAATGTCACTCCAATCTTCAAAAAGGGCAAGAAGGAGGACCCAGGGAACTACAGGCCGGTCAGCCTCACCTCCATCCCGGGAAAGGTGATGGAGCAGCTTATCCTGGAGGCCATCATCAAGCAAGTGGAAGAAAAGAAGGTTATCAGGAGTAGTCAGCATGGATTCACCAAGGGGAAATCATGCCTGACCAATCTGATAGCTTTCTACGATGACATGACTGGCTGGGTAGACGAAGGGAGAGCTGTGGATGTTATCTACCTTGACTTCAGCAAGGCTTTCGACACAGTCTCCCATGATATCCTCCTGGGGAAGCTGAGGAAGTGTGGGCTGGATGAGTGGTCGGTGAAGTGGATAGAGAACTGGCTGAATGGCAGAACTCAGAGGGTTGTCATCAGCGGCGCTGAGTCTAGTTGGAGGCTGGTGACAAGTGGTGTCCCTCAGGGGTCAGTACTGGGCCCAGCCTTGTTTAACTTCTTCATCAACGACCTGGATGAAGAGTTAGAATGTACCCTCAGCAAGTTTGCTGACGACACCAAACTGGGAGGTGTGGTAGATACACCAGAAGGCTGTGCTGCCATTCAGCGTGACCTGGATAGGCTGGAGAGCTGGGCAGAGAGGAACCTGATGAGGTTCAACAAGGGCAAGTGCAGGGTCCTGCACCTGGGGAGGAACAACCTCATGCACCAGTACAGGCTTGGGGTGGACCTGCTGGAGAGCAGCTCTGCGGAGAGGGACCTGGGTGTCCTGGTGGACGACAGGTTAACTATGAGCCAGCAGTGTGCCCTGGCTGCCAAGAAGGCCAATGGGATCCTGGGGTGCATCAAGAAGAGTGTGGCCAGCAGGACAAGGGAGGTTCTCCTTCCCCTCTACACTACCCTGGTGAGGCCTCATCTGGAGTACTGTGTCCAGTTCTGGGCTCCCCAGTTCAAGAAGGATGAAGAGCTACTGGAGAGAGTCCAGCGGAGGGCTACAAGGATGGTGAGGGGACTGGAACATCTCCACTACGAGGAGAGGTTGAGGGAACTGGGCTTGTTCAGCCTGAAGAAGAGAAGGCTGCGAGGGGACCTTATAAATGCCTACAAATATCTGAAGGGTGGGTGTCAGGAGGATGGGGCCAAGCTCTTTTCAGTGGTGCCCAGTGACAGGACAAGGGGTAATGGGCACAAACTGAGGCACAGGAAGTTCCGTCTGAACATGAGGAGGAACTTCTTCTCTCTGAGGGTGACGGAGCACTGGAACAGGCTGCCCAGGGAGGTTGTGGAGTCTCCTTCTCTGGAGATATTCAAGACCCGCCTGGACAAGGTCCTGTGCAGCCTGCTGTAGGTGACCCTGCTTCGGCGGGGGGGTTGGACTAGATGACCCACAGAGGTCCCTTCCAACCCCTACTATTCTGTGATTCTGTGATTCTGTAACACATCATCATATGGGGTGACACAGCAGCAGCCGAAGTCTTTGAGAAAGGTGAGAGAATAATTAACATTCTTCTGAAAGCTGGTTTTGCCATAAGAAGAAGTAATGTCACAGGTCCTGCACGAGAGACCCAGTTTTTAGGAATTAAATGGCAAGATGGGTGTCGCCAGATCCCTGTAGAAGTGATTAACAAAATAACAGCTACGTCCCCACCAACTAACAAAAAAGAAACACAAGCTTTCTTGGGCGTTATAGGTTTTTGGAGAATGCACATTCCAGATTATAGTCACATAGTGAGCCCTCTCTATTGAGTAACTCGAAAAAAGAATGATTTCTAATCGGACCCTGAATATCGACAGGCCTTTGAACAAATTAAACAAGAAATAATGCATGCAGAAGTGCTTGGACCAGTCCAGTCAGACAAACATATTAAAAATGTGCTCTACACCGCAGCCGGAGACAGTGGTCCTACTTGGAGCCTCTGGCAAAAAGCACCAGGTGAGAGTTGGGGTCGACCCTTAGGTTTTTGGAGCCGAGGATATAAAGGCTCTGAGGACAACTATACTCCAACTGAAAAAGAAATATTACCAGCATATGAAGGAGTTTGAGCTGCTTCAGAGGTGATTGGTACTGAAGCACAGCTCCTCCTAGCACCCTGACTGCAAGTACTTGGCTGGATGTTCAAGGGAAAGGTTTCTGCTACTCACCATGCAGCCGATGCCACCTGGAATAAGTGGATTGCTTTAATCATACAGCAGGCTCAAATAGGTAGCTCCAGTCGCCCAGGAATCTTAGAAGTAATCATGGACTGGCCAGAAGGTAAAGATTTCACAGTGTCACCAGAAGAACAGGAGGTGACGCATGCTGAAGAAGCCCCACCATATAATGAACTACAGGAAAATGAAAAGCAGTATGCCCTGTTCACTGACAGATCCTGCCGTCTGGCAGGAAAACATCATAAGCAGAAAGCAGCAGTATGGAGTCCTACACAACAAATCATAGAGGCTGATGAGGGACAAGGTGAGTCAGGTCAGTTTGCGGAGGTAAGAGCCATCCAGCTGGCCTTAAACATCGCTGAACAGGAAAAGTGGCCAGTACTTTATACTGACTCATGGATGGTGGCAAATGCCTTGTGGGGGTGGTTAAAACACTGGAAGCGGAGTAACTGGCAGTGCAGAGGGAAGCCCATTTGGGCTGCCTCATTGTGGCAAGATATTGCTGCCTGGCTAGAGAACATGCCTGTGAAAGTACGTCATGTGGATGCTCATGTCCCTAAGAGTCAGTCCACTGAAGAACAACAAAACAATCAGCAGGCGGATCGGGCTGCCAAGATTAAAGTGGCTGAGGTGGATTTGGACTGGCAACACAAAGGTGAACTGTTTCTAGCTTGGTGGGCCCATGATGCTTCAGGTCATCAAGGAAGAGATGCAACATACAGATGGGCTCGTGACTGAGGGGTGCATTTAACCATGGACATTATTGCACAGGTTATCCACGATTGTGAAACATGCACCGCAATCAAACAAGCCAAACGACTAAAGCCTTTGTGGTACGGGGACCGGTGGTTGAAATATAAATATGGGGAGGCCTGGCAAATTGACTATATCACACTCCTTCAAACCCGCCAGGGTAAATGCTATGTGCTTACCATGGTGGAGGCCACCACCGGATGGCTGGAAACCTATCCTGTGCCTCATGCAACTGCCCAGAACACTATCCTGGGCCTTGAAAAGCAAGTTCTGTGGTGACACGGTACTCCAGAAAGAGTTGTCAGACAATGGCAGTCATTTTAAAAACAGCCTTGTAAACACCTGGGCTAAAGAACATGGCATTGAGTGGGTATATCACATCCCCTGTCATGCACCAGCCTCTGGGAAGACTGAACAACACAATAGGTTTCTAAAAACTACCCTGAAAGCAATGGGAGGTGGAACTTTCAAAAACTGGGATAAACATTTGGCAGAAGCCACCTGGTTAGTTAACACCAGGGGATCAACCAATCGAGCTGGCCCTGCTCACTCAGATCTTTTACATACAGTAAAAGGGGATAAAATCCCTGTGGTGCATGAAAGGAACATGTTGGGGAAAACTGTCTGGGTTATTCCTGCTTTGGGCAAAGGCAAACCCATTTATGGGATTGTTTTCGTTCAAGGGCCTGGATGTACTTGGTGGGTGACGCTGAAGGAGGGTGAAGCCCAATGCGTACCTGAAGGAGATCCGATTCTTGGTGAGAATACTCAATTTAGAACAGTATGATGTTAATTGCTACATAATACTAACAGTATTCAGTAAGTGTCTTCCAGGTTAACACAGAGGTGGTGAAACCTGAGCTAGCTTCATCGAATGACATCCAGTAACTTCCTCGAGACTGACATCTCTAACCTGCAATCCTTGGACACGAACCACACCAAAGTACATACCATCTCTCCTGCCCAGAAAGACTGCTGTAACAGATGAATACCCACAGTTATAAACTAATGAACTCAGTGAACCTTTTGTGTAAAAAGATGAATCATAACCTAATGATATGTATATATGTCTGTATATATGTATATATGTGTATATATTTCAAAACACAACAATGATTTAAGTATGACATAAATGGTATGGAATAAGGGGTGGAATGTCCTGGTTTTGATTAAAACAGAACTGACTCTCTTTTAGTGAATCTTCCTTACAGCTAAGGTCTTCTAAGTAACTCCATTTTTCTGAAGCTGGCTGCATATTTTACAGACAGTGTCCGCTCCAAAGCTGATAACACCTAATGTTTATAGTTACACTGAGCTAATGGTAGGAAAGGAATGCAGAAAAAGGCCCCTGTTTATAATTATTACTATAGCAGCCAAGGTCACCAACAGATCTCTGAGGTCCGGCAAGTGAGGAGTTGTAAAGGGTCACACTTGCAGGGAGGGGCAGAGAGAACAGGTGACCTGATATTGACCAATGAGGTATTCCATGCCATGCACGTCATACTCCGTTTAAAGCTGGGGGATCACAAGGGTCTCGCTCTCTGCGTCCATGGCCGGCTTCTGAAGAGGACCCTGCTTGCTGTCCTGCCTGCTATCCTGATCCAGATTCCTATCCATGCATCCCTGAGTCCAGTTCCTGCCCACTGCTGAGTCCAGTCTGGGACTTCCTGGTGCTGCCTGGCAGCTGCTGGCAGGACGCCAGCGCCCAGCACCCAACTCCAGGAAACTCAGTATCGGTTTTGTATATTTGGTTTTATTTCTCTTATTATTAATATTATTAGTATTGTTAGTGTTATTAGAAAAACTTTTAATATTCAATTTGCAAGTCTCTCTCCCTTTTCCTCCTTTTCCCTTCCCCTGGTGGGAGGGTGGGGGTTAATAGAGAGCATCTGTCACTCAGTTTATTGATGCCCTGCTTTAAACTGTGACAATTTGGAGGGGACCCCTGACTAGGGATAATTTAAAATGGTATTGTAATCAACTGGAGTATGGTGAAAGACGGCCTGAAATCAGATCCTTAAAATGTAGTACTATATTACAATTAATGCTATTGTGTTGTAGAATGGAAAAATGAGATGCGGTGCCATATGTTGATGCTTTTATGACTTTATGTAAAAATCCAGATATCCAAAAGAAATGCGATAAAATGAAAATATATTGAATGCAATGGTTGCCAAATTATGAATTGGGTGATGGGGTACGACAGCCGAAAAATGGGTTGTTGCAGTTTAATACTGTATTGCAGTTGATGTTTTGTCATCAACTTGGAAAATGTTGATGCTTTTATATGCTGATGCTTTTGTGACTTTGTATAGAAATCCAAGTATTCAGAAAAAGTGTAAATGAGAAGGAGATGTGTTGATGCCATATATTGAAGGGATATGCAAAGGCGTATGTCAGCAGTGGCAGCCTGCTTCTAAGATTGCTTTAATTTTGCCTCTTCAGCTGTTTTGATTTAGTTAAGCCAGGGAAGGTAAAGCATGATAAGAGTATATCAGGTAAGTTACTGTTCATTGCTGCTGTAGTAATTTGATCATTAGTCTGTCTTTATGGTCTGGTCCAAGGAATTTAAACTAGCCATGTGTTTTTCACTTTCTCCTAAGAGTAAACTTCAGTTTTGTTCTCTTGCTGCTTGTTGCGAGGAGGAGGAGGGAATTGGTAGTCTGTGGTGTTTGTACTCTGTGTACAGTAACAGAGCTAGGCTTTAAAAATTTGCAGCAGAGCTTGCTTTCAGTTTAGACCTTTGGTAGGAAAGTTGTGCAGTTTGTGTCCACAAGGCACCTCCTGGATAAATTTGGTATTTCTGTGTTGGGGGAAAAAAAATATAAAAAAAGCAAGTATCTGTATATTGTGCAGGGGATGAGCAGGAGAAAGAAATTGCAAAATGTGGATGGAGTAGGAGGAATGTCTATATCTTGACTGATAGAAATAGCTTAGTTGGGATGAAATAGAGAAAAGGGAAAAAAACCAAAAGGAGAAATTAAAAGATAGAAAGCTGCAGGCTCCATTACTAGCCGCAGCAACTGCAGGGAACTTGGCAAGAGGCAGAGGTAGAGGACGGGGTTGGAACCCTGGGTCTATCCCTGTTGTAAATCACCCATTAGGATCAAATTAGTGTGCATACTGTAGGGAGAAAGGACATTGGAAAAATGAATGCCCAAAGAAGAAACCGATTACCCAAGGGGGGTCTACACAGGAGGCTGATCTGATTATGTTGGGAACTTCAGATTCGGGCTGACGGGGACCGGGGAAGAACATTAAAATTCCCCAGCCGATCCCCTGGTTCCAGTTCAGCTGGGGAACGAAATTATAGATTTTCTGATAGGCACAGGGGGCCACCCATTCTGCACTGACTAGTTGTAAGGGATCTTTAAGTAATATGTATATGCCTGTTGTTGGGGTCACGGAAAAGCGAGCTTTGAAACAATTTCTGAAACCGATGGAATGTAAAATTGGAGGTAAAGTGGTATCTCATGAGTTTCTCTATATGCCAGAATACCCCATTCCTCCTTTAGGGCGAGATTTATTTTGTAAATTAAGAGCACAAATAACCTTTTCTGATAAATCGATACAGTTACATCTACCAAAAGAAACTGCCTGGAGAACACAATTTTGTTTATTGACTACGAACTAACAGGAGGATATCAACGTGCTCGAGTGGATCCTGGACGCTGTGATACCTACAATAGGAGCAACCAAGAGACCGGGAAGAGCAAAAAATGCTGTACCGGTAAAAATTGAACTGAAACCCAGAGAACAACCGGTAAGAAAAAGATAGTATCCTATTAAATTGGAAGACAGAATAGGTTTGGAGCTGTTGATAACCGACTTCACTCAGTATGGACTATTAACAGAATGTCAGTCTGAATATAATACTCCAGTATTTTTTGCCAGTCAAAAAGCCCTGGACACAGGAGTGTAGTATCAGTTAGTACAGGATTTAAGAGAAATTAACCGGATATCAGTTGATGTGCATCCTGTAGCTCCTAATCCATATACTTTATTGTCATCAGTACCTGAGAATAATGTTTATTTTGCAGTACCGGACCTGAAGGATGCTTTGTTTTGTATACCTCCGGAAGAAGAAAGCCAAAAATTGTTTGCATTTGAATGGAAAAGTCCAACTACATGAAGAAAAGTCTAACTCTGCTGTACCGTGCTGCCCCAGGGATTTAAGAACAGCCCTACCTTGACTGATAATGTACTTGCCAAAGAATTAGAAGACTGACAAGGTAAGCATCCTTCTGTTACTTTACTACACTCTATAGATGATATATTAATAAGGACCACTTCAGAACAAGAATGCAAAAGAGCCACTGTTGATCTGTTAAATTTCCTGGGACTTGCTGGATACAGAGTATCACAAAAGAAAGCCCAGATTGTACAAACAACTGTGAAATACCTAGGCTTTGAAATCTCACAGGGCGAAAAAAAATTTGGATTCGAATGGAAGGAAGCTGTATGTCGAATAGCCCCTCCTCAATCAAAGAAAAATTGAGGGGATTCCTAGGAATGGCTGGATGGTGTTGCCTTTGGATACCAAATTTCAGTTTAATTGCTAAACCATAGTATACTGCTATTAAAGGTCCTGAAGAGATACTAGAATGGACCCCTGAATGCCAAAAAAGCTTTGATACTATAAAGACTGAACTGATGCGAGCCCCAGCATTAGGGCTGCCGAACGTAAACAAACCTTTCATCTTATATTTCCATGAGAATCAGCATGTAGCCCTGGGAGTGCTGACCCAGTACTGGGAGACTGGAAAAGACCTGTAGCTTACTTCTCCAAACAACTAGATGAAATAAGTAAAGGATGGCCAGTGTGCCTTAGAGCAGTGGCAGCGATGGTGTTACTGATCACTGAAGCCCAAAAATTAAACTTGGGAAAACCCATTACCGTCTTCATACCTCATGTGGTTCTGACAGTGTTAGAACAACGTGGTCATTGTTGGTTGTCTCCAAGTAGACTAATCCAATACCAAGCATCCTTGGTTGAACAGGATGACGTCACTTTAAAGGTGACTTCGACCTTGAACCCTGCTACTTTACTCCTTGTCAGTGAAAATCATGAACTGGAGCATGACAGTTTACAGGTTATAGAACAGGTGTATTCCAGCTGAACGGATTTAAAAGATATGCCTTTAGAAAGTCCAGACTGGGAGTTGTTCACTGATGTCAGCAGCTTTGTGGATAAAGGAGAACGAAAAGCTGGATATGCTGTAGTGACGCTGAATAGAGAAACAGAGGCTAAACCGTTACCTGTTAATACATTGGCACAGAAAGCTGAAACCGTTGCACTAACCAGAGCGCTGGAATTGTCTGAAAATATGAGAGTAAACATATATATGTAGAGGAATGGGGAAAAAAAAGCAGATTGCTGTAATAAACAGAAGAGAAAAATGCTGAAGTAAACAGGACTTGTGGATGTGCTGAAGGAGCCGAGTACATGATCAGGAGTTAAAAAACAGCGCTTGTGTAGTGTCAGCCAACGCATAGACAGCGTGTGATCAGCAACCTTATTGGCTGACCTGGCGTGTGATACGACTACGGATTGGACAGAAGTTGAATAGAGAACCTCGTGCAAATAGCTGCCTTATCGGGATAGAAAGTTCCCAGGGAACTAACGTCCGGGTAAAGATGTATAAAGCACTGCCTGCAAAATAAACTTTGTCTCACTTGTACCACTGAAGGAAGGGGTTAAAAGGGATTTTAATAGAAGTGGCATTACCTAATAGTTGCTGTGCATCTAAAAAACTGATAGTGCCTATCTATTGTCTAAATTAACTGAAGCAGAGAGTCTTGCATCTCCATACAAAGGGGTTAGTTCCTGATAGGGGCTGGGAGTCGCCTAGAACTGGTCAAGACCGACCCTGCTGTATGGATGGGAGCCAGGAGAGAACTGAGTTTGCGCAGAAACAAAGGTCAATCAGCGGACACCGTGATGAAGAGGATGGGCCTTCATCTTGGGACCCCCGATGACCACGACTAGGAGGCACTGCGTGGGTGCAACTGGGAGGAGTCTATGGAAATTACTTCCTGGAACTAATTATAATATGGAAATTATTTCTCGGAACTGATTTTGATATGCAATGAGGATAGATGCATATGTATAGGTGTATTGGGAAATCTAATGCATATGTAATATTTGATTGTATAAATTGAAGAGACATGTTGCTGCTCGGCGCGCACGACTTTGGTGGGACTACCCCCTGTGCCGCCTGGCACCGAATAAACATACCTACTTTACAGTCTTACAGATTGTGGAGTCTGCTTTCCGCACGTCACCACAAGCTGAGTCCGTGCCGTCATATGCCACAAATGGCGCCTGAACAGGGACAAGAAAGGAGGCGGAAACAGAGCCCAGGACCGGTGGCATAGCTCAGCTGAACCAGGAACCGTGGATCAAGGAACAAATGCACTAATCACCTGATGACAGGTGAGCAGCTGGGAACGATGTGCGGGAAACTATCCTGGGAACAAAGGCTAAGCATTGATGTGCTTAAGAAGACGCTACAGCAGAACAGAAACATTACTCGCACGTGGTGGTGGCGGCAGGCAGGGGCCGGGGCAGAGGCCGGGGCGGGGCCGTCAGCAGAGGCCGGAGCAGAGGCCGGAGCAGAGGCCGGGGCCATGAGCAGGAGCTGTGAGCAGGGGCTGGGTCCAACAGACCCTGAGCGGGAATCGGGTCTGTCCCCTCCCTGGCTTGCTGAAGAATGGGACAGTCAGCTACAAAGGAGCAAAAGCTCCATTAAAAGATTTTACAGAGAATTTTGAAAGAACAAAGTCTTGCAGCTTAAAATCCCTGAGGACATCATTACTTGGAAATCAGTGCATACAGCTTTAAATGCTCTAAACCCCGCAGAAACTATCTTAGAAGCAGCTGCTACTCCTCCCCTGTTATCTCAACAGCAGGAACAGACCGAGACACAGTCTTTTGAAATATTTAACCCCACATGTGATGAAATTCCTAACCCAACACGAGAAATGCGGGAGGTAAATCTGCCAGAACCTGACGATCCTTTTAATCCAGAGAAACGGGAAGTGGGGTGCAAAACCCGGCACCCCGAAAATGTACAACAGGGTCCCTCTACAGCAATTGGCGTACCTGACCTGAGATCAAAGCATAGTGAATTCCAGCCTAAAACCATGCAATCCCTCCAACACAGCACAGCTGCAGCGCCGGGCTGGGTCTGGCCGCAGCGCCAACAGTCACCGCACCGGACGGGTCAGCGAACCGGACACTGCTGGGGCCTGTGACCCACCCTGGGCCTTGTCTGCCACGCGCCGCTCCTTCCCGCCGGCGGGCTCCCCTCGCTCGGTAACCGGCGGTGCGGCACGGCCCGGCCCCCCCCCCCTCCCGTCCCCGGCGTGCCCGCATGGTCCGGCCTGTCACAGAAGCGGCGCGGAGAGAACCGTTTTCCTCGCATTCAAGACCTTGGTTGGAAAAAGTGTGTACAGTTCAGTTACTGCGGCAGAATTCCTTGTGGACAAACAGCTGGACTTTATTATCTTTCCAGGGTTCAGATGACCTTTCTAGATGATGTTGTTCACTCTTTGTTGAAAGGTGAAGATATTGGCATCACGACTGAAGAGTTGTCCCTTCTATTTACCATGTTAAAAGGGGACTCAGATTTGTTGCTTTCCCGAAGATTGACGCCATAAGCAAAAACTATCTTACAAAAAGTTTCAGATGAAATTGCAACTGTCTTTACCTCCAGAATTAATGTCAATTTGCCAATAAATTTGTATACAATTTATGGTTTTTTTCCAGCCCTATGCTCTTTTAGGTCAGTGGTGTGTTTAACCCGCAGGAGTTGAAGACTCTGGAATGGATCTTTTTGTCTCATATGCCCATGAAAACATTAACTACAAAGATAGACATGATAGTGTCCTTAACAGCACAAGGTCGGAATCGTTGTCAGCAATTGACAGGACATGATCCTGATGCTATTTACCTGCTGCTGGCTACAGACGACTTTGTGGTATTAAATAGGGAATCCTGATCTCTGCAAGCCACTCTGATTATGATATTAATATATGCTAATGAGTTCTTAAAAAAAAAAAAAAAAGGAATTATATGATACACACATTTAGGCAGAACTGTCCCATGTGCATCTGGCACTGCAGTAGAGAGTGCCCGCTTTCTAGGGCTCCGGGGTTAAGTTTTGGAGAGTGAATTATTTTGCTGCTTTCTGGTAGTAGAGTTTGGGTACCCAGGTAGGACTCTGCTCTTGAACTGAACATCAATGGTCCGAGGGATCGCAGGACCTCCGGCCGGCACCGAGGGATTCTCAGGGAGAACCTCTGATCCCTGGACCGAAAAGTTCTGAGCAGGGACCATTAATAAGGTAAAGGCATTCTTCCAGTGTTGTTTCTTGCTGCCTGCCAGTTAGTTGTGGCAAAAGCTTTGTGGTGTTGGGCTGGGTCCCCAGGGACAGGGGAAAGTGCCCTTTCTAAAACAGAACTGAAAAGAGAGTACTCTTCCTGAAACCGAGGCTCGGGAATTTGTCTGTTAAATGTTGAATATTATTGTAAGTCCCTGTCTGTTTGTAAGTCTCTGTCTATTTGTAATGTTTGGATTTATGTTGACAACTCGGTGTGCCTGTGCGTGTGCAGTCGCGACTGTGATTGAGTGGTTTTATGTGTTTGTATTTATGTGATCTGATGGATTTATTTGGTTTCTGTGATCTAACGGATTTGTCTGGACTAAGTAACTGGTTTTGTGTCTTCCTGTTTGGTAAGTTCTGCAGGTATTGATTATTTCTGGTTTCTGACTTTGGACTGTTGTATTTGGACTCTGATTTATTGGGACTTCGGAAGCATTTGATGCAGCAGGGAAGAGATGTTCTGATGTTTGCAGATTTATGCTTTTATGTAAATTGAGTTTAGCCTATATATGTTAATGAGTCATGCTTTTAGATACATTGATCTTAGCCTAGGTGATTAATATGGATACCCAATACTGAATGTTATGGATGTTTGTATGTGTGATGAGTATACCTATAACCCAAGCGCAAATTTACTGAGCTTATATCATTGATCTGCCACTATTGTGACCCCTGACGTGGTGGGATGCATCCCCTCCAATTGGCAATAATGATATGTTGTGGTCAGGTGGTGCTTGGGTCCCACCATCCACACAGAAAGAAAAGTGGATGCAAGTTAATCAATCTGCGCCCATATGTTAGATAACAGATTTGCCATCAATATGTACCATTCTCAGGCTAATTTGACCCTTCTTTACACCTGGCAGGTTATGGTATGCACTTCACCTCTATATGTCTTTTTATTAGCCTTTGTGTTCTCTGTGGTTTTTTTTAGTGTTGCACTGTAGCGGTGCTGTTACTGGACCATAATGCCAATAGTGATGCTTATGCATGTCAATGTAGCGCTTGCTTTAAATTCATTAAGTAAAAGCAGGGGAGATGTAGAGGAACAGGAGAAAAGCAGATTGCTGTAATAAACAGAAGAGAAAAATGCTGAAGTAAACAGGACTTGTGGATGTGCTGAAGGAGCCGAGTACATGATCAGGAGTTAAAAAACAGCGCTTGTGTAGTGTCAGCCAACGCATAGACAGCGTGTGATCAGCAACCTTATTGGCTGACCTGGCGTGTGATACGACTACGGATTGGACAGAAGTTGAATAGAGAACCTCGTGCAAATAGCTGCCTTATCGGGATAGAAAGTTCCCAGGGAACTAACGTCCGGGTAAAGATGTATAAAGCACTGCCTGCAAAATAAACTTTGTCTCACTTGTACCACTGAAGGAAGGGGTTAAAAGGGATTTTAATAGAAGTGGCATTACCTAATAGTTGCTGTGCATCTAAAAAACTGATAGTGCCTATCTATTGTCTAAATTAACTGAAGCAGAGAGTCTTGCATCTCCATACAAAGGGGTTAGTTCCTGATAGGGGCTGGGAGTCGCCTAGAACTGGTCAAGACCGACCCTGCTGTATGGATGGGAGCCAGGAGAGAACTGAGTTTGCGCAGAAACAAAGGTCAATCAGCGGACACCGTGATGAAGAGGATGGGCCTTCATCTTGGGACCCCCGATGACCACCACTAGGAGGCACTGCGTGGGTGCAACTGGGAGGAGTCTATGGAAATTACTTCCTGGAACTAATTATAATATGGAAATTATTTCTCGGAACTGATTTTGATATGCAATGAGGATAGATGCATATGTATAGGTGTATTGGGAAATCTAATGCATATGTAATATTTGATTGTATAAATTGAAGAGACACGTTGCTGCTCGGCGCGCACGACTTTGGTGGGACTACCCCCTGTGCCGCCTGGCACCGAATAAACATACCTACTTTACAGTCTTACAGATTGTGGAGTCTGCTTTCCGCACGTCACCACAAGCTGAGTCCGTGCCGTCATATGCCACAAATGGCGCCTGAACAGGGACAAGAAAGGAGGCGGAAACAGAGCCCAGGACCGGTGGCATAGCTCAGCTGAACCAGGAACCGTGGATCAAGGAACAAATGCACTAATCACCTGATGACAGGTGAGCAGCTGGGAACGATGTGCGGGAAACTATCCTGGGAACAAAGGCTAAGCATTGATGTGCTTAAGAAGACGCTACAGCAGAACAGAAACATTACTCGCACGTGGTGGTGGCGGCAGGCAGGGGCCGGGGCAGAGGCCGGGGCGGGGCCGTCAGCAGAGGCCGGAGCAGAGGCCGGAGCAGAGGCCGGGGCCATGAGCAGGAGCTGTGAGCAGGGGCTGGGTCCAACAGACCCTGAGCGGGAATCGGGTCTGTCCCCTCCCTGGCTTGCTGAAGAATGGGACAGTCAGCTACAAAGGAGCAAAAGCTCCATTAAAAGATTTTACAGAGAATTTTGAAAGAACAAAGTCTTGCAGCTTAAAATCCCTGAGGACATCATTACTTGGAAATCAGTGCATACAGCTTTAAATGCTCTAAACCCCGCAGAAACTATCTTAGAAGCAGCTGCTACTCCTCCCCTGTTATCTCAACAGCAGGAACAGACCGAGACACAGTCTTTTGAAATATTTAACCCCACATGTGATGAAATTCCTAACCCAACACGAGAAATGCGGGAGGTAAATCTGCCAGAACCTGACGATCCTTTTAATCCAGAGAAACGGGAAGTGGGGTGCAAAACCCGGCACCCCGAAAATGTACAACAGGGTCCCTCTACAGCAATTGGCGTACCTGACCTGAGATCAAAGCATAGTGAATTCCAGCCTAAAACCATGCAATCCCTCCAACACAGCACAGCTGCAGCGCCGGGCTGGGTCTGGCCGCAGCGCCAACAGTCACCGCACCGGACGGGTCAGCGAACCGGACACTGCTGGGGCCTGTGACCCACCCTGGGCCTTGTCTGCCACGCGCCGCTCCTTCCCGCCGGCGGGCTCCCCTCGCTCGGTAACCGGCGGTGCGGCACGGCACGGCCCCCCCCCCCCTCCCGTCCCCGGCGTGCCCGCATGGTCCAGCCTGTCACAGAAGCGGCGCGGAGAGAACCGTTTTCCTCGCATTCAAGACCTTGGTTGGAAAAAGTGTGTACAGTTCAGTTACTGCGGCAGAATTCCTTGTGGACAAACAGCTGGACTTTATTATCTTTCCAGGGTTCAGATGACCTTTCTAGATGATGTTGTTCACTCTTTGTTGAAAGGTGAAGATATTGGCATCACGACTGAAGAGTTGTCCCTTCTATTTACCATGTTAAAAGGGGACTCAGATTTGTTGCTTTCCCGAAGATTGACGCCATAAGCAAAAACTATCTTACAAAAAGTTTCAGATGAAATTGCAACTGTCTTTACCTCCAGAATTAATGTCAATTTGCCAATAAATTTGTATACAATTTATGGTTTTTTTCCAGCCCTATGCTCTTTTAGGTCAGTGGTGTGTTTAACCCGCAGGAGTTGAAGACTCTGGAATGGATCTTTTTGTCTCATATGCCCATGAAAACATTAACTACAAAGATAGACATGATAGTGTCCTTAACAGCACAAGGTCGGAATCGTTGTCAGCAATTGACAGGACATGATCCTGATGCTATTTACCTGCTGCTGGCTACAGACGACTTTGTGGTATTAAATAGGGAATCCTGATCTCTGCAAGCCACTCTGATTATGATATTAATATATGCTAATGAGTTCTTAAAAAAAAAAAAAAAGGAATTATATGATACACACATTTAGGCAGAACTGTCCCATGTGCATCTGGCACTGCAGTAGAGAGTGCCCGCTTTCTAGGGCTCCGGGGTTAAGTTTTGGAGAGTGAATTATTTTGCTGCTTTCTGGTAGTAGAGTTTGGGTACCCAGGTAGGACTCTGCTCTTGAACTGAACATCAATGGTCCGAGGGATCGCAGGACCTCCGGCCGGCACCGAGGGATTCTCAGGGAGAACCTCTGATCCCTGGACCGAAAAGTTCTGAGCAGGGACCATTAATAAGGTAAAGGCATTCTTCCAGTGTTGTTTCTTGCTGCCTGCCAGTTAGTTGTGGCAAAAGCTTTGTGGTGTTGGGCTGGGTCCCCAGGGACAGGGGAAAGTGCCCTTTCTAAAACAGAACTGAAAAGAGAGTACTCTTCCTGAAACCGAGGCTCGGGAATTTGTCTGTTAAATGTTGAATATTATTGTAAGTCCCTGTCTGTTTGTAAGTCTCTGTCTATTTGTAATGTTTGGATTTATGTTGACAACTCGGTGTGCCTGTGCGTGTGCAGTCGCGACTGTGATTGAGTGGTTTTATGTGTTTGTATTTATGTGATCTGATGGATTTATTTGGTTTCTGTGATCTAACGGATTTGTCTGGACTAAGTAACTGGTTTTGTGTCTTCCTGTTTGGTAAGTTCTGCAGGTATTGATTATTTCTGGTTTCTGACTTTGGACTGTTGTATTTGGACTCTGATTTATTGGGACTTCGGAAGCATTTGATGCAGCAGGGAAGAGATGTTCTGATGTTTGCAGATTTATGCTTTTATGTAAATTGAGTTTAGCCTATATATGTTAATGAGTCATGCTTTTAGATACATTGATCTTAGCCTAGGTGATTAATATGGATACCCAATACTGAATGTTATGGATGTTTGTATGTGTGATGAGTATACCTATAACCCAAGCGCAAATTTACTGAGCTTATATCATTGATCTGCCACTATTGTGACCCCTGACGTGGTGGGATGCATCCCCTCCAATTGGCAATAATGATATGTTGTGGTCAGGTGGTGCTTGGGTCCCACCATCCACACAGAAAGAAAAGTGGATGCAAGTTAATCAATCTGCGCCCATATGTTAGATAACAGATTTGCCATCAATATGTACCATTCTCAGGCTAATTTGACCCTTCTTTACACCTGGCAGGTTATGGTATGCACTTCACCTCTATATGTCTTTTTATTAGCCTTTGTGTTCTCTGTGGTTTTTTTTAGTGTTGCACTGTAGCGGTGCTGTTACTGGACCATAATGCCAATAGTGATGCTTATGCATGTCAATGTAGCGCTTGCTTTAAATTCATTAAGTAAAAGCAGGGGAGATGTAGAGGAACAGGAGAAAAGCAGATTGCTGTAATAAACAGAAAAGAAAAATGCTGAAGAAAACAGGACTTGTGGATGTGCTGAAGGAGCCGAGTACATGATCAGGAGTTAAAAAACAGCGCTTGTGTAGTGTCAGCCAACGCATAGACAGCGTGTGATCAGCAACCTTATTGGCTGACCTGGCGTGTGATACGACTACGGATTGGACAGAAGTTGAATAGAGAACCTCGTGCAAATAGCTGCCTTATTGGGATAGAAAGTTCCCAGGGAACTAACGTCCGGGTAAAGATGTATAAAGCACTGCCTGCAAAATAAACTTTTTCTCACTTGCACCACAAGTTGAGTCCCTGCTATTATATGCCACAATTGAGGATTGTAGCGTATAAGCTACAAGCCCTCAAAAGAAAAGGAGGGACTGATACCTATGAATGTAACAAATGTAACAGATGTAGGGGATGTAGATGAAAGTTATCACTTTAGGTCGTCAGAATCATTGCACAACCAAAGCAAGTCTTGGTTCTTTTTGAATAATTGGGACGGTTGTAAGATGAGAGACTCCTGAATAATCCCTTCAGGTGGCTCGGCCTTTGGAGAGCAGATGTGCAAACTACGGAGATAAGGAGGCTGCAGGATGATGAAGAGTATGAGCCTTCATCTGAAGACCCCCAACGACCACCGAGAGATGCCAATGAACACGTGCGAAGGACAGTAATATATGCTAATGAGTTATTGGAAAAAACATGATAAGCATTTCTCAGAAATATAATGAATATGTATGTTAACATAGCATAAATACTTAGTAATTGTGTCTTTTCGGCATGCACATTTGGGCGGAGCTATCCCCTGTGCGTTCAGCACTGCAATAAAGAATGCCTGCTTTCTAGAACTCCAAAATTAAGTTTTAGAGAATTAATTATTTTGCCACTTTCCGGTAACACTCCCACCTGCAGTGTTTCCTCCAAAGCAAGCACCAAGTATTTTTACAGCTGAATTCCCAAATAACAGGTCAGTGAGGGAAGGGAGTATTTAGTAGGATTTTCTACAACGATGGGTTTCTTGTAATAACTATTCTGGTAGCTGAGTTTAGTGGCTGTTTGAGGTTTTTGGTAAATTACCCTTACTATATTTTATTCTGTTTAAAAACAAAAAAGAAGATACTAAGAAAAGATACTGGCTTTAGAAAAGTGGGAAAGGAGCCTTAATTTTCCAAGGTAAATTACTTCTTTTACCTTCTCAGTGAGTCATCTATCCACCCAAGGATTATAGTTCACTTTCTGAGCTCTTAAACTAGATTTTTGTAATGGGTTTGTTCCCTCATCAGACACTTTCCTTCTGTAGCTGTCCTAAAAGGACTTAAATTCTTCTAGTTACTGCCTGATTGCCTCATTTCATATCACACATGTCTATGGCCGAGAAGAATGTTGAAATATTAGCTTTTTCTTTAAAGATATTTTAGCACGCAGATTTGAATAGGAATGCTGAAAAATACAAGCTCATGCTTCTGGTCACATAGCAATTATTAACTGCAGTTGTTGACTCCTCTTGTTACAAATAGAGCTGGTAGGAAATAAATTTTGGGTCAGGCAGAAAGAGGGACAGCTCTTTAAGATAAAGTTTTAGTATTCAGTGCTTACTCGTTTAAAAGGTAGATGAAGAAATTGGCTGAGCAAGAGAAGGTTAGCCGATAATACAGAAACTAATTTCATTAAAGTGTCAGGAAAGAAAGTGTAAGGGATATTGCTAGGCAGTATTTTCGCTTGTGTACTGTAAACGGTTCATTTACCGTGTGCATATGATGTGTAATTTGAATTTGCATAAACACTTGCATAATTTTGTATTACACTTGAGTGTTGGGACATTGGGTTTGGGGGTTTCGTTGGTTGGGGTTTTTTTTTCTGTTGCAATTTGGTATTATAAACACTGATAACTTCATAGAATTATAGAATGCTTTGGGTTGGAAGGGTCCTTTAGAGGACATCTAGTCCAACTCCCCTGCAGTCAGCAGGAACATCTTCAACTAGACCAGGTTGCTCAGAGCCATGTCCAACCTGGCCTTGAATGTTTCCAGGGATGGGGCCTCCACTACCTCTCTGGACAACCTGTTCCAGTGTTTCATCACCCTCACTGTAAAAAATTTCTTCCTTATATCTAGTCAAAATCTACCCTCCCTTAGTTTAAAGCCATTACTCCTTGTCCTATCACAACAAGCCCTGTGGAAAACATTTTGCCCATCTTTCCTATAGGCCCCCTTCAGGTACTGAAAGACTGCTATAAGATCTCCCCACAGCCTTCTCTTCTCCAGGCTGAACAGCCACAACTCTCTCAGTCCTTCCTCTGATCATCTTTGTGGCCCTCTTCTGGACAAAAAAACAGCGGTTGTGTAGTGTCAGCCAGCGCATGGACAGCATGTGATCAGCAACCTCATTGGCTGAACTGGTGCATGATATGACTATGGACTGGACAGAAGCTGAATAGAGAACCTCGTGCAAATAGCTGCCTTATCGGGATAGAAAGTTCCCAGGAACTAACGTCCAGGTAAAGATATAAAAAGCACTGCTTGCAAAATAAACTTGGTCTCACTTGCACCACAAGCTGAGTCCATGCCGTCATATGCCACATTGTCCTGGGTTCGGCCAGGACAGGGTTAATTTTCACCAGAGGCCAGGAAGGGACACAGCCGGATGGGCTGACCCAACCTGGCCAAACAGTACAGGGTATTCCATACCATGTGCCATCATGCCGGATTCTGGTTGGGGGGCCGCTGGGTGGCGGGAAGTCAGTCGCGACTCAGGAGTGCGCGGCTCTCTGTGTTCTACTGTTTTGTTTTGTGTATTCTCCTTATCTGTATCGCTGTTGTTACTGTTCCTTTTGTTTGCTGTTCTGTTAAACTGCCCTTATCCCGACCCACCAGTTTCTGCCTGTATTCTTCTCATTCTCCTCCGCACCCCAGCGGGGGGCGAGGGGCGGCTGCATGGCGCTTTTGTTGCCGGCCGCAGCTAAACTATAACACACATATATACAGACTCAAAATATGCCTTTCGAGTGATACACGCCCATGGAGCCACATGGAAAGAAAGAGGACTGTTGTCCTCCCAAGGAACTCCAATTAAACATGGGAAAGCAATTTAAATTTATTACAGGCCATTCTCAAGCCAAATGAAGCATCTGTAATGCACTGTAAAGACAATCAGAAAGGACAGATATCATTAGTGGAAATCGAAAAGCTGATGAGACAGCAAAAAGTCAGCTTTGACTGAGTCTTTGGTGGGATCTTTAGCTCCAACTGGAAGAATTTTACTGGAGCCTCCAACATATTCAGAAAAGGACAATCATTTAGCAAAACTTCTGAATTGTACCAAAACCAAGGACGGATGGTGGACAACTGCTACTGTACAAATAATGGTCACAACCCCACTAATGAGGGAATTAACAAAAAAGACTCATCAAGAAACTCATATAGGGGCGATGCAGTAGTAGCAAACATCAGATGACATGCTATAGGGCCAAAAATGCAATCTAGTGCAGACGCAATAGTAAGGAAATGCCAGATCTGCTGTGTGAATAACCCTAAGATCCAAAGAAAGCCACCAATGGGTGAAGTGAAAAGCGGAATAGCCCCTGGGGAGTACTGGCAAATAGATTTTTTTTTTAGTACTGGCAAATAGAGTTTTGCCTTCTTTCCATTCTTCTCCCCAACCCAGCGGGGGGAGGGCCAATAGGGTGACTGCGTGGTTCTTTGTTGCCGGCCAGGGCTAAACCACGACAGTCCTATTTGGTGCTCAATGTGGGGCAGGGATAATGGCAGGGCTGAGCAGAGTGTGTTAAAACAACTTTGTTATGGTTTATTATACACATTTATTGTGTTAGTTAAATAGTTGCTGGTCAAAATGTTGCTGTCTGGTCATATAGTTGTGCTGTTTAAACCCTTACCTACTGTATACATTCACTGAGGTGATGTTCATCACCTCTGGGAAAAGGATCAGGATGACGATTTTGCTGTACTGTGTAATATTGACTTATGATAATATCACTGGGCATGAGTTTAGGCTTGTATCTGTATACAGCATTGTGGTCATTTCCACACCTCAAATGCTATCTCTCAGATTTTATTAATAATCAAACCCAATCTACGGGGAAAACCGGAGGGGATACTCTCCCACACTCCCTCCTCTCTCCTTCAGGCTAGTCATAACAGCTTTTGAGAATTTTGAGTATCCGTGGGATGCTCAATCCAGCATGCTCCTATTGCTGTGTCTCCTGAATGTGTTTCAGGTATTGTTTAGGATTAAACAACTAGTTAAAAACATCGCCCGGAGATCTGCCCCAAGACTGGATTGCTATGAGCGGCAGGCTGTGTGGGATAGCATGGGCAAATGCCTAGGACGGTGGGCACCCCCAGTATTTTGGAACTTCACCCCTGAGCAAGTGCAAAATCCTGACAAAATAGTAAAATATTTGGAAAAAGTATGCTGCCACCCTCGGAATTCCAGAGAGACACAAATTATTGCTATGTGCTGGGGTCTGGCCCATGCTTATGCTGTTCAACACTATTCAGTGCTCTAAAGGGGAAGGGGGGTGAAACAAAGCAACAGACACTGCGGTTGGTCCAGCCCTCACAAGCGGCTCTGCAGCCTCTTCAGCCCCCGAGGCTGCCCCAGCCCCTGCAACAGGTGCTGCGGCTGCTGCTGTCCCAACCCCTGCAGCTGCCTGTCCCAGCCCCCCCCGGCGGGCACGGCGGCTGCTCCAACCCCGGCGGCAGGCACTGCAGCTGAACCAGAAAACCAACCCGTGCTGGTATCAGTCCCCCCTATACAGAAAAAGAAATACAAAAAGAAATCAGTTCGCCCAGTAAGAGATGATGATGAACCCAGGTCATCACAACATCAGGAGAAGGAGGCAGAGCCAGAGATAATCAGCCGGTCCCTGTCCCTGAGTGAGCTGCGAGATAAGTGGAAAGACTTCAGCTGCCACCCAAGCGAGCACATTGTCACCTGGCTGCTGCGGTGCTGGGATAACGGGGCCAGTAGCTTGGAATTAGAGGACAGGGAAACCAAGCAGCTGGGATCCCTGGCCAGGGAAGGGGGTACTGACAAAGTGACTGGAAAAAAAGCACAAGCCCTCAGCCTCTGGAGGAGACTTCTGTCAGGCATGAGGGAAAGGTATTCCTTCAGTGAAGAACCAGGGAACCTGGTCATGGGTGTCTACTACAGGCCGTCTGATCAAGGGGAGCCTACTGATGAAGCCTTCTTCCTCCAGCTCCAGGAGGCTTCGCGCTCGCAGTCTCTCATCCTGCTGGGGGACTTCAACCACCCCAACATCTGCTGGAAAAGTAGCACGGCGAGCTCTAGGCAATCCAGGAGATTCCTAGAATGCATTGAGGGTAACTTTTTAAGCCAGGTAACAGACACCCCTACCCGAGCGGATGCAATACTGGACCTGATGGTCACCAATGCAAGGGAGCTAATCAGTGACGTCAAGACTGGAGGCAGCCTGGGCTGCAGTGATCATGCATTGGTGGAGTTCAGAGTCCTGAGGGACGTGGGGAAGGTGAGGAGTATAGTCAGGACCCTAAATTTTAGGAAAGCCAACTTCCAGCTCTTGAAGGAGTCAGTCAGTAGGACCCCCTGGGAAACGGTCCTCAGGGACAGGGGAGCACAACAGAGCTGGCAGATCTTTAAGGACACTTTCCATAGAGCGCAGGAGCTCTTAGTCCCCAGGTGTAAGAAGTCAGGCAAGGAAGGGAAGAGACCAGCATGGCTGAGTCGTGACCTGCTGGTCAAACTAAAGGGCAAGAGGGAACTGCACAGGCAGTGGAAGCAGGGACAGGTATCTTGGGAAGAGTATAGGGATGCTGCCCGGTTGTGTAGGGATGAGGTCAGGAGGGCCAAGGCGCGGCTGGAGCTGAACTTGGCAAGGGATGCAAAGAATATCAAGAAGGGCTTCTACAGGTATGTCAGCCGGAAAAGGAAGATTAAAGAAAGCGTAACTCCCCCGATGGGCAAGAATGGCAACCTCGTATCAACAGATGAGGAGAAGGCTGAGGTACTCAACAACATTTTTGCCTCAGTCTTCACTGGCAACCTCTCTCCTCGCCCCTCCCGAGTTGATGGACTGCAAGATGGGGTCCAGAGGGGCAAAGCCCCTCCCACGTTAAGGGAAGGCCAGATTTGGGACTACCTGAGGAACCTGAACATACATAAGTCTACGGGACCTGACGAGATGCATCCCAGAGTCCTGAGGGAATTGGCTGATGTCCTTGCCAAGCCACTCTCCATGATATTTGAAAGGTCGTGGCAGTCAGGCGAAGTCCCTGGTGACTGGAGGAAGGGAAACGTTGTGCCCATTTTTAAAAAGGGTAGGAAGGAGGACTCTGGGAACTACCGACCTGTCAGCCTCACCTCTGTGCCTGGGAAGATCAGGGAACAGATCCTCCTAGAAGCTCTGCTAAGGCATATGGAGGACAGGGAGGTGATTTGAGACAGCCAGCATGGCTTCACCAAGGGCAAGTTCTGCCTGACCAACCTAGTGGCTTTGTATGATGGCATGACTACATCAGTGGACAAGGGAAGAGCTATGGATGTGATTTATCTGGACTTCTGTAAAGCCTTCGACACAGTCCCTCACAACATCCTTCTCTCTAAATAGGGGAGATATGGATTTGATGGGTGGACTGTTCAGTGGCTAAGGAATTGGTTGGAAGGACGCAGCTAGAGAGTAGCGGTCAACGGCTCAATGTCCAGGTGGACGCCAGTGACGAGTGGTGTCCCTCAGGGGTCTATACTGGGACCAGTGCAGTTTAACATTTTCATCAATGACATAGCAAGATCGAGTGCACCCTCAACAAGTTTGCAGATGACACCAAGCTGAGTGGTGCAGTTGACACACCAGAAGGATGGGATGCCATCCAGAGGGACCTGGACAAGCTGGAGAAGTGGGCCTGTGTGAACCTCATGAGGTTCAACAAGGCCAAGTGCAAGGTCCTGCATCTGGGTTGGGGCAACCCCCGGTATCAATGCAGGCTAGGGGGATGAGGGGATTGAGAAAATCCCTGCCAAGAAGGATTTGGGGTACTGGCGGATGGAAAGCTTAGCATGAGCCACCAATGTGCGCTCACAGCCCAGAAGGCCAACTGTATCCTGGGCTGCATCAAGAGAAGCGTGGCCAGCAGGTCGAGGGAGGTGATTTTGCCCCTTTACTCCGCTCTGGTGAGACCCCACCTGGAGTTCTGCATCCAGCTCTGGAGCCCCCAGCACAAGAAGGACATGGATGTGTTGGAGCGGGTCCAGAGGATGCCACAAAGATGATCCAAGGGGCTGGAGCACCTCTCCTATGAGGAAAGGCTGAGAGAGTTGGGGCTGTTTATCCTGGAGAAGAGAAGGCTGTGGGGAGATCTTATAGCAGCCTTCCAGTACCTGAAGGGGGCCTATAGGAAAGATGGGCAACATATTTTCAGCAGGGCTTGTTGCGATAGGACAAGGAGTAATGGCTTTAAACTAAGGGAGGGTAGATTTTGACTAGATATAAGGAAGAAATTTTTTACAGTGAGGGTGGTGAAACACTGGAACAGGTTACCCAGAGAGGCAGTGGATGCCCCCTCCCTGGAAGTGTTCAAGGCCAGGTTGGACGTGGCTCTGAGCAACCTGGTCTAGTTGAAGATGTTCCTGCTGACTGCAGGGGAGTTGGACTAGATGACCACTAAAGGTCCCTTCCAACCCAAAGCATTCTATGATTCTGTGATTCTGTGATTATCCAGGCATGTGGACGAATATGGAGAGAGGTATCCAGTACCTGAGGGAATTATCTGTGCAGGAGCTGGTTTACTATGACCCAGACTATATGCATTTACCCACAGACCCAGATGAAGTCCAGTGCACACGACCCATGTGGAGGAAGTTTGTACGGAGCGCACCGTCCTCATATGCTAACTCATTGGCAGAAATGGACTGGAAAGATGAAGAGGCACCAACAGTGGATGAAGTGGCTGTCCGACTATGGCAATATGAAGAAAGCCTCTCTTCCTCCCTCATCTCATCCATGGAGAAATTGTCCCGGAAGTTCCAGCAACTCAAAGAGAATATGTTCTACTCCCTACCTGTACGGACCAGTATCTCAGCCATTAGGAGTAAGCGTTTGTCTGCTTGAGAGAGGATATAGAGGGTACACACCATGAGGCACCCTATGGTTTTACCTGCGTGCCCTGGGTTCAGCTGGGATAGAGTTAATTTTCACAAGAAGCTGGTTAGGCTGATCCAAATAGCCAATCAAATGGGATATACTATACCATGTGATGTCATGCTCAGTATTTAAGTGGGGAGCTGGCTGAAGGAGGGACTTTTTGCTACTCAGGAGCAAGTTGAGAACACTGCATGTTGTATATGCTTTTTATCAGTATTATTGTTTGTTGTTTTCTTCTCCCTTTGCCATTCTGTTAAACTGTTTCATCCCAACCCACCTTTTTTGCTTCTGATTATCCTCCCCATCCCACCAGGGAGGGGGAAGGAGTGAGAGAGTAACTGCGTGGTTCTTTGTTGCAAATTGAGGCAAAACCACAAGAGTTCCTGGCACCCAATGTGGGGCTCAAATACAATGGCAGTTTTGTACTAAATGTGCTATAGCTATAGTCCTTATTAAGTGGCAAGCTCCTGTGTGGGTCACGGAATTGGTTATTTATGCTGCTTATCTCTTTATTTTGCTGAGCTTTGGAGCATGTTAGTACAAACGATGGCTATGTGCTTTGTCCTAGTGCTGACAGCCTTGCTGTATTGTGGAAACTATCTTGTAGAGAGGATGGGGGAATACATCTCCCTCTCCCTACCTGGGATTTTGGTGGATGGTTTTATTATGTAGGCTCCCGAGGTCCTTGTTCACCCCCACGTAAGCTGTTTAATACTACTAGTTAATACTGTTGGCATATTATGGGGTTTGTGGAATGTTGTCTTGTCCTGGTGTAAGAGAAAACAGATTCTGGGTGAGGCGATACTGAACTGTGCCCTAAAACAGCCAGTCCCTGGGTGTCAGGGTGTGTGGAAGGATTTGGGCAGGTTCCTAGGACTGTTATCACCTCCCCTAGCCTGGGATTTTACACCTGAACAGGCAAACAATCCAGGCAAGTTGGTGCACCACCTGATAGAAGGGTGCCTTGTTTACCCCAATGAAAACCAGCAGCTTCTAGCACTATACTGGAGCCTGGCCCATGGCTATTGAGCCACAGTTCAGTACTCTCAGAAGACTGTGGCTGAGGCAGGGACCCAGACTGCATCTGAGGACAATATAGTTGAGGTAGGGACCCAAACAACAACAACAACTACAGTTATTGCCCCACTAGTGAAAAACAAAAAACAGTGGACAATGAGAGCAATGGGTCCATATCGTTGATTAGTAAGAGAGGAGGAAGAAAAGGAAAGATTTGATCAAGAAGCTGGTCCTTCGACAAGAGAATTGGAGGAAGAAGTCAGAGAGCTCAAATAGGAAGAGGAAATTACCCGGTCCCTTACCTCAGCAGAACTTCGAGACATGCGGAAAGATTACAGCTGCCAGCCAGGTGAGCAGATTGCTGCCTGGCTGCTCTGATGCTGGGATAATGGGGCTGATAGCCAGCAACTGGAAGGGAAAGAAGCCCAACAGCTGGGATCCCTTGCTAGAAACCGAGAGACTGAGAGAGGACTTTGAAAAGAGGCAGCAATTTGCAGTCTCTGGAGAAGGCACCTCTCAAGTGTTGAGGGCAAGATACCCATTCAAGGAAGATCTTGCAAACTCCCCAGAAAAGTGGACTACTGCAGATGAAGACATCCAGTACCTGAGAGAATTAGCGGTGCTGGAAGTCATCTACAGTGATCTTGATGATGATGAGGTCTCCAAAGATCCAGAGGATGTCCTGTGTACACAAGCCATGTGGAGGAAGGTGATTCAAGGTGCCCCAGCATCATATTCTATCAGCTTGGCAGCAATATATTGCCCAGATATGGATACACCAACTGTGGAGAGAGTATCTTCTTGGCTCCAAAACTCTGAAGAAAATCTCTGCACCTCCTTATTCCTACGGGACAGAGTCTCGGGTGTCAGGGATGCCCCAAGAAATCGATTCCCTCCTGGCCCGGTCAGAGGAAAAGGGAGCCCCAGGCACATGCTGCGTGGTGCACTCTGGTTCTTTCTCCATGACCAGGGGAGGATATGAGGAAGTGGAATGGTGAACCCACCTTTACGCTGGAAGCCTATGTATGCGAACTGAGAGGGAAGACAGCTGTTAAGAAAGGGCCACCCAAAAAGGCTGTCAGCGTAGTTGCTGCTGAGACACAAGAAGGCCATCATCGATCTCCCAGACACAGAAGAACTGAAATCACCTCCCTTGATCCTGGTGAGGGGCTTTCTGGTCTGACGCCACAAGGGTCAGATAGTGAATATTCTGACCATGAACAGGAATAGAGGGTCCCTGCCTTTGGCCAGGAGGAGGAAAGGGATGACTGGGTATACTGGACTGTGTGGATGCGATGGCCTGGCACATCAGACCCACAGAAGTATAAGGCTTTGGTAGACACTGGTGCACAGTGTACGTTGATACCATCAGGGTATAGGGGCACAGAACCCATCTGGATCTCTGGAGTGACAGTGGGATGCCAAGAATTGTCTGTACTGGAGGTCAAGGTGAGCTTGACAGGGGACAAGGGGGAAGAGCACCTCAGCATGACCAGCCCAGAGGCCCCTTGTATCCTTGGCATAGACTACCTCAGGAGAGGGTACTTCAAGGACCCAAAGGGGTACCGATAGGCGTTTGGTGTGGCCACTGTGAACACAGAGAAGATCAAACAGCTTTCTACTCTGCCTGGCCTCTCAGAAGTTCCCTTTGTTGTGGGATTGCTGTGAACTGAAGAACAGCAGATACCCATTGCTACCAGGATGGTGCACCGGCAGCAATATCGCACAAACTGAGACTCCTTGGCCCCCATTCATGAGTTTATTCATCAACTGGAGATTGAAGGAGTGATCAGCAAAATTCGCTCACCCTTTAATATCCCTATATAGCCAGTGCAAAAGTCTGATGGAGGGTGGAGGTTAACAGTAAAGTATCGTGGCCTGAATGAAGTCACACCACTGCTGAGTGCTGCCATGTCAGACGTGCTAGAACTTCAATATCAGCTGGAGTCAAAGGCAGCCAAGTGGTATGCTACAATTGACATCGCCAATGCATTCTTCTCCATCCCTTTGGCAGCAGAGTGCAGGCCACAGTTTGCTTTCACCTGGAGGGGCATCCAGTACACCTGGAATCGACTGCCCCAGGGGTGGAAACACAGTCCCACCATTTGCCATGGACTAATCCAGACTGCACTGGAAAAGGGTGAAGCTCCAGAACATCTGCAGTACATCGATGACATCATTGTATGGGGTGACACAGCAGAGGAGGTTTTTGAGAAAGGGGAGAAAATAGTTCAGATCCTTCTGAAAGCCCGTTTCACCATTAAGCGAAGTCAAGGGACCTGCACAAGAGATCCAGTTTTTGGGAATGAAATGGCAGGATGGGCACCGTCAAATCCCAATGGATGTCATCAACAAAATAGCAGCTATGTCTGCACCAACCAGCAAAAAGGAAGCACATGAAATTGTATGATATTAACTGCTAAATGACCCTGTCACTGTCTGTTGTCACTACTATAATTGTTATATGTTCTATCAAGGATATTACAGCCAGAATCACCCAGGCTAATGGAGGATGGACTTTGATGAAACCTAGCAAAGCACAGCAATGATGCAACTGGACTTGCCTTCAACAACTGGCACCCAATTACTTCATCAAGATTGACATCTTCAACCCACAGATCGTGGGTACAGGCTGCACCAGATACACCAGCCACAAGCTATGGATGAAGCATGCGACCGCCCATCACCACACATCACCTCTCCTGCCCTGAAAGACTGTTGCAACAGATGGACCCCAACATCATACACTAAACGAACTTAGATATTTTAGAGTGATGGCCTGTAAACAGAGGAAATGATATTTTTGTGTGTGTGTATTTATATATATACATATAAAATCAGAAGAAATTATAGTAAAGTGTGGACCTGGGGCATGGTATAGAACAAGGGTGGGATAATGTCCTGGGTTCAGCTGGGATAGAGTTAATTTTCACAAGAAGCTGGTTAGGCTGACCCAAATAGCTAGTCAAATGGGATATTCTATACCATGTGATGTCATGCTCAGTATTGAGAGACTTTTTGCTACTCAGGAGCAAGCTGAGCATCGGGTGGTGAGAACACTGCATGTTGTATATGCTTTTTATCAGTATTATTGTTTGTTGTTTTCTTCTCCCTTTGCCATTCTATTAAACTGTTCTCATCCTAACCCATGAGTTTTTGCCTTTTTTCCTTCTTATTCTCCTCCCCACACCACCAGGGAGGGAGAAGGAGTGAGAGAGTAACTGCGTGGTTCTTTGTTGCAAATTGAGGCAAAACCACAACACTGTGTGATCACAAAGAGGACATGAGGAAGTGGGATAGAAATCCTGCCTCAACCCTAGAGGCACAAGTGTGTGATTTGCAAGGAAAAACAATCACAAAAGGGGATTCTGTTAGGAAAAAATGCCACTCCAGTTTCTAGCAGCCAGCTCTCCAGACCAGGTAGAATGTGTGATCTTGCTTCCGATCCTCTGGGAGGGACCTCCAAGTCATTTTTATAGGAAGTGAGTAACAAATATTAGAAGGATTAGAGGGGCTCTGCCTCCAGCCAGGTGGAGGAAAGGAACAACTGCGTTTATTGGACGGTGTGGATTTGGTGGCCTGGCACGTCAGATCCACAAGAGTATAAAGCTCTAGTGGACACTGGTGCACAGTGTACTTCAATGCCATGAGATTTCAAAGGGTCAGAGTCCATTTGTATTTCTGGAGTGACAGGGGGGTCCCAAGAGCTGAGTGTATTGGAGGCTGAAGTGAGCCTCACTGGGCAGGAGTGGCAGAAGCCTCTGAACAAGTTAAACAGGAGATAGTTCATGCAGTAGCCTTTGGGCCCGTCCGGTCAGGACAGGATGTTAAAAACGTGCTCTATGCTGCAGCCGGGGAGAATGACCCAACCTGTTGTCTCTGTCAGAAAGCCCTGTAGATGAATTATATCACACTCCCACAAACCCACCAAGGCAAGTGCTATGTGCTCACAATAGTGGAAGCAACCACTGGATGGCTGGAAACGTATCCCATGCCCCATGCCACCACCCAGAACACCATCCTGGGCTTTGAAAAGCAAGTCCTGTGGAGACATGGCATCTCAGAAACAATGGAGTGAGACAATGGGACTTATTTCTGAAAAAGCCTCATAGACACCTGGGCCAAAGAACACGGTATTGAGTGGGTGTATCACATCCCCTACCATGCACCAGCCTCTGGGAAAATCAAGTGGTATAATGGACTGCTAAAAAACACTCTGAGATCAATGGGGGCATGGGACCTTCAAACTCTGGGATACTCATTTAGGAAAAGCCACATGGTTAGTTAACACCAGAGGATCCACCAATCGAGCTGGCCCTGCCCAATCAAAACTTCCATGCCCTGTAGAAGGGGATAAAGTCCCTGTAGTGCACATGAGGAATATGTTAGGGAAGACAGTCTGGATTAGTCCTGCCTCAGGCAAAGGTGAACCCATCCACGGATTGCTTTTGCTCAGGGACCTGGGTGTACCTGGTGGGTAATGTGGAAGGATGGGGAAGTCCAATGTGTACCTCACGAGGGTTTGATTTTGGGTGAGAAGAGCCAATAAATTAACTTGTATGATGTTAATTGCTAAATAAGCCTGTCACTGTCTGTCGTAACTATCATAGTTGTTATATGCCTTATCAATGGTATTTCAGTCAGGATCATCCAAATTAATGAAGGATGGGCTTTGATGAAACCGAGCAGAGTGCAGCAGCGATGGGACTGGACCTGGCTTCAACAACTGGCACCCAGCAACTTCATCAAGATCAACATCACCCCGCACACAGTGGGCACGGGCCGTACAAGATACACCAGCCGTGAGCTCCGGATGCAGCATGCGACCACCCATCACCACACATCATCTCTCCTGCTCTGAAAGACTGTTATGATAGATGGAGCCCGAAGTCATGGTTTAAATGAACTCAATAGACACTCTAGAGTGATGATCCATAGACTAAGGGAATGATATCTGTGTGTAATATTAAAGACAGGAGAACTGGTGGTGATTAACTGGAAAATGGGGGACCTGGGCATGACGTATATGGTATAGAATAAGGGGTGGATAATGTCCTGGGTTTGGCTGGGATAGGGTTATTTTTCCACAAGAAGCCAGGAGGGGACACAGCCCGGAAAGCTGACCCAAACTGGCCCAACAAACAGGGTATTTGATACTATGTGATATCATGCTCAGTTCTGAGTGGGGGAGGAGGTTAATTGCAGCTCAGGAGCACACTGGGGAGCGCGTTGGGCATCAGGTGGTGAGAGAGAGTTGCTATGTGTATTCTGTTGTTTTTGTATATTCTTATCAGTATTGGTTTTGTTACTGTTTGCTTCCTTTGCCATTCTGTTAAACTGTTCTCATCCCAACCCATGAGTTTTTCCTTTTCCTTCTGATTATCCTCCCCACCCCAGCAGAGGGAGGGGCGATAGAGTGACCTCATGGTCCCTTGTTTCCGGCTGGTGCTAAACCACAACATTAGATTACGTATTCTTCCAAGATATACTTCATTCCCAAAGGACAGTAGTTCCTGATTAGACGCTCCGGTATCAGCCACTCTTGTCAACATCTTGGCTTTCTGTTAATCCTAGACTACACAAACTACACATTCTAGCTAAATAATTAGGTCAGACTGACCTTCTTTGCACACTTGTATAATGTTGAGTTCAGTAGACTACAATGAGACTTCAAATGCAGAGACTCAAACACTGAAAAATATTAAATGGCAAAAGTTCTGTTGGCTTCAGTCCTGTTCACTTGGTCAGGCCATAATCTTTACTGGCAAGTTACCCAGGAGTAGTTGTTATCCGAACTAGGTTGTCCTGTGACACTGCTGCTAGAGTTGTCCATTGTGTATCCCTACCCCTGCTGGTTTAAAGCCAGACAACAAGTTAATCTTGTCTAAACAGTGTGCTTTTGTCTAACAAGCAGGAGGTGGCTGTCGAGAGCGAAAGTTTACCTGATGTATTACTAGCCCAGCTAGTAAACCATGAAGAAATTCTTAGACTTGCCAAAAGAAACAGGTAACTAGGGTAAAGGTAATTCCGACAGGGGGAGATCGCAACCATCGACTCATGGACTGCCTGCCCCATTTATACCACCGACTCAAATGATGAAGTTGAAGAAGAACAACTAAGCATTCGTACTAATTTACATGCTGGGCGAAGAGACTTTAGCCAATCGTTTAATAGAATAATAATGCATCTGTATTAGGAAGTTGAATATGGCTCTGGCTTGCTTTAGGTGACTAAGTGTTAGAAAGCCGATGGGTGAAATACAGTGCGACAGCTATTGTTTTGGTTCTCAAATCTACCTACTCCTGATGTTATCCAAAGTGATAATGGCTCACATTTTTCATGTAAGGAAGTACAAAATTGGGCAAAACAAGAGGGAATTAAATGGGTATTCCACACCCCATACTACCCTCAATCAAATGGGATGGTAGAAAGAGCTAATGGCTTATTGAAAAAGTATCTTGAACCACACGAGACTCAATGGGATACACGACTTCCCAAAGTACTCCATCAATTAAATAATCGATACGGGCCTACTGGAAGCCCTGTAAGCCGAGCATTCTTTGTGAAAGCTGAGCTTAGTGCTCTACCTATCAAGAAAAGAGAATGTCCAACAACATTACAGCCAGGACAGGCTGTGATGGTCATTCTACCATCCATTGTTACTGTGCCTATGACTTTAACTAAACCTTGTGGCTCATTTGCCTGGAAAGCTGCCGATAGCAGTGGCACAAAACATAGAATAAGTGCATGATGGATTTTTCCTTCTTTTTAATGGGGTAACCTGTTCAGACTCTCCCCACTGAAACAAGTCTTTATTTTCTCTTACAGCACCCCACAGGATGGTAAACGGAAATGCTGTGGTCACGTTACTATTCCAGACCCTAACAATGCTGCTTCTCCTAACCTGTGGTCAAAGAACCCTAGAGTGGCCGTGGTCTCAAGCTCATGTTAAGTATACTGGGAGTATGGGAATACACTCTAGTGGTCATGCACAAAACTGAAGTATACTTAGAAAACAAATGGAGCTGGGATAAAGATGAAGCTGGTAATAAAGTTCCCCGACTTTGGGGAACAACAGGGAATGAAATTAAAATAGGATGTCGAATGATCAATGAGTCTACCCATGAAAAAGCATCTCAGATTTCGGTGTACAACATTACATCAAACTCAACAGCAAAAGATATGAAACTTTGTACCTCTGAAAGACTGGGCTCTTGGTACGATTTTACCTTAGTACAAACTGATTTTGTAGTCTGCCTCTGGGCTCACTATAGCATGGGACTATCATTTAAGTTTAAAATAGATATTACTGAGCCTAGTACAATGGCATCTGCCCCATTTGTAAAGGATAAGAAAATTCTATCCCCACAAATTTCTGAAATTGGACCATATGTGATCAAAAAATACAGGCCAACAACAAGTGTTATTTAATCCATTGTGGTCTCTTAAGCGAGTAGAACTATTAATGCAAGTTAATATCTCTACAGTCAAACCGACCTGTTCACCATTCCTAAGTATGTCCTATGCAGGATGGTTAGCATGGCTACATGGGCAAACCCTCACCTCTCCAAGATGAACAGTGAGAGATGTGACCGGTATCATAGGGACAAGATTGGGAGTCTTAAATAGTATAGATGGCGAAGTATTTGTAAATAAAATGAGCACAACAACAAGTGATTTAAACAAATTAGAACACCTGTTGCGATCTTCTCTATTGGCATTGGGAACTAATCAGTGGCTCTTATCTGATATATTGCCTCAGTGGGAAAGAATTAATGAAAGGGGCCACCAATTGATTGTGGATGCACTTGGTATAGCCCAAAATAATGTTTCTCTGGCTCTTAGTTGTATCCAAGCTCAACTGTGGATGCAATCTATGGTAGCAGCAATTATAAGAGAAGGTGAAGAGGGCAGCTTACCCACAGAAATTCAAAAGGTAATTTGGGATAATGCAACTAAATTTAAAAAGATCCTCCAATCCTGATGGTACATAGTCAATTTTACTTATGACCCCATCAACAACAAGGTCACAGCTTTTGTCTTAACAATACACAATGCTTTGGTATACACCATATACCCAATCATTGTGTTAGGATTAAATCACAATGGAGATATACTCTACCCATTAGAACACAGAATATTGGCCCAACGAAATGGAAACAAATGGCAAACTACTGATGTTAATGCATGCATTGTACTGGTAAAACAAGGATTTGTTTGTGAGAGTAACACCATCAAAGCCGAAGACATTTGTCTTGACACTGAATAAAATGTAATTTTGAAATACATCCCAATGAAACCACTGAAACTGTGCTTGTATATATTGGAAAAGGATGTGTTTGTATGAGAACCCTTTGTGATTTTATATTCATAGATAATATTACTGTAGATACAATCACTCAAATATTTGTGTTTGTAACTTTACTAAATTATGGGATGTGACTTTAATTATCCAGCTCCTGTTACGTCTTATCAATTGTTACAATCTAATTATACATTGAGTCAAGATTTATTGCCCACCTCCATCAGAATGAATCTTACATTGGTGAAGAAACTACTACAGCACGATGACCTGTGTCAACTGCTAGAATGCACCTGAAAAAACAGGCAAAAAACTCCAATCACCGTTCATCATGATACAGAAGAGTTACACCATGTCTTTGAAAGAGTGAAGAAGAATGGAGAACACCGTTGGTGGGAAACTCTTCTTGAATGGTCACCAACAGCAACAGGAATGTTTAATCATATGCTTTACCCAGCTGTGTTTTTACTAACTTTAACTTTAATATATCTATTGCTTTTAGTTATATTGTATATAAAGATTTGGTACATGATAAAGCAAATAACCCAACTTCAGCCACCCAAAACATACAAATTAACGCATAACAAACAGCAGTGCTTCACTATCTACTTGCCGTGGATCTGTAAGTGCGTAAATTATCAATATACTGTTTATGGCACAGAGGCAAGAGGTGACCATATCACCACTTTGTGAAAAATAAGATGAGTTGACTATAGTCATGGGTGAAATGTGACAGTATGCTCCCCCCTACCCCCAACCTGACCTTTTCCCATAACCCTGCTCAAGCGATAACCACCAGTGGCAATTGTGATGGATACGTCTGGCCAGAGTGGATTTGGGGGAGACAGATAACAGCACAATAGCCAAGGGCTAATTTATGGCAATGCACCCACCTAACCACAGTGCTGGTCAATGTCCGACTCAAGACAAATTTGGAAGCTGTAGTCGGTATGCAAATATGACTATGAGTCAATCATCTTACCTCATAAATAGTGAGCAGCCCAAGAGCCCTTTGAGCTCTCCTGCATGCCAGTGGGATGCATGCCAGGATCTCCCCTTGAGTTTAGGGATGCTGCTCAAGGTTTACTCCTCGAGGTCGAGAGATTCCTTGCCAAAACAGATTCTCGGTAAGTGATTAATAAGCACGCTGAAACTTTGAAACCTTAGCTAAGTGATGTAACGGATTGACTGTGCCCATATAATCCTTTAGACATAAACCGTTGATCAAGTCTGGGCTAAGTCTGGATCCAGCCACACCTAGTCTTCTCTCTGAGAAGGAGTTTAGAAAGCAAGGGGGTCAATTCTGAACCTCATGACTCAATGGGAGGGTCTCCCTGACAATTTTGTCTGACCCTGTCCTCTATGCAGTAAATAATCCAGTGTACCTTGCCATTGAATCTTGTTAAACCACTGTTGCATTTACTATCACATTTTTGTTAACTCACTGTTTTATATCAATAAATTTATTGCTGCTTCTCTCTCATGAGTGAAGTGCATAACTCCATCTGTGACGATGACCAAGAGACCAAAAACCTAAGATGTGCTGCAATGCACTCTCCACTACTCACTCCTGTATAGGCTACCACACTTGCCTGGGGAGGGGCAGATCAGCTAGATCAGATTAGCAATGTGTGCACAGGAATCCTAGCTAATGGTAGAGACACAGTGAAAGCAATGCCAACAACAGTCATAAGTTTGCAGACACCCTTGCAGGTGTACTGACACAAGGCAGAGATTTTATTATACTTTTGTGGCATCCTTGGTAACTTTTTAATTCCCTTTTAAGTTTTAGTGTCTATCATATATCTGTTCCACCACAGCTGTTTCTGTCGTGGCAGCAGTATGCAAGCCATGCCCAACAGTGTCCTGTGAAGTAGTTTGTGATGAAAGCAGGGATCATTTTTGCCTTAATATATCAATTTGGGCATGCCTATGCTTGAAATTCAGCAGGGACACAACCTGTACCAATGCACAGGTGAGTGTAAGAGGGGGAATAGCGGAGCTGAGCTCCAGAAGCACTTGATGCAGCAGTGACATGGTGCCCTGAGCAGGGAGGATTACCCTGTGGCAGTGGCTGTGATCCCAGAGTGTGCAGAGATGCACCAAGACTGGTGGTCTTAAGTCCCTCAACACCCCTAAACCACGCAAATAAATTTCACAGTTGAGATTGTGTATGCACTGTGTTCAGCTTGCTTTTCTTTCCCTTCCCTTTCCTGCTGAATGATGGTGAGAGGAGAAGGGTCCTGCTTCATCTTTTCAAATTCAGCAAAAGAATAAACTGGAGCAACTGATGAAACATCTTTTTGGTGGGACACCTTTGTGTAGGAAAGTTCGGTCAGTTCAACAGCTCTCCCACCATCTCCTCCAGCTGTTCCCCCTTCAGTGCCTCCCACCAGTGAGGAGGAGGAAGGAGGGAGTGCAGAAGAAGCAGAGAAGAAGGAATGGGATTTGGGAGGATAATTTAGAAGCACAAGAAGCTTCCCTGGAAATCTGCGGCTTCACAAATCTTCCCACTGCCCTCTCGTTCAGTGTGCCAGGCAGTTCCCACCATGTATCTTGTCTGTAGGCAGCTCAAGGATTTTCTGATACTTGAAAGAGGAGACACAGCCTGGCTTGAGTCATATTAGAAAAAATCAGTTTTAGGGGTGGGGGGAGGCATCTGCTTGTCCCCCAGATTTATGGCTGCAGTGGAAGCTCCCGTCATCCCTCACTCTGCACCTTGGTCTCCAGATGCTTCTCCATTGCTATTTCCAAGTGATGGTTGATTTAATTTCTCTCCTTAATGCAGTGTGTGCAGGCTGGGGCTCCTCCAGGTGCACGCTCCAACTCTATGAGATGTCCACTGGCCACAGAGGGCCCTCTGTCTGCAGACCTAGATACATTTGATTAAGAAGGACCTGCCAAAAAGTATATTGTTCTGTACTGTTGGAGTGTTTATGTTCTATTTTTTTTCAAGAGGTCCTGCCAAATAGCTAGATAGCAGTAGATAGCATATGCAATGTGTTTATTACTGATGTGAAGGGGGCCAAACAGAGAGCTGAGTCCCGAATTCTGGCTACTGCAGAGGTTGTGGAGGGGGAGGTTGTTTCTTGGCTCCCCCCTTCAGTTGTAGCTTTACAGATGGTTCCCTTTCCCTGACATCTCCCTCAGTCCGAATTCGGTTAGAGTGTGAATTTTACTGGAACTGGAGTGTTGCAGCAGCACAACTCTTGTGTGTCTGGATATAATTACAGCTGCCTGCAATTTTGGGTTAATGCAGTGCTCACCACCCTGTGAAGGTTATATTACTGTCCTATAACTTGCCAGCTAAAGCAATTAAATTCGCAGTGAAAATCAACCTCTGGTGAACCCTTTACCTAGTTCTGCCGTAGTGTAACCTTTTGCTTTGATACAACTAATCATCACCTGAGCAAGATGCCTTTGCTCTTGGTTAGTTTTTCAAGCCCCAGAGCTCTGTCCTGTGCTCATTGGCACTAGAGGGTTACCAGCACAGCTTCTACAGCTTGATGGCCAATTTGAACTTGTGTGAGGGAGGTCAGAGCCAGACTCTGAGTGCCTTGTAACTCAGGTCAGCTTTGAACATACACCCAGAGAAAGCCACCGTGTCTCCTGAAGGACAATTTAGTAGCAATCCCATGGCAGAGCACTTGCTGCCCATTTTTGTGGTTAATGAAAGAGCTACAGCTCCTTAAATATTCTGATAAATCTGCCACTCTCTACACAGTTCATCTAAGTTTACAATTGCCTTTTACTTTGTAATACTGTTTCCACTTCAATTTGTTTGCCACTTTATGTTAATGGTCGCTCCCACCATCTAAGTAAGGGTTTAGCCAAGGCTGAGCCCTGGCATTCCAGGACAACCCAGGTGCAGAGCAGGCTGAAGTTAAGCGTGCTACTGAATCCCTTCACTATGTGTACATCTGCCATGCAGCAAAGAACAAATAAAAGGAGAGAATTTGGGAACACCATAGAATTCAATGAATTGTTAAGACCCTATTAACAAAATACGATAGAAATGCATTGTGCAAAGCAAAACTCTTTACAGCCTGTGCCAAAGGGCTAGTACATAGATACAAGAAGGCAAATCTGAGATTTAGGAGATGATAAACGCTTCAAATTTTGTATAACAGTTAAAATCTTAACTTAGCTTTAAATGTTCACTATAGTGTGCTGTAAAACCCTGGAGAATGGTTCTGCTCTTGTATTTCGGGAAACCAAATAGTAAATAAACTAACCTAGCTGGATCAATCTAAGGTTGCTCAATAACCTGCAGGAGGTGCTTAGTTCGTCAAAGGATAAAGCACATTAGAGACAGAGTTAGGCTTTTAAATGTCCTTAAAAATAAGAACCAAAGTGCCTGATTATTTGGGTAGCACTGGGGTTCAGCCTCTCTGGAAGTCAGAGTCATGCTAGCAAGAATTTCTAATTTATGTGTGTATTTACATACTTTCACACAGAGACATGTACTTGAACTAGGCCTGGCAGAGGAGACAAGACTGAACTGTATAACCAAGGCATTATAACATTATAACCTGCTAATTTCCCTCTATCTGAGATGGGGGACTGTCATGGTTTAACCCCAGCTGGCAACTAAGCACCACACAGCCACTCACTCACTCCCCACTGATGGGATGGGAGAGAGAATCAGAAGGGTAAAAGTGAGAAAACTCACAGGTTGAGATAAAGACGGTTCAATAGGTAAAGCAAAAGCTGTGTAAGCAAGCAAAGCAAAAGAAGGAGTTCATTCACTACTTCCCATCGGCAGGTAGCTGTTCAGCCATCTCCAGGAAAGCGGGGCTCCATCACACGTAACAGATACTTGGGAAGACAAAATGCCATCAGTCCAAACGTCCCCCCGTTCTTTCTTCTTCCCCCAGCTTTATATGCTGATCATGATGTCATACGGAATAGAATAACCCTTTGGTCAGTTGGGGTCAGCTGTCCTAGCTGTATCCCCTCCCAGCTTCCCATGCACCTGGCAGGCCAGGCCAGCATAAGAAGCTGAAAAGTCCTTGTTCTGGTTTGGCTGCAGCTGGCAACAAAAGCGCTACGCGGCCGCCCATCCCCTCGTCGGGATGCGGAGGAGAATGGAAAGAAACAGGCAGAAAACTGGTGGGTCGGGATAAGGGCAGTATAACAGAACAGCAAACAAAGGGAACAGTAACAACGACGATACAGATAAGGAGAAAACACGACACAAACCGCACGACCCAGAGAGCCGTTCTCCCGGACTGGACCGGCGACTGCGTTTCCGAGCTGCGAGTGAGTTCCCGCGGCAGCAGTGCGGGAGAGTGGCTCTCTGGGTCGTGCGGTTTGTGTCGTGTTTTCTCCTTATCTGTATCATTGTTGTTCTTGTTCCCTTTGTTTGCTGTTCTGTTAAACTGCCCTTATCCCGACCCACCAGTTTTCTGCCTGTTTCTTTCCATTCTCCTCCGCACCACGGCAGGGGGAAGGGCGACCGCGTGGCGCTTTTGTTGCCGGCTGCAGCCAAACCAGAACATTTATTTGGTGCCCAAGCCTGGGGTGGGGATAACGGCACGGCTGAGCAGCAGATGTTAAAACGGCTTTCTTAGACTTTTGTTAATTTTTTTTGTTATACGCATTTACTGTGTTAGTTAAATAGTCGCCGGTAAAAATGTTGCTGACTTTGATCATATGGTTGTGATATTTGAATCCTTATTTGCTATATCTGTTTGTTGCCATGGTGTTCATTACGTCGGGGAAAAGGATCAGGATGATGATTTTACTGTACTGTATGATATCGACTTATGATATGATAACATCACTGGGCATGAAATTAGGCTTGTATTTGCATGCAGCATTGCGGTCATTTCCATACCTCGGATCCTATGTCTTAGAATTTGTTAATAATCGAACCCAGCCTGTGGGGAAAACCGAAGGGGATACCTTCCCCCACTCTTTCGCCCCCCCTCTCTCCTTCAGGCTAGTCCTAAGGGCTTTTGAGAATTTCGAGTACCCGTGGGATGCTCAGGCCAGCACACTCCTATTGTTATGACTCCTGAATGGGTTGCAGGTTTTGTTTAGGGTTAAACAAGTAGTTAAGAACATTGTGCAGAGACCTGCCCTGGGGCCGGATAGCTCTGAGTGGCTGGGTGTGTGGGACAGCATGGGCAAGTACCTAGGGCAGTGGACACCCCCAGTGTTTTTTAAAATCATCCCTGAACAAGTGCAGAATCCCAACAAACTAGTAAAATATATGCAAAAAGCGTGCTGCCACCCTGGGAACTCGAGAGAGACACAAATCACCGCAATGTGCTGGGGTCTGGCCCACGCCTACCGAGCTTCCCTGTTCAACAGTGTTCAGTGCCCTAAAGAGGAAAAGGGGGGAAACGAAGCGGCAGGCACTGTGACTGGCGCTGCTCCCCCAGCCGTCCCTGCAGACCCTCCAGCCCAGCAGGCAGTCACAGCCCCCCCGACCGGCACCACCGCTGCCGCTGCCACAGCCGCAGGGGCGGCCTCGGTTTCCCCGGTGGGCACAGCAGTGGCTCCAGCCCCAGCTCCAGCAGCAGGCATCGCAGCTGAGCCCAATAACCAACCTGTGCTGGTAGCAGTTGCCCCCGTAAAACTAAAGAAAGATGCAAAGAGAGCAGATCGCTCCGGGAGGGATGACGATGAGCCAGGGTCATCACGGGAGACAGACACGGAGATCATCACCCGGTCCCTGTCCCTGGGTGAGCTGCAAGACATGCGGAAAGACTTCAGCCGCCACCCTGGTGAGCACATTGTCACCTGGCTGCTGCGGTGCTGGGATAACGGGGCCAGCAGCTTGGAGTTAGAGGGCAAGGAAGCCAAGCAGCTGGGATCCCTGGCCAGGGAAGGGGGCATTGACAAGGCCATTGGGAAGAAGGAACAAGCCCTCAGCCTCTGGAGGAGACTTCTGTCAGGCGTGAGGAAGAGGTACCCCTTTAGTGATAATTTTGTATGCTATCCTGGCAAGTGGACCAATATGGAAAGGGGTATTCAGTACTTGAGGGAATTAGCTGTGCGGGAGCTGGTTTACTATGACCCAGACGATGAGCAGTTACCCACAGACCCAGATGAAGTCCAGTGCATATTGCACATGTGGAGGAAGTTTGTGCGGAGCACACCAGCCTCATATGCCAACTCACTGGCAGTAGTAGACGGGAAAGGTAAAGACGCACCAACAGTGGATGAGGTGGCTGTCAGACTCCGGCAATATGAGAAAAGTCTCTCTTCCTCCCTTGTCTCAGCCATGGAGAAACTGGTCAAGTGACTAGAAAAGAATATGTCCTACTCCCCACCTGTACGGGCCAGTGTCTCAGCTATTAGGGGCAGGCGTTTCTCTGCTCCGGAGAGGGAATACAGAGGCTATACACCACGGGGCACCCTGTGGTTCTACCTGCGTGACCACAGAGAGGACATGAGGAAGTGGGATGGAAAACCAACCTCAAGTCTAGAGGCACGAGTGCGTGAGTTGCAAGGTAAAACAATCACAAAAGGGGATTCTGTAAGGAAAAATGCCACTCCAGTTTCCAGCAGCCAGCTCACGAGACCAGGTAGACAGATTGACCTCGATTCCGATCCTTTGGAAGGGACCTCCAAGTCGTTTTTACAGCAGGTGAGCAGCAAATTCTCTGACCAGGATTAGAGGGGCCCTGCCTCCAGCCAGGTGGAGGAAAGGAACAACTGCGTTTATTGGATGGTGTGGATTCAGTGGCCTGGCACGTCAGATCCACAAGAACATAAAGCTCTAGTGGACACTGGTGCACAGTGTACTTTAATGCCATCAGATTTCCAAGGGTCAGAGTCCATCTGTATTTTGGGAGTGACAGGGGGGTCCCAAGAGCTGAGTGTATTGGAGGCTGAAGTGAGCCTCAATGGGAAACAGTGGCAGAAGCACCCCATTGTAACAGGCCCCGAGGCTCCGTGCATCCTTGGGATAGACTATCTTAGGAGAGGGTATTTCAAGGACCCAAAGGGGTATCGGTGGGCTTTTGGCATAGCTGCTTTGGAGACGGAAGAAATTGAACAGCTGTCCATTTTGCCTGGTCTCTCAGAGGATCCTTCCGTTGTGGGGTTGCTGAGGGTTGAAGAACAACAGGTACCCATCACGACCACAACAGTGCACCGGCGACAATATCGTACCAACTGAGACACCCTTCTCCCCATTCATCAGCTGATCCGCCAGCTGGAGAGTCAAGGAGTGATCAGCAAAACTCGCTCACCCTTTAATAGTCCCATATGGCCAGTGAGAAAATCTACTGGAGAGTGGAGACTGACAATAGACTACCGTGGCCTGAATGAAGTCACACCACCGCTGAGTGCTGCCGTGCCAGAGATGCTAGAACTTCAATATCAGCTGGAGTCAAAGGCAGCCAAGTGGTATGCGACAATTGACATCGCTAATGCATTCTTCTCCATCCCTTTGGCAGCAGAGTGCAGGCCACAGTTTGCTTTCACCTGGAGGGGCGTCCAGTACACCTGGAATTGACTGCCCCAGGGGTGGAAACACAGTCCCACCATTTGCCATGGACTGATCCAGACTGCACTGGAAAAGGGTGAAGCTCCAGAACATCTGCAGTACATCGATGACATCATTGTATGGGGTGACACGGCGGAGGAAAGGGGAGAAAATAGTTCAGATCCTTCTGAAAGCCGGTTTCGCCATTAAGCGAAGTGAAGTCAAGAGACCTGCACAAGAGATTCCAGTTTTTGGGGATAAAATGGCAGGATGGGCGCCATCAAATCCCAATGGATGTCATCAACAAAATAGCAGCTATGTCTCCACCAACCAGCAAAAAGGAAGCACAGGCCTTCTTAGGTGTTGTGGGTTTTTGGAGGATGCACATCCCAAATTACAGCCAGATTGTAAGTCCTCTGTACCATGTGACCCGGAAGAAGAATGATTTTGAATGGGGCCCTGAGCAACGACAAGCCTTTGAACAAATTAAACGGGAGATAGTTCATGCCGTAGCCCTTGGTCCAGTCCGGTCAGGGCAAGATGTTAAAAACGTGCTCTACACGGCAGCCGGGGAGAATGGCCCAACCTGGAGTCTCTGGCAGAAAGCACCAGGGGAAACTCGAGGTCGACCCCTGGGGTTTTGGAGCCGGGGATACAAAGGATCCGAGGCCCGCTATACTCACACTGAAAAAGAGATTCTGGCAGCATATGAAGGCGTTCGAGCTGCTTCAGAAGTGGTCGGCACTGAAGCACAGCTCCTCCTAGCACCAAGATTGCCGGTCCTGGGCTGGATGTTCAAAGAGAGGGTCCCCTCTATGCATCATAACACTGATGCTACGTGGAGTAAGTGGGTCACGCTGATCACCCAGCGCGCCCGAATGGGAAACCCCAGTTGCCCAGGAATTCTGGAGGTCATCATGGACTGGCCAGAGGCAAAGATTTTGGAGCATCGCCAGAGGAGGAGGTGACAAGTGCTGAAGAGGCCCCACTGTACAACCAGCTGCGAGAAGATAAGAAGCAGTATGCCCTGTTCACGGATGGGTCCTGTTGCATTGTGGGGAAGCCGCGGAGTTGGAAGACTGCTGTATGGAGCCCTACACGACAAGTCGCGGAAACTGCCGAGGGAGAAGGTGAGTCCAGCCAGTTTGCAGAGGTGAAAGCCATCCAGCTGGCTTTAGACATTGTCATTTGAGAGAAGTGGCCAGTGCTCTATCTTGACACCGACTCCTGGATCGTGGCCAATGCCTTGTGGGGGTGGCTGCAGCAATGGAAGAAGAACAACTGGCAGCGCAGAGGCAAACCTATCTGGGCTGCCCCATTGTGGCAAGATATTGCTGCCCGGCTGGAGCAGTTGGTTGTAAAAGTCCGTCACGTGGACGCCCACGTCCCTAAGAGTCGGGCCACTGAAGAATATCAAAACAACCACCAGGTGGATCAGGCTGCCAAGATTGAAGTGGCTCAGGTGGATCTGGACTGGCAACATAAGGGTGAACTCTTTATAGCTCGGTGGGCCGATGACACCTCGGGCCACCAAGGAATAGACGCGACATACAGATGGGCTCGTGACCGAGGGGTGGACTTGACCATGGACACCATCACACAGGTTATCCATGAATGTGAAACATGCGCTGCAATCAAGCAAGCCAAGCGGGTAAAGCCTCAGTGGTATGGAGGACGATGGCTGAAATATAATTATGGGGAGGCTTGGCAGATTGACTACATCACACTGCCACAAACCCGCCAAGGCAAGCGCTATGTGCTCACAATGGTGGAGACCACCACCGGATGGCTGGAAACCTACCCTGTGCCCCATACCACCGCCTGGAATACCATCCTGTGTAGGCGTGGGTAACGGACCGTTGTAACGATGTGACCCCAATATGAGTATGATCGTACAGCTTTATTAGTCAGCAAAACAAGGTTTATATAGCAAAACTATTACAGCATCTGAATGGTTAAAACCCCAACCCATATATAGGCAAAACTACTGCAACTCGTTGTGATTGGTGCAGAGCTGCATCTCGAAGTGAAAACAGTACTGTGGCAGGAAACAGCAACGTGGCAGGAAGGAAGTGACAGTGTGGCAGGAAACGGTGACGTTCCCCATGCTCCAGTGTCCCGTGCTCGTCGCTCTGCCTTCCCAGCAGGGTTCCGTGTCAGCCGCTCCCAAGGCTCACCTCCGGATCAGAACCTGGGTTGCTCAGCGCACCAAACTATGTCCCCTCTCGTCCAGCCAGGACTCCACAATTCCCCCTTTTTGTTTTTTGAGCAAGCCAGGTTTGCTTCGTCATCTTGGAGAGAGCCTTTTTAAGACAGCTAAAGCAAATACATATTATAACTCCAACAGCAAGTAACACGATACATATGCGCAAAATTTCTATAATTAAACCGTTAAGCCAAGCGGGCAGATTACCAAAGAGCGAGGTGAGAAATCCATCAAAAAATCCCTGGCTTTGTTGTATTTGATTGGCGTGCTGTTCAAGCCATTATAATTGCTTGTGGATGGACTTACTACGATCGGACAAGTTCATACAGCACATGCCTTCGAAATCCTCACAACCATGTCCCTGGGCCAGCAGTAAAAAATCAATTGCGGCTCTATTCTGCAATACTGCATGTCGTAGACTACTCTGATCTTCTAGCAGGGATTGCAAGACTTTTGTGGTAACACTGGCTTGCTTCTCTGCCCAGCGTTCCGTGTTCACCAATCTACTTCTGTAGCAGTGTTCCGTGTTCGCTACTTTCAAGGTCTATCTCCATTACCAAGCCTGGGTTGCTCAACAGCACCAAACTATGTCCCCTCTCATCCAGCCCGGACTCCACAATTCCCCCTTTTTGTTTTTTGAGCAAGCCAGGTATAGTTGATGAGGTTGTTGATGATGAGAGCTGACATAATTTTGGTCTTCAGCTTGCTACCACTCTTTCAGAGGCCCACACAAACTACAACACTAACAGTATAAGAACACAAATGCTAATTGAAGACATAGAGATGTGAAGTGCATACCACAACCTGCTGGATATAAAGAAAGATTAAATTAACTTGAGAATGATACATACTGATGGTAAATATGTTACCTAGCATATGGGTGTAGATTGATTTACTTGTATTCAATTTTCTTGCTGGATTTACTTGTATCCAATTTTCTTCCTGTGTGGATGGTGGGACTAAAGTACCGCTTGACCACAACATATCATTATTGTCAATGGGAGGGAATGCATCTCACCACGTCAGGCATCGAAATAGCAGTGTATCAATAATATGAGCTCAGTAAATTTGCACTTGGGTTATAGGTATACTTATCATATATACAAACATCCATAACATTTAGTATTGGCTATCGATATTAATTACCTAGGTTAAGATCAATGTACCTAGAACTATGACTCATTAACTATATAGGCTAAAATTAATGTACATAAAAGCATAAAGCTGCAAACATCACCACATCTATTCCCTGCTGCATCAAATGCTTCCGAAGTTTTGATAAATCAGAGTCCAAATACAACAATCTAAAGTCAAAAACCAGAAATAGTCAATACCTGCAGAACTTACCAAACCAAAAGACACAAAACAGTTACTTAGTCCAGACAAATCCGTTAGATCACAGAAACCAAATAAATCCATCAGATCACAGAAATACAAACACGGTAACATAAAATCACACGTTCATGGTCGCGACCACACACACACACAGGCACACCAAGTTTTTAGCATAAATCCAAATATTGCAAAGACAGGACTTACAATAATATTCAACATTTAACAGACAAATTCCCAAGCTTCAGTTTCAGGAAGAGTACTCTCTTTTCAATTCAGGATTAGAAAGGACACTTTCCCTTCTCGTCAGGGATATAGCTCAATGCTGTGAAGCTTTTACTATGACTAACAAATAGGCAACAAGAAACAATACTGGAAGACTGCCTTTGCCTTATTAATGGTTCACGCTCAGAACTTTTTGGCCCAGTGATCAGAGGTTCTCCCCGAGAATCCCTCGGTGCCGGCTGGAGGTCCTGCAATCCCTCGGACCATTGAAGTTCAAGAGCAGCGTCCTACCTGGGTACCCAAAATCTATTACTAGAAAGCAGCAAAATAATTAACTTCCTAAAACTTAATGTTGGAGTTCTAGAAAGCAGGCATTCTTTACTGCAGTACTGAACGCACAGGGAATAGTTCTACTCAAATGTGTGTACCGAAAAGACACTCTTACTAGATATTTATGCCATGTTAACATACATAATCATTACATTTCTGCAAAGTACTTATCATTCTCCATTTCTCCCCCCCCCTTTTTTTTTTTTTTTTTTTTTTAATGTCTTTTGTACATGCATATTGGCACCTCTAGGCAGTTGTCAGGAGCCCTCAGGTGAAGGTTTATACTTTTCCTCACGGTGTCTGCTAGTTGACCTTTGCTCTTGTGCAGACGCAGTTCTAAAATCACGTATACCGTGTCCTCCAAGATTGCTTCGTTATACAAAAGCTGTTGTGGGAGATAATTGCCAAATATGCAAGGAATGTATTAATTGGTGTGGGTGGTGCACCCACTGCAGTCATCAGAGTACTTGCGTTTGCTGTAATTTTTTCAGTGTTCCCTGTGTAATAGGATCATCCAGAGTGGGTCTCTTCTGCTTCCATGTCAGAGGTTGCTCCCTGAGAGTGAGTGTGGTCACCTCTGGCATCGGATTCTGCGTTACGTTCTTTCAGCTCATGATATAGCTTCACATATTTTGCTGGTAACCATCAAGGGCCTGTTGAAAGAAGAACACACGCATACCCTCTTCCCCACGTTATTAGTTCTATAGGACTTGTCCATTGTGATTCCCCAAATTCTTTATACCATACTTTTGGTCGAACCACAAATGGAGGGACCATCCCGAATTGACGGTCAGCTGCTATTGTAAATAATTGATCATCAGAACGATTTTAAAAATTAAGTATATTAACTGTTCCTGTGGGGTAACACTGCCCATAGGATTCCCCCTTTTTTGTTTATTTAGCATAGCTTTGAGGGTCCCGTGGACACTTTCGACAATGGCTTGTGCAGTAGAAGAATGTTGTATACCTGTAACATGTTGTATACTCCAGTCCTGTAAGAAAACAGAAATTGTCCGTGAAACGTTCCTTTTCTCCCGTATGTGCCGTGGCTACCAGAAATCCTGAGAAAGTATCCACATTAACATGTACACAACGCAGTCGACCAAATGTTGATATATGTGTAACATCACTTTGCCACAACTCACCAGCTCGTAAACCACGAGGGTTCCCTCCTGCACACGATGGTACGGGTGTAATACATTGACAATCAGGGCATGCATGAACATTTTTTGTGGCTTGCCCCTGGGGCAAAGCAAATTGTTTATGCAAGGAAGAAGCATTTTGATGAAAGAAGTCATGAGATAATCGGGCTTGCTTGAAACGGTGTGGCAGTACTGCTGCCATTGTCAATTGATCTGCTACAACTTTTTCTTCAGTTATTGGTTTTAGTAGAGTAGTATGTAACTATATATGCATTATAAAATATACACGTACACGGTTTTCTAATTTCAATAGCAATTGCATCTGCAATGCGTTGAACAATATTCACAACATGCAGAATCTGTGACAACATTGAGTGGTTCAGTCGAAAACAATTCAAAAAACGTGCAAGGCCGCTGATAGCTTAAAAATTTGTGTGGATCCTTCAACGACTAAAATAGATGATTGCTAATCTGATGAATTTGTTTGTTTCCGAAACACTGTTCATGCTCCTTTAATAGGAACAGAAACACGTTGGTTTTTTGGCTGCAATGAAATTTGAGAGAGGGAATGTAACAGCTTATGTTGTGGAAGGGTATAACGTATGTTATTTAAATAATCAGCTAGAGCGGCTTGCAGTGATAAGGATTCACTGTTTAAAGCCACAAAGTCATCTTTAGCCAGCAGCAGGCAAATAGTATCAACTTGCTGACAGTGATTCCAACCTTGTGCTATTAAGGACACTATGATGTGTACCTTTGAAGTCAATGTTTTCATGGGCGTATGAGACAAAAAGATTCATTCCAGAGTCTTCAACTTCTGCGTGTTAACACACCACTGATCGAAAAGAGGGTAAGGCTGTAAAACAAAACCTTCATAAATGATATACAAATTTGTTGGCAATTCGACATTAATTCTGAAGGTAAAGGCAATTGCAATTCTATCTGAAATCTTTTGTAAAACAGTTTTTGCTTTTGGCATTGATCTTCAGGAAAATAATAAATCTGAGTCCTTTTTGACAAAGTAAATAGAGGGGACAAATCTTCAGCTGTAAAGTCAATATTTTCACTTTTCAGCAGAGTGAATAACATCATCTAGGTAGACTATCTGAACCTTGGAAAGATAATAAAGTCCAGCTGTTTGTTCACAAGGAATTCTACTGCAGTAATTGAATTGTATACATTTTTGTAACCAAGTCCTTGAATGTTAGAAATGATGGTTCTCGCCGCGCCGCTTCTGGGCTGGCCAGGGCGGGCCGGTGCGCTGGGATCGAGGGAAGGGGGGGGGAAAAAAGGGGGTGGGTGGGGGAGGAACCGTGCCGCCGGTTGCCCGGGGGGGGCCATGTGCCCCACCAGGTGTAAGGTTTGCTGACCCATTCGATGCGGTGACTGCTGGCGCGGCGGCTGTACAGCGTCTGAGGGACTGTGCAGTTTTATGTTGGAATTCACCTCGTTTTGATCTCAGGTCGGGTACGCCAATTGCTGTCGAGAGACCCTGTTGTACACTTTCGGGATGCCGGATTTTTACACCCCACTTCCCGTTTCTCTGGATTCAAAGGATCGTCAGGTTTTGGCAGATTTACTTCCCGCACTTCTCATGTTCGGTAGGAATTTCGTCGTATGTAGGGTTAAATTTCAGCAGACTGCTGCTCTGTCCTTGCTTTTGAGATAAGGACAGAGCTATAGCAGCTGCTTCTGAGATAGTCTCTGTAAGTTTTAGAGCATTTAAAGCTGTATGCACTGATTTCCAAGTAATGATTTCCTCAGGTATTTTAAACTGCAAGACTTTGTTCTTTCAAACTTCACTGTAAAAAAATTCTTTAATGGAGCCTTCGCTCCTTTTCTCAGTGACTGTCCCATTCTCCAGGGAGCCGGGGGGGGGCGGGGAAAACAGACCTGATTCCTGCTCAGGGTCTGTTAGACCCAGCCCCTGCTCACGGCTTTCTTCACGTGGTAACTTAGTGGCCACTCCTCCGGCCAAACACCTGTACTTACGATTGTCATCCATTGACCTGTTCCACAGGACAGGCTGAGGCTTGTGTACCTCAGATAATGGTGGCAATGTTCCACTGTCCATCTAGGATGGCATCTCTTGTAACACCGCTCCAGCGGGTAGGTGTGATCCGTGCCAGAGGCCCAGCTAAACATCTCGGAGAAGAAGCCTCATTTTCCCGGTGGGGGGGTTGGTAACGATTGACATATGCTGGAACTGCGAGCTCTTGTCTTGAAGATGCTGCAAAACTGACTGCAACAGATCGCACGGTTTTTGAGTTTGGTTTTTTTTTTTTTTTTTGGTTTTTTTTGGTTTTTTTTTTTTTGTGAGTAATTCGTTCTGGCCGGCATCAGAGGGCGTCGGGAGTGGAGACGCCTCGCTGGAATGTGGCAGGGGTGAATAGAGAGGAGGGGCCGATGTTGCAGGCCGCGCCCCAGGAGGGGCCGATGTCGTAAGCCGCACCCCTTCTCCCTCCCCCTCTGGGGGTGGTACTAGCCGCTCCTCCCCTCTTCCGAAAGACAGTCGCAGTTCCGCGCCCGACTCCTCCCCGCTCCCTGGGGGCGGTTGTACTACCGTGTCTGGCTGGCATTTCGAGTTGATGTCTCTGGCAGCAACTTCCGGTGGGCCAGCCCCCTCTGCGCCAAGACCGGAACCGCACTCTGCACTCGCTCGAATCTCGGCAATTGTGTTACAAGTAATCCCAATCATCCCTCTAACGGCAGGTAGCCCGAAAACCCGTGCTAATGTCCCAGGCTTAGGCGCGTGATCTTTCCCGGGCTCCGGAGCTAGCATCTGAGCTGCAGCACACGCCACCTCTCGTTCAGCTTTCATGGCTTTTAAAGTGTGTAATACTGTTCGCCAGAGCTCGCGGACGGCTTTTATCTCCTTTTCCTCCTTGTCCTCCCCCGTTATTGTCCTTTCCCACATCATCTCTCCTAACTCTTGCCATTCCGAGACGGAAATCAGTACCGGGGTATCCGCAAAGTGACCCCATCGTTGCCCCAGTTTAATCAACTTCATGAGTTGGTTTGCCATTGCGTCTATTCCTCTCTTAGAGAGAATACCGACTAGCAACATTGCCGCAGCATCCACCTCCATGCCTGCGACCACGGCCTCCACGTTAAAATTTAGCTGCGCCAGGCAGCCCCAGTGTGGCTCAAAAATCCCTGGGAGTCGGCCGTCCATACCTGCCCTGCGCGTTCGCACCCAGGCAGGACCCTCCCAGCCGTTACTCCCACGCCCCCCTCTCTAACTGCTCACCGCAGACCGAGGGCCTCCTGCAGGGAAACCGTCCATCCTCTGCTACCAAATGTAGGCGTGGGTAATGGACCGTTGTAACGATGTGACCCCAATATGAGTATGATCGTACAGCTTTATTAGTCAGCAAAACAAGGTTTATATAGCAAAACTATTACAGCATCTGAATGGTTAAAACCCCAACCCATATATAGGCAAAACTACTGCAACTCGTTGTGATTGGTGCAGAGCTGCATCTCGAAGTGAAAACAGTACTGTGGCAGGAAACAGCAACGTGGCAGGAAGGAAGTGACAGTGTGGCAGGAAACGGTGACGTTCCCCCTGCTCCAGTGTCCCGTGCTCGTCGCTCTGCCTTCCCAGCAGGGTTCCGTGTCAGCCGCTCCCAAGGCTCACCTCCGGATCAGAACCTGGGTTGCTCAGCGCACCAAACTATGTCCCCTCTCGTCCAGCCAGGACTCCACAGTCCTGGGCCTGGAAAACAAGTCCTGTAGCGACATGGCACTCCCGAAAGAATTGAGTCGGACAATGGGACTCACTTTCATAACAGCCTCATAGACACCTGGGCCAAAGAACACAGTATCGAGTGGGTGTATCACATCCCCTACCATGCACCAGCCTCTGGAAAGATCGAACGGTACAATGGGCTGCTAAAAACCACTTTGAGTGTAATGGAGGGTGGGACTTTCAAAAACAGGGATACGCATTTAGCAAAGGCCACCTGGTTGGTGAACACCAGAGGGTCCACCAACCGGGCTGGTCCTGCCCAGTCAAAACCTCAGCACCCCATAGAAGGGGACAAAGTCCCCATAGTGCACATGCGGAACATGTTAGGGAAGACAGTCTGGGTTAGTTCTGCCTCGGGCAAAGGCAAGCCCGTCCGCGGGATTGCTTTTGCTCAAGGACCTGGGTGTACCTGGTGGGTAATGCAGAAGGATGGGGAAGTCCGATGTGTACCTCATGGGGATTTGATTTTGGGGGAGAATAGTCCATAAATGAATTGTATAAAGTTAATTGTTAAATAACCCTGTCACTGTCTGTTATCACTGTTATAATTGTTATATGTTATACCAGTAGTAGTATAGTAAGAATCGTCCAGATTGAAGTATGGACTTTTTGATGAAACCTAGCAGAGCACAGCGATGATGGGAATGGCACCCAGCAACTTCATCGAGATCAACATCTCCTGCAGACTGTGGGCATGGGTGGCACCAGATACATCAGCCGTGAGCTCCGGATGCAGCAAGTGACCGCCCATCACCACACATCACCTCTCCTGCCACGGAAGACCATTACAACAGATGGAGCCTGAAGTCATGGATTAAATGAACTCAACGGACACTTTAGAGGGATGATCCATAGACTAAGGGAATGATATCTGGAGACAGGAGAAGTGGTGGTGATCAACTGGACAATGGGGGACCTGGGCATGACGTAGATGGTATGGAATAAGGGGTGGATAATGTCCTGGGTTTGGCCAGGAGAGGGTTAATTTTCACCGGAATCCAGGAAGGGGCACAGCTGGGTGGGCTGGTCCCACCTGGCCAAACAGAGCAGGGTATTCCCTACCATGTGCCGTCATACTGGGTTCCGGTGGGGGCGAGCTGAGCGGCGGGAACTCACTTGCAGGTCGGGATCGCGCGGCAGCAGTGTGGGAGAGCGGCTCTCTGGGTTGTGCGGTTTGTGTTGTGTTTTCTCCTTATCTGTATTGTTGTTGTTACTGTTCCCTTTGTTTGCTGTTCTGTTAAACTGCCCTTATCCTGACCCACTGGTTTCTGCCTGTTTCTTTCCATTCTCCACCGCACCCCGGCGGGGGGAGGTGCGGTTGCGTGGCGTTTTTGTTCCCGGCCGCAGACAAACCATTACACATTACAATCCCTGATTTTTTTGAGTCAAATGATACATTCCAGTCTTTGTAGGACAGTTTGCTTCAGCTGAGATGGCATTCAGCTGTAGTTACTATGACAAACAGAGAAGAATTGGCATGTGATGTGCTTGGATGAATATGCAATCACGTTTTGTAAGAAAAATATCTGTAAAAATGAATCAGATACTGCCTTGTCATCTATTGCATGTTCAGTGGTCCATGGTACTGAAAATAAAAAATATTTATAAACATTTTATGAGTCATTATAAAAACACACTGCATATTTCTTTGTAACTTTATAGGATGCTTTTCAGCTTGTGTTCCTTTACAAAATGTTTCTATACTAATTATTTTTTTTTAGTGTGGAAAATGGTTTCAGGTTCACCAAAGATGAGAATACAATAAAATATTTGATTAATATTTTTTATTATTTTATCTCGCTTCTCCGAGATGAAAAATGTACTGTTATTCTCAGAACTTGGTTAGAATAGGAAACCAGTCTCTGCAGGGTAACCCTGAATCAAGCACCTTCTTTCATATGTCATCAGTCAAAAGGAGAAGAAGAGATATTGTCAGCACATGAAGGAATTGGAGCTGATTCAGAAATGATTTGTAATGAAGCACAGCTCCTCTTAGCATCTCTTAGCAGCTATCTAGTGCTTGTCTGCTGCTGCCGGGTTAAACTATGACAATAACACAGTTCATTTAACGCCTGCAGATCCTCTTCACATCCTTTTTGGTTCACACTGATGTCCCTCAGCCATTCTGGTCAATACAGTATATACAGGGTGTCCAGGCTCTCCTGATACCTGTGAATGTAACGAATGTAGTAGATGCAGCAGATCAGAGAATCATAGAATCATAGAAAGCTTTGGGTCGGAAGGGACCCCTAGAGGTCATCTAGTCCAACCCCCCCGCAGCGAGCAGGGACACCGCTAACTAGATCAGGTTGCTCAGAGCCCTGTCCAACCTGGTCTTGAATGTTTCCAGGGATGGGGCCTCCACTACCTCTCTGGGCAACCCGTTCCAGTGTTTCACCACCCTCATTGTAAAGAATTTCTTCCTTATATCCAGCCTAAACCTACCCTGTTTTAGTTTAAAACCACTACCCCTCGTCCTGTCACTGTTGTCTCTACTAAAAAGATTGTCCCCATCTTTCCTATAGGCTCCCTTTAAGTACTGAAAGGCTGCAATCAGGTCTCCCCACAGCCTTCTCTTCTCCAGGCTGAACAGCCCCAACTCTCTCAGCCTGTCCTCACAGGAGAGGTGCTCCAGCCCTCGGATCATTTTTGTAGCCCTCCTTTGGACCCGCTCCAACAGGTCCATGTCCTTCTTGTGCTGAGGGCTCCAGAGCTGAACGCGGTACTCCAGGTGAGGTCTCACCAGAGCAGAGTAGAGGGGCAGAATCACCTCTCTCGACCTGCTGGCCACGCTTCTCCTGATGCAGCCCAGGACACGGTTGGCCCTCTGGGCTGCCAGCGCACATTGCCGGCTCATGTCCAGCCTTTCGTCTATCAGTACCCCCAAGTCCCTCTCGGCAGGGCTACTCTCGATCCTTTCATCCCCCAGCCTGTACTGATAGCGGGGATTACCCCGACCCAGGTGTAGGACCTTGCACTTGGCCTTGTTGAACCTCATGAGGTTCACACAGGCCCACCTCTCCAGCTTGTCCAGGTCCCTCTGGATGGCATCCCATCCTTCGGGTGTGTCAACTGCACCACTCAGCTTGGTGTCATCTGCAAACTTGCTGAGGGTACACTCGATGTCGCTGTCCATGTCATTGATAAATATATTGAACAGCACCGGTCCCAGTACGGACCCCTGAGGGACTCCACTCGTCACTGGTCTCCATCCACGCATTGAGCCGTTGACCACTACCCTTTGGCTGCAACCATCCAACCAATTCCTTATCCACCAAACAGTCCACCCATCAAATCCATGGCTCTCCAATTTAGAGAGAAGGATGTTGTGGGGGACCGTGTCAAAGATGTAGATAAAGTTATCGCTTTAAGTCATCAGAATCATTGCACAACGGATGTAATTAAACAAAAGCAAGTCTTGGTTCTTTGTGAATAATTGGGAAGGTCATAACATAAGAGACTCCCAAATAATCCCACTCTAGACAGCTCGGCCTTGAGAGAGCAGATGCGTGGAACTATAGAGATAAGGAAGCTGCAAGATGACTACAAGATTGGAACAAAACAACCTTGAAGGACATGGTATATGTAATCTTAGAACTGAGTTTGCGCAGAAGCAAAGGTCAACCAGTGGACACCATGATGAAGAGTAGGAACCTTCATCTGAAGACCCCCAATGACCACCCGGAGGCGCCAACAGACACGTGCAAAGAATATTAACCTATGCTAATGAGTTCTTGGAAAAAACCATGAATATGATAAGCATGTCTTAGAAATCTAATGAATACGTATGTTAACATAGCATAAATACCTAGTAGTTGTGTCTTTTTGGCACGCGCATTTGGCCGGAGCTAGCCCCTGTGCGTCCAGCGCTGCAACAAAGAATGCCTGCTTTCTAAAACTCCAAACTTTAGTTTTGGAGAGTGAATTATTTTGCTACTTCCTGGTAACCCTCCTATCCCTCAAATTCAAGCATTAGAATCTGTCCTCCTTGACAGAGATTTGCCTGGGACGAAGGGCAAAGGGAGGGACACTTACCTTGCTGAATCTGTGACTAGTAACAAAGGACACCTCCAGGTCACATATTGCAGTGCCTGATAATTTTAGGCACTTGCATAGTCAAGCAGCTACTAAAAAGGCTTTGGGGGACTTGAGCTTTGCTCTTAGGCACCTATGGTCAACCTGTTTCAGACCTCTGTGTCTTTTTCTGGATCCTTAACTCTTCTTTCCTGCATATTTTCTCCTTTACTCAGTCCAAAATTATTCAGAGACTGTCTTTTATTTAATGTAAGGAACGTGTCTACTGTGCCCTCACCCCATTATCTAGCTTGAGGCCTCTAGACACTGGGGTGGGGAGGAGAATAGAATGAAAAAGGCAAAACTCATGGATCAGGATGAGGACAGTTTAACAGAACAGCAAAGGAAGTGAACAGTAACAACAATATTGACAGAAAGAATATACAAAACAAACAGTGGAATGCACGGAGCAACTCTCACCGCCTGATGCCCAACGACCTGCAATTAACTCTCCCCCCTCCTACCCCGGCCAGCTCCCCCACTCAGAAGTAACAATATTTTTATTTCTTTATCACAGAATCACAGAATCGCAGAATGTTAGGGGTTGAAAGGGACCTCTGTGGGTCATCCAATCCAACCCCCTTGCCAAAGCAGGGTCACCTACAGCAGGCTGCACAGGACCTTGTCCAGGTGGGTCTTGAATATCTCCAGAGAAGGAGACTCCACAACACAGAATCACAGAACGGTAGGGGTTGGAAGGGACCTCTGTGGGTCATCTAGTCCAACCCTCCTGCCAAAGCAGGGTCACCTACAGCAGGCTGCACAGGACCTTGTCCAGGCGGGTCTTGAATATCTCCAGAGAAGGAGACTCCACAACCTCCCTGGGCAGCCTGTTCCAGGGCTCCGTCACCCTCAGAGGGAAGAAATTCTTCCTCATGTTCAGACGGAACTTCCTGTGCTTCAGTTTGTGCCCATTGCCCCTTGTCCTGTCACTGGGCACCACTGAAAAGAGCTTGGCCCCATCCTCCTGACACCCACCCTTCAGATATTTGTAAGCATTTATTAGGTCCCCTCGCAGCCTTCTCTTCTTGAGGCTGAACAAGCCCAGCTCCCTCAGCCTCTCCTCATAGGACAGATGCTCCAGTCCCCTCACCATCCTCATAGCCCTCCGCTGGACTCTCTCCAGTAGTTCTTCATCTTTCTTGAACTGGGGAGCCCAGAACTGGACACAGTACTCCAGATGAGGCCTCACTAGGGCAGTGTAGAGGGGAAGGAGAACCTCCCTCGACCTGCTGGCCACACTCTTCTTGATGCACCCCAGGATCCCATTGGCCTTCTTGGTAGCCAGGGCACACTGCTGGCTCATGATTAACTTGTCATCCACTAGGACACCCAGGTCCCTCTCCGCAGAGCTGCTCTCCAGCAGGTCCGCCCCAAGCCTGTACTGATGCATGGGGTTTTTCCTCCCCAGGTGCAGGACCCTGCATTTGCCTTTGTTGAACCTCATCAGGTTCCTCTCTGCCCAACTTTCCAGCCTGTCCAGGTCATGCTGAATGGCAGTACAGCCTGCTGGTGTATCCACCACACCTCCCAGTTTGGTGTCGTCAGCAAACTTGCTGAGGGTACACTCTAACTCTTCATCCAGGTCGTTGATGAAGAAGTTGAACAAGGCTGGGCCCAGTACTGACCCCTGGGGGACACCACTAGTTACCGGCCTCCAACTAGACTCAGCGCCGCTGATGACAACCCTCTGAGTTCTGCCATTCAGCCAGTTCTCAATCCACCCCACCGATCACTCATCCAGCCCATACTTCCTGAGCTTCCCTAGGAGGATGTTATGGGAGACTGTCGAAAGCCTTGCTGAAGTCTAGGTAGACAACATCCATGGCTCTCACTTCATCGACCCAGCCAGTCATGTCATCGTAGAAAGCTATCAGATTGGTCAGGCATGATTTCCCCTTGGTGAATCCATGCTGACTACTCCTGATAACCTTCTTTTCCTCCACTTGCTTGATGATGACCTCCAGGATAAGCTGCTCCATCACCTTTCCCGGGATGGAGGTGAGGCTGTCCGGCCTGTAGTTCCCTGGGTCGCCATTTCGGCGAAGCTACTGAAGGTGAAGGGTTCTGGAGCAGAGGCTCGCGCCGAGGGACCCTTTCTCCGGTGGCAAAACCGCAGCGGCAAGGCGGCAAAAAGCGCCGAGAGAGAGAGGAGACCCCAACCCCCTCCCCCCCAGCGGGAAAGCGGGAAGTGCCAACGAGCAGCAGCTCTGACTCAGCGGGGGCGGAGTCGAGTGTGACAGCGGCCAAACCCCCTCACGGATAAGAGCAGCCCCCAGGGAGCGCGAGCGACCAGGAGCGCGGGCGAACAGAGCCGGCAAACAGAGGCGGCGCAGCAGCCCGCGCAGCAGTTCGCGCGGGCAGGGCGAGCGGGGAAGGCGACTGGCAGGGTGCAGCCGCCCCTTCTGGCAACTCAAGTAGTGGGCATTGCTCTTCCAGGAGATATTCTAGCCATGGTTACCACCCGTGGTAAAGGTGTTGCTCGAAGGAGTGTGGGGACCCAGACGGAGGCCCCACGCAAGAACGCGGGTGTCCAGGTCTCTGGCTGCAGGGAGTGCCTGAGCCTGGCGCTCGTACCGGAGGACAGCAGAGACAACGGCTGTGTTCGGTGCGAGCAGGTGAATGACCTGCTCAGCCTGGTGGCAGAACTGAAGGAGGAAGTGGAGAGGCTGAGGAGCATCCGGGAGTGTGAGAGGGAGATCGACTGGTGGAGCCGCACCCTGCCCTCCCTGAGGCAGCGGCAGCAGGAGGCGGCTCCACAGAAAGCAGAGAACCCCCAACCCTCTTGCCACCGAGCAGAAAGAGGGGGCCTAAGAGATGGGGGGGAATGGAAACGGGTCCCTGCTCGGGGGGGCAAGCGAATTTCCCCCCGGCCTCCCTCACCTGTTCAGTTGCCCTTAAGCAACAGGTATGGGGCTCTGGAATGTGAGGGACTGGCCACAGAGGATGTGGGTGAAGGTGAGGCTCCATCCAGGGGGTTGCCTAGAACGAGGCAGACAGCCCCACGTATTACAACTGCCTCAACTAAGAAAAAAAGGAGGGTCATTGTCATAGGTGATTCCCTTCTGAGGGGAACAGAGGGCCCGATCTGCCGACCGGACCCATCCCACAGGGAAGTCTGCTGCCTCCCTGGGGCCCGGGTTAGGGATGTTGCGAAGAAACTCCCTGGTCTGGTGCGGCCTTCTGATTACTACCCCCTCTTGGTAATGCAGGTTGGCGGGGACGAGATAGCAGAAAGAAGTCCCAAGGCCATCAAAAGGGACTTCAGGGCACTGGGGCGACTGGTTGAGGGATCAGGGGCGCAGGTGGTGTTTTCCTCCATCCCATCAGTGGCAGGGGACAGCACTGAAAGGGGCAGGAAAACTCACCTGGTTAACAGGTGGCTCAGGGACTGGTGCCATCGGTCAAATTTTGGCTTTTTTGATCATGGGGAGGTATACACAGCACCGGGCCTGCTGGTGACAGGTGGAACTCAGCTGTCTCAAAGGGGGAAAAGAATTCTTGGCCACGAGCTGGCGGGGCTCATTGAGAGGGCTTTAAACTAGGTTCGAAGGGGGAAGGGCACATCGCCCAGCTCACTAGGGATGAGCCTAGGCTTGGAGTGCCAAGGCCAGGGGTGAGATTGACAGCCCAGCTCAAGTGTGTTTACACCAATGCACGTAGTATGGCCAATAAACAGGAGGAGCTGGAAGCCATTATACAGCAGGACGGCTACGACTTGGTCGCCATCACAGAAACGTGGTGGGACAACTCGCATGACTGGCATGCTGTCATAGATGGCTACAGACTCTTTAGGAAAGATAGACCAACAAGGAGAGGTGGGGGAGTTGCTCTATATGTGAGGGAGCAACTGGAATGCATTGAGCTTGGCCTGGGGGCAAGTGAAGAAGGAGTTGAAAGCTTGTGGGTTAGAATTAAGGGACAGGCTCACACGGGTGACATTACGGTGGGTGTATACTACAGGCCACCTGACCAGGAGGAGGAGGTTGATGAAGCCTTCTACAGGCAGCTGCAAGCAGCCTCCCAGTCACAGGCCCTGGTTCTCATGGGGGACTTCAACCACCCTGACATCAGCTGGGAAGACCATACAGCTAGGCAGGCGCAATCCAGGAGGTTCCTACAGAGCATCGATGATAACTTTCTGATGCAAGTGGTGGAGGAACCAACAAGGAAAGGCGCGCTGCTGGACCTCGTGTTAACAAACAAGGAGGGACTGGTGGAGGACGTGAAGGTTGGAGGTAGACTCGGCTGCAGTGACCATGAAATGGTCGAGTTCAGGATCCTGAGTGGAGGAAGCAGGGCGATAAGCAGGATCAAAACCCTGGACCTCAGGAGGGCTGACTTTGCCCTCTTCAAGGAGCTACTGGGAGGAATCCTGTGGGCCAGGGCTCTCGAAGGCAGGGGGGTCCATGAGTGCTGGTCGCTTTTTAAACAACACTTCTTCCATGCACAGGAGCAATGCATCCCCCTGAGAAAGAAATTTAGCAAAGGAGGCAGGAGACCTGCATGGTTAAACAAGGAGCTTCTAGCGGAGATCAGGCAGAAGAGAAAGGTGCATGGAATGTGGAAAGAGGGACAGGCCACTTGGGAAGAGTGCAGAAACGTAGTGAGAGCATGCAGGGATGCGACGAGGAAGGCCAAGGCTCACCTGGAATTGAAGCTGGCAAGGGATGTCAAAAACAACAAGAAGGGCTTCTTCAACTACATCAGCAGCAAAAGGAAGGCTAGGGACAATGTGGGGCCGCTGCTGAATGAGGCAGGTGTCCTGGTGACGGAGGATGCGGAGAAGGCAGAGCTACTGAATGCCTTCTTTGCTTCAGTCTTCAGTGCTATGACTGGCCCTCAGGAATCCCAGGCTCCGGAGGTAAGAGAAGAAGCCTACAAAGAGAACGACTTTCCCTTGGTCGAGGAGGACTGTGTGAGGGATCGCTTAAGCGATCTGGACGTCCACAAATCCATGGGCCCCGATGGAATGCACCCACGAGTGCTGAGGGAGCTGGCGGATGTCATTGCTGAGCCACTCTCCATCATCTTTGAGAGGTCCTGGAGGACAGGAGAGGTGCCCGAGGACTGGAGAAAGGCCAATGTCACGCCAATCTTCAAAAAGGGCAAGAAGGAGGACCCAGGGAACTACAGGCCGGTCAGCCTCACCTCCATCCCGGGAAAGGTGATGGAGCAGCTTATCCTGGAGGCCATCATCAAGCAAGTGGAAGAAAAGAAGGTTATCAGGAGTAGTCAGCATGGATTCACCAAGGGGAAATCATGCCTGACCAATCTGATAGCTTTCTACAATGACATGACTGGCTGGGTAGACGAAGGGAGAGCTGTGGATGTTGTCTACCTTGACTTCAGCAAGGCTTTCGACACAGTCTCCCATGATATCCTCCTGGGGAAGCTGAGGAAGTGTGGGCTGGATGAGTGGTCGGTGAAGTGGATAGAGAACTGGCTGAATGGCAGAACTCAGAGGGTTGTCATCAGCGGCGCTGAGTCTAGTTGGAGGCTGGTGACAAGTGGTGTCCCTCAGGGGTCAGTACTGGGCCCAGTCTTGTTTAACTTCTTCATCAACGACCTGGATGAAGAGTTAGAATGTACCCTCAGCAAGTTTGCTGACGACACCAAACTGGGAGGTGTGGTAGATACACCAGAAGGCTGTGCTGCCATTCAGCGTGACCTGGATAGGCTGGAGAGCTGGGCAGAGAGGAACCTGATGAGGTTCAACAAAGCCAAATGCAGGGTCCTGCACCTGGGGAGGAACAACCCCATGCACCAGTACAGGCTTGGGGTGGACCTGCTGGAGAGCAGCTCTGCGGAGAGGGACCTGGGTGTCCTGGTGGACGACAGGTTAACTATGAGCCAGCAGTGTGCCCTGGCTGCCAAGAAGGCCAATGGGATCCTGGGGTGCATCAAGAAGAGTGTGGCCAGCAGGACGAGGGAGGTTCTCCTTCCCCTCTGCACTGCCCTGGTGAGGCCTCATCTAGAGTACTGTGTCCAGTTCTGGGCTCCCCAGTTCAAGAAAGATGAAGAACTACTGGAGAGAGTCCAGCGGAGGGCTACAAGGATGGTGAGGGGACTGGAGCATCTCCACTACGAGGAGAGATTGAGGGAGCTGGGCTTGTTCAGCCTGAAGAAGAGAAGGCTGCGAGGGGACCTAGTATATACTTACAAATATCTGAAGGGTGGGTGTCAGGAGGATGGGGCCAAGCTCTTTTCAGTGGTGCCCAGTGACAGGACAAGGGGCAATGGGCACAAACTGAGGCACAGGAAGTTCCGTCTGAACATGAGGAGGAACTTCTTCTCTCTGAGGGTGACGGAGCACTGGAACAGGCTGCCCAGGGAGGTTGTGGAGTCTCCTTCTCTGGAGATATTCAAGACCCGCCTGGACAAGGTCCTGTGCAGCCTGCTGTAGGTGACCCTGCTTCGGCGGGGGGGTTGGACTAGATGACCCACAGAGGTCCCTTCCAACCCCTACTATTCTGTGATTCTGTGATTCTGTGAAGGGCAATGCCCACTACTTGAGTAGCCAGGTAGGAAACTGCACCCTGCCCGCACACTTTCCCTGCACAAACTGCCACACAAACTGCCACACAAACTGCCACACAAACTGCCACACAAACTGCCACACAAACTGCCACACAAACTGCCACACCACACCCTATTTGGCAACCCTGCTCACCCACACTCCCCGGGGGCTGCTTTTGTATGTGAGGTGAGGGGGTTTGGCCGCTGTCACACTCGACCCCGCCCACGCTGAGTCAGAGCTGCTGCTCATTAGCAACTCCCTCTTTCCCACTGGGGGAGGAGGGGGAGGAGGAGGGGGAGGAGAGGGAGGAGGAGGTGGGGGTGGGGGTGGGGGTGGGGGTGGGGGTGGGACTAGGGTCTCCTTTCTCTCCAGGTGCTTTTGCCACCTTGCCGCTGCAGTTTTGCCACTTCAGGAAGGGTCCCTTTGCGCGAGTCTCTGCTCCAGATCCCTTTGCCTTCAGTGGCTTCGCCGAAATGGCAGGCACACCGACTTTTAAACTGCCGCTGTCACACTCGACTCTGCCCACGCTGAGTCAGAGCTGCTTCAAATTCAACTTGCCTGTCAGAGCCCTTCCAAGGACTTTCACTGAAACAGATTCACAAAGTTGAAATATTAAGTAATTTATTCAAGCGACGGGTATCACAGATTTGGGATTTCCATTGATAAATGCACTGTCTACAAAAAATTGAGCTCAAGGTAATGGTTTAGTGCTTTAGTTAACAATGTGTTCCTGGGGATACGTCTGACAGAGTCAGAGGCACGACTCTTACCAAAAAGGCATCCTTTCTTGGGGGGGGGAAGAGAGGTTCAGGCCCGTCGACCCGTCCATCAGGTAAAGTTCTTGCTTGGCTCCTCCTCCCAAAGAGAGTTTTCTAGTGCCAGTTTTTATACGTTTGAAAATCTTTTGGCGAGGTGGGACTAAGTCAATTATTATGTGTCAATTGGCTCTTGGCATGGAATGTTGTGTCATCACAAGCAGGACTCAGCAGTTCAACACGCCTATGGAGCGAGCATCTTGGTATGTGCTTCCGGGGGCCATCTCTTCTTTATCTGAAGCAACCTCTGGCTGCGCGGCCTCTGCTCAGCCCCACAGATCACTTGATTTACAGTGATGAGCTATCCCCCCCTTACTTCTGTCTGATAAGATAAGCACAAGTCAATTGCTCCATTTGTTAACTCTTTGGCTCTTGAGTCTGAGTTCGAGAATGTCTTTCGTCTTGCATTGACAAGTCCAGCAAGGCCATTGATTACAACCCCTGACGACCACGCAGAGGTGCTAACAGACCTGCGCAAAGGATATTAACATATTTTAATGAGTTCCTGGAAAAAACATGAATATGTATATAAACGTAGTGTAAATGTTTAGTAGTTATGTCATTTTGGCACGCACATTTGAGCGGAGCTATCCCCTGTGTATCCAGCACTGCAATAAAGAATGCCTACTTTCTAAAACTCCAAACTTCATTTTTAGAGATTGAATTATTATGCTGCTTTCCGGTAACAGATTTTGGCATTCCAGGTGGGACCCTGCTCTTGAACATCGACGGATCCGAGGGATCGCAGGACCTCCAGCTGGCACCGAGGGATTCTCGGGGAGAACCTCCAATCCCTGGACTGAAGAGTTCTGAGCAAGGACCATCAATAAGGTAAAGGCATTCTTCCAGTATTATTTCCTGTTGCCTGCCCACCAGTCATAGCGAAAGCTTCACAGGGTTGGGCTGTATCCCTGGGGAAAAGGGAAAGTACCCTGTGATCAGAACTGAAGGATAGGTCTCCTTCCTGAAACCGGAGCTCGGGAGTTTGTTAAGTGTTGAATATGGTTGCAATTATAATTGTGTGTTTTTGTGTGTGTTTGTTGACATAGTGTCTGTAATTGTGTACTATTGTTGTAAAAAGCTTGGTTTTAATTGTTTTGTGCCTTGTTTTAAAATGGGAACTGGAATTTTTAAAGGGGAAATGACTTTAAAGAAATCTCCTCTTGGGTGCATTTTACAAAATTGGAAGCAAATAGCAGGACCCCCAGGAGGGGTTGCAAAGAAAGCTGATCTAATCAAATATTGTCATCAGTGGTGGCCATTGTATAAGCTGGAGGATGGAGAAAAGTGGCCCATTAATGGAACTTTGAATTACGATACTTTGTTGCAATTGTTGTTATTTTTAAGACAGGAAGGAAAGTGGGATGAAGTATTGTATGTGGATATGTTTTTGACTCTATGTTTGCACCCTGAATGGCTGAAGAAGTGTGGGATAAATTTGGCTCCCTCAGATCCTTTGGTACTAGCATTGGAGAAAGATAGTAAGAGCAATGGAAAAGGGAAAGGTTTGAAAGGATGTTGTTCTGTTTGTAGAGGTGTTTTAAATTAGTTCAGGATGAGCCAGAGAATGACCTAGAAATATTGGTTGCTCCCGGGTTGAGACAGAGATTCCAGAATGATATACCTGAGCCCCTCAGAGCAGGTGACTGAGAGTAGAAAGATAAGAGCAACTCTGGTAGCTGAGAGAACTTGTAGTCGGCAGGGAGCAGTATTGCAGTCTCCACTGAGACAGACTATTGGAAATGATGGACTGCTAATTGTGAGGGTGTCGTTTTCAATAGTTGATTTAAATAACTGGAAGCAGGCAGCTGGCAATTATAGAGATAATCCTGATAAGGTGGCTAAAGCCTTTGATACAATGATCAGAACTACAGACCCTGATTGGAAAGATATTGATGCTATTATGTCAGTATTGTTTGATAGTACAGAAAAGGAAATGATTTTTAGAATGGTAAGAACTCAAATAGAGGAACAAATTGCTACAGGACAATTGCAGGGTCGGTGGGAGCAACATCTACATCCTGTAGATCCAGATTGGGATCCTAATGATAGAGTGGAAAGGGAATTAATAAAAAGATATCAGAGATTGATTTTGTTTGGAATTAGGAATGCTATTCCCAAAGTGGTGAATTGGTCAAAGTTGTACCAGATTAAGCAGAACAAGGAAGAGTCACCAACTGAATTTTTAGATAGATTAAAGGAAACTGTGCAAAAATATACCACTATGGATTTGGAATCAGAAGAAGGGAAAAATCAGTTAGTGTCTCTTTTTAAAGGACAGTCAACAGACGATATTCAGAGGAAATTACAAAAGTTGCGAGGCACAGATGTCAGGGACTTAGGGAAATTGTTGGAAGTTGCATGGATATTTTTTAGAAACAGGGATCGGGTGAAAGAAAAACATGATGCTCAGTTGGTGGCAGCTTTAGAAGGATTGCAAGTAAGTAGAGGAGGATTTTGAGGAGGTAGAAATGGATTTTGAGGAAAAAGATGAGGTAGAGGTCTTCCTAATCCTACAGTGGGGAGAAATCAATGCGCTTATTGTAAAAAGGAGGGACACTGGAAAGCAAACTGCCCATCCCGGCAGGGAATAGAAAGAGCCAACTCCCCTTTGACAACAATAAATGCAGTTAACACTGAGGAATTAAGGGGACCAGAGGAATCTTCCCCAGCAGAACCTCCAGTTAAAATGCAGCTGGGGGAAGATCAAAATGAAATAGAATTCTTAGTAGATGCTGGAGCAGTCTATTCTGTTTTGAATGAAACAGGTTTTGAACTTAGTAACAAGAAAATCAAAGTTGTTGGTGTGACTGGTAATGCTGAAACTAGGCCATTTTTCAAGTCTTTAACATTTAAAATTGGAAAACAATGGGTGACACATCAATTCTTGTATTTACCAGAGGCTCCAAAACCCTTGCTAGGGTGAGATTTGTTAGAAAAATTGGAGGCGGAAATATGATTTAAAGATGGGGAAGTCGATGTATTAATTCCTGAATCTAAACTTGTACAAACAACTGTGTTCCTATTGCAGGAAGATAAAACTTTAGAAACCAGCATTCCAACAGAAGTGGAAAATGCAGTAATACCCTTAGGATGGGTTGGAGGAATCCCTGGCAAAGCTAAGAATGCTGAACCGGTAAAAACTGAACTCAAAGCAGGAGTCAGGCCGGTAAGGCAAAAACAATATCCTTTGAAACTAGAAGCTAGAATCAGGTTAATGCCAACTACTGATGAATTTGTAAAATATGGTTTTGTTCAGAGAATGTGAATCAGACTACAACATCCCCATCTTGCCAGTTAAAAAGGCAGATGGAAAAAGTTATCGATTGGTCCAAGATTTAAGAGCTGTTAATCAAATTGTTCAGGATATTCATCCAGTAGTTGCAGGCCCATGCACTTTGTTGAGCACGATAAATGAAAATCAAGAATGGTTCACAGTTATAGATTTGGAAAATGCCTTTTTCTGTATACCTCTTGAGCGGGATTTAAAAATAGCCCCACCATTTTTGGAAAGCAATTAGCCAAATAATTGGAAATTTAGAAAAGAGGACATAAGACAGGGATTGTGTTGCAGTATGTCGATGATATTCTAATTGCAGGTGTAACCCAGGAAGAATCCTTACAATTAACCATTGATATTTTGAATTTTCTGGGAGTGAATGGTTACCGAGTTTCAAAAGAAAAGGTTCAAGTCGCTCGAGAATCTGTCAAGCATCTGGGATTTGAGCTTTTGGAAGGACAAAGAAGACCGAGCACAGAACGGAAGGAAGCTATCTGTCAGCCTCCAGAGCCCCAGGATACACATGAACTGTGGACCTTCCTTGGAATGGTGTGGTGGTGCAGGCTGTGGATTGCAGACTATGGACTCATTGTGAAACCTCTATATGAGCTACTGAAAACTTCACCACCTGGGTGTTTGGAATGGGACGATAGCACCAGAAATGCTTTCAAACAAATAAAAAGAACTCTAATGAAAGCACCAGTGTTAGGACTCCCTGATCTAACCAAAACTTTGGAATTGTTCATTCACAAGCAGCATTCACGAGTGGCAAGCTATAGCTCTGGGGGTGTTCTCTGAGATGCTAGTAGGCAACAGACGCGCTGTGACCTATTTTGCCAAGCAATTGGACTATACCAGCAAAGGATCACCAGGATGTCTGAGAGCTGTAGCTGCTACTGTGTTGTTAATTCAAGAAGCCTGGAAATTGACACTGGGACAGAAAATGATTGTTTTGTACCACACATGATACTCACTGTTCTAGACAAAAAAGTGGGCACTGGTTGTCTCTGAGCCAGATGTCGAAGTACCAGGTAGCACTTCTTGAACAAGATGATGCTGTTTTAAAATCAACTGCAGTAGTAAGTCTGGCAGTTTTCCTGGAAGAAGAAAAACCCACACATGATTGTTTACAGACCAGTGAGGAAGTGTATTCCAGCCGACCTGACCTGAAAGACACCCCTCTGGAAAATCCAGACTGGGAAATATATTCAGATGGGAGCAGCTTTGTGACAGAAGGGACCCGGATGTCAGGCTATGCTGTGACTACAGTGGATACTGTTGTAGAAGCAGAAGCTTTGCAATCAAAAACGCTTCCCCCCCCCCCCCATAGGCAGAACGCAACAGCTGGTCAAAATGTTACTGTCTTAGGTCACATGGCTGTGGTACATAAATACTTACTTGCAGTATGTATTCACTACAGTGATGTTCGTTACCTCTGGGAAAAGGACCAGGATTATGATTTTGCTGTACTGTGTAATATTGACTTATGATATGATAACATCACTGGGCATGAGGTTAGGCTTGTATCTGTATGCAGCATTGCGGTCATTTCCATACCTGGGACACCTTATCTCAGAATTTATCAATAATAAAACCCACTCTATGGGGAAGATGGGAGGGGATGCTTTCCCCCACTCTTTCACCCCTCCTTTCTCCTTCAGGCTAGTCATAACAGCTTTTGAGAATTTTGAGTATCCATGGGATGTTCAAGCCAGCACACTCCTATTGTTATGACTCCTGAATGTGTTTCAGGTCTTGTTTAGGATTAAACAACTAGTTAAAAACATTGCACAGAGATCTGCCCTGAGGATGGATAGCTATGAATGGCGGTGTGTGTGTGTGTGCATTAGCATGGGCAAATGCCTAGGATGGTGGGCATCCCTGGTGTTTTGGAACTTCACCCCTGAACAAGTGCATAGTCCTGCCAGGACAAGATGTTAAAAATGTGCTGGACACCACATCCAGGGAGAATGGCCCTACCTGGAGTCTCTGGCAGAAAGCACCAGGGGAGACTCGAGGTCGAACCCTGGGGTTTTGGAGTTGGGGATACAGAGGATCCGAGGCCTCCTATACTCCCACTGAAAAGTTGAGAAGAAGGTGAATCGAGCTGGTTTGCGGAGGTGAAAGCCATCCCGCTAGCTTTAGACATTGCCCATCGAGAAAAGTGGCCAGTGCTCTCTCTTTACACCGACTCCTGGATGGTGGCCAATGCCTTGTGGGGGTGGCTACAGCAATGGAAGAAGAACAACTGGCGGTGCAGAGGCAAACCCATCTGGGCTGCCCCATTGTGGCAAGATATTGCTGCTCGGCTAGAGAAGCTGGTTTTAAAAGTATGTCACGTATATGCCCATGTCCCCAAGAGTCTGGCCACTGAGGAACATCAAAACAACCACCAGGTGGATCAGGCTGCCAAGATTGAAGTGGCTCAGGTGGATCTGGACTGGCAACATAAGGGTGAACTCTTTATAGCTCAGTGGGCCCATGACACCTCAGGCCACCAAGGAAGAGACGCGACATACAGATGGGCTCGTGACCGAGGGGTGGACTTGACCATGGACACCATCGCACCGGTTATCCATGAATGTGAAACATGCGCTGCAATCAAGCAAGCCAAGCGAGTAAAGCCTCAGTGGTATGGAGGACGATGGCTAAAATATAAATATGGGGAGGCTTGGCAGATTGACTATATCACACTCACACAAACCCGCCAAGGCCATGTGCTCACAATGGTGGAGGCCACCACCGGATGGCTGGAAAGCTGCCCTGTGCCCCATGCCACCGTCCGGAAACTTTGATGAAACTAGGTGCGGCCATGATAGGACTGGACCTGGCTTCAACAGAATCACAGAATCACAGAATGTTTGGGGTTGGAAGGGACCTCTGTGGGTCATCTAGTCCAGTTTGGCCAGTTTGGGTCAGCTGGCCTGGCTGTGTCCCCTCCTAGCTTCTGGTGAAAATTAACTGTATCCTGGACGAACACAGGACATTATCCACCCCTTATTCCATACCATCTACATCATGCCCAGGTCCCCCATTTTCCAGTTAATCACCACCAGTTCTCCTGTCTTCGATACGTACAAACAGATATCATTCTATTAGTCTATGGATCATCCCTCTAAATATCCGTTGAGTTCATATAATTCATGGCTTTGGGCTCCATCTGCCATAACAGTCTTTCAGGGCAGGAGAGATGATCTGTGGTGCTGAATGGTTGCATGCTGCGTCCGGAGCTCATGGCTGGTGTATGTGGTGTGGCCCATGCCCACGGTGTGCAGGTTGAAGATGTCGATCTTGATGAAGTTGCTGGGTGCCAGTTGTTGCCCTGGCTGCCAAGAAAGCTAATAGGATCCTGGGATGCATCAAGAGGAGTGTGGCCAGCAGGTCGAGGGAGGTTCTTCTTCCCCTCTACACTGCCCTAGTGAGGCCCCATCTGGAGTACTCTGTCCAGTTCTGGGCTCCCCACTTCAAGAAAGATGAAGAGCTACTGGAGAGAGTCCAGCGGAGGGCTACGAGGATGGTGAGGGGACTGGAGCATCTCTCCTACGAGGAGAGGCTGAGGGAGCTGGGCTTGTTCAGCCTGAAGAAGAGAAGGCTGCAAGGGGACCTAATAAATGCTTATAAATATCTCAAAGGTGGGTGTCAGGAGGATGGGGCCAAACTCTTTTCAGTGGTGCCCAGTGACAGGACAAGGGGCAATGGGCACAAACTGAAGCATAGGAAGTTCCATCTGAACATGAGGAAGAACTTCTTCCCTCTGAGGGTGACGGAGCACTGGAACAGGCTGCCCAGGGAGGTTGTGGAGTCTCCTTCTCTGGAGATATTCAAGACCCGCCTGGACAAGGTCCTGTGCAGCCTGCTGTAGGTGACCCTGCTTTGGCAGGGGGGTTGGACTAGATGACCCACAGAGGTCCCTTCCAACCCCTACCATTCTATGATTCTGTGAATGTAAGGGACAAATCTGCAGCAAGCCCTGCAGTCTCCATCTTCCTGAGACCTGCCCATGAGATGATTGCACATCACTACCTAGTTTTGCATAGCTGTGTGTGTATTCAAGGCAGCTAGTTCGTTAGATGGTCTGTTTTTCTCTTGGCTGCTGACTGCTGCGCATTTGTGCCCTACCTGCACTTACTGCTTTGTCAATTGCATGCCCATGTTTTGAAGGTTCCTGGTCCAGGCATTTGAAATATTGCCAAGGTGCCATATGAAATCAGTGATGCTGCTCAGAAATAGATGTAGTAATAGTGGGCAATAGCTAAAGACTTGTTTTCACTTGTAAAATCTAGGTATGCTCCCAGCCTGCAAACAGAACATTATTATTAGTTTGTGTCAGTGTCTGCCACATGCCAGGCATTTCATAGACAATCAAGAAATTGTGGAGTCCTGGCTGGACGAGAGGGGACATAGTTTGGTGCGTTGAGCAACCCAGGTTCTGATCCGGAGGTGAGCCTTGGGAGCGGCTGACACGGAACCCTGCTGGGAAGGCAGAGCCACGAGCTCGGGACACTGGAGCAGGGGGAACGTCACCGTTTCCTGCCACACTGTCACTTCCTTCCTGCCACGTTGCTGTTTCCTGCCACAGTACTGTTTTCACTTCGAGATGCAGCTCTGCACCAATCACAACGAGTTGCAGTAGTTTTGCCTATATATGGGTTGGGGTTTTAACCATTCAGATGCTGTAATAGTTTTGCTATATAAACCTTGTTTTGCTGACTAATAAAGCTGTACGATCATACTCATATTGGGGTCACATCGTTACAACGGTCCGTAACCCATGCCTACATTTGGTAGCAGAGGATGGACGGTTTCCCCTGCAGGAGGCCCTCGGTCTGCGGTGAGCAGTTAGAGAGGGGGGCGTGGGAGTAACAGCTGGGAGGGTCCTGCCTGGGTGCGGACGCGCAGGGCAGGTATGGACGGCCGACTCCCAGGGATTTTTGAGCCACACTGGGGCTGCCTGGCACAGCTAAATTTTAACGTGGAGGCTGGGGTCGCTGGCATGGAGGTGGATGCCGCGGCAATGTTGTTAGTCGGTATTCTCTCTAAGAGAGGAATAGACACAACGGCAAACCAACTCATGAAGTTGATTAAACTGGGGCAACGATGGGGTCACTTTGCGGATACCCCGGTACTGATTTCCGTCTCGGAATGGCAAGAGTTAGGAGAGATGATGTGGGAAAGGACAATAACGGGGGAGGACAAGGAGGAAAAGGAGATAAAAGCCGTCCGCGAGCTCTGGCGAACAGTATTACACACTTTAAAAGCCATGAAAGCTGAACGAGAGGTGGCGTGTGCTGCAGCTCAGATGCTAGCTCCGGAGCCCGGGAAAGATCACGCGCCTAAGCCTGGGACATTAGCACGGGTTTTCGGGCTACCTGCCGTTAGAGGGATGATTGGGATTACTTGTAACACAATTGCCGAGATTCGAGCGAGTGCAGAGTGCGGTTCCGGTCTTGGCGCAGAGGGGGCTGGCCCACCGGAAGTTGCTGCCAGAGACATCAACTCGAAATGCCAGCCAGACACGGTAGTACAACCGCCCCCAGGGAGCGGGGAGGAGTCGGGCGCGGAACTGCGACTGTCTTTCGGAAGAGGGGAGGAGCGGCTAGTACCACCCCCAGAGGGGGAGGGAGAAGGGGTGCGGCTTACGACATCGGCCCCTCCTGGGGCGCGGCCTGCAACATCGGCCCCTCCTCTCTATTCACCCCTGCCACATTCCAGCGAGGCGTCTCCACTCCCGACGCCCTCTGATGCCGGCCAGAACGAATTACTCACAAAAAAAAAAAAACCAAAAAAAACCAAAAAAAAAAAAAAAAACCAAACTCAAAAACCGTGCGATCTGTTGCAGTCAGTTTTGCAGCATCTTCAAGACAAGAGCTCGCAGTTCCAGCATATGTCAATCGTTACCAACCCCCCCACCGGGAAAATGAGGCTTCTTCTCCGAGATGTTTAGCTGGGCCTCTGGCACGGATCACACCTACCCGCTGGAGCGGTGTTACAAGAGATGCCATCCTAGATGGACAGTGGAACGTTGCCACCATTATCTGAGGTACACAAGCCTCAGCCTGTCCTGTGGAACAGGTCAATGGATGACAATCGTAAGTACAGGTGTTTGGCCGGAGGAGTGGCCACTAAGTTACCACGTGAAGAAAGCCGTGAGCAGGGGCTGGGTCTAACAGACCCTGAGCAGGAATCAGGTCTGTTTTCCCCGCCCCCCCCCGGCTCCCTGGAGAATGGGACAGTCACTGAGAAAAGGAGCGAAGGCTCCATTAAAGAATTTTTTTACAGTGAAGTTTGAAAGAACAAAGTCTTGCAGTTTAAAATACCTGAGGAAATCATTACTTGGAAATCAGTGCATACAGCTTTAAATGCTCTAAAACTTACAGAGACTATCTCAGAAGCAGCTGCTATAGCTCTGTCCTTATCTCAAAAGCAAGGACAGAGCAGCAGTCTGCTGAAATTTAACCCTACATACGACGAAATTCCTACCGAACATGAGAAGTGCGGGAAGTAAATCTGCCAAAACCTGACGATCCTTTGAATCCAGAGAAACGGGAAGTGGGGTGTAAAAATCCGGCATCCCGAAAGTGTACAACAGGGTCTCTCGACAGCAATTGGCGTACCCGACCTGAGATCAAAACGAGGTGAATTCCAACATAAAACTGCACAGTCCCTCAGACGCTGTACAGCCGCCGCGCCAGCAGTCACCGCATCGAACGGGTCAGCAAACCTTACACCTGGTGGGGCACATGGCCCCCCCCGGGCAACCGGCGGCACGGTTCCTCCCCCACCCCCCCCCCTTTTTCCCCCCCCCCCTTCCCTCGATCCCAGCGCACCGGCCCGTTCCGGCCAGCCCAGAAGCGGCGCGGCGAGAACCATCTTTTCTAACATTCAAGGACTTGGTTACAAAAAATGTATACAATTCAATTACTGCAGTAGAATTCCTTGTGAACAAACAGCTGGACTTTATTATCTTTCCAAGGTTCAGATGGTCTACCTAGATGATGTTATTCACTCTGCTGAAAAGTGAAAATATTGACTTTACAGCTGAAGATTTGTCCCCTCTATTTACTTTGTCAAAAAGGACTCAGATTTATTATTTTCCTGAAGATCAATGCCAAAAGCAAAAACTGTTTTACAAAAGATTTCAGATAGAATTGCAATTGCCTTTACCTTCAGAATTAATGTCGAATTGCCAACAAATTTGTATATCATTTATGCAGGTTTTGTTTTACAGCCTTACCCTCTTTTCGATCAGTGGTGTGTTAACACGCAGAAGTTGAAGACTCTGGAATGAATCTTTTTGTCTCATACGCCCATGAAAACATTGACTTCAAAGGTACACATCATAGTGTCCTTAATAGCACAAGGTTGGAATCACTGTCAGCAAGTTGATACTATTTGCCTGCTGCTGGCTAAAGATGACTTTGTGGCTTTAAACAGTGAATCCTTATCACTGCAAGCCGCTCTAGCTGATTATTTAAATAACATACGTTATACCCTTCCACAACATAAGCTGTTACATTCCCTCTCTCAAATTTCATTGCAGCCAAAAAACTGACGTGTTTCTGTTCCTATTAAAGGAGCATGAACAGTGTTTCGGAAACAAACAAATTCATCAGATTAGCAATCATCTATTTTAGTCGTTGAAGGATCCACACAAATTTTTAAGCTATCAGCGGCCTTGCACGTTTTTTGAATTGTTTTCGACTGAACCACTCAATGTTGTCACAGATTCTGCATGTTGTGAATATTGTTCAACGCATTGCAGATGCAATTGCTATTGAAATTAGAAAACCGTGTACGTGTATATTTTATAATGCATATATAGTTACATACTACTCTACTAAAACCAATAACTGAAGAAAAAGTTGTAGCAGATCAATTGACAATGGCAGCAGTACTGCCACACAGTTTCAAGCAAGCCCGATTATCTCATGACTTCTTTCATCAAAATGCTTCTTCCTTGCATAAACAATTTGCTTTGCCCCAGGGGCAAGCCACAAAAAATGTTCATGCATGCCCTGATTGTCAATGTATTACACCCGTACCATCGTGTGCAGGAGGGAACCCTCGTGGTTTACGAACTGGTGAGTTGTGGCAAAGTGATGTTACACATATATCAACATTTGGTCGACTGCGTTGTGTACATGTTAATGTGGATACTTTCTCAGGATTTCTGGTAGCCACGGCACATACGGGAGAAAAGGAACGTTTCACGGACAATTTCTGTTTTCCTACAGGACTGGAGTATACAACATGTTACAGGTATACAACATTCTTCTACTGCACAAACCATTGTCGAAAGTGTCCACGGGACCCTCAAAGCTATGCTAAAAAAACAAAAAAGGGGGAATCCTATGGGCAGTGTTACCCCACAGGAACAGTTAATGTACTTAATTTTTAAAATCGTTCTGATGATCAATTATTTACAACAGCAGCTGACCGTCAATTCGGGATGGTCCCTCCATTTGTGGTTCGACCAAAAGTATGGTATAAAGAATTTGGGGAATCACAATGGACAAGTCCTATAGAACTAATAACGTGGGGAAGAGGGTATGCGTGTGTTCTTCTTTCAACAGGCCCTTGATGGTTACCAGCAAAATATGTGAAGCTATATCATGAGCTGAAAGAACGTAACGCAGAATCCGATGCCAGAGGTGACCACACTCACTCTCAGGGAGCAACCTCTGACATGGAAGCAGAAGAGACCCACTCTGGATGATCCTATTACACAGGGAACACTGAAAAAATTACAGCAAACGCAAGTACTCTGATGGCTGCAGTGGGTGCACCACCCACACCAATTAATACATTCCTTGCATATTTGGCAATTATCTCCCACAACAGCTTTTGTATAACGAAGCAATCTTGGAGGACACGGTATACGTGATTTTAGAACTGCGTCTGCACAAGAGCAAAGGTCAACTAGCAGACACCGTGAGGAAAAGTATAAACCTTCACCTGAGGGCTCCTGACAACTGCCTAGAGGTGCCAATATGCATGTACAAAAGACATTAAAAAAAAAAAAAAAAAAAAAAAGGGGGGGGGAGAAATGGAGAATGATAAGTACTTTGCAGAAATGTAATGATTATGTATGTTAACATGGCATAAATATCTAGTAAGAGTGTCTTTTCGGTACACACATTTGAGTAGAACTATTCCCTGTGCGTTCAGTACTGCAGTAAAGAATGCCTGCTTTCTAGAACTCCAACATTAAGTTTTAGGAAGTTAATTATTTTGCTGCTTTCTAGTAATAGATTTTGGGTACCCAGGTAGGACGCTGCTCTTGAACTTCAATGGTCCGAGGGATTGCAGGACCTCCAGCCGGCACCGAGGGATTCTCGGGGAGAACCTCTGATCACTGGGCCAAAAAGTTCTGAGCGTGAACCATTAATAAGGCAAAGGCAGTCTTCCAGTATTGTTTCTTGTTGCCTATTTGTTAGTCATAGTAAAAGCTTCACAGCATTGAGCTATATCCCTGACGAGAAGGGAAAGTGTCCTTTCTAATCCTGAATTGAAAAGAGAGTACTCTTCCTGAAACTGAAGCTTGGGAATTTGTCTGTTAAATGTTGAATATTATTGTAAGTCCTGTCTTTGCAATATTTGGATTTATGCTAAAAACTTGGTGTGCCTGTGTGTGTGTGTGGTCGCGACCATGAACGTGTGATTTTATGTTACCGTGTTTGTATTTCTGTGATCTGATGGATTTATTTGGTTTCTGTGATCTAACGGATTTGTCTGGACTAAGTAACTGTTTTGTGTCTTTTGGTTTGGTAAGTTCTGCAGGTATTGACTATTTCTGGTTTTTGACTTTAGATTGTTGTATTTGGACTCTGATTTATCAAAACTTCGGAAGCATTTGATGCAGCAGGGAATAGATGTGGTGATGTTTGCAGCTTTATGCTTTTATGTACATTAATTTTAGCCTATATAGTTAATGAGTCATAGTTCTAGGTACATTGATCTTAACCTAGGTAATTAATATCGATAGCCAATACTAAATGTTATGGATGTTTGTATATATGATAAGTATACCTATAACCCAAGTGCAAATTTACTGAGCTCATATTATTGATACACTGCTATTTCGATGCCTGACGTGGTGAGATGCATTCCCTCCCATTGACAATAATGATATGTTGTGGTCAAGCGGTACTTTAGTCCCACCATCCACACAGGAAGAAAATTGGATACAAGTAAATCCAGCAAGAAAATTGAATACAAGTAAATCAATCTACACCCATATGCTAGGTAACATATTTACCATCAGTATGTATCATTCTCAAGTTAATTTAATCTTTCTTTATATCCAGCAGGTTGTGGTATGCACTTCACATCTCTATGTCTTCAATTAGCATTTGTGTTCTTATACTGTTAGTGTTGTAGTTTGTGTGGGCCTCTGAAAGAGTGGTAGCAAGCTGAAGACCAAAATTAGTGTCAGCTCTCATCATCATCAACAACCTCATCAACTATACCTGGCTTGCTCAAAAAACAAAAAGGGGGAATTGTGGAGTCCGGGCTGGATGAGAGGGGACATAGTTTGGTGCTGTTGAGCAACCCAGGCTTGGTAATGGAGATAGACCTTGAAAGTAGCGAACACGGAACACTGCTACAGAAGTAGATTGGTGAACACGGAACGCTGGGCAGAGAAGCAAGCCAGTGTTACCACAAAAGTCTTGCAATCCCTGCTAGAAGATCAGAGTAGTCTACGACATGCAGTATTGCAGAATAGAGCCGCAATTGATTTTTTACTGCTGGCCCAGGGACATGGTTGTGAGGATTTCGAAGGCATGTGCTGTATGAACTTGTCCGATCGTAGTAAGTCCATCCACAAGCAATTATAATGGCTTGAACAGCACGCCAATCAAATACAACAAAGCCAGGGATTTTTTGATGGATTTCTCACCTCGCTCTTTGGTAATCTGCCCGCTTGGCTTAACGGTTTAATTATAGAAATTTTGCGCATATGTATCGTGTTACTTGCTGTTGGAGTTATAATATGTATTTGCTTTAGCTGTCTTAAAAAGGCTCTCTCCAAGATGACGAAGCAAACCTGGCTTGCTCAAAAAACAAAAAGGGGGAATTGTGGAGTCCTGGCTGGACGAGAGGGGACATAGTTTGGTGCGCTGAGCAACCCAGGTTCTGATCCGGAGGTGAGCCTTGGGAGCGGCTGACACGGAACCCTGCTGGGAAGGCAGAGCGACGAGCACGGGACACTGGAGCATGGGGAACGTCACCGTTTCCTGCCACACTGTCACTTCCTTCCTGCCACGTTGCTGTTTCCTGCCACAGTACTGTTTTCACTTCGAGATGCAGCTCTGCACCAATCACAACGAGTTGCAGTAGTTTTGCCTATATATGGGTTGGGGTTTTAACCATTCAGATGCTGTAATAGTTTTGCTATATAAACCTTGTTTTGCTGACTAATAAAGCTGTACGATCATACTCATATTGGGGTCACATCGTTACAACGGTCCGTTACCCACGCCTACAAGAAATGATAAATTTTTTTGCATGGGAGAGAAGCTGACAGCTGCAAGGGCAGGGGATCAAAAGATTATTTCAGTGTAAAGTCAGCACAAACCTCTTAAAGCAGAAAGATTGGAGTGAATTTTCTAAAATTACATGGGAAAATGTGCAGAGGTAGTGGCTGAAGAGGCAGACAAAGGAGCCTGGAAAAAAGGGGAGGCTTAGGGATTACAGAGTGTTGGGAATGGTTTCAAGTGCAATGTCTGTAAGAAGGATGTAATATAAATATGTAATATTTATAATATAATATAATGTAATATAAATATGATCGGAAAGGAGATGGTCAGCTTTTTTTGTGTTTGGTCCTGTAAAGCTGGGAGGTAAGCACATTTTCTGAACGTGGACAGATTTTGGTGTTGCCAGCTACACTAATGGGATACATTATGCAGGCTTTTGCACTCTGCAAGCAGTCAGCCATTTGGGATCACGTCTTATGGCGCATTTGATCAGATCTGAACCTAGCCTAAGCTAAATATTTATTTGCATTGTAAATACAGGTAAATATGATTTGGAAGCTCTCATCCATAGCCCTTCTCTAATGGAAACAGAATGTCTTACATGAAATAGTGGTCTTACATGATTCACTTACTTATCCCCACCCTTAGAAAGAATATATTTTGAATTTCTCTCTTTTAACCTGACTTTAATTTTCATGAAAACATGTCTGATAGCTTTGGAGACAATATTGGTATGTTCTGTACAGAAATTTTACTGGCTGCTTTTTCTTTTCCTTTGGCATCAACTTGAAAGATGACACCTGCTGGAAGCATTTATCCATTTCATTTTAAGAATGTGAGTAATTGTGCAGTGTATGCCATGCATATTAAATGTTTCGCTATGAAAGCAAATTTTACTCGTTATTGCTTCTTATGACATTCCAATATGTTCTCTTAGAATATGCTTCACTTTCTGTGATCTGCCCAGTTCTGTAATTAGGATGCAGGACTGATCCAATACTTTGTACAAATCTCAATGGTTTTAAAATTAGGCTTTGCAAGAACGCATTCCATCAGCTCTCCAGCCTGGAATCAACAACAAAATAAGTATGTGGTGGCAGGAAGGGACACAGCCTGTTGGAAGTTTTGAATCGTGCGATACAGTGATGGAAGAGCATTGTTACGTCTGTTCTATAGCAGACAGGTTGTCAGTGTAAGGAGTAACTTAATCCAAAGGCATGTTGTATTGGTATTAGACTGGTGGAGCTACCAATTTTTATAGAACTTCTTTTTTCATTGAAATCTTAGATTTTGTTAGTCCCTCTGCAGTCTTGTTCTGAGCATGAACAAGTACACCTAAGACAGCAGAAATGCTATACAAAGTTATAGTTCAAAGACTATATGAAGTTATAGTTCAGAGGTCCCAAATGCAGAGTGACAGACAAAGACAGATGCTATGTCATGCAGGAATCACAGAAACAGTGGTGGGGAGAGACCTATGGAGGTCCTGCAATCCAAAGATCTAGCCCTGCCTCCTGCTTAGATCAGGACTATTGCAAATAATAAATCTTATTTCTATGTATCTGTCTAGGTGAATCCTGAAAGCCTCCATGGAGGAAGAATCCATAGGAGGGTAAATAACAAGGTAGCAACAAGGGAAACTGCCGGACATGAGGAAAAGCACTTAACCAGCCCAACCTGCAGTTAAATTAATGAAACAATAGTGGGTGAAATGTGGCATATGACGGCAAGGACTCAGCTTGTGGTGAGAGACAAAGTTTATTTTGCAAGCCGTGCTTTATACATCTTTACCCGGACGTTAGTTCCCTGGGAACTTTCTATCCCGATAAGGCAGCTATTTGCACAAGATTCTCTATTCTACTTCTGTCCAGTCCATAGTCATATCACGTGCCAGGTCAGCCAATGAGGTTGCTGATCACGTGCTGTCCATGCGCTGGCTGACACTACACAACCGCTGTTTTTTAACTCCTTATCATGTACTCGGCTCCTTCAGCACATCCGCAAGTCCTGTTTTCTTCAGCATTTTTCTCTTCTGTTTATTACAGTAATCTGCTTTTGTCCTATTCCTCTACAGTGAAACTTTTAGACAGAAGATGTGAAAGGAGGCATTGGGAGCTCACTTAGGTGAAGAACACTGAAAGATGGTAAAAGCAGAGTGGAGTTGCTGACCAAGGCCAAAATTAAAAATAAGAGTGTAAAATAAGCAAAGCTAGGACCAAAGAGGAAAGTTTAAAGCAGGGTAGGTTGTTTATTTGGGAGGAAGAGAAAGGAACTTGGGCAAAGCAAAGCAGCTGATAAGGTCTGTGCAGGGGCATGTGCATGATCACCACAGTTTGGAGCAGGACAATCAACTGGTTGTTCTCACCATGCCACGTGCGTCTTCCCTGCTTGAGCAGTCAAGGGACCTAGGGCTATTACCTCAGAGATGACTGGAGATAGACCCATGATATTGTTCAGAGAGGAGGGAACATGAGAACTAGAGCCGCAGCTGAAGAAAAGAGGCTTTCAACACTATTGCCAGGAGGGGAAATTGCAGCATGCAAAGGGATTTTTCCTGGGTTATGACAAATGCAATTTCCGTTGTAAAGAATATAACATGTTTTGAGGCTGCTGTAGATTCAAGGAAGGAGGAAACTACCTCATTTCCATGCTCCTTCTCACCCCACTCCCTCACACTTTGTGACCAGGATGGATTGAAATGGGAAAACTCTGTGAGTCCTTGCGGAAAGAACAAAGAAATAGGAAGCTCAATTAGGAGCATTTAATGAAGTTTCACAGAATCACAGAATCACAGAATGGTAGGGGTTGGAAGGGACCTCTGTGGGTCATCTAGTCCAACCCTCCTGCCGAAGCAGGGTCACCTACAGTAGGCTGCACAGGATCTTGTCCAGGCAGGTCTTGAATATCTCCAGAGAAGGAGACTCCAAACCTCCCTGGGCAGCCTGTTCCAGGGCTCCATCACCCTCAGAGAGAAGAAGTTCTTCCTCATGTTCAGATGGAACATCCTATGCTTCAGTTTGTGCCCATTGCCCCTTGTCCTGTTGCTGGGCACCACTGAAAAGAGTTTGGCCCCATCCTCCTGACACCCACCTTTGAGATATTTATAAGCATTTATTAGGTCCCCTCTCAGCCTTCTCTTCTTCAGGCTGAACAAGCCCAGCTCCCTCAGCCTCTCCTCGTAGGAGAGATGCTCCAGTCCCCTCACCATCCTTGTAGCCCTCCGCTGGACTCTCTCCAGTAGCTCTTCATCTTTCTTGAACTGGGGAGCCCAGAACTGGACACAGTACTCCAGATGGAGCCTCACCAGGGCAGTGTAGAGGGGAAGGAGAACCTCCCTCGACCTGCTGGCCACACTCTTCTTGATGCATCCCAGGATCCCATTGGCTTTCTTGGCAGCCAGGGCACACTGCTGGCTCATGGTTAACCTGTCGTCCACCAGGACACCCAGGTCCCTCTCCACAGAGCTGCACTCCAGCAGGTCCACCCCAAGCCTGTACTGATGCATGGGGTTGTTTCTCCCCAGGTGCAGCACCCTGCATTTGCCTTTGTTGAACCTCATCAGGTTCCTCTCTGCCCAACTTGCCAGCCTGTCCAGGTCACGCTGAATGGCAGCACAGCCTTCTGGTGTATCTACCACACCTCCCAGTTTGGTGTCATCAGCAAACTTGCTGAGGGTACACTCTAACTCTTCATCCAGGTCATTGATGAAGAAGTTAAACGAGACTGGGCTGAGTACTGACCCCTGGGGGACACCCCTAGGTACAGGCCTCCAACTAGACTCAGCGCCGCTGATGACAACCCTCTGAGTTCTGCCATTCAGCCAGTTCTCAATCCACCTCACCGACCACTCATCCAGCCCATACTTCCTGAGCTTCCCTAGGAGGATGTTATGGGAGACTGTGTCGAAAGCCTTGCTGAAGTCGAGGTAGACAACATCCACGGCTCTCCCCTCATCTACCCAGCCAGTCATGTCATCATAGAAAGCTATCAGATTGGTCAGGCATGATTTCCCCTTGGTGAATCCATGCTGACTACTCCTGATAACCTTTTCCTTATAAACCCAAGAAAGCAATGGAAAATACACTGGCCCACAAGCTACTGCAGTATGCATCATCCCTGTTCCCTGTGTGCAGCACGCAATGTGTTGGAAGGGCTGGGATACTTCTTGCCAGGGCTTTGGGATGGACAGACATATTCTTGCTTTACCTTCCCTGAAACAATGCCTGGAAAGGCTGGTGGGATGTTTGCAGGCAAGGTACAAGGACTATCGAGGTACAAACCAGAAGACTAACCATCGAGCCTGGATAACTGAGTGCTACAATAGGCGAGACCTGTTGGAAGATGTGCCAGCTGGACTTCCACAAGGTCGGCTTTGCTGATGGCCAAGCACATGCCCTACAGTGAAGAGGGACCTGATTTCAGGGCCCCTTTCCCAGTTTAAGCAGCTCAATGTAAGAAAATAACAGAAGATAACAGTCCATTATACACCTTTTTTGGGAAAGACGAGGTCCAGGAATGAATTTCAAGCATGACACTGTCACAGTTAATATACAGTGTGATTACACTAGAGTAACCTGTAAATGTTGAGACTAAATATGAGGATTTCTTACATTGCAGCCTAGTTCATTGCTGGTCTGCCCTCCATGTGTCTCAAAGAGGCATGTGCTGCTAAGTGTGAGGTTAGAGATAATTACTGACTTTCCACTTCTAAAGGAGTTGTTTTTGGTTACTTTTGTTTTGTGTTGGTTACATTTTATATTACTGCTGATTCAGAAAAGCACAGCCAATAGGTGTCTAAAAGGTGGACATGAAATGGGGAAGCAAAAGAGGTTTGTTAGCTATCACAACTAGATCTCAAAAGCATGAGCAATGTAAGTTAATGATACAACAAATCAACCAGATTCACAGTCATTGGTTTTCACATACCACTCCCAAATCTCACCAAACATCAGCTGTGTGTGAAAAACTCCAATTTCAGCTAAAGGCATATCTTCCATTACCTTCAATACGACCTGAACTTAGTGGTATGAATGTGCAATCCTGGCTCCATGCCTACTAATTTCAACAAATTTGGTGAATGTTGATTTCGGAAAGTAACCTGAACTGTGTTATGTGTTTGCGTGGCAAGGTTTGGGGGGGGGGGGGGCACTACAGGGGTGGCTTCTGTGAGAAGCTTCCCTCACATCTGATAAAGCCAGTGCCAGCCAGCTCTAAGACAGACCCGCTGCTGGCCAAGGCCAAGCCAATCAGCAACAGTGGTAGCACCTCTGTGATAACATATTTAAGAAGAGGGGGAAAGAACTATGGGGAGATGGCAGTTGGAGAGAGGAGTGAGATGATATGAAAGAAACAACTCTGCAGACACCAAGGTCAGTGAAGAAGGAGGAGGGGGGAGGTGCTCGAGACGTCGGAGCAGTGAGTCTTCCCTTGCAGCTCTAGATGAAAGACCATGGTGAGGCAGGTTGTACCCCTGCAGCCCATGGAGGTCCACAGTGGAGCAGATCTCCACCTGTAGCCCATGGAAGGGACCCTACACTGGAGCAGGTGGATGCACCCGAAGGAGGCACTGGAGCAGGCTCCTGCCAGGACCTGTGGACCCATGGAGAGAGGAGCCTATACCAGAGCAGGTTTGTTGACAAGGCTTGTAACCCCATGAGGGACCCACTCTAGAGCAGTCTGTTCCTGAAGGACTGCACTCTGTGGGAAGGACCCACACTGGGGCAGTTTGTGAAGAACTGCAGCCCATGGGAAGGACTCATGTTGGAGAAGTTTGTGGAGAACTGTCTCCCATGAGAGGGACCTCATGCTGGAACTGGGGAAGAGTGTGAGGAGTCCTCCCCCTGAGGAGGAAGGAGCAGCGCAGAAAATGTGTGATGAACTGACCCCCCCACTCCCCATCCCCCTCCGCCACTTGGGGAAGGGGGGGAGGAGGTAGAGAAACAGGAGTGAAGTTGAGCCCGGGAAGAAGGGAGGGGTAGGGGGAAGGTGTTTTTAAGATCTGGTTTTAATTTCTCATTATCCTACTCTGATTTGATTGGTGATAAATTAAACTCCCTTTTCTCCCCAAGTTCAGTCTGTTTTGTCCGTGACGGTAATTAGTGAGTGATCTCTCCCTGTTGATGCCGTGAAAAGCCAACATTGAAGACTCAATAGAAGATTATTAAGCAGGTATTCTTTATTACGGCGCCGGGCACATGAGGGATCTCTCCTCCAAAGGTGTGCACTGAAGAGACACAGTTACTAGATATTTATGCTATGTTAACATACATATTAATTACATTTCCAAGAAATGCTTATCATAGTAATGGTTTTTCCGAGAATTCATTAGTATATGGCAATGTCCTTTGCGCATGTTTGTCGGGGTCTCTTGGTGATGGTGGGGTCTTCAGATTATCCTGCAGCCTCCTTAGCTCTGTAGATTGCATACCTGCTCTCCCAAGGCCTAAAGGGATTATTCCGGAGACTCTTATCCCACAACTGTCCCAATTATTCACAAAGAACCAAGACTTGTTTTGGTTGTGCAATGATTCTGACCATCTGTAGTGATAACACTCCCTACGTGTTACATTTGTTACATTCACAGGTATCAATCCCTCCTTTTCTTTTGAGGATTTGTAGCTAGAAAGCTATGAATCCTCACTATTGTATTTTGTAGGTATTATTTTCAAATTTCTTCAGTCTTTCATTGCAAGGGTCCGGGAAAAGTATTTTCTGGTTTCTATTTGGTGCGTAATCTATTAATTGTGACATTTGTGGAATGTGGTCAGAGTGGGATGGAAGGGGACGACAGGTTGTAATTGTTAAGATAATCTGTAGAAAGCTAACAGAAGTATAGAATCAACAAAGTAAAATGGGGGACAGCAAAGCAGTGGTATTTTAAAGAAAAGCCCCTTAGGATGTATCCTAGCACATTGGAAAGATTGTATGACTGTATGAAGCCTCTGTGCGAATGACAAATAAAAAAAAAAAAAAGGAAAAAAAAGAGAAAAAAACACGCATGTTTGGTACGTTCTGCTTATTTCCCGTTTTTGACTTGGGACTGTTGTATTTGAACTCTGATTCATCGGGGCCGTGGTTTATGATTTCTTAAGTATCATTGCAGGGTCTTCCCGTGGGGGGGAGGGGGATTTTGAGAGTCTCTCCCAGGATGTATATGGAAACACTGGGGAAAGTAGGGGGAGATCCCTTGTAACCAAAGTGATGAAATCAGTTAACCACAAACATGAACAATGCTACTATGTTCCTGGTACAGCCCTACCCATCTGGACATTAGAAGGAACGAACAGTTAAGTTTCCAATCATTAAGTATTAAGCAATGATAAATAGGAATAATGTTGCTAGCTAATCACAGATGTATTTATGGTACTTATATATTGTGGAAACTAACTGAAGCGAAGAATCATCCATCTCCCACCAGAGAAGTCAGTTTTTAATTAAAACTAGGAGTTGCCTAGAACAGGTCAAGGCGACCCTGCTGCAGGGACAGGAGCCAGAAGGAGACTGAGCTTGCGCAGAAACATGGGTCAATCAGCGGACATCGTGATGAAGAGGATGAGCCTTCATCTTGTGACCCCTGACGACCACCACTAGGAGGCACTGCGCAAGCGTGGCTGGGAGGAGCGTATGGAAATAAACTAAATTCTACTATGAAAGGAACAGATGATGTAACCTGATGAATATGTGTTGGAGTCGATGTAGCTTGAGAATTAGCACGACTAGGCCGCTTAAGCAAAACAGCATGATTCAACAGGCTTGCTGGAAAAGACAGCTAAGAATAGCCATTGATAGCAAAGACAAGATGTGTTCAAGGACGTGGAGGCAGTCTGTTGCTATTGGCGTTAGTGCATAGTTACCAATTATAAGGGAATGTGGGGCGTGTGAACAGTGTGTGATTTATGTCTGTAGCCTACCCGATGTAAGCGTAATTGCGTGTACAGATATGGCAAATGTATATAACCGCACAAACGGGGGAATAAAATTATCCGACTGTGTATCTTACCAATGCGTGTGAGAGTCGTTCCCGTCCTTTCACGGATGCTGAGACTCGGCATTATGGTGACCCTACGGATTTATCGCAGCCAGAAAAAAAAATGCACGGGACTGCCAGCTGGCGAGGTAAGCCGGGCTGCCCGAGAAAGGCAGGAGTGGATCTGCGGCACGCTGGGGGGGGGCATGAACATCGGCATCATGGGTTCCACTGTATCAGCATCAGAAAACACGGCGCTGAAAAGCCTGTTGGAATTGGCAGATCGAGCCGACGCTAAGTTAACTAAAGGAGACATATCGGGACTATTATTATGGTGCCGCCGCCGAAAGCTGATAACAATGGATCAGCTGTTCGATCCGGATGCGTGGCACAGAGTTGGGATGGACTTGTGGGACTCTGTGCAGGTCAGAAACAAAGAGGCACGACAATTAGCCCCTGTTTTCCGAACTGTTAAAAATATGATTGCTGATATGAAGGACGATGCTAGTGTGGCTGCAGCCGCCGCGAGAGCTGTTTATGCAATCAGTCAACCCACTGGAGAGTATCAAGATCCCTGTACAGCACCGCTGGCTTGTGAAACGGAGCCCTGCTGAGAAGCGAGTGTGGCACCAGCGTTACCTACAGCCCCACAACTGCCGGAGAATGTGCCGCTCCCGGAAATGGATACTGACTCGCCCGAAGGAGCAACATCGCTATTATACCCAAAGATTCATAAAAGTGAACTTACAGACACATTGAGAAAGCAACAGGATCAAATGACAAAGCTGCTGGATGAGATGCAACGACTAGATAAAGGATCCCATAACGCCACGATTAAACAGGCATATCGAAAGGCTCACCAGGCCATAACGGACGGCTTGTGAGCGGTCGAGCAGCACATATGTGGGGAGTCGGACGGGATGGGGGAGGTGATTTCAGGGGGGTCAAATAATGGAAGCATTAACAAAAGTGCGCCGGCACAGCATTCGCAATGGCACTGGGTTAGGCTGATGCTGGAAGACGGGAAAATGAGCTTAGCTGACGCTGATCACTGTTTACGCAGTAAATACGGTAAGGGGGTGGGGGATGACGAACGTGAGGCGTGGAAGAGGGGCGTGAAGTGGAGAGAGCAAGGAGGAGGGGCATCCGGTGTTCAAAAGCTTGATTGCGCATGCGGTGGGTGTGGTCTGCAGGGACCCAGCGGTACAGAGGGTGGTGGTGTGGCCGCTGGAGGTCGGAGTGGAGACGGGATGCCCCCGATACGCGACCCTAATTTTAATATGGGACAACGATGGAGGGGGGTAATAGAAAATGCTGTAATTGAAGGACAAATGCTACCAAACAGTTTAACAGCATTCCCGGTGTTTACGCAGGGGAATCAACGGATATGGGCTCCTTTTGACTGGAAAACAGTGAGTCAGTTACAAAAAACCGTAATGAACTATGGTTTGGATAACAAGCAAGTTATGACGCTGGTTACCACCTTTTTCAAAAATCAGATATTAGTGCCAGCTGATGCCCGAGCCTTGTTAGAATTGGTGTTGCCCCCCACTGCCTTTATGTTGTGGAAGGATAAGTGGCGGGATAAATGTGAGGTTGCAATGATGCAAAACCTTCACCTAGGTGCCGATGATCCTTTATGTGTAGTTACCCTAGACCAGCTCATGGGTACTGGCGCTTTCCGCGACAGGGCGGCTCAAGCAGCCCTACACCCTCGAATATTGCAACAGTCACAGAGCTTAGCCCTGGCCGCTTTAACTGAGTTACCACAGATTGGGAACCCTGTATTACCTTATACGCAGATTCGTCAGGGTCCTGATGAGCCGTACATGCACTTTATAGACCAATTAAAGGAAGCATTAGATGCGGCACCGAATGAAGCAAAAGGTGCAGTAGGAAAGGATTTAGCTTTTCAAAATGCCAGCACTCAATGTCAACAGATAATTGCATCCCTACCTAGTGGGTCTACCCTTAGTCGGTACGTGGAGGCTTATTCCCAATTACCTCGCTTAGCGGAGGAAAGAGAGAAGGCCAGAATACATGCGGCTGCTATGGCCACTGCTTTACGACCTGCCATGCAAACGGGGAAAGGGGATCGAGGTGTTAAAGCAAAAACTGGTTGTCTTATTTGCGGAGAGGAAGACCATTACAAAAGAAACTGTCCCCAGATCAAGAAGCAAAAGGTGGTGGCTGACGAATTTGTAGGGACATGCCATAGATGTGACAAGTTCGGGCATAAAGCAGCTCAACGCAGGTCGCAGTTTAAAAAGGATGGTACCCCCCTGTCGGGAAACGGGCAGAGCAGCGCCAGGATGGGGGGCGCGAGGACAAGGAAGTTCCCCACAGCTATGGCTGTCTCGATGAGCTTCCAGCCGCCACCAGCGGCTCCGCAGGAGTCGATCTGGCCGTGGGACAAGACATCACTATAGAAGATGATAAGGTGCATGTTGTTCCCTCGGTAGCCACAGGACCTTTAGGTCATGGGTTGAGTGCATTGTTGGTGGGGCGATCCTCTGCATCTAGACAGGGAATTTTTGTCCTACCAAGGGTAATTGATGCAGATTTCACAGGCCCAATAGGGATTATGTTAAAGGTATTCACGCCACCATTAACCATCAAACGAGGCAGCAAGGTTGCCCAACTGATTCCTTTTATTGCTCAGGTCCCCCTAACTGACCCTAACTATAGGGGAAGTGACGCCTTTCGCTCAAGTGGACCCCTCTTGGTGGCATTTGTACAATGTCTTTCCACAGAACAGCCCATAAGAAAGATCACTATTAAAGGACCGAACGGCATTGTACTAAAAGACCAGGAAATGTTGTTAGACTCTGGAGCAGATGTTACCATAATCCCGAGGGCCCAATGGCCGGAGTCATGGCCATTGATGGTAGTGTCGGGCATGGTGACAGGAATCGGTGGGGCAACAGCGACACAAATGATTACTGAGTGCATTACCTTTGTAGACCAAGATGGTAAGTTGCTGGCACAAGCACGCCCTTATGTCTTGAATACTACTATTTGGCTTTGAGGCAGAGACGTATTATCACAATGGAGTTGTGTCATTCAGACGCCTTTTGACAGCGACCATTGAAGCGAGCACATCCAGGCCTACACTGAAGCTCACGTGGTTGACAAAAACGCCGATCTGGGTGGACCAATGGCCACTGTCTACTGAAAAGCTCACCCATCTCCAAGAATTGGTGGATGAACAAGTGAAGTTGGGGCACTTGGTCCCGTCCACTAGTCCTTAGAATACTCCTGTGTTTACCATTCAGAAAAAGTCCGAAAAATGGAGACTCTTACAAGAACTAGGAGCAACCACTGTGTGGACCAACTAGTGACAGCCACTCCCATACAACTGTCCACAAGCTTTGATGCTGCACGAGCAGCGCATGATTTTTTCCATCAGTCTGCGGCGGCGCTGCAAAGACAGTTTTCATTATCTAAAGCAGATGCATGTGCTATTGTTGCAGCCTGCCCTGACTGTGTGAGACTCACTCCTATACAGGATGGTGGTGTAAATCCTCGAGGTCTACAGCCCAGACAACTTTGGCAAACCGATGTGACTGAGTTCCCCCAGTTTGGGCATTTAAAGCACATCCATGTCTCTGTTGATACGTGTTCGGCTGCCATCTGGGCAACAGCAGCTACTTCTACCAATGCCAAAGCAACCCAACGACATTGGGCGCAAGCCTTTGCTGTGTTGGGAGTACCTGAACAAATTAAAACTGATAATGGCCCAGCCTACAGGTCTCAGGTGGTGGCCCGTTTCCTTCAGCGGTGGGGCGTTAAGCATGTACGGGGCATCCCATACAACTCCACCGGTCAAGCTATTGTTGAGCATTCCCATCGCTTACTAAAAGATCATTGAAATATTTTAAAAAAGGGGGGAGAGCAATCCCCGATAGACTGTCTACACAAAACCCTTTTTGTCCTGAATTGGTTGAATGTTAGCGGAGGTCATAGTGACCCCCCAGCTGTTCGGCACAGGGGAACAAACAAAATGTCTATGACAATGATGTGGTGTTAGTAACAGTATTCCACCTGGACAAAGGGGTTTGGGAAGGTCCAGTACGACTACTCACTTGGGGGAGGGGATATGCTTGTATTTCTACAGATAATGGACAGACAGAGTGGGTGCCGGCAAAATGGATCAAATCCATTTTGAATGAACACGGAAGAAGAAGGGGAGGCGATAAAAAGACAGTGGGCCCGGTTAACAAAGATGCTACATCCTAATGGTGTATAGCTGTTATCTGTACTATCTGACGAGTGTCAATATGAGTGCCTGCTTTCTAGGGCTCTGGGGTTAAGTTTTGGAGAGTGAATTATCTTGCTCCTTTCTGGTAGTAGAGTTTGGGTACCCAGGTAGGACCCTGCTCGTGTACATCAATGGTCCCAGGGATCGCAGGCCCTCCAGCCGGCACCGAGGGATTCTCGTGGAGAACCTCTGATCACTGGACCAAAAAGGTTCTGAGCAGGTACTATTAATAAGACAAAGGCATTCTTCCAGTATCACTTTTGTTGCCTGCCTGCTGTCTGTTCATAAGTCTTTGTAATATTTGGATTTATGTTGAAAACTTGGTGTGCCTGCGTGTGTGTCTGTGTGTGTGTATGTGGTCGCGACCGTGAATGTGTGATTTTATGTTATGGTGTTTGTATTTCTGTGTTCTGATGGATTTATTTGGTTTTTGTGATCTAATGGATTTGTCTGGACTAAGTAACTGCCTTTGCGTCTTCTGGTTTGGTAAGTTTTCCGTGTTCTGCCTTTAGACTATTGTATCTGCATTCTGATTTATTTGGGCTGCGGAAGTATTTGATGCAGCAGGAAACACATGGGGAATTTCTGGCTGGTTAATGTCACTAATCAAAATGTTATTGCTTATTGTTGTAATGATTATGGCAGTGATTATGTTGGTCCCGTGTATAATACGCATAACACGAGGCACTAGAGGTAACTGTGAAGAAAATTTTTGTGATGCAACTAACACAAATTGAGCAAATGCTTTTAAGGCAATGATAAGATAGCTTAGCTTTTATTGAAAAGAAAAAGGGGGAGATGTTGGGGTCGATGTAGCTTGAGAATTAGCACGACTAGGCCGCTTAAGCAAAACAGCATGGTTCAACAGGCTTGCTGGAAAAGACAGCTAAGAATAGCCATTGATAGCAAAGACAAGATGTGTTCAAGGACGTGGAGGCAGTCTGTTGCTATTGGCGTTAGTGCATAGTTACCAATCATAAGGGAATGTGGGGCGTGTGAACAGTGTGTGATTTATGTCTGTAGCCTATCCGATGTAAGCGTAATTGCATGTACAGATATGGCAAATGTATATAACCGCAGAAGCGGGGGAATAAAATTATCCGACTGTGTATCTTACCAATGCGTGTGAGAGTCGTTCCCGTCCTTTCACAGATGCTGAGACTCGGCAAATATATATATTTTGATCTATATAAACTGCACGGAAAAGGTATAAGGTATGCACGTTTGGTGGAATTATCCCCCGTACATCCGGCACTGCAGTAAAGAATGCCTGCCTTTTAACACTACATTGGTGTTATGAGGTTTTATTCCCGGATTTTCGGTGACACCCTCACTCGACAACATCTTAATAATTTATGGGGTTTGGTTTGCTTAAAAATAATCGGCATGATGTATGAATTGAATTGGGAATTTGGGGATTGGTTTTAAAAAGCTTACGAGTTGGTATATATTGTGGGGTTACAAGTTCTCTAGTTATTTGGCATTGCTCGATTATTTTGGGTTATGTATTAAATATACTGTATATATTGTTTTCAAAGATCTCTGTGTGAAGGAAGGGGTTAGAAGGAATTTTGTTGGATTGCTGAGCACTATCAGTTTAGCTCTTTGACATGCACAGCAGGGGGGCTGGGCTGATGGTGCTTAATGTTTTGCTAACTATTGTGTAGTCTGATGGGGGCTAGGAGGCGCCTTAAAGAACCGGTTAAGACCGACCCCATAGTTTGGATGGAAGCCAGGAAACAACTGAGTCTGTGCAAGAACAAAAGGTCAACTAGAGGTGATGAAGAGGAGTCACCTAGCTTCATCCCCACGACCCCCGGTGACCACCACAAGGAGGCACTGCGCAAGCACAGTCGGGAGGAGACTATGGAAATGACCCCTTGGAACTAATTTTAATACGAAGTGGGAATAGATTATGCATATGTATAGGCGTATTTGGAAATCTAATGCATATGTAATACTTGCTTGTATAAGTTGAAGAGACAAGTTGCTGCTCGGCGTGCATGACTTTGGTGGGGCTACCCCCCTGTGCCGCCCAGCGCCAAATAAACATACCTACTTTACAATCTGACAGATTGTGGAGTCTGTTTTCCGCACGTCAGTTTGGCAAGCCAGGCAGGAGATCTCTGCTCGACCGTGCAGAGAGGCGCGCCCCGGGCACTTTCCTCGGAGGAGCCTCCGCTGTCGGCTGCTCATCCTGAGAGCAGACAACAACCTCCTGAAGCCACGGATATAAATGGTATGTTCTGTAGGGAAGGGCCTGTAAGTTGTATGTGTGGCCATGGCAGCTGGTAAATCGCGCAGAGACGTCTGGCATGCAGCATAATCCCCTTGGGGAAAGGGTACCCTGGTAAGGAGGGGGTTTGCTGACCGATAGAGCGGCCGCTAGCGATCTTGAGGGTAGATCGAGCAAACCCGAGGTTACTGCTGCATCCCAGTGTCGGGAGCCAGGACGGATCTGCTAATGACTGGTATAAAAGAAGCAGGAGAAGGGTAAGCAGACCTCCGCGCAATTGCGTTCAGGATATTTTGTGGATATTGGGTGGATGTTAACCAGAGCAGTAATATTTTAGAGGTGTATGTCAAGTCTCTTGTTCTGTGTGTGTAATGTTTAAAATGATTGTGGGGATTTTGCTTGTTTAATTTTTTGCCGGAGGATATTGGTTATGACTCTAGTCTAAGGAAGTCGGATTTGTCCATGCCTTAGATGAGTAGGTGGACTCCGTTATCTGGCAACATTTGTTTGGTATTTTGTGCGTTTGTGAACTTTATGTTAATATTTTTGGTTTTAGGTGTATGTGTAAGATTGTGAATGTCTTTATATGTTGGTGAGGATATCGGGAAAAAAAAATTACTCCTTAGGCGGTTTGGGCTTGAACCTTGGGAGTATTTGAACAAAGAGGGGCATTGGATAAAAAGGGGAAATGATCTAGCAGGCGAAGAGCAGAGTGTGTTTTTTTTCTTTTTTTTTTCCTCTTTTTTTTTTTTTTTTATTTGTCGTTCACACAGAGGCTTCATGCAGTCATACAATCTTTCCAATGTGCTAGGATACATCCTAAGGGGCTTTTCTTTAAAATACCACTGCTTTGCTGTCCCCCATTTTGCTTTGTTGATTCTATACTTCTGTTAGCTTTCTACAGATTATCTTAACATGGGATGTATTTTAAAGCATTGGAAAGATCTGAGGGGTGATCCTTTGACTCAGAAACAATTAATTGCTACAATCATTGGTGGCCGATGTATACTCTGGATGGTGGGGAGAAATGGCCAGAGAATGGGAAACTGCGTTATAACACTATCTTGCAATTAATGTTGTTTTGCAAAAGGGAAGGTAAATGGAAGAAAATGACATATGTAGATCTGAATTTCTCGTTGAGAAATCATCTGGAATGTCAAAGACAGTGTGGGATACATCTACACGATTGTATGGTGATGGCTTTAAAGAAGAGAAAATGTGAAGAGGGTTCGAAAAAATGTTGTGCTGCTTGTAGTGTTGACAAAGAATGTTTAAAATATGGATCTGAGGAAGATGATGTTGAATTGATGGTCGCACCTCGCTGGAGATGGGGAGGTGATTAGGAGGATCGAGAGTTGGAGGCTGATAGTCCTTCTGCTTCTCCTGGGGGGGGGGGGGGGGCAGGAGGAATCAGCCCGGTTTCAGGAAGGACACGGGGAAGGATGGGGGGGGGGGGGTGGCTGAACCGGCTCCCCTCCAAGCCCCCCTCCAAGAAGCGGTAGGGAATAATTGTCCAGTAATAGTGAAAGTTCCGTTTTCAATAACAGATTTAAGGTCACGGAAAGAAATTGCAGGCACATATCGGGAGGAACCTGAAAGGGTAGCAAAGGTTATTAAAACAACAATTAGAACCCAAAACCCTGATTGGAATGATTTGCAAGTGATATTGTCACCAAAAATCCGGGAATAAAACCTCGTAACACCAATGTAGTGTTAAAAGGCAGGCATTCTTTATTGCAGCGCTGGATGCACGGGGAATAATTCCACCGAACGTGCATACCTCATACCTTTTCCATGGGGTTTATATAGATCAAAAATATACATATTTATTTTATTCATGCATATTCAGTATTATTCTCTTTGGCGATTGGTGTAAACTTTTCTCACTTCCCATGTAATTTATTGCGCAGACTCAGTCACCTTCTTCCACTGTTCCTTTTTGAGTAGGTGGTTTTACTTGAGTAGGGGGTCTGTGAGTCGGTGGTCGCGATCTCCCCCGACCGGAACTACCTTTTACCTATTAGGCTAGCAATCTTGGCAATCCTGGTCAGTTTCTTCCGTCTGCTTCACAAAACCACACTCCATCATTTCTCTTGACAGAAACACAATTACCTACTACTGTTAGTGTTAATGGTTATCTAGAGACTAGACCCTCTGTTCCCAGACCTAATGTCCAGGTGGGTAGGGCTGTACCAGGAACATAGCAACATTGTTCATGTTTATGGTTAACTGATTCTATCAACCTGGTTACAATATTGGACACTTTGCTCGATAATACTGAAAAGAAAATGGTATTGAATGCTGCTAGAAAACAGATAGAGGGAGTGCATGCTCACGGGGATTTACAGTGAACAGTGGATCAGAATTTTCCATCCTCAGATCCTGAGTGGGACCCAAATCAAACGGGACCCAGGGGAATGTCAACTAGATATCAAAGGTAGATTTTATTTGGTGTTAGGCATGCGACGCCAAAAGCAATAAATTGGTCAAAAATTTACAAGGTGAGACAAGAACTAAATGAGTCTCCTTCAGCCTTTATGGAAAGACTGAACGTGACTGCCCGAAAATATACAAATCTGGATCCAGAAAAAACAGAAGAAGCAGCGCAATTTGCCTCTATATTTATAGGTCAATTGGCCCCAGATTTTAAAAAGAAGCTCCAGAAATTAGAAGGACCCGAATCTAGAGATTTGGGTAAGATGCTTGAAATAGCCTGGACTGTGTAAAATAATAGGGAAAAAGAAAAAGAAGTGACAAGCACGGAGGGATGGAAAATTATTAGCAGCCTTAACTGAAAATAACAGAAGAGGCAGAGGAAAAGAACGGGGAATAAATATTGAAGAAAGAGGGAAGGTGAATCTCCGATTGGCAGAAGATCTGTGTGCTATTTGTAAGGAACGCAAGCATTGGAAAAGGGAATGCCCCAAAGCTGGAGAATTAGATCCGACTCTCCGTGCAATCAAGCTGATGACTCTGGATGAGGAATCATAAAGAAGACCGGGGGAGTCAACCCTAGCTGAACCCCTGGTTACATTAAAGCTAGGGAATGAGGAAGTAGAATTTTTAGTAGATACAGGGGCCACTTGTTCAGTATTGAACACATATAAAGGGAAATGTAGTCGTAAATCAGTATGTTATTAATGCGACCCAGATGGGAACCTGCTTGTGAATACCGACGGATCTGCGGGATCACAGGGCCTCCAGCCGGCATCGAGGGATTCTCGAGGAGAACCTCTGATCCCCGGACCGAAGGATTCCAAGTAAGTCCCCTGGAATTTAATTAAGGCATTCTTTTAATAAGTAACGTGGGTTAGAGTCTCACTGAATCCTGCTCGTAAGTCGCGGTGAAAGCCACGCAGGGTTGGGCTAAAAGGTACCTTTGTGGAAAGTCTCTGCTCGGTGAAAGCCAGTGGAGCGGGGCCCAAGGGGGAGGTCTTCAACAGGGGGTTGAAGTCTCCAAGATCTCAGTGGGGGGCTGGGATCTGAGAGGGAGATCTCACAGAGGGTGGGATCCCTCTGGCTAGTGTCTGTGATACAGTGCACAATCACTACCACTGGTCGTTTGAAGGATGGGCACCTTTCCGAGTAAAAGACCCATCCCAAGGGGCACGCCTTTGGGATGTATTTTAAAACACTGGAAAGAGCTGGGGGGGGACCCTTTAACTCGGAAACAGTTAATTGAGTACTGTAATCATTGGTGGCCGTTATATACTCTGGATGATGGGGAGAAGTGGCCGGAGGACGGGACACTGTGTTATAATACCATTTTGCAGTTGATGATGTTCTGTAAAAGGGAAGGTAAATGGGAAGAGATGACATACGTGGATTTGTTCTTTACGCTAAGAAATCACCCGGAATGGCAAAGGTAATGCGGGATACATCCACACAGTCCTATGGTAATGGCTTTGAAAAAGGGAAAATGTGAAAAAGGTTCAAAGAAATGCTGTGCCGCTTGTAGCGTCGGGAAAAAGTGTTTGAAATTTGAGTCTGAGGAGGATGATGTTGAGCTAATGGTGGCGCTGCGTCGGAGATGGGGGGACAATCAGGAGGAACAGGAATCCGAGATCGATAGCCCTTCCGCTTCTCCTCTGGGGGAGGGGGCCGGAGGATTTAGCCCGGTTTCGGGAAGAATGTGGGGAAGGACAGGAGGGGTAGCAGAGCCAGCTCCCCTCCAGGCTCCTCTCCGAGAGGCAGTGGGAAATACTGGTCCGGTGACAGTAAAAGTTCCATTTTCAATAACTGATTTAAGGTCGTGGAAGGAAATAGCAGGCACTTATTGGGAAGACCCTGAGAGAGTAGCAAAAGTCTTTGAGACAATAATTAGGACCCAGGACCCTGATTGGAATGATTTACAGGTGATTTTAAGACACTTTGCTTGATGACACAGAGAAAAGAATGGTACTGAATACTGCTAGGAAACAGGTAGAGGGAGCCCACGCCCATGGAGGCTTGCAGGGAACGGTAGATCAGAACTTCCCCTCCTCGGATCCTGACTGGGACCCGAATCAGCCGGGACCCAGGGGAATGTTGACTAGATATCAGAGGTGGATTTTGTTTGGTGTTAAACATGCAATGCCGAAAGCGATAAATTGGTCAAAAATTTATGAGGTAAAACAGGAATTAAATTAATCCCCTTCAGCCTTCATGGAGAGACTGAAGGAAACTGCCCGAAAATATACTAATCTGGACCCAGAGAAACCAGAGGAAGCAATGCAATTTGCCTCCATATTTATGGGTCAATCAGCCCCTGACATTAGAAAAAAAGCTTTAAAAATTGGAAGGACCTGAGTCTAGAGATTTGGTTAAAATGCTCGAAGTAGCTTGGACTGTGTATAATAATAGAGAAAAAGAAAAAGAAGCAAAACAGGCCCGGAGGGATGGAAAGTTGTTGGCAGCTTTGACTGGGAATAATAGGAGAGGTAGGGGAAGAGGGAGAGGGATGAATGTTGGAGAAAGGGGAAGGATAAATCTTCGATTAGCACTGGACCAATGTGTTATTTGTAAGGAACGTGGGCACTGGAAAAGGAAATGTCCTAAGGCCGGGGAATTAGATCCGACTCTTCGCACGATCAAATTGATGACATTGGATGAAGAATCATGAAGAGGACCGGGGGAGTCAACCCTAGCTGAACCACTGGTTACATTAAAGCTAGGGAATGAGGAAACAGAATTTTTAATAGATACAGGGGCCACTTATTCGGTATTAAACACATGTAAAGGAAAATGTAGTCACCGGTCGGTAGATGTCATTGGTGTGACAGGACAAAGAGAAAATAGGCCTTTTCTGGAACCATTAAAATTTAAATTGGGAAAACAGTGGGTAACACACCAGTTTTTATATATGCCTGAAGGTCCTCTGCCTTTATTAGGGCGAGACTTGCTAAGTAAATTGGAGGCACAAATAACTTTTAAAAATGGGGAAATCGAATTATTGATACCTGAATCAAAAGCCATAGAGGCGAAAGTGTTTATGTTACAGGATTCTTTTAAGGAGGAGCAAATTCCAGAAGAGGTGGAAAACGCAGTAATTCCCTTGGTTTGGGCAAATGAAATTCCAGGACAGTCCAAATTGGCAGAACCGGTAAAAGTGACCTTGAAACCTGCATCCAAACTGGTAAGACAAAAACAGTATCCTATTAAATGGGAGGCTCGAAAAGGATTGGACGGGTTAATCACGAAATTTTTGGAATATGGAGTTTTGGTAGAATGCGAGTCAGAATATAACACTCCTATATTACCGGTAAGGAAATCTGGAGAAAAAGAGTATCTATTAGTCCAGGATTTCAGAGCTATAAATCAGATAGTTCAAGATATACACCCAGTAGTAGCCAATCCCTATACTTTACTGACATCTCTGAAAGAGGAACATAAATGGTTTACTGTACTAGATTTAAAGGATGCCTTCTTTTGTGTACCTCTGGATATATAAAGTCAAAGCATATTTGCTTTTGAATGGGAGAGCCCTGCAACAGGACGAAAGATGCAATTGACATGGACTGTACTTCCACAAGGATTTAAGAACAGCCCCACAATATTTGGGAATCAGTTGGCAAAAGAATTAGAAATATGGAAGAAACAGAACCAGGAAAAAAGAACATTGTTACAATATGTGGATGATATTCTGATAGCAGCAGAGAGCAAGGAAGAATGTTTTGAAACTACTATCAGTTTATTGAATTTTCTGGGCCAAGGAGGATACAGAGTTTCCAGAAATAAGGCCCAGACAGGAAAAGAAGCAGTGATTCATTTGGGATTTGAAATATCTCAAGGGCAAAGATGATTAGGCAACGAGAGAAAAAAAGCCATTTGTCTGATTCAGGAAGCTCGAAAATTGACTATGGGCCAAAAGATGGTGGTGTATGTACCACACATGATGATAACCATTTTAAAACAAAAGGGGGGTCATTGGCTATCCCCCAGCAGAATGCTGAAATATCAAGTTGTCTTGCTGGAGCAGGACGATGTGGAATTGAAAACCACAACCATCGTAAATCCAGCAATGTTTCTGTCGACGGAAAATCCGACAGAAAGTCTAGAACATGACTGCCTGCTAACTGTTGAACAAGTCTATTCCAGCAGATCGGACCTGAAAGATGAACCTCTGGAAAATCCTGATTTGGAGTTGTTTACGGATGGAAGCAGCTTTGTGAAAGAGGGAAGACAAACGGCCGGATATGCTGCTGTCACCACCACTGAGGTACTGGAGTCAGGAACGCTACCTGCAAATACCTCGGCACAAGAATCAGAACTGGTGGCGTTGAAGCAAGCCTTGCAAATGGCAGAAGGAAAGAGGGTAAATATATGGACTGATTCCAAATATGCATTTGGTGTGATTCATGCTCATGGGGCTATCTGGAAAGAAAGAGGACTGCTCTCAGCCCAAGGATCATCGATAAAACATAAAGAAAAAATCCTCCAGCTCCTAGAAGAAGTACAGAAGCCAAAGGAAGTGGCAGTAATGCATTGCAAAACTCATCAATTTGATCAGACAGCAGTAAACATAGGTAATCGATTGGCAGCCAAAACAGCAAAAGAGGCTGTGGAACAAGGTATCCTTGCACTAGTACCAGTAAAACAAATAAAAAACCCGAATCTGAAACCAAAATATAGTAAATTGGATGAGCAATTGGCAGGACAATTGAAAGCATCACAAAATACAGAAAGATGGTGGGTAACGCCAGAAAAACAGGTAATAGTAACCCCGCAAGTCATGTTAAAACTTGTGAAAGAAAAGCATGCACAGACACATTGGGGTGTAGATGCTATGGTCTCGAGCCTAAAATCATCTGTAGTGTGTGTAGGAACGACAGGAATAATTAAATCAATAGTGGCCAAGTGTCCAATTTGTCTCAGAAATAATCCCTTTAAATCGGAAAAGGGCACCCCTAGGAGTAACAAAACAGGGTAACTCCCCAGGAGATTATTGGCAAGTTGATTTTTCTGAATTGCCCAGGCAGAATGGACTCAGGTATCTATTAGTGTTAATTGACACATTTTCTGGATGGCCGGAAGCCTTTCCTTGTCGCACCAACAAAGCAAGAGAAGTGGTTAAAATATTGCTAAGAGAAATAACACCAAGGTTTGGGGTACCAATAGGCATGTCTTTTGATAGGGGACCACATTTTGTAGCAGAAATAGTTCAACAAGTAAGTAAAGTTTTAAGAATAAATTAAGATTTACATACCCCCTGGAGGCCGCAATCAAGTGGGAAAATTAAAAGAATGAAGCAAACATTAAAAAGACAAATAAGGAAGATTTGTCAAAAAGCGTCTTTAAAATAGCCACAAGCTTTACCATTAGCACTTCTGAGAATCAGAGTCCAACCAAGATCTAAAAATGGTATAAGTCCATATGAAATCTTGTATGGCAGACCTTATCAGACTCCTTTAATCCCAGGGGATATGAGAATAGCAGGGGAAACAGATTTAAAAATGTATTTGATTTCTTTAGGAAAAACCCTCGAAGCACTCCGAAAATACATTGTGCTGACCAGATCGCTTGCTTTGGATACACCTGTACATCAGTATCAACCAGGTGATTTTGTGTACATAAAGACTTGGAACTCTGAACCACTGCAGGAGAAGTGGAAGGGACCTTTTCAGGTACTGTTAACAACTTACACTGCGATCAAAGCAGAAGGGGTGGAACCGTGGATACACTACACTCAAGTGAAGAAGGCCCCTTCACAGAAAGTCATCAATGAAGATCCAGAGACTGCAAAATTGATTTTAAAATATGTCTGAAAAGGGTCGTTATCATTGTAAAATATAGGGGAAATGGATTTTGATTTGGAAACTGATGATGATAGGAACATTGGAGTATTAGAAGCGAAAACAAAAAGTGCTGATCCACTGTCAATAGAAGCGGAACAATTGATATACCTCCCAAGGAGAACTCCGGAAGAAAATTTGATGGTTGGATTGATAAAAGAGTTCACTAATTTACAGAACATAACCCAAATAACTACATGTCTTCCAACCCCAAGAGCAGTAGGGGAATCAGTTCCATAGGGAATTCTGACAACAAATCTGAGTAGCGAAAAATCCAACAATGACTACTCATTGTGAGCAAGTTCCCATTGTTGGGTGGCAGGAACAAATAGATTATGTTAAAAAGCAACAGAAAACCCCTGGGAGTAGAGCAAACTGTGAGGAGTTACTAAATTATGTTTTTGTCCAAATAATCTTCTCCAATGTAGGTTGGTGTGCTTATGATGAGCCGATTTAGAAAAACGTTAGTCGAATAATCATGTAATGGAAATGCAGGAAGGCTAACCAAACTAAACAAGAGATGGCTTTGTGGGATTCAGTATGGTCAATGGCCATCTCATCTCAATTTCAGTACATGACCAATGCCCCCTGGTGTTTTACTTGGTATGGGATGATTTTTGCAGCTTTCCCATCGGTCAATGACAAAGGAAGCACTTCCCGAGAAAAAGAAATTATCGTACCCTGGTGGAATTATAAAAAGATATATAATTGTAGTACAGTTAGTAAAGCGGTCCAAAGCATTCCACCTCTGGCAGCTGCATTGAAATATGGATGCTGGTGTAGAGGACTTAAAAATGATTTACAGTTGACTGATACATATAAGCCCAAAAGAGGAACAATATTCAGTTGTAGAAAATCTACAATTCCAAGTCCGGGACATTTAGTTTAGGCAATGAGTGACGGAACCTGGTCCACTCATCTACCGGTGGATAGGAAGGTAAAACAAATTACTTTGGGCATGCCGACATTATGTCCGATTTGGAAAAAAACTCCCTTTAAAGGAAACTCTGAGAATTTGAAATTATTATGAGTAAAGAGATCAGAAGTTGATGAAGATGAAAACTGGAATGAACCATCAACAGGGGTAAGAATTGGATGGTATTTGGAATCTTTATTAACTCCCTTATCAACCTATAGGAATAGGGCCTGGATATATAAACTAACTGGTCAGGCAGAAAAATTAGCAAACATGACAAGGAAAGGATTCAAACAGTTAAACTTACAGTTACAAGCAACCTCGAGAATGACCTTGCAAAATAGAATGGCCTTAGACATGCTCCTGTTAAAAGAACATGGAGTATGCAGATACCTAAAAGATAAGGTAGACCACTGCTGTATACATATCCCCAACGTTACTCAGGATGTTGAACACAAATTTATTAGAACAGATAGAAAGAGAAACTCAGGAGATCCAACAAGACATGCAAGAAAATTGGCTTGACAAAATTTTTAATGGATTGGGGTGAAATCTGAGTTCCTAGGTAAAATCCCTAATTAACACTGGGCTGCATTTGTTAATCGTATTTTTGGTGATATTACTCATTTACTATTGTTTAAAAAGGGAACTCATCAATAAAACAGCCTTCAATCGGATGATCATTGAGGCCGTAGCTAAGAGACAAAATTTCCGTGATTCAGTTGCAATGCTCCCATCATCATATAATGAATAATAGATAATTGTATTATTGTAAAACTTGATCATTCTTAGCAATAGATATTGAATCAATGTGTAATTAAATGTAATTTGATTTAAAATGGAAGTCTTGAAAGTAATAATTATTTCATAACTTCCGAAGGGGGGAAATGTAACCAGGGTGATGGAATCAGTTGACCATAAACATGAACAATGCTGCTATGTTCCTGGTACAGCCCTACCCACCTGGACATTAGGTCTGGGAACAGAGGGTCTAGTCCCTAGGTAACCATTAACGCTAACCATAGTGGGTAATTGTGTTTTTGTCAAGAGAAATGATGGAGTGTGGTTTTGTGAAGCGGACTGAAGAAACTGAGCAGGACTGCCAAGATTGCGAGCCTAGTAGGTAAAAGGTAATTCCGTCAGGGGGAGATCGTGACCACCGACTCACTGGCCCCCTACTCAAGTAATACCACCTACTCAAAAAGGAACAATAGAAGAGGGTAACTGAGTCTGCGCAATAATTTACATAGGAAGCAAGAAAGTTTACACCAATCGCCAAAGAGAATAATACTGAATATGCATGAATAAAATAAATATGTATATTTTTGATCTACATAAACCATGTGAAAAAAGTATGAGGTATCCACGTTCGGTGGAATTATCCCCCGTGCATCCAGCGCTGCAATAAAGAATGCCTGCCTTTTAACACTACATTGGTGTTATGAGGTTTTATTCCTGGATTTTCGTTGACAGCTGGATCCCTATAGGTTTCAGAGAATCGGGAAGTCCCCGTATGAGGGGAGTCTACCGGCAGCAGCATCGGGGAGCTCAGATTAGGCTTGAGCTCCCGGTCATACATCATCTGAAGGCAAGCCACTTTCTGCACACTTTCCAGTAACTGATCTGTCGTGCCTATTATGGCCAGGGGATCCCCCCTCTCCTGCGAGTTCAACCCCCCAGCCCAATATGCGGCCCTTTGAGTCAGAGACCACAGGGCTCGGCGATCGCCAGTGGTTAAAAACATGCCCGGGCCCTAGTACCCTTCCGCTTCCCTTCCCGACAACAAGATCCTGCCCCTCCCCCCCTCCCTGACAGGGACACCCTCCATACATATTCGGTCTCTGAATCTCTTGCGGTCCTCGCAAAATCTTTTCATAGCTTTGCCAATTCAGTTGCTGTAAAAGGGATTTCTTTAGTAATAACCTGGGGGTGATTGTCACTGTTGTCTTTATATACATTTTCCATTTTAATCAACGGATACATGTGGGGGAGTCTTCCCACGGTCTCTTTTGCTCGCTTCAAGTCCTCCTGGGGATAGATCGATCGTATCCCTTTCTCAGCCAGCGCTACTTCTGTTTCCACCAAGGAGTCTGCCTCCCTCAAAAGCTGATTCCTTAACTCCTCCTTCAATATTATGTTTTGGTGCCTTTCCTCCTCCAGCAGCCGTTTGTTTTCCCGCAACTGTTCCTGCAGCGTTTTTATCGCCGCCTGCAGAGAATCTACCACCGCCTCAGCCTGACCAGACCTCTGCTTCCTTTCCTCCAACACAGCAGCCAAGCTCACTCCCAACACCGCACAGATTATCGCTTTTCCCTTCCCCCTCCTAACCTTAGCTTCCTTTTGCAATACTTTCATCCTGTCCACCACACACTGCAACTGAAACCAATGCTCCCTCACCCAGTCTTGCCCCTGGAGCGAGGGGCGAGATCGGTGCACTTCTAGAAAATCACGCAGTTTCCCTGTTTCCTCAACTCGCATGTACATGCAATCACATGTATCGGCTGCCTTCTGAGTAGCCACTTTCCTACAAAGGGGATGTCATCCCGGAAGGGCCACGCCTTGAAATCCAAGTTTCCCCTATACGCTCCCAGGAGGCCAAAACGTAAACTAATGCACAAATTCCCGCAAAGTTCCTAAAAAGTTCCTACAAAGGGGATATTGTCCAGAGAGTGTCACACCTTAAAGTCCGATTTTCCCCTATACGCTCCCAGGAGGCCAAGCCGTATACTAATACACAAGTCCGTGATAAAAGCAATACAAAAGGAAACAAGAAACCACCATTCACTCCTTCCTTACACTTCGTTCATACGTCTCGGTCACACACAATCACACAGCGCACCACAACAAGGAAGTACGGCACTCTTGTCTTAAGGGATCTTGTCCGTGATGCCAATTTAATGTCCCGATCCAATATCGGGAGGGTTTTGATGCAATCCCAGGGGACAAGATTGAGACACAAACGAGGTCAGATGCCATACAATCCTGCAAGTTTTATTCCAACAAACCATAAAGCGCAGGTGGGACAAGGAGATAACAGAGAGAGGACAGAAGGAGGAAGAGAGAGAGAGAGAGAGAGAGAGAGAAGGAAAGTAAAAGGGGAAAGAAAAGATGAAGTCAGATAACCTGAATCGTCAAGGAACGGGGCGGGGAGGGGGGACAGGGTATAGGGAACTACCAACTGCCGCCACAAGTCCAGTGAGGCCCAGAAGATGCAGTCCTCCTCCTTTGATGTCGAGATGTCACGCAGGTGAGTCCCAGCAGGCGCACAGGAGGGAGGAAAAGCCCCTTTTGAAAAGCACACGCAATCCCTTTTATACCGGTCCACGCTCATGCGCAGTGAGCCCGTGTGTATGTGCAGTCCATGATCTCCTAAGGCAGGCTCCCCCTGCCTCTTCGCACCTCGGCCTCAGCCAGTCATGCCATCGTAGAAAGCTATCAGATTGGTCAAGCATGATTTCCCCTTGGTGAATCCATGCTGACTACTCCTGATAACCTTATTTTCCTCCACTTGCTTGATGATGACCTCTAGAATGAGTGGCTCCATCATCTTTCCCGGGCTGGAGGTGAGGCTGACTGGCCTGTAGTTCCCTGGGTCCTCCTTCTTGCCCTTTTTGAAGACTGAAGCGACATAGACTTTCCTCCAGTCCTCGGACATCTCTCCTGTCCTCCAGGACATCTCAAAGATGATGGAGAGTGGCTCAGCAACGACATCCGCCAGCTCCCTCAGCACTAGTGGGTGTATTCCATTGGGGCCCATGGATTTGTGGGCATCCAGATTGCTTAAGCGATCCCTCACGCAGTCCTCCTTGACCAAGGGAAGGTCATCGTCTCTATAGGCTTCCTCTCTTACCTCCAGGGCCTGGGATTCCTGAGGGCCAGCCTTGGCACTGAAGACTGAAGCAAAGAAGGCATTCAGTAGCTCTGCCTTCTCTGCATCCTCCGTCACCAGGACACCCGCCTCATTCAGCAGCAGCCCCACATTGTCCCTAGCCTTCCTTTTGCTACTTATGTAGTTGAAGAAGCCCTTCTTGTTGTTTTTGACATCCCTTGCCAGCTTCAATTCCAGGTGGACCTTGGCCTTCCTCGTCGCATCCGTGCATGCTTTGACAACATTCCTTTACTCCTCCCAAGTGGCCCGTCCCTCTTTCCACATTCCATGGACCTTTCTCTTCCACCTGATCTCCGCTAGAAGCTCCTTGCTCATCCATGCAGGTCTCCTGCCTCCTTTGCTAGATTTCTTTCTCAGGGGGATGCACTGCTACTGAGCATGGAGGAAGTGACATTTAAACAGCGACCAGCACTCTTGGACCCCCCTGCCTTCGAGAGCCCTGGCCCATGGGATTTCTCCAAGTAGCTCCTTGAAGAGGGCAACGTCAGCCCTCCTGAGGTCCAGGGTTTTGATCCTACTGATCGCCCTGCTTCCTCCATGCAGGATCCTGAACTCGACCATTTCATGGTCACTGCAGCCGAGTCTACCTCCAACCTTCACATCCTCAACCAGTCCCTCTTTGTTTGTTAGTACAAGGTCCAGCAGAGCACCTCTCCTTGTTGGTTCTTCCACCACTTGCATCAGAAAGTTATCATCGATGCTCTGCAGGAACCTCCTGGATTGCGCCTGCCTAGCTGTATGGTCTTCCCAGCTGATGTCAGGGTGGTTGAAGTCCCCCATGAGAACCAGGGCCTGTGACTGGGAGGCTACTTGCAGCTGCTTGTAGAAGGCCTCATCAACTTCCTCCTCCTGGTCAGGTGGCCTGTAGTACACACCCACCGTAATGTCACCCATATGAGCCTGTCCCTTAATTCTAACCCACAAGCTTTCAACTTGTTCCTCATTTGCCCCCAGGCCAAGCTCAATGCATTCTACTTGCTCCCTCCCATATAGAGCAACTCCCCCACCTCTCCTTGTTGGTCTGTCTTTCCTAAAGAGTCTGTAGCCATCCATGACAGCATGCCAGTCATGCGAGTTGTCCCACCACGTTTCTGTGATGGCGACCAAGTTGTAGCCGTCCTGCTGTATAATGGCTTCCAGCTCCTCCTGTTTATTGCCCATGCTACGTGCATTGGTGTAGACACACTTGAGCTGGGCTGTCAATCTCACCCCTGACCCTGGCACTCCAAGCCTGTGCTCATCCCTAGTGAGCTGGGCGATGTGCCCTTCCCCCTTCGAACCTAGTTTAAAGCCCTCTCAATGAGCCCCACCAGCTCGTGGCCAGGAATCCTTTTCCCCCTTTGAGATAGCTGGACTCTGTCTGTCACCAGCAGGCCCGGTGCCATGTACACCTCCCCGTGATCAAAAATAACAAAATTCCACTGATGGCACCAGACCCTGAGCCATCTGTTAATCAGGTGAGTTTTCCTGCCCCTTTCAGTGTTGTTCCCTGCCACTGATGGGATTGAGGAAAACACTGCCTGTGCCCTTGATCCCTCAACCAGTCGCCCCAGTGCCCTGAAGTCCCTTTTGATGGCCTTGGGACTTCTCTCTGCTATCTCGTCCCCGCCAACCTGCATTACCAAGAGGGGGTAGTAATCAGAGGGCTGCACCAGACCAGGGAGTTTCTTAGCAACATCCCTAACCCGGGCCCCAGGGAGGCAGCAGACTTCCCTGTGGGATGGGTCCGGTCGGCAGATTGGGCCCTCTGTTCCCCTCAGAAGGGAATCGCCTATGACAATTACCCTCCTTTTTTTCTTAGTTGAGGCAGTTGTAATACGTGGGGCTGACCGACTCACCCTAGGCAACCCCCTGGATGGACCTTCACCCACATCCTCATTTGCCTGGCCCTCACATTCCAGAGCCCCATATCTGTTGCTTAAGGGCAACTGGGCAGGTGAGGGAGGCTGGGAGGGGATTCGCTTGCCACCCTCTTTCCTGCTCATGGTGGGGGAGTGGGGGCCTGGGGTCTCCTCTCTCTCCCGGCGCTTTTGCCACCTTGCCACTCTGGTTTTGCCACTTCAGAAAGGGTCCCTCGGCACAAGCCTCTGCTCCAGAGCCTTTCGCCTTCAGCGGCTTCAATATCTGAGTGTCTCCATCCTCCATTACCCAATGTTCTCAACATAGTTTTTACCTGTCCATTATATCTCTTCAGAGGCTTGTGAGAGATAGGGAATGTGATACACGCAGTCAATGTTGTGTTTCTTGGCCCAGAAGTTTATGAGATTATTTCAGAAATGAGTCCCACTGTCTGACTCAATTCTTTCTGGAGTACCATGTCACCACAAAATTTTCCTTTAAAGACACAAGATAGTCTACCTGTTCATTGTTTCAGTGATGTTCTTCAATGACACAGTTTATGGGCATGTGAGCATCTACATGACGTACTTTTAGATCAATGTTTTCTACCCGGGCAGCAATTTCTTGCCACAGTGCAGCAGCCCAGATGGGTTTACCCCTGCTCTGCCAATTAGTCTGCTTCCACTGCTGTAGCCGCTCCCACAGGGCATTAGCCACCATCCAGAAGTCAGTATAGAGACAGAGCACTGGCCACTTTTCTTGTTCAGAAATCTCTAGGGCCAGCGGCATGGCTTTCACTTCTGCAAACTGACTTGACTCACCTTCTCCTTCAATGGCTTCAATGACATGTCATGTGGGACTCCACACAGCAGCTTTCCATGTCCAACGGCTTCCTACCATATGAGAGAATCCATGAGTAAACAGAGCACGACTCCTTTCATCTTCTGATAACACAGGCAATTCTCCAAAATCTCTGCCTTCTGGCCAGTCCATGATGTCTTCCAGGGTTCCTGGGTGGTTGGGTTTCCCCAGTAGAGCTCATTGCATGATCAATACTACCCACTTACTCCACGTAGCTTCGGTTGCATGACGTGCAGAGAGGTTGTTTCCTTTGAATATCCGGAGTAGCATGGGCAATTACGGTGCCAAGAGGAGCTGTGCTTCTGCACCAACAACTTCTGAAGTGTCTTGAACCCCCTCATATGCTGCTAGTACCTCTTTTTCAGTTGGGGTGTAGTGAGCTTCTGATCCTTGATATCCCCGGCTCCAAAACCCTAGAGGTCAATCTCAGGTTTCTCCTGGTGTTTTCTGCCAGAGGCTCCAGGTGAGACTATGCTCCTCGGCTGCAGTGTAGAGCACGTTTTGCACAGCTGGACCTCAGGAGGGCTGACTTTGCCCTCTTCAAGGAGCTACTGGGAGGAATCCTGTGGGCCAGGGCTCTCGAAGGCAGGGGGGTCCATGAGTGCTGGTCGCTGTTTAAATGACACTTCCTCCATGCTCAGGAGCAATGCATCCCCCTGAGAAAGAAATCGAGCAAAGGAAGCAGGAGACCTGCATGGTTAAACAAGGAGCTTCTCGCGGAGATCAGGTGGAAGAGAAAGGTCCATGGAATGTGGAAAGAGGGGCAGGCCACTTGGGAAGAGTACAGGAACGTGGTCAGAGTGTGCAGGGATGCGACGAGGAAGGCCAAGGCCCACCTGGAATTGAAGCTGGCAAGGGATGTCAAAAACAACAAGAAGGGCTTCTTCAACTACATCAGCAGCAAAAGGAAGGCTAGGGACAATGTGGGGCTGCTGCTGAATGAGGCGGGTGTCCTGGTGACGGAGGATGCGGAGAAGGCAGAGCTACTGAATGCCTTCTTTGCTTCAGTCTTCAGTGCCAAGGCTGGCCCTCAGGAATCCCAGGCCCTGGAGGTAAGAGAAGAAGCCCACAGAGAGGATGACCTTCCCTTGGTCGAGGAGGACTGTGTGAGGGATCGCTTAAGCGATCTGGATGTCCACAAATCCATGGGCCCCGATGGAATGCACCCACGAGTGCTGAGAGAGCTGGTGGATGTCATTGCTGAGCCACTCTCCATCATCTTTGAGAGGTCCTGGAGGACAGGAGAGGTGCCTGAGGACTGGAGAAAGGCCAATGTCACTCCAATCTTCAAAAAGGGCAAGAAGGAGGACCCAGGGAACTACAGGCCGGTCAGCCTCACCTCCATCCCAGGAAAGGTGATGGAGCAGCTAATCCTGGAGGCCATCATCAAGCAAGTGGAAGAAAAGAAGGTTATCAGGAGTAGCCAGCATGGATTCACCAAGGGGAAATCATGCCTGACCAAAGCTTTCTATGATGACATGACTGGCTGGGTAGACGAAGGGAGAGCCGTGGATGTTGTCTACCTTGACTTCAGCAAGGCTTTCAACACTGTCTCCCATAACATCCTCCTAGGGAAGCTGAGGAAGTGTGGGCTGGATGAGTGGTCGGTGGGGTGGATTGAGAACTGGCTGAATGGCAGAACTCAGAGAGTTGTCATCAGTGGAGCAGAGTCTAGTTGGAGGCCTGTAGCTAGTGGTGTCCCCCAGGGGTCAGTACTGGGCCCAGCCTTGTTCAACTTCTTCATCAACGACCTGGATGAAGAGTTAGAGTGTACCCTCAGCAAGTTTGCTGATGACACCAAACTGGGAGGTGTGGTAGACACACCGGAAGGCTGTGCTGCCATTCAGCGTGACCTGGACAGGCTGGAAATTTGGGCAGAGAGGAACCTGATGAGGTTCAACAAAGCCAAATGCAGGGTCCTGCACCTGAGGAGGAACAACCTCATGCACCAGTACAGGCTTGGGATGGACCTGCTGGAGTGCAGCTCTGGGGAGAGGGACCTGGGTGTCCTGGTGGACGACAGGTTAACCATGAGCCAGCAGTGTGCCCTGGCTGCCAAGAAAGCCAATGGGATCCTGGGGTGCATCAAGAACAGTGTGGCCAGCAGGTCGAGGGAGATTCTCCTTCCCCTCTACACTGCCCTGGTGAGGCCTCATCTGGAGTACTGTGTCCAGTTCTGGGCTCCCCAGTTCAAGAAAGATGAAGAGCTACTGGAGAGAGTCCAGTGGAGGGCTACGAGGATGGTGAGGGGACTGGAACATCTCTCCTACGAGGAGAGGCTGAGGGAGCTGGGCTTGTTCAGCCTGAAGAAGAGAAGGCTGCGAGGGGACCTAATAAATGCTTATAAATATCTGAAGGGTGGGTATCAGGAGGATGGGGCCAATCTCTTTTCAGTGGTGCCCAGTGACAGGACAAGGGGCAATGGGCACAAACTGAGGCACAGGAAGTTCCGTCTGAACATGAGGAAGAACTTCTTCCCTCTGAGGTTGACGGAGCACTGGAACAGGCTGCCCAGGGAGGTTGTGGAGTCTCCTTCTCTGGAGATATTCAAGACCCGCCTGGACAAGGTCCTGTGCAGCCTACTGTAGGTGACCCTGCTTCGGCAGGAGGGTTGGACTAGATGACCCACAGAGGTCCCTTCCAACCCCTACCATTCCGTGATTCTGTGATTCTTCCAACCCTGGGGCAGTTGATTCCAGGTGTATTGGACATCTCTCCAAGTGAAAGCAAACTGTGGCCTGCATTCTGCTGCCAAAGGAGTTGAAAAAACACATTGGCTACGGCAGTTGTGGCATACCACTTGGCTGCCTTTGACTCCAGTTCATCTTGGAGCTCTAGCAAGTCCGGTATGGCAGCACTTATTGGTGGCGTGACTTCATTCAGGCCACGATAGTCTACTGTTAACCTCCACCCTCCATCAGACTTTTGAACTGGCCATATAGGGCTATTAAAGGGTCAGTGTCTTGCTGATTACTCCTTGGCTCTCCAGTTGTTGAATCAGCTCATGGATGAGAGCCAGGGAGTCTCAATTTGTGTGATATTGCCACCGGTGCACCGTCCTGGTAGCACTTGGCACTGCTGTTCTTCTACTCACAGCAATCCCACAATGAAGGCATCTTCTGAGAGGCCAAGCAGGGTAGATAGATAGCTGTTTAATCTTCTTTGTGTTCACAGTGGCCACACCAAAAGCCTGCCGTTACCCCTTTGGGTCCTTGAAATACCCTCTCCCGAAGTAGTCTATGCCAAGTCTACAAGGGGCCTCCGGGCCAGGCACAGTGGTGTGCTTTTCCCACTTGTCCCGTCAAGCTCACCTCAGCCTCCAATACAGGCAATTATTTGGTTCCTCCTGTCACTCCAGTGATCGAGATGGGTTCCGTGCCCTTATACCCTGATGGCACTAGCGTACACTGTGCACTCAGCATCAAAGCAGCCAGGCAGCAATCCACTCACATGGCTGATGGCTGTAATCTTTCCACTTCCTGAAGTTCTTCTGAGGTTAGGGAACAGCTAGTTTCTGCCTCTTGTCTGATTTATCCCACTTCTTCCTCCCGTTTCTTTGCTGAAGGACTGGCTTGCTGATCAGACCCTTCCTCCTCCTCCTTCTCCCTTAGTAATCGATGATATGGACCCATTGACCTCCTTGCCCACTGTTTCTTCTTCGCTACTGACGCAATTACTGTAGTTGTTGTTTGGGTTTCTATCATCTCATCCATGGTATCCTCAGACGCAGTTTGGGTTCACATAAGGGTGAACAAGGTCCTTGGGACCCTGCCCAAAAAAAACACCCACGTCAATACCGGATAGGAAGAGGGAGATGCATTCGCTCACCTTCTCCACAAGATAGCTCCACCAGCACAGTAAGGGCATCAATGGCAGGGCAACGTGCTTAGCCATTGTTTGTACTAACATGTTCTCAAGCTCAGCAAAATAAAGAGATAAGCAGTACAGCCAGCAAACTCCATGACCTGCACAGAAGCTTGCCAGTTAATGACTAATACAGCTATAGCACACTCAAATGTAAACTGCCGCTGCCTCAAGCCCCACATTGGGTGCAAAAAAGGACTGTGGTGGGTTGACCTTGGCTGGCCGCCAAGGGTTTGACCCCTGGGGTTTTGGAGCCAGGCATACAAAGGATCTGGGGCCTGCTTTACTCCCACTGAAAAAGAGATTCTGGCAGCATATGAAGGCTTTCGAGCTGCTTCAGAAGTGGTTGGCACTGAAGCACAGCTCCTCCTAGCACCACGATTGCCAGTCCTGGGCTGGATGTTCAAAGAGAGGGTCCCCTCTACGCATCATGCCACCGAGGCTACATGGAGGAAGTGGGTCGTGCTGATCACACAGTGGGCCCGAATAGGAAACCCCAGTCGCCCAGGAATTCTGGAGGTCATCATGGACTGGCCAGAAGGCAAAGATTTTGGAGTATCTCCAGAGGAGGAGGTGACATGTGCTAAAAAGGCCCCACTGTAGAATAAACTGCCAGAAAATGAGAAAGAGTATGCCCTGTTCACGGATGGCTCCTGTCGTATTGTGGGACAGCATCAGAGGTGGAAGGCTGCTGTATGGAGCCCTACATGACAAATCGCAGAAACTGCTGAAGGAGAAGGTGAGTCCAGCCAGTTTGCAGAGGTGAAAGTCATCCAGCTGGCTTTAGTTATTGCTGAATGAGAAAAGTGGCCAGTGCTCTATCTGTATACTGACTCACGGATGGTGTCCAAATGCCCTGTTGGGAAGGCTACAGCAATGGAAGCAGAGCAACTGGCAGCACAGAGGCAAACCCATCTGGGCTGCCCCGTTGTGGCAAGATATTGCTGCCTGGCTAGAGAAGCTGGTTGTAAAAGTGTTTCATGTGGATGCCCACGTCTCTAAGAGTCGGGCCACTGAGGAACATCAAAACAACCACCAGGTGGATCAGGCTGCCAAGATTGAAGTGGCTCAGGTGGATTTGGACTGGCAACATAAAAGTGAACTGTCTATGGCTGTCCTGGGTTCAGCTGGGATAGAGTTAATTTTCACAAGAAGCTGGTTGGGCTGACCCAAATAGCCAATCAAATGGGATATTCAATACCATGTGATGTCATGCTCAGTATTTAAGTGGGGAGCTGGCTGAAGGAGGGACTTTTTGCTACTCAGGAGCAAGTTGAGAACACTGCATGTTGTATATGCTTTTTATCAGTATTATTGATTGTTGTTTTCTTCTCCCTTTGCCATTCTGTTAAACTGTTCTTCTCCCAACCCACCAGTTTTTGCCTTTTTTCCTTCTGATTCTCCTCCCCATCCCACCGGGGAGTGGAAAGGAGTGAAAGAGTAACTGTGTGGGAATCGGCTGGGCTGCGGGCGGCCTTGACAATCTTGATGGATTAGAGCCATATCCTTGAGCTAATTATATTGTGCAGCTGTGGTTGAAAAACAGGAGGAAAGGAATGAAGAAACAGGATGGGAAAATCCAACTCTTTGATAAGCGTGAAGAATTTCTTCCCTCTGAGGGTGACGGAGCACTGGAACAGGCTGCCCAGAGAGGTTGTGGAGTCTCCTTCTCTGGAGATATTCAAGACCCGCCTGGACAAGGTCCTCTACAACCTACTGTAGGTGACCCTGCTTCGGCAGGAGGGTTGGACTAGATGACCCACAGAGGTCCCTTCCAACCCCTACCATTCTGTGATTCTGTGATTCTGTGATTCTGTGATTCTGTGATTCTGTGATTCTGTGAACGGACGCATGATGACCAATCAGAAGAACAAAGGAGCCACTTGCCAAAAGACCCTTACCAATGAGACTCTGGGGGTGGGGGACAAGGGCAAATAAAAATGTTGTGATTACCCAATAAAGTGCTTCTGCTTCTGCTTGCTTTTGCTTGCTTTGTGACTGCCGTAACTTGTTGTGACATGCTGCCACAAATGGTGCCCCGTGTGAGGCTGTCTCACTGAGGCATTGACCGTGGACAGTGAGCAGTGACGGCAGAGCCCAACGAAGCTGTTGGATGGATGAGGAGAGTCCATAACCAGCAGGCAATTTCGACACCTGGAGAGGTGAGCCGTTGGGAACGTGCGCGCACAAATTTCTGTAGAAGAAAGGTCTATCCTGAATATACTAATGCATATACTTCAAAAGCGTGGCATTAAGTACGAAGAACGAGCTGTGCGCATGCTTTTGCTATGCTGTAAGCATAATGAGCTGCCAGCTACTGCTAAAACTGCCTTTGATATAGAGACATGGGAGGAAGCAGGAAAAAAACTGTTTGAGGCTGCTTCTAAAGGGGATCAGGTTGCAACCCATTCTCTGAGGACATGGTGATTGGTTAAGGACTCACTAGCTCAGCTGCAGGTGGATAAAAAAGCAAAAGCTGCTGCTGTGAGTGCTACCGACTCCGAGCCTTCTCCTTGGCCAGTGTTGCCTTCTACCTTCCCCGTGCCCACGGCACCACAACTCCCCCCCTACTGAAGGGGCTCAAAAGACTGCAGGAGAATCAGTCGATGTTGCATCAATACCTCTCCCTGAGTCTCGTCATTCCCCGTTACCTGAGCCTCTGCTGATTGACTTGTCTGATACAGGGGGTACTGGGACGGGATGTACATGTTGTATTAATAGCACCGGGGTGCCTGGGTCTTCTGTTGTTACTGAGTTGTGTAGTGTCTCCCCTGTATGTGTAACTATCGCTGGTCCTGATCCAGCTAAGTTCTGGAAATGCCTATGCCAACAGGCCTGGGACGATGGTGATGTTGAAACAGCTAAGGCAATGAGGGGGGGAAATAGTCGCTTATCCGGTTTATCGGGCCGACGGTGCAGCAGTAGAATGGGAACCTTTTCAGTGGGGAGTCATCAAGGAATTGCGTTCGACGTGCATGCAACATGGCTTAGGATCCCCGTATGCTCAGTCACTATTAGGCTCAATTTTTACTGCTGAGCTCACACCACATGATTGCAAGGGTATCGCACAAACCATCTTAACCAGGGGCTGGAGCCGTGAGCAGGAGCCGTGAGCAGGGGACGGAGCCATGAGCAGGGGCTGAGTCAAACAGACCCTGAGCGGGAATCGGGTCTGTCCCCTCCCTGGCTTGCTGAAGAATGGGACAGTCAGCTACAAAGGAGCAAAAGCTCCATTAAAAGATTTTACAGAGAATTTTGAAAGAACAAAGTCTTGCAGCTTAAAATCCCTGAGGACATCATTACTTGGAAATCAGTGCATACAGCTTTAAATGCTCTAAACCCCACAGAAACTATCTTAGAAGCGGCCGCTACTCCTCCTCTGTTATCTCAACAGCAGGAACAGACCGAGCCGCAGTCTTTTGAAATATTTAACCCTACATACGATGAAATTCCTAACCCAACACAAAAAATGTGGGAGGTAAATCCGCCAGAACCTGACGATCCTTTTAATCCAGAGAAACGGGAAGTGGGGTGCAAAACCCGGCACCCCAAAAATGTACAACAGGGTCCCTCTACAGCAATTGGAATACCCGACCTGAGATCAAAGCATAGTGAATTCCAGCCTAAAACCATGCAATCCCTCCAACACAGCACAGCTGCAGTGCCGGGCTGGGTCTGGCCGCAGCGCCAGCGGTCACCGCACCGGACGGGTCAGCGAACCGGACACTGCTGGGGCCTGTGACCCACCCCAGGCCTTGTCTGCCACACGCCGCTCCTTCCCGCCGGCGGGCTCCCCTCGCTCAGCAACCAGCAGCCCGGCCCAACAAGAAGTGGCGTGGCGAGAACCATCTTCCTTGCATTCAAGTCCTTTGTTGGAAAAAGTGTGTACAATTCAGTTACTGCAGTGGAATTCCTTGTGGACAAGCAGCTGGCATTAGGTCACCTGATACCATCTACCAGCCCACAGAACACCCCTAGATTCATCATTCAAAAAAAGTCTGGTAAATGGAGATTATTACAAGATCTGCAGGATATAAATGCAGTAATGAGCCCAATGGGGCCGCTACAGCCTGGTGTCCCTAAGCCAACTATGATCCCAGAAGATTGGCCTCTTTTTGGTATTGATTTAAAGGACTGGTTTTTCTACAATTTTTTTACACCCTGATGATTGTGCTCATTTTGCATTTTCTGTGCCTTCAATTAACAACAGCAAACGTATGCAGCGATACCATTGGGTCGTTCTGACACAAGGCATGATGAATAGCCCCACAATTTGCCAGATAGTCGTGGATGCAGCACTAAAAGAAGTACGGCAATCTTTTAATCAGATCTACTTATATCACTATGTGGACAACATCCTCCTTGCTGCTGAAACACAAAATGTGCTGCTCACTGCTTTCGCTAAATTAGAATCGTCATTAAAGATCTACGGGTTACAGATAGCCCCGGAAAAGGTGCAGACAGAGCAGCCCTGGAAGTATCTAGGATGGAAACTTTTTACTTCACAAGGGTTCCCACAACCAATTGTGTATTATTGACCAGGTCACCACTCTCCATGATTTACAAAAATTATTAGGAACAGTTAATTGGGTACGACCCCTTTTGGGCATTACGACTAAAGAGTTGTCCCCTCTATTTACCTTGTTGAAAGGGGACTCAGATTTGTTATCATCCAGGAGATTGACACCAGAAGCAAAAACTGTCTTGCAGAGAGTTTCAGATAAAATTGCAACTGCTTTTACCTTCAGAATTAATGTCAATTTACCAACAAATTTGTATATAATTTATGTGGTTTTTTTCCAGCCCTATGCTCTTTTTGGTCAGTGGTGTGTTTAACCTGTAGGAGTTGAAGACTCTGGAATGGATCTTTTTGTCTCATACGCCCATGAAAACATTAACCACAAAGATAGACATGATCATGTCCTTAAGAGCACAAGATTGGAATCGTTGTCAGCAATCGACAGGATGTGATCCTGATACTATTTACCTGCTGCTGGCTAAAGATGACTTTGTGGTATTAACTAGAGAATCCTTATTGCTGCAAGCCGCTCTAGCTAATTATGATATTAATATATGCTAATGAATTCTCGAGAGTGCCTGTTTTCTAGGACTCTGGGGTTAAGTTTTGGAGAGTGAATTATTTTACAGCTTTCTGGTAACAGATTTTGGGTACCCAGGTAGGACCCTGCTCTTGAACATCAATGGTCCGAGGGATTGCAGGACCTCCAGCCAGAACCGAGGGATTCTCGGGGAGAACCTCCGATCCCTGGACCGAAAAGTTCTGAGCAAAAGCCACGTAAGGACCAGGTAAAGGCATTCTTCCAGTATTGTTTCTTGTTGCCTGCCTGTTAGTCGTAGTGAAAGCTTCACAGCATTGGGCTATATCCCTGGGGAGAAGGGAAAGTGTCCTTTCTAAAACACAATTGAAAAGAGAGTACTCTTCTTGAAACCGAGGCTTGGGGATTTGTCTGTTAAATGTTGAATATTTTTGTAAGTCCTTGTCTGTTCACAAGTCTTTGTAATATTTGGATTTATGATGAAAACTTGGTGTGCCTGTGTGTGTGTGGTCGCGACTGTAATTGTGTGGCTTTTTGTGTTTGTTTTCACAGTGTTTGTATTTCTATGATCGGATGGATTTATTTGGTTTCTGTGATCTAACGGATTTGTCTGGACTAAGTAACTGCTTTTGGGTCTTGCAGTTTGGTAAGTTCTGCAGGTATTGATTTTTTCTGGTTCTTGACTTTGGACTGTTGTATTTGGACTCTGATTTATCAGGACTTCGGAAGCATTTGATGCAGCAGGGAATAGATGTGGTGATGTCTGCAGATTTATGCTCTTATGTACATTGATTTTAGTCTATATATGTTAATGAGTCATGCTTCTAGATACATTGATCTTAGCCTAGGTGATTAATATGGATAGCCAACACTGAATGTTATGGATGTTTGTGTGTGTGATGAGTATACCTATAACCCAAGCACAAATTTACTGAGCTCATATTATCGATACACTATTATTTTGACGCCTGGCATGTGGGGATGCATCCCCTCCAATTGGCAATAATGATATGTTGTGGTCAGGTGGTGCTTGGATCCCACCATCCACACAGGAAGAAAATTGGATGCAAGTAAATCAATCTATGCCCATATGTTAGATAACAGATTTGCCATACATATGTACCATTCTCAGGCTAATCTGACCCTTCTTTACACCCAGCAGCTTATGGTATGCACTTCACCTCTATATGTCTTTTTATTAGCATTTGTGTTCTCTGTGTTTGTTTTTAGTGTTGCGCTGTGGCGGGGCTGTTACTGGACCATAATGCCAATAGTGATGCTTATGCATGTCAGTGTAGCGCTTGCTTGAAATTCATTAAATAAGAATTGGGGGAGATGTAGAGGAACGGGACAAAAGCAGATTGCTATAATAAACAGAAGAGAAAAATGCTGAAGTAAACAGGACTTGTGGATGTGCTGAAGGAGACGAGTACATGATCAGGAGTTAAAAAGCAGTGGTTGTGTACTGTCAGACAGCGTATGGACAGCGTGTGATCAGCAACCTTATTGGCTGACCTGGCGTGTGGTGTGGCTACGGATTGGACAGAATTAGAACAGAGAACCTCATGCAAATAGCTGTCTGATAGGGATAGAAAGTTCCCAGGGAAGTAACATCCAGGTTGTGGAATTATTAGTAAAATTAAGGTTTACATCTGAAAATTAAGGTTTATATGAAAAACGTAGCAGTGTTCACCCATTGAGGAAAAGCATGAAATCAGAAGGAGCTCTGAGGATGGGACACAGCTGCAGCAGGCATGCGAGGAATCCACTAACACAGCAACTCCCTGCAACATACCATAGAGGATGGAGCGGAGTGAAGATTCCGTGGCCATGCTCCATGATGATAAAGTGGGAAGAAATAGTCCTCTAGAACTGATAAGCAGCTCATCTGGCCCCCTGAGCCAACAGGTCTACGAAACCTTGCCAAAGTGCTATCCTCTCGTGAACTTTGCTTGTTTTAATGTCATTTTAATACCAAAACACACCTCCATCCCAAAGGCTACCTGCCTCCGAGGTGCAACCATCCTTCTTCGAGTCTGCGCTCTCAATTTTTCGTAAACTATACCTTTAAACGTAAAGCAAGAAAATTTTACACCAATCATGATAAAAGGTATGTATGACTACAGTCACTCAAACTCCACCTTAAAGATAGAAAGGATATAAAAATAGCCAGGGAAATAGGGGATTTTCAGAGAAGAAGATAACACCGTAGATTTTCGGAGGAGAAGAAGATAACACCGTGAGCAAGTCAAGGGAACTCCACCTCAGACTGCCTCCGACAACTGGGATTGGCCGATGGGCTGAGCCTTGCTTCTCCCCGCCTTGGGACGCCTTGGGTGAGACTTAAACTAAGCGCTTTTCTCGGGAATAGTTACTCCCTAATGTTTATAGCCAGGCTGTATTATTTATAACCTTTTCACATGTTTTACATTTGCATGTGCTTTCTTGCAGACAGTCGCTATCACCGGCAATTCAAAAAACCTATATATCTGTTGGACAAATAAAACTGCACTGTTTCAGTAGCCAGTTGTCACAGTTTCTCACTGAACGCGACCAAATGTGGCCATGCTAGTTGATGAGCAAGACTGGACTGAAGGTGCAAACTGCTATTAGTGTATCCAGAATCACTGTATTTTAATATACATATTAAACGCAACTGGACTGGTAGTGGCAAATTGGACATCACTCAGAATTTAAACCTAGCCACACCTAACCTATCACTCCGGTGAAGAGAGTTAGAATGCAAGGAGGTTTATTTTCTGTCAAGTTAACGCGACACAGGTACATGACCGTTTGCACAAAGCTGTGTTCACCTGGAACCACCTAATGCTTCCGGTGTCTCAAGAATCACCTCCTATCCTAACTCATTTTCTGTCATTACAGAATGCTGATATACGGCCTAAGGCAAAGGTGCTGGCAGGGGATCTGCAATCAGGAGCTTGGACAGGTCCATGGGAACTATTAATGTGGGGGCGCGAGTATGCTTTTGTTTCCACAGATTTAGGACCTAAATGGTTCCCAGCGAAGTGCATTAAGCTGGCGCTAGACAAGCAACAAACAACCACAAAAGACCCTGAAGCACCTGCTGAAGCATCAGAAGACATTTTGAGTGATAACACACTGTTTGATGGGAAGTGATTTGTTTGAGACTGTAAGGAGTTGTGTATCAGGTCTCACTAGGCCGCAGGTGTCTATATGTTTAGTCTGTAAGTGCTGTTGTGGATATATTATTGCACATTGTATATTTTGTAAAAGGCATTTGTGGGATTTCGGGAAGAACAGGGATATATTGTGAGCAACTGAGACACTCTGAATATGGACTTGATTGGTCTGTAGCAGCACAGGCCTCAAGGCCATCGAGAGGCTGGCTGTGGATAAGCAGATGCCCCAAGGCCGGCTGCAGGTAAACAGATGCTCTATGAATAGTAACCAATCATAGTCAAGTACTGTCTATATAATCCAGGTGTTCTATTAGTAGATGCTCTATGAATAGTGACCAATCATAACCGAGTGCTGTACTGAGTACTGTCTATATAATCCAGATGCTCTGCTAGTAAAGTTGACTATTATGGATCATATTGGTCGAGTCATTGAGCCCGTGCCGCAACAGGCATTTGATTTATTTTAATGGTAATCAATGCATTTATCTGAATCGCACCTTAACACCATTGTGCATTTGCTGTAAAAGAATCAATACCGTAAGTGAGATCTATTCAATCCGCTATTTTTGCTGTAACACAGACCAGTATACAAGATGGAAATGATAACGATCCTCTTAGGCTTGATTGGGTGTATACAAGCAATATGGGTGCCATCACAACCAAAAACAAATGTATGGGTCACGCTAGCGAATCTAAAAGGACAAGATTCGATTTGCCTGTCCATTGCATCTCCAGGGAACCCATTTTCAACATGCCTTGTTGGTGTCCCTTTGGATGCATGGCCCATACCATCGGCACTGACCAGTGTGGTCCCCCCGAACAATGGCACAGTCACTGATATGTGGGACCTATGGACGGTTCAACTGCCGTTGGCACAATTAGAGCCTCAGGAGATAGAATTACTTGGCTCCATACCAATGGACTTTTGTTTGTTTTTTAACCATACAGGGAGAAATCAAACACATGCATGGAGACATTATATATTGCAATGCAACCGCTTGGTGCAACTATACCACAAGCAACATATCTAAATCAACTAATCAACCACTTGCTTTTACCCCATGGAGTATTTCTCATTTGTGGGGATCGTGCTTGGCCGGCCATCCCATCCCATATAAAGGGAGGTCCCTGTAGTGTAGGGAGATTAACACTTTTAACACCAAATCCGACCATGATAATTGGCCACCGAAATACACGATACCGAGGGAAAAGAGCAATTCATGCTTTTACCTCAGATTGCAAAGGCAATATTGAATTTTGGAATAGTGGTGAAATAATCTCTGCATCACTTTTAGCTCCCGGTGTTATAAAGGCTAAGAGCCAGTTATATTTATTAAAGCCAAATTTATTTAAGCAAGCAAAGCAGGCAAGAACAGCGCTGGGCGACTGGGGAGCCTCTTGCTCTACCAACGGCATGCACCAATAACAGATGCAACCCCTCTTTTTATAGAGTTCCCATTTCCTGCATATGTGACTTCTGCTATTCTGTGTGTTGTGTTCGCGCTTGCACAACTAATTGCCAGGTGGTCGTTTTCTGCCTCTCGGTGGTCGTTGGGATGAAGGCCGAAGTCTTTCTCAGGCGCCCTGCTGTCTGCTCATTCATCCCCCAAGTCATTGCTTTGCTTATCAGCAGATGGGCCATCTCCCTTCAGCAAATGGTTGCTTACTTTGCTTACTCCTCCGGATGTCTGCGGCTCCAGCTTAAGTTACAAAGGAACTCCAACATTCACATGCGATTTCATGAACAAAGTTAACCCATTCATCACAGGGCTTCTCCTCTTTCTCCATCAGCCAATTTGAGAACAAATTTTATATGTATACATTTATTATAATTCCCCCCTTCTAGTTTTTACCATTTTGTTCCTCAAACCGAGCGACAGTCTCTCGGGCTAAAGAGAGAATTAGAGTCTCTCCTTTACTGGTTTCATCATCCTCTAGGTATTCGTATTGCCTTTTTAACAGCATTAAATGGGCCACCTCTAATCTACTCTTTACTAATCTAATCACTCTGTTCAAGATGCAAGGCCCAAAGGTTAGAGTGAGCATCAACAATATTAAAGGTCCGGCAACGGTTGCCAACAGTGTAGTAAACCAGGGGGAATGATTAAACCACGATTCATACCATCCTTGTTGAGCCTCCCTTTCCTTTTTGCGTTTTTCCAGACCTTCCCGTAGTTTAGCCAGTGTCTCGTACTACTCCTGTGTGATCAGCATAAAAGCAATGTTCTTCTCCTAGAGCAGCACAGAGCCCCCCTTGCTGTAGAAAAAGAATATCCATTCCCCTTCTATTTTGTAACACTACCTCTGATAGTGAAGTTAGAGACTTTTCTAATGCGGTAATTGATTTCTCTATTCATTCTAAATCCTCGTCTACTGCTGCTCGCAAGGAGTTGAAACCCTGTTGTTGAATTAGAGATGTTATTCCTGTCCCCACCCCCCCTGCCCCAATACCCAACAATGTGGCTATTGTGATGGCAGTTATGGGCTCCCTTTTTATGATATGGGGTGTTCCTATATCCCAGTGATCATAGACTACTTTCTCCGAATGATATAATATTCTTGGGACAATGAAAACTTGGATGCAATATTCACTAGAAGCATCAAACACCTTTAGGGATACACACGGAGTAAGGCCTGTTCTTGAACATATCCACCGGGCCCCTTCCGAGGGAATGACCCACATCTCACTAGTTTTCCCTACTGTGGGAAGGAAAGAGCTGCAAAGCCTTCGTTTTGGCCCCTGTATGTTGCCTATGCAGGCTCCTGTCCCCAAGACGTGTTGCATAGTTATTCCGCTTTTCCTATCTCCCCGTGAGCACTGGGGAGGTGCGGTTTTAGTGCTAAAATTATATGTACTATTTACTCCTATTGCCTCATAGAAAGGGGGTTCTATATCATAACATAACCAGCACTTATTATTTAACTCGGGGTTGGTTCTATTCAGGGTATCATATGTAGCTTGCATTACTTTCCAAAGAGGAGGGTCTTCCTTCCCACCGGTAAGGGGTGTTATAGCACTACTTATATAATTCCCTGGTTCTGTTATACTTGTCTGACCCAGAGTCGGCTTCGGTAAGGGTAATATCTCTATTTTAGGTCCTTTAGGGGTCGACTTTGGTAAGGGTAATGTCTTTATTTTAGGTCCACTAATGATCCTATTGGGACCGACCTCTTGGGGAGGGTTTTCTACTTTTTTCTTCTTTATGAAAATCATTCCTCCCTTATCAGTTCCAGGTTCCCAATACCTTATTCCCCACGTTCTTCTGATTATCCACCCTCTATCCGTGGGTTGGGTAACATTTAAAAAGAGGTATTTACAGTTTCCACGTCCTTCCCACCCCTGCGGTGGGATGCACCCATATGGGCCCCACTGGACCTTTAGGTATTTATCTATACCGTCCCCCGATATCCAACTAGGGGCTATGGTCTCACAACCCCAATAACTACAGTAATATTGATTAGGGGAGTTGCAGTACCCCTTTCCAGGATTTGAACTAGGGCACATATAAACCCCCATATATTCCCAGCATCGGGGCCTCGGGACCAGCTGACATAGAGTGGAAGTAAAGCTTGGTCCCCCTGATGTTATCTGGGTGGCGATAATCTTCTGATCTCCGAATCGACTTAAAGTCCACTTAAAAGGTTGGTGGTGTTCATTTGCTGAGATCATTAAGGGGCAGCATATCCAAAGTATTAATACCCCTTTTAGGAGAATTGGTGGGTTGATGGTAACCATTTCAGAGTGGGGGTAGCTATTCTCGGGTAGTTTAGTTTGGGAGGTTTGGGTTCGAGTGTATTGTGCCATCCCGGACCTAGATTTAGGGGGCTTTTTCGCAATTGTATTGAAGGTTTTAGTTCCCCACGATTTCCTTACGTCTCTGCCTCCTTTGCCTACTCCATTGCTTGGAGCAGCAAGGTGTTCCATCTTCTCGGCAGCAGTCGTAATCTTCAGGGGTTCTCCCTTCTCTCCTTTTGCGAGTTTTATATGCCTCCCAATTTTTATTCTCTACTTCCTGGGCTAAACACACCAGGTGTTTTAATTGTTTTTGGCATGCCACTCTAATTATTTCCGGATTGGCTTCCCTATGCTCATTAAAGTGAACACCACCAGGCTCTGGATTTACGCCTTTTGTGTATACTTCCCACCACTCTTTAGACTTCCAGACAATTTGTCCGGTTTTTATAATTTCTTTCAGCCAATTAACACTCCTCACAAATATCTGGGGTAAAATCTCCCTCTTTACAGTGAACCCACCAATTGTCCTTACACACTTTACATTTAAAGCAAACAAAAGGGTAACATATACAACCAGAAATTGGGCAGAATGCAGTCCCATTCATTAAGTCCTTCGCGTGATGACTTTATTCATCAGTCCTCCTCCGGAAGGTGACCTTCAGGTTGTCAGGGTTCCCTATTGCCTCCCAACGAGATTCTTGAACAGGTCCTTTTATTCTGGTAGCGTGAGTCCAGCCTCGTTCGGCCGTTCGAACCGCAGTATCTGTGGTAAGTAACACAAGAAAGGGTCCCTCCCAACGAGGTATCGGAGAGGATTCTTTCCAGGTTTTAATCAACACTTTGTCTCCGGGCTTGACCCTGTGTATTGCTATATCTAGAGGTGGTCTTTGTACCACCAATCCTTTCTTTACTAGTTCTCACCTCCGCTTCATCAGTTCAATAATATACTCTTGTAACACCCTTTCTTCAACTTTGGGGTGTTCGGCTGGTATTTCTAGGTCATAGGGCATCCCATACAACATTTCAAAAGGGGAGATTCCTGTATCTGTCCGGGGTTGTGTTCTCAGATTTAATAAGGCCATCGGAAGGCATCTTACCCAGTTCATCTTAGTTTCAATCATCAGTTTAGTCAATTGTTTCTTAATTTCCCCGTTCATTCTTTCTACTTTTCCCGAACTTTGTGGGTGCCACGGGGTATGATATTCCCATCGCGTTCCCAGAGGATCCAAAGCTTCCCTAATCATCTTAGAGGTGAAGTGTGGTCCTCTGTCTGAATCTATTACAGCTATATTCCCATACCTTGGTACAATGTTTTCTAATAATGTTTTTACAACCGTCCGTGCTGTGGCTCGAGCCACCGGGAAGGCTTCTACAAAGTGAGTGAGATGATCTACTAAAACTAAAAGATATTTGTATTTCCCCACCTTTGGAAGCTCCGTAAAATCGACCTGTATCTTTTCAAATGGCCTCTTTGCAAGTTCCCTCCCCCCTGGTACTTTTTCCCTGAGTTGCTGTTTATTGACCTTCTGGCATGTCAGGCACTCTCCCACCATCTTTTTGGCGATTTCATAAATTCCAATACACATATACTTGGTTCCAAAAGTGGTCCACAAGTGCCTGTACTCCCCAGTGGGTCTGTCTGTGGAACTCTTTCATTATCCTCCAGGCCGTACCCTTAGGGATAACTTCTCTCCCATCGGGGAGCATCCACTTCTCTTCTCTCTCAGCTATCCCCATCTGTTGTAATTTTTCTTTTTCTCGGGCAGTAAAGCTCTTACTATCTCCCATTGTTTCCCTGGGTTTCTCTGTTTCTTTTACTATTAACAATGTAGCCTGTTTTGCTTCCTCATCAGCCAAATTATTTCCCCTTATCTGAATAGAGGCACCTTTCTGATGACCCTTCACATGTATGACTGCAACCTGCCTAGGTCCCCTCAAGGCCTCCAAAGTTTGCCTTATTAAGGTTTCATGTACCAGATTCTTTCCCTGTGTATTTATTAATCCCCGTTCTTCCCAGATCTTTCCAAAAGTATGGACCACTCCATACGCGTATCTGGAATCAGTGAATATAGACCCCACCTTTTCCTTTAGCAGCTGTAACGCCCTTAGGACCGCAAATAACTCGCATGCCTGGGCTGACCAGGTTGTATCCAAAGGGCCTGATTCTTTCACCTCTGAAGTGTTCCCATCTATTATAGCATATCCTGATTTTCGTTTCCCATTTACTACTCTCGATGATCCATCTACAAATAATTTCTCTCCGCTGGGCAATTCCTCCTCCTCTAAATCTTCCCTTATTTTGGTCTGGGATTCTATAAATCGGACACAGTCGTGCATCAGTTCTTCGCTTGGTTCCCCATATAAAAATCGGGCTGGATTTTGTAGATTGGTTGTTTCAATTTCTAGTTTGGAAGAGTGTATTAATATACCCTCATACTTTAATAGTCTAGCATCAGTAATCTACTTTTCTGCTTTTTGCTGTAATACCCCCCTTATATTATGTGGTGTATACACCTTTAATTCCCCCCCTAGGGTGACTTTCCCAGCCTCCTCAACTAGAAGGGCTGTAGCCACTATAGCCTGTAAGCAGGTGGGCCAGCCTCTACTAACAGGGTCCAACAACTTTGAAAAATAACCTATAGGGTTTTTCCTATCTGCCCATTTTTGGGTTAGAACCCCATATGCCGTTCCCTCTTCTGTGTTTACAAACAGATAAAAAGGTTTCTTGGTATCAGGTAAACTTAGCACCGGGGCGTTCACTAAATCTGTTTTTAAATCTTCAAAACACTTCTCATCTGTTTGGCTCCATTTTAATAATCCTTCTTTAATTAATTTTTGATATAGGAATTTTACCTTTTTGCTATAGTTTTCAATCCATTGTCTACAATAACCGAGCAATCCCAACAATTGCCTTACTTGTCTTTTACTCTTAGGTGCCTGAAGTGACAAAATGACTTTTACCCGCTCGGGATCTAGTTTCTTAGTCCCCTTACTTAGCCAGTGTCCCAGGTATTTCACCTCCTCTTCAGTGAACTGTAATTTGGACTTAGATACTTTTAGTCCCTTTAGACTTAAAAAATTCAGTAGTTTTATACTTTCCTCCCTTACAGCTTCTTGGTTCTCCCCCGCTAATAGTAGGTCATCTACATACTGCACCAGTGTTACCTCTGGGTTCAGTTCATAGGTACTTAACACCCGCTCCAGGGCCTGCCCAAACAAGTTTGGCGATTCCGTAAATCCTTGCGGGAGCACAGTCCACCTTAACTGCTGCTTCCGATGGGTCTCGGGATCCTCCCATTCAAAGGCAAAGTAGTTCCTGCACTCCTCCTTCAGAGGACAAGCCCAAAAAGCGTCTTTTAAATCTATAACACTGTACCACTTCAGTTCTGGAGAGAGCTGGCTCAACAAAGTATACGGATTGGCTACCACTGGGAATCTGGTGAGTGTTCTCTGATTTACCTCCCTTAAATCCTGCACTAGACGATAGGAGCCATCCGGCTTCTTAACGGGTAGTATAGGGGTGTTGTGAGGTGACATGCAAGGTTCCAATAGTCCTTGGTTTAATAGCCTTTCAGTTACCGGTTTTAACCCCTTTTTACCCTCCTGAGACACTGGATACTGTTTTACCCTTATGGGGATCTCGGGGTTCATGATAGTAATCTCAAAAGGAGTAATATCTAATTTCCCGACTGACTCGGGGGTGTACCACACTTCAGGATTGATTCTTGCCTGGTCTTCTGCAGTGAGAGTGTACAACTTAACTGCTATTTCCTTGTCTTTTACTTCTAAATTAATTCCTAGCTCAATCATTAGGTCTCTTCCTAACAGATTATAATCTGCTTCAGGTACTAATAAAAAGGATGCTATGCTGAATCGGGAAGGGGTTTCTATTTCTACCTTTTTTATTATTGGGACCTCAAAGGGTTCCCCTTTTGCTCCTATTACTTGTAATTTCTCCGGGGAAAGAGAACATCCCCGGGGCACTATTTGGACTGTGGATCTTTCAGCCCCGGAGTCCACAAGGAACTCCACTTCTTGGCGCTGGGGACCCAATTTCAACTTTATCAAAGGCTCTGTTTTCTTATGAGTCCCCAGCAAATAGAGCCCCTGACCCCCCTAATCTTCCTTAAACATTTGCTCATCTCACAGAATCACAGAATCACAGAATCACAGAATGGTAGGGGTTGGAAGGGACCTCTGTGGGTCATGTAGTCCAACCCTCCTGCCGAAGCAGGGTCACCTACAGCAGGCTGCACAGGACCTTGTCCAGGCGGGTCTTGAATATCTCCAGAGAAGGAGACTCCACAACCTCCCTGGGCAGCCTGTTCCAGTGCTCCGTCACCCTCAGAGTGAAGAAGTTCTTCCTCATGTTCAGACGGAACTTCCTATGCTTCAGTTTGTGCCCATTGCCCCTTGTCTCGTATGCGTTTTCTGCAACTCCTTTTCATGTGCCCTTTTTTCTGACAATAGAAACACTCAACCTGTCTCATGTCCCTCAAATCACCTTGGCCCCTCGGGGGTTTTTCCCTAGGCAGTGAAACACTCGCTCCCCCTGTATGGGTTGGAGCCACCTTTTGTCCTTCTCGGACTGCCGCCACCAAAATCCTTGCCTGTTTCTTCTGTTCTTCCGCAGCCTTTCTAGCCACTCCGTGGGAGTCTCGTCCTTCTTTTGGTATTCACTAAAAGCCTTATTGATGTTCCGTCCTCTGGGAACAGATTCCCTGATTCCCTGAACAATAATAGTGCATAAATCTGCCATGTGTGTTCTATGTTCAGCATTTTGGTTATCCCAATTTGGCCGCTGTAATGGCCACTTGGTATCTCCACCGGGACCCTGTTGGTGTTGCTGATCCCAAACTCTCATGCCTGCTCTCCGAATCATTTCCCTCTCTTCCATTGTGAACAATATGCCCAAAATTGCCTGCAGTTCTTCCCAGGTATACACATTAGGACCCAGGAACTGATACAGCCTTTCAGACACTCCCAGGGGGTCTTCCAAAAGATTTCCCATTTCCTTTTTAAACTCTCTCACATCTCCCGAACTCAGGGGAACTGATACAAACCCCGTCCCTGGCTGTGGACCTCCCATCGCTATCTCCCTTAAGGGATATAACTGCTCCATTCTCCTAGTGTGACTCCTTGTCACCCTTTTGTTTTCTCTGGGTGAATTAGGAGGAGTCGAAATGGAGTCCTGGATGACTGGGGAAGGAGGAGGAGAGGCATGATCCGGCACCGGGGCAGAAGGAGGGGACAAAGGGGGAGGAGTGGGATCTGGGGACGGTGCGGGAAGAATATAAGGAGGAGGAGAAAGAGGGAGCTCTTCGGGACCTTTAGTCTTTTTCTTAGAATTCTTTTCTCCCAAAGTAAAAACACAAGTCCTAGTGTCTGATCTGATCCACAAACTAGCATATTCACTCTCCTCTAGGCTAAAAGGTTCTTTGGAATTCACGTATATGTTCAGAGCTTGACAAATCCATTCTTCAAAGGAACCAAAAACGGGCCAATATAGGTGGTCCCTTCTTATTTGTTTCCCACCCCATACCTGCATACAATAATATACCATCTTTTCTTTACTCTTTCCTTGCCCAGACAGCCAATTTCCCCAATGGGCAATCATTAACCCTAAGGGACTGTCTGGCGGTATACCGGGTAGCCCTATCCCTGGACCACCCATGGGATCAGAAGGCTTGCTTTTCTTCTGTCCCATCTTCTGAGGTACCTTTATTCACACACACACTCGCTTCCCCTCGTTCGTGGACCACGCCCTTGCGGGCAATGGGAACCGCACTACAAGAGGGTCCGCACTCACTTCGCCTGGTGGACTACTAAGTCCGGTGGACGTCTTAGTCAATCGCACCTCGGGAAACCCACCCCGATCGAACGGAAACCTTTAATAATACTCACGCGTCCGGGAGTCTTCGTTTGGGTCTTCGTGCACAAAAATTATGGGGTACTGCAGTTTCTTCTTGCCTGCTTCCTTAATTTAGGGTTCGGAGGTACAGGTGTTGGAAGAGGGAGTCGTCCACCCAGGGGCCATCTGAAGATGGGATGGGGTGCCTCCCCAGAGCTTGGATTCCCAAACCAAGTTAACCTGTATCCGAGTCACGGCACCAAATTGTTATAAAGGCTAAGAGCCAGTTATATTTATTAAAGCCAAATTTATTTAAGCAAGCAAAGCAGGCAAGAACAGCGCTGGGCGACTGGGGAGCCTCTTGCTCTACCAACGGCGCGCAACAATAACAGATGCAACCCCTCTTTTTATAGAGTTCCCATTTCCTGCATATGTGACTTCTGCTATTCTCTGCGTTGTGTTCGCGCTTGCGCAACTAATTGCCAGGTGGTCGTTTTCTGCCTCTCGGTGGTCGTTGGGATGAAGGCCGAAGTCTTTCTCAGGTGCCCTGCTGTCTGCTCATTCATCCCCCAAGTCATTGCTTTGCTTATCAGCAGATGGGCCATCTCCCTTCAGCAAATGGTTGCTTACTTTGCTTACTCCTCCGGATGTCTGCGGCTCCAGCTTAAGTTACAAAGGAACTCCAACGTTCACATGCGATTTCATGAACAAAGTTAACCCATTCATCACAGGGCTTCTCCTCTTTCTCCATCAGCCAATTTGAGAACAAATTTTATATGTATACATTTATTATAATTCCCCCCTTCTAGTTTTTACCATTTTGTTCCTCACACCGTATATGTATGTATACATTTATTACACCGGGATTGCAGCCTCCCAGGCTCTAGCTACCCGAAGAAACTGGGATGTTGGCTAGCCAAGCAGACTAATGCTACTTCTCTGGCCTTAAGTAGTTTGCTTTTAGATGTTGACTCAGTTAGACACGCAACTTTACAAAATCGTGCAGCAATTGATTTTTTGCTTTTAGCACAAGGGCATGAGTGCGAAGAATTTGATGGTATGTGTTGTATGAATCTCTCTGATCACTCGGAATCTATTCACTGTAGCTTTCAACGACTGAAAGAGGAAGTTAAAAAGCTGCAGATTGAGGATGGATGGGGTTGGACAGAAAGTCTTTTTAGTGACTGGGGAATTAGTGGTTGGCTTAAAGGTTTGATGAAGAGTGGGCTAATTCTATTGTGTGTTATCTGTGGCCTTCTCATCATTCCATGTTTGCTATCCTGTCTGCAAAGGGCCCTGCAGAGGATGGTAAACACTGCATTTTTGGTAGAAAAACGAAAAGGGGGAGATGTGGGAGTCGGCTGGGCCGCGGGCGGCCTTGATGGTCTTGATGGATTAGAGCCATATCCTTGAGCTAATTATTTTTTGCACCTGTGGTTGAAAAACAGGAGGAAAGGAACAAAGAAACATGATGGGAAACTCCAACTCTTTGTTAAGCGTGAAGGCCATGTGAACGGACGCATGATGACCAATCAGAATAACAAAGGAGCTGCATGCTGAAAGACCCTCACCAATGAGCCTCGGGGAGTGGGGGACAAGGGGATATAAAAATGTTATGGTTACCCAATAAACTGCTTCTGCTTCTGCTTGCTTTTGCTTTCTTTTGCTTGCTTTTTGACTGCCCTAACTTATTGTGGCGTGCTGCCACATAACTATGTGGTTCTTTGTTGCAAATTGAGGCAAAACCACAACAATGGCCCTGTGGGCCCATGACACCTCAGGCTACCAAGGAAGAGAGGCAACATATAGATGGGCTCGTGACTGAAGGGTGGATTCAACCATGGACACTATCACACAGGTTATCCATGAATGTGAAACATGCACTGCAATCAAGCCAAGCAGGTAAAACCTCAGTGGTATGGAGGACAATGGCTGAAATATAAATATGCGGAATCCTGGCAGATTGATTATATCACACTCCCACAAACCCGCCAAAGGAAGCACCATGTGCTTACAATGGTGGAAGCAACCACTGGATGGCTTAAAACATATCCCATGCCCCATGCCACCACCCATAACACTATCCTGGGCCTTGAAAATAAGTCCTATGGCAACATGACACCCCAGAAGGAATTGAGTCAGATAACAGTAGTTAGCAAGCGACCACCTGGTTCTTTGTTGCCGGCTGGGATTATACCATGACAACCCTTGCACTTTTACTATTTCTTTTTCTGTCTTTCAACAAGGAAGGATGAACCTGTAAAAGTTTAGCCTCTGCTTTTGGTGAGAGTTTGGCATGGCTGAGCATGAATTCCTCCTGCTTGCTCTTTGAAGAGGGCTGCTGCTACTCTGCTGGCCCTTTTCTCCTCCTTGGGTTCTGCTGTGGATTGTTGATGATACAGTGTTTATTTTGGCTTTTAGGCCTCTACATTTGCCAGACTGCTGAAGGAAGGGTGTAAGAACTTGCATTTGTTTGAGTCAGCGTTAATGAGACAACTGAACTCTTTTGAATGGAGCATGTCCTCCTGGCCCAGATGCAAAGATATACTTCCCCCCTTTGCCAAAATCTGTATTCCAAGAACTCGGAGGTCTTCTGAGACAGCCTGTTCCTGTCTCCTGTGGCCAAACTTCCACTGTCTGCATAAGTTAACACAGTTTCATTGGCCTGATTCCGCTGCAGACAGGCTGTTAGTGATGGATTTGTTCTGAAGCGCCGTCTCAGCTAATCCTAGCTGAAACATGACTTATGTTTCAAAATAGGTTTCTGAATTTAAATATACATTGCAGGTACTGGTTTCTACCCTCCTAGAGTCAAGAGGGAGCTCAATAGGTACAATACTGGTTCACAAGACCCATCTTTTGTTTGTGTTCAGAAAAACATTCAGTACAATTTCTGAACAGTTAGTAATATTCAGTCATGTACGGCTTTTGACTACATGATGAAAGCATTTTTAGGAATGAGCATGATGCTTTGGCCAAATAAAAAGCCAGTCGGGGGTTAGATTAAGTTAAGGAAAACTGTAAATGTTTGCACTGTAGCAAATCAGACAACTATATTTTAGGTGTCTAAACTGACATAAGAACTTAATTTTGGATATTCTTTTTTCTCAGTAGGAGAGACAAAAAAGCAAAATACTCTGACACATGTGGAGACCTGTGCAAGTTTTTTAAAAGAAATAAAAACAATAAATTATTTCTCTAGGCTGCACATTCTGATTCTAACCATAAACAATTGAGTCTTTAGAAGAAATATGGAGAAAGGAGTGAAGTACCCTTATATTGGATAGTGAAACTTGTTCTGTGTGCTTCTTTTGAAATAGTTCAGTGTTCTGGGTTTGGCTAGGATAGGGTTAATTTTCACAAGAAGCCAGGAGGGGACACAGCCAGGATGGCTGACCCAAACTGTCTAAATGAGGTGTTTGATACCGTGTGACATCATGCTCGGTTCTGAGTGGGGGAGCTAGCTGGGGGCAGGTTAATCACAGCTCAGGAGCTCACTGGGCATCGGGAGGTGAAAGAGTTGCTCTATGTATTCCCTTGTTTTCATATATTCTTCTTATCAGTATTGTTGTTACTGTTTGCTTCCTTTGCCGTTCTGCTAAACTGTCCTTATCCCGATCCATGAGTTTTGCCTTTTTCTTCTGATTCTTCTCCCCACCCCAGTGGGGGGAGTGGTGACAGAGCAGCCGCGTGGTCCTTTGTTGTCGACCGGGCTAAACCACGACACTTAGTTATGAAATCTTTATGGTCTGGTAGCTTGGGAGTGAACCATTAACCACAGATTTTCTAGAGGAAGTGAGAGGGTGGAACCTTATGTCCCTCTGCCCCTTCTCATATTGTCCATCTTTTTCCCAATGGTGAGAGGGTTTTATTTGCAATTTCAACCCAAGAACAGTCCTCAGTGACATTGGTGAACACTACCATGATGGAGATCAGCACAGGTAAAGGTTTACTGGGTTTAGTAGAGAGAATGGCTTTTAAATTAGTAGGTGGACTTTTAAGCTGATATATCCTATTATGTTCCCCCCCTAAATAATACTGTTCTACAAAATCGTAAAATGCTGAAAGGGCTTAAGGGTTAATTAATTGATACTGGGTTTTATATCAGGCCAGAATACTGCTAAAAATATATATGTCTTGATTTAGGGCTAGATTTTGCTATTGAATCCCATGGTTTAATGGAAATATTATGTGAAAATCCAATTTCAAATTTGATCTGCTGTGGCCAACTTTTAGAAACAAACCTCAATTTCCTTTTAACTTTTTAAGAATAAACAAGACTAAAATACAATTTTCTTTCGGAAACACAAAACAGCAAGAGTTAAATTTTGTTCCCAGTTATCAGAGTATTGAGCTCTAACAACAGTGAAGTCGGTCTGCATTTTTCACAGCTCAAAGAGTAAAAGCTGTCCTTAGGAGCTTAGAAAATGCTTACTTTTTCCAAATTGCTGTCTGTGTTGGGTTTTTTTTTTTGAGATGGTAGGGGAGGAGATGGGGGATGAAAGGAATGGATTCATATAGAATGGCCTCTAGAAAATATGTATTAAACAAATCTGTTCAGTCTTTGTTTAAATAGTTTAAATAGATGGCAATTTTCTTTTTAGTCAACAATATGAAATTATTATCAACAATAAAACATTCTTGTGTCTGCCAAACCATCCATTTTGGCCAGTGTATTTTGTTTGGAGCTTATAACATGAATCTGTTCCTTTTTTTTCAAAATGCCTGATATAATTGCCCTCTCTACTGTGGCATTTACTGAGCGTGGGATAGCCCCTATGAATGCTGTCACCAACTTGGTTGAGCCAGGAAGGTTATTAACCCTTTAGCATGAAATCCAAGGTAAAGATCAGTGGCAGCCTGGTCAGAGTCTACAAAATTAAATGATTAATAAATACAGCTCTGAAAAACTTCATCTGGAGGAGATGTCACTGATTTGATATATAAGATAATTTTAACAATTTTCTTAATTTGGCTGCCCAAATTATTTACATGAAAATGAAATAGCAAGCTAACCATGTGTTTCTGCTCCACATTAAATGTCTTGCTATTTTGTACTGGGATTCATAATATTTTCTATCCCTGACTGGTTCTCCATATAATGCAGATTCAATATTTTAGAAATATTGAAGGTGAACCAGAAAATTCCAGGAAGAAAGGGACATTTTTTTCTTTCCTGAACCTCAGGTATCTGAATTTGAATGCTATGTCAATCTTGGATTTTTATGCAGTGTTTACGGTAGAAGTCTGAATACATGGTGAATGGTATGTTCACCACCAATATATGGTGTATATATATTCAAAGCTTATTCATGCATCTTCTAAAAACTCTTGGTTTTGATAAGTTGTTTTTTTTTAAATAATTAAGAGTGGGTACTCTGAAATTCGACCCTCCTTCTGCTACCAACTTTATCACTTGCCCAGAAATGGTCCCCCTCATTAAACTTTATGACGAAACTCACAAAGGCCTCAAGTCAGTGAGATATAAAGACATACCAATGTGCTCTGATACCTTAAAGTTTATTCACTCAAGTTCTACTACTGAACTTGGACCAGTGCTGCTAAATATAAGCAGTTACAGAATCTTTTTTTCCTATTTTGTTTTTGATGTACCATGGAAAAGAAGCTAGGCTCTTCAACATGGCCTGTAATATTGCATAGGAAAATTATGCTTCCCCAACAAGGACAGATTTAAATATGATGAAGTCAAGTAGAACACTGGTCACCACTTACATTCCCAAAAGGCTTCAAATCTTCACACTCTCTCTCTCTTTCTCATTTTCAAAACTTCAGAGCAGTCCTAAAAAAGATTCAAATTCTACCAGCCCAGCATATGGTCCTTTATTGGCTTGAGCTGTTTGCTTATCATTCTTGGTCAAAATCACAAGAAGGCTTTTGATATGTCATGTGGTGTTGACACTCACTGGATAAAAGAAGAACAAAAAAAGAATTCACTGTATTTGTCATATCTCACACTAAAAAGGACTGTTGTGGTTTAGCCCCAGCTGGCAACAAAGAACCACGTGGCCATTCGCTCACTCCTCCCCCTTAGTGGGATGAGGAGAAGAATTGGAAGAAAAAGGCAAAACTCGTGGGCTGGGATAAAGACAGTTTAACAGAACAGCAAAGGAAGAGAACAATAACAACAATAATACTGATAAAAGAATATACAAAAGCGAATGACACAGAGGGCAATTTTCTCACCGATCAATGCCCAGCCCACTCCCGAGCAGCGATTCCCATCCCCCAGCCAGCTCCTCCAGCTATATAGTGAGCATAGTGTCACAGAATCACAGAATCACAGAATCACAGAATCACAGAATGGTAGGGGTTGGAAGGGACCTCTGTGGGTCATGTAGTCCAACCCTCCTGCCAAAGCAGGGTCACCTACAGCAGGCTGCACAGGACCACGTCCAGGCGGGTCTTGAATATCTCCAGAGAAGGAGACTCCACAACCTCCCTGGGCAGCCTGTTCCAATGCTCCGTCACCCTCAGAGGGAAGAAGTTCTTCCTCATGTTCAGACGGAACTTCCTATGCTTCAGTTTGTGCCCGTTGCCCCTTGTCCTGTCACTGGGCACCACTGAAAAGAGCTTGGCCCCATCCTCCTGACACCCACCCTTCAGATATTTATAAGCATTTATTAGGTCCCCTCACAGCCTTCTCTTCTTCAGACTGAACATGGTATCAAATATCAAATGGTATCAAAATGGTATCAAATATCCTGTTTGGCTAGTTTGGATCAGTTGTGCCCCAGAAGTCCCTCCCCTCTTCCAGTCCTGTGGTGTAAGGACCCTGGAAGTCTCTCCCTGCAACATATATGGGGACTGTCATTTTATTTCAGCCACCATTTCATGGCAGGGAACCACCATTCTGTAAAATGTCATACCCCATGTGTTTATATACTGCTTTGTGATTGGCTGACTGCAATTTTTGACACAATCATACTCCATGTGTTCTCAAGCAGCCCTGTGATTGGCTGGAAGGACCAGTCATCCCTTCCTGTCAGAGCAAGAAGTCCCCTACCACTAAATGCACAGGGTCAATCATTTTATTTCAGCCACCATTTTATGGCCAATTGATAGTCGCCAATTTTGACAGTGTCCTGTGATTGGCTGCCAGGACCAGCCTCCGCTTTCCAGTTAACCTGGAAATACGTCAGAATAGGAAGCCCCCACTCACTACATACACAGAGGTCACCATTTCTGACGGTGTCATTCCCCATGTATATATATAGATATGTAAATATATATATAAAGTGTATCTCTATATCGTATAGATATGTGGCAATCGTACTTTTAAGGACTGAGATATACCAAATATATTTGGGTTTTGCTGTCCTGCCAGCTTTCACCTTCTGACTTCTACCAAGTGCTGTACAATTCGTAAGATCAGCTTGTAGGGGTATTGGAACATGAGGCTTTTGTCTGTCACTCAAGAGAACCCATTTATTTTGTGTATGGTGATGTGGATGTCTCCTTCCTCCCCTATTTCTTCTTTCCTCTAAGACACTTACTCCTGTTAGCAGTTGACTTAAGTTGTATCAAGTTTGCTCATTCAGAATCATTTTGGAATACTAAATTCCTGTATAGTTATAAGCCTCCTGGACAAGGGGATATAAAAATGTTATGATTACCCAACAAAGTGCTTCTGCTTCTGCTTGCTTCTGCCTGCTTTTGCTTGCTTTGTTTGCTTTTTGACTGCCGTAACTTATTATGGCGTACTGCCACACTCCTTCCTACCCTTTTTAGAACTGGGCACAATTTTTCCCTTCTTCCAGTCCATCAGGGACTTTGCCTGACTGCCATGACCTTTCAGATATGATGGAGAGTGGCTTGGCACTACATCAGCCAATTCCCTCAGGACTCTGGGATGCATCTCGTCAGGTCCCATAGACTTATGTATGTTCAGGTACCTCAGGTGGTCACGAACCTGATCTTCTCTTACAGTGGGAGGGACTATTCTCCCCCAGTCCCCATCTTGTGGTCCATCCACTTGAGAGGTGTAGGAAGAGAGGTTGCCAGTGAAGACTGAGGTAAAAAAGTTGTTGAGTACCTCAGCCTTCTCCTTGTCTGTCATTACCAGTTTGCCAGTCATGTTCATCAGGGGAGGGGGGTGATGCTTTCTTTGACCTTCCTTTTCTGGTTGACATACCTGTAGAAGCCCTTCTTGTTATTCTTTGCATCCCTTGCCAAGTTGTACTCCAGCTGCGCCTCGGCTTTCCTGACCCCATCTCTGCACAACCAGACAATGTCCCTATACTCTTCCCAGGATGCCTGTCCCTGCTTCCACTGCCTGTGCAGTTCCTTCTTGCCTTTTAGTTTGACCAGCAGATCTCAACTCAGCCATGCTGGTCAGCACTATTGGTGGCAAAAGAGAAAAAAAGAAAAAGAGTTAAGTTAACTTTGGGTGACTTTACATAGACAAGGACTGACTGTGCAAGTCAGCAAACTCCAGCTTGGCTCACTGTGGTGTGCAATATACTCACTGGCAAACTTGTATTGGAAGTCATACTCCATTCTGAGATGAGAAAACTGACCGTCTTCAGGATGGTTTAAGTGAAAATAAAGGATTCTGAAATTCATGGCAGCATTGCTTGTGGACTCCAAGGGGGAGATCTTGATATCTTAGTGGCATTAGCAGCTACCTTTGAAAACTTATGGAGGACGCATGAAACAGCGGAAGGCTGAAAAAAGGAAAAAAACTGCTATCTATTTTATTTAAGTTTTAAGAGGGAGAAAAGCAGTAGCTGGTGAACTGTCTTGCAGCTTAATATACATTTCTGCAGAAACACTGGACAAATACAGTAGAGTTTGTATCCAGAAGAAAACAATGAGAAACAGTCAACACTGATCTGTCAAGAACAAATCATGTCTAATCAATTTAATTTGTCTTTGAAAATGTGGAAGGCTTTCTTAACAGAAAGAAACAGCAGATGTTACACATTTTGCTTTTAGTAAAAAATTGTTCTATTGTTTCACCTGACACGTTTTGGCTAGGAAGCATGGTTAGCTGTATGTGCCAAAGGCTAGATGCAATACTAGTTGGAAAACTATTCTGAGAATTCAGCGGTTTAATGTCAGTGAATACGATCTGTATGTAGCACATCAATACTTTGTATTAATGACTTGGATGGTGAAATAAGAGTGCAGTCATTAAATTTACAGGTAACATTAAGCTGGAAAAGAATGAGAATAAATAGACAGGCTTAGAATTAAAACTGATCTTGACAAGTTGATGAATACTAGTTAACAAGGAAAAGTGCAGGGTATTGCATCACAGTAAGAACCATCATCTGTTCAAATACAGAATGAAAAGCAAGTGAGTAAGCAACACTTCTGCAAAAAGGGATCCTGGAGTGACTGCAGTCCATAGGTTTCATGAGTCAACAGTGCTGTTTGAATGAGAAATTAAACACTGTACTGGAAGTGAAATTAAGATAGCCTGCGCTGCAAGGTTTACACGGCAGTGCTGTATTTTAGATAACATGCATGGAGGAAAAATCATTCAAATAAATAGCAACCTGGTCAAAAAAACTAGAATAAATTATCTCTAGAGCAAAAAATAAAATACAATTGTTAATATATTTACCTAAACAAGAGAAAGTAAGCCTCCACATACTTAAAAAAATGTTACAAAAGCGAAAGAGTCTATTCTCCCATACACATGATAAATGTATTGGTAATCAGTGAGTTTAGATTACAAAAAGAAAACTTTGGCTACTAGACAAGGTTTTTCCTGAAGGATAAGGGAGTAATGTGCAGGAAAACTGTGGAGACTTGGTGGCATGCTGTAGCTGTGATGAACAGGTTAAACAAATGTCTTTCAGGAATGATGTGTAGATGATACTGCTTTAATCAGGTGGATGGGTTGGATGCTCTCATTAGTTTCCTTTGAGTCTTCTGTTTTGTGAAATTGACCAGTGATCAGGCAAATTTTCAGTTTAGATCAATTGGCCATATGTAGATAAGTCAATGACTTATTTCAAGATCATAATAGCAAGACTCTATTCAGTTTTGAAGTATTTTCCCAAAAGTGGGATCATTTACCTAGTGTGCAATATGCCAATATACGCACAGAGCAGAGATACTGTCTTTATTGCATATTTGCACAGATATGGGTGCTAGGTGATAATTCCACAAAGCTAGTACACCGCTTAGCAGAGTCACAACGACTATATACTCTTACAAAAACAGAAGAATTACTCATTACATTCTGACTGGTTCATTGCATTATACACTCATCTTAAAGATATATTCCTTCTTTATTTAACTACGCATGCTCACACTCTGGAGGGGTGTAGTCTTACTGGTTCTGAATTGAGCCAGTGGTCACGATCTCCCCCTGCCGCCTTTACCTTTTTCTTAGTTACCCTAGATCTTTGTTAACTTCATGCTTCTTCAGTGTTCGTCCAGCTTTCGGTGCCTTCTGGGCTGGATGTTCCCCTTTTATGAGTCTGTTAGCTGCTCTTCAAGCACATAATTGTTAGTAAGGCATGCATTGTTTATACAAAGTAGTCAGGCCTAAATTAAACAATGTCACTATGACCTAAGCATTTCTGCCCTATATCTCTATGACCAACCTAAGCATTACTACGACCTAAACATTTCTGCCCAATATCATTTCCCCCCTATTGTATCTCTTTGTCTTTTGGAGCACTAACAATGAAAATGGAAACTTGCTTAAACTATAACAATCAACATCTCTATTTTCTGTTCTTTATTCATCTCCCTAATAACTCTGAGCATTTGCTATCTGTGCAGACAAACAAATACATGTTTACTAGTCTCCTTAGAAAGCAACAGGATTTCACTGTGTGCGTCTGTATGCATTTCTCTCAAGATAAACTTTCTATGGCAGACTTGTTACCGCAAAGTGGCATAATAATTCACTCTCTAAAACTGAAGTTTGAAGTTTTAGAAAGCAGGCATTCTTTATTGCAGTGCTGAGCGCACAGGGGATAGTTCCGCCCAACTGTGCGTACCAAAAAGACATAACTACTAGGCATTTATACTACGTTTACATACATATTCATTGTATTTCCAATAAATAATTGTCATATTCATGGTTTTTCCAGGAACTCATTAACATATGTTAATGTTCTTTGCGCATGTCTGTTGGCGCCTCCGGGTGGTTGTCGGGGGTCTTCAGATGAAGGCTCGGACTCTTCATCATGGTGTCCGCTAGCTGACCTTTGCTTCCACACAGATTCAGTTCTAAGATCACGTATACTGTGTCCTTCAAGGTTGTTTTGTTCCAGTCTTGCAGTCATCTTGTACCTTCTTTATCTCTATAATTCCGCACGTCTGCCCATCCAAGGCTGAGCTGTCTAAAGTGGGATCATTCAAAAACTTCTTATCTTACAACTATCCTAGCTATTGACAAAATTTACTTTTATTTGGTTCTTACGACTTAAATTAATAACTTCTCACCTATATTCACAGATATCAGACTTATATTCAGTATATCAGATTTTTCTTCCTATAGAGAGAGCATGTATGAACGAAAATGAAAATGCTACTGAAAACAATCATACAAAATGCAAAAAAAAGATGAATGTAAAAGCTGGAACTGCAAGGATGCTACTTCCCTCCCTGCTCTTCCTTTAGTCTTATCCTGTCTGCCCATACCAAGCCATAGGAATCTGACATTCAAGTTTTATGGTTTTAACAGAAGTGGACTCTACTTGGTTTCTTACAGAATTAAGTGTCACAACTGAGAACAAATGTTTTCTTCTGAGATTAATGTAAAAATATTGGCAGACAAAAGCAATTACTAGTAAAGAACTCGGAAGATGAAGAAAAAAATGAAGAATAAGCTTTGCATGAATATGTGTTTAAACAAAAAAACAAAGCAAACCCACTCATGTGAGTGCCACCTAAATCAGGAAAAAACCTTGTCACCAATGTAGCATTAAGAAGCAGGCATTCTCTTTATTGCAGTGCTGGATGCATGGGGGATCGCTCCACCTAATGTGCGTCCTGTACGTTGCCTCACTCCAAGCTTACATCAAGTTGCTGTTTTCAGTGTCCTCCACTGTGCTCTCTATAAAAGATTAATTCAGTATTGAGAAATCAAAATGTATTGAGAGACTGTTCCCAGGCAAAGAGCCGCTACATTAGATTTTCATCATCATAGGACTGATGAGATTTACATTGAGTTGCACTTTTTTTCCATTGGCACTGAGCCCCAGTGGTAAGAATTCTTGTCTTTCTGCTTGTTGTATTTCAACCTACCTGTTCATTTTCTCATTTGAGAAGTTAAATGTCATAGACTTTGCAAGAAAGTCTGAAGTAACTTTACTTCAAAGACTTATCTTTAAAGCAAACTGTTGGACACCTTTGCTGTTGTACATCCAACCCATTGATGGTTAATGCTTTAATGCTGTGACCAGTATCCCCTGCTCCGTGACCCCTGGTAATATGGTTAGCATAACTAACACCATTTTATGAGGCAAATGGCCATTCTCTGTAACCAAGCTGGTCGCATATTCATTCTCTTTCCCCTCCTCATCAGGCCCTGAAGGTCCTGTGAACCAAGCAGACAAACCAAACAGATTTCTTCTTCCCCCCCTACCAGCCTCAAGATTCCTAGGCACCAGTCTGACTACTCCCCTTCTTACTGACTTTGAAGGTCCCAGACACCCAGCCAACCAGGTGGTGGTGATGACCCCATCGCAGAACAAGGAAACATAACGGCACACAGAGTACTGTCTATAAAATCAAGCAGCTACAAGTCCTAAGTGGGACTTGGACCAGAACAGCTGCTGGATGGCAAACCCCATGACCCCCTGGTGGCCAGAGATGCCTCCACTGTCGTCTGCTTCCTCCGAGGACTGAGTTGGTGATCACATTCTTTTATATGTTTTTAAGCCTAGATTAGGATTGTTATGATGATATGGCAAGCTAAGTATTAAGATTTGACCCAATTTGCAGAGGGTCCAGGTGATTAGAAACCATAAGCTAAGTGGTGCTATAAAATTCTGTGCTACACTACTTATAAAATTGTACTACACTGATTCTGCTTATAGAAATCCTGTTCTATCCTGATCATAAATTCTATGCTATGCTAATCATAGAATCCTGTTAAGAAAACAAAGCTTTAATTGTAACTACAACTTAGTGCTGCCATCATTCTGCCAAGGATCTCTAAAAGAATCTCTCTGCCCCTTAATATCGGGTGACAAATGCATGTAATTGACTTATGTAATGTATAAAAATTAATTAACAGATGTTCTGGGGATTTTACTGACTCATTTAAAGTGGACCATTTCTGCAGATAAATGTACTGTGGAACTCAGCACTTTTCATGCAAGCTAGAGCAAAAATCCTAGCCATGGCTATATTAGCTGTATTAGCTTCAGCTATTTAGATAATTGAAACTTTTCCCATTTTCAACTAATGCATTCTGTGTTGTGGAACTCCACTGGAAACCAGCTTCTTGTAAGGGAAGTAGCCAAATAAGGCACTATGGAGTATGTTAGAAGAAATAAAGAACTATCCCCAGGTTTGGGCATTTGGTAGCCATCAAAACAGAGAATTAGAGCAACTACATGTGTAAGTGTAGGTTTCATTAGGTAACTTACAAAGAGCTATAACACCGGATCATGTTTACTTACAGCATTGTAAATGCATGAGTTTTACTGACTTTCTGAATAGCGTTACAAGTGTGTTCAGCACTGCTAACACGGGAATTCAGAGATCTATGGTGGAATACTTAAGTGTTTAAGGGTAGATGGAATTATTTTGGCAAGCCAAACATCTTTAAGAAAGAGTCAGGTCCAAAACTGGAACAGGATTCTGACCAAATACAATATTTCTGTAATTGCTTTAGCTTTTTGACCTTTAACTTTCCAGTTTGAACGTTAGGCATGTGTAAGAAACACTTTCATGAGGTAGGGCTGAATTTCTTGGCACCCAAAATTTATCTGGGTTCAGAATTAAGTATTCTTCTTTATAAGTAGCCCAAGGAATATGTTCCAACAGGCATCTAACAAGATAAGGCTGACTAGAAAATGTGAGGGTTTTAAGGAGTTTTGTTATGTACACTAATCACCGTGGATATGCTAAACACATATTTAGTTCTCTCATCAGCATAACTTTTAGTGCCCATTAGAGTTTAGTAAGATTATAAATTATGATGTACTCTTCTCCCTTTTTTACAAACCTAAAATATTTGAGAACAGAATAATGAGTCATAAAAGTTGCACTGGAAAACTTAAGTGGTTTAATAATCTGTGATATGGTTAGTTTCTCTCTTGAACGCTTAAATAACTCACTTCAAACAAAGGAAAGTACATTGGTTGACATAATACTTCCTGTTGTACATCATATCCAAAATAGTTTTGTGTGTGGTATTTTTGATTTGTGGAATGTGAGTGTACTGGTTTTGATTGGGATAGAGATGATTTTCTTCACAATAGCTTGTATGGTGCTATCTTTTGGATTTGAGATTAAAACAGTGTTGATATCACAGGGATGTTTTAGTTACTGCTGAACAGTCCTTACACAGCATTAAGGCCTTTTCTGCTACTCACATTGCCCCACAGCGAGTAGTCTGAGGGAGGGCAAGAAATTGGGAGAGGACACAGCTGGGACAGCTGGTCCCAACTGACCAAAGGGATATTCCATACCTTATGACATCATTCTCAGCAATAAAAGCTGGGGGAAGAAGGAGGAAAGGGGGAACATCATGAGGTTCAACAAGGCCAAGTGCAAGGTCCTGCACATGGGTCAGGGCAACCCCCGCTATCAGTACAGGTTGGGGGATGAAAGGATTCAGACCAGCCCTGCCAAGAAGGACTTGGGGGTACTGGCGGATGAAAAGCTTGACTTGAGCTGACAGTGTGCGCTCACAGCCCAGAAGGCCAACCGTATCCTGGGCGGCATAAAAAAGGAGCATGGCCAGCAGGTCGTGGGAGGAGATTCTGCCCCTCTACTCTGCTCTGGTGAGACCTCACCTGGAGTCCTGTGTCCAGCTCCGGAGCCGCCAGCACAAGAAGGACATGGATGTGTTGGAGTGGATCCAGAGGAGGGCGACAAATATGATCAGGGGTCTGAAGCACCTCTCATACAAGGAAAGGCTGAGGGAGTTGGGGCTGTTCAGCCTAGAGAAGAGAAAGCTCAGGGGAGACCTTATAGCAGCCTTTCAGTACCTGAAGGGGGCCTATAGGAAAGATGGGCAAAATATTTTCCGCAGGGCTTGTTGCGATAGGACAAGGAATAATGGCTTTAAACTAAGGGAGTGCAGATTTAGACTGGATATAAGGAAGAAATTTTTACCTTGAGTGTGGTGAAACACTGGAACGGGTTGCCCAGAGTGGTAGTGGAAGCCCCATCCCTGGAAATATTCAAGGCCAGGTTGGATGGGGCTCTGAGCGACCTGGTCTAGTTGAAGATATCCCTGCTCACTGCAGGGGGGGGTAGGGCTAGATGAACTCTAAAGGTCCCTTCCAACCCAAACTATTCTATGATTCTATGACATTTGGAGTTATGGTGTTTGTCTTCCCAGGTAACCATTAGGTGTCATGAAGCCCTGCTTTCCTGGAGATGGCTAAACTTCTGCCTGCTGAAGGGAAGTAGTAAATGAAACCCTTATTTTGCTTTCCTTGTGAACTCAGCTTTTGCTTTACCTATTAAACTGTGTTTATCTCAACCCATGAATTTTCACACTTTTGCCCTTCTGATTTTCTCTCCCATCCCGCTGGGGAAGAATGAGCAAGCAGCTGTGTGGTGCTTATCTGCCTATCAGGGTTAACCCACAACAAAAGGTCAAACATTAATACACAATTTTTGTCTTCTGACTGAATTAGTACTAAAACCCAAGAGCTATATTATCCTGATTTTAGTTGGGGTTTTTTAATGGAGCTTTAGTGTAGCTCACAGTAGATGAGTATCTGTCTTCAGAAAAATCTTCCTGGATTCAATAATGTAGCCACTTGGAGTTTATTCTGAAGGCAATGAGTGGGTATGACTGTCAACTCTGTCACAACTTTAGTGCAGGAAAGCTCCTTCATCCTGCCTCAGTGTCCTGAATGCTGCTACTTCTGGATTTTATGAAGGGTGAACTGGCGAAAATGCATAGAGCTCTGACTGTATTCCTTTACTGCATTTTGTGGAGAATAGGTTGTTCATTTCTGCTATGTAGGATTGCCTCCCACTATCCCAAAGTATTCAACACACACTGTTGCAACCCTCCTGTAACTAGGAGAGAGCAAGAGGGCAACTTCTTGTCAGAGTACTCTTAAGCAACACTAGGAGCCTTGTGCAATTGCTGCTTCTGTTGTTTTTCCATGAGTTAGTAGGACTTGTCTGTAGCTTTTTTGTAATGTAGTTATTTTATAATGAAGGTCACATGAATCCAAAGAACAACGATAAAGGATGTAGTTTCCCATTAGTGATAACTTCTGGCAGTATTGCATACGCCCTAATTTGAAACAAAGGCAGTGCAGGAAGAGAGAGTTACTCAGTCTTATGCAGCATCCTAAAAAATAAAGGCTAAATAACTATTCTTATCTGGATTTTTGGAGCTTGAACTAAGCATTTCACTAGGTCTGGATTTCTTTTTCATATTGGCATGTTAGGTACTGAAGCAGTTTGTGAACCCAGAAAATGTGTTGCTAAATACCCTTTAGTTGAAAGATTTAAGAGCGTTACATATATCCCTTTGAGAAAATGGCCGTGTAGTAGGTGTCCCGATCCGATATCGGGGAGGATTCGATGCGATCCCAGGAGATGAGATTAAGACGCAAACGGAGTCATATGCCATGCAACCTTGTAAACTTTATTTCGGTGAATAGGGAATCGGAGGTCGGGCGGGGATGGCAGTGGGGTGTGGGGGGGAGGCGAGACAGGAAAAACAAAGGAGTAAAGTCGGAAAAACCCCAGCGGGCGAGGAAAAGAAGTGCAGGGGGATGGGATCAGTTACCACCACTACGGATTTGACGATGTCCAGCGATGTCCGGTTGGCTCAGTCTCTGTGCAGGCGTGGAGGCCCCGGCAAGGGCGGAGCCCAGCAGCGAGGCGGCGAGGAGGAGAACAAGAGAGTGGCAAGGAGCATGTGCTGCCCTTTTATAGGGGCATTTGCGCATGCACAGAGCACGTCTGCATACGTGCAGTTCATGCCGTACGTGCTGCCCGCTTAGACAAGTCCGTTCTTGCCCGTCCACGCGCTACTCTGTGCACAAGTGCTTTCCTGCAGGTCGTTGTGGTGGTTTCTTTCCAGAGGCCAGCAAGAGATAACAATGGCAACGTCAAGACAAAACCAGTTTGTAGCGGTCTTCTACACCACCCCGTGGCTCGACATTGCTGCCTTTGTGGTGGTGTGGGAGGTGGTGGTGGTCTAGAGATAGAGAACGAGAGGGAACGAGAAATGAGAGAGAGAGAGAGAGAGAGAGAGAAAGAGAAAGAGAGAAAGAGAAAGAGAGAGACAGAGAAAGAGAGAGAGAGAAATAGGGGTAGAAACCAGGATGGAGGGGATGGGTGACACAGCAGGGGAAGGAGGGACCAAAAAAGTGGTATGGCACAGAAATGCACAATCGTAGGCAGGTTGAAACATTACACAATGTAAACACTGTCTCTTTTAACACTGCTAAGTTTAACAATGTCTTATTGAACAAAAGTTTGAGGAATCAGGTAAGTATGAGGTAGTCTTTTCATGACAACAAACATAGAAAATCAGGGTGGTTGTGACATGGATATAGGTATGCAATTCTTGCCTTTGACAGTCTGTGAATTCTATAGGGTCTAAATGATGGGTACAGTGGTTGGTTTTGGTTGACGAATTACATGGATCTGTCTTACGCCATCAGATGACGTGATGGGTATGAATTGCATATTGGATACCACATGTCGGATTAACTGAACAAAACAGGGAACAATACATGGTAAAAACATTAAAGCAGCAACCGCGCATAACAGAAATAGTAGTAATTGCTTTACCCATCGTGTCCCTGGCAAGAAGGACCACAAATCACCAGTCCAACCATTCCATGTTTGGACTGGAACGTGAGTGATTCTCCTAATATCTTTGGTCAATTGGAGGACCACTTCGCCCACGTCATCGATCTCCAAGCAACAGTTAGAAATATTTAGTTTCCCACCCCCCCCTTCAGCTAACAGGTAATCCAGGACCACGCGATGTTGAAGGATTGCCATGCGCATCTGTTGAGACTGTTGAGTTAAAAGGTCTAAGGCATCTGCAGTTTTATTAGTGATGATTTCTAGAGCTGCTTGCAATTGAATTATCTGATTTAAATTATAAATTGGTTCCCTTGCCCCCAATATTGGTTCATTGGGGTTCCAGGTGGCAGGTCTGTAATGCTGAATTATTCTCTCAGGAGGCCACTCATCACTCCCCCATTTTTGCGTTTCATCCAGGTTAACCTCAATAGATCGCGTTTTATGGGCAATCCTTCTATCCCCTAGATCATCATATAGTCTTATCCCCAAACGAGGTCCACCCATCTCTGGGAGGAGGAAAAACATGGGACAGATAATCCCTACGTAACAAGTCCCTGACCATTCTGCCGGTAAATGTTTGTAGGCAGTATGTCCGCAGATCCAATAATGACCCCTTTTTGCCTTAGTGCCATAAGCAAATGGTCCAGCTGTCTCCCTTGGAGGTTGAAAATGAGTTGTGTCCTTGTCGTCAAAAGGGATAAAAAACTCAGTGGGGCTGTCATTTATGCGGCCGGTGCAGTACCAGGCGCCAGAATTGTTTTTCCACTCACACACTTGACTATAGGGGTAATAATTGGACCGTTGGAGGAAGAAGGTTTCATTTTTGCTTGACCAGTATCCCTTAAATCCCCGATTGCGCCTGGCTTCGTCAAGCCACATCCATATGTGGACACCTCTGTCTTTATCAGCTAATTTATGGGTGAGTGTCCATTTGCACTTGCTTTCCCCAACATGGATCCCTCCCTCCTGGACACGGTTTAAACAATATTGCCCGACAGCCGGAAATTGAATTGGCCACGTTCCACTATCACCCTAAGTGTCATTCGTGGTCTCACTGTAATTGATCACAATCTGGGCTGGGGTGAGGGGTGTAGACATCCATGGCCTGCTCGATAACCCCAGGGGTCCGCCACAGACCCAACAGTGACTCAGATTAAAAGTTCGACTTACGGCCTTGGCTAACAACACAAACTCATTGTCCTTAAAGGGATCATAGGAATCAGTGGGAGGTGGAGGAAGTGGTTTTCCATGGCTTCCATAGATGCATCCCCGAACTAGTATGACCAACAATAACGTGCACATTCTGATTAAGTCACAATCTGTGTCCATTTTACTTCCTCCGGGAGGCTGTGTCCGGGTCAGTTGTTCCTTCCTGGAAAATAAGAACAGAAACAAACTCGCTTCTTGGGTCAGAAGGAAGGAATAATCCACTTAGTGTGAATCTTACGGACCTTCCCACAAGCGTCTCTCGCCTTCCAAATGTATTTGTTCCCTGGGGTGTCCAATACCAACGGTACTGCTCCCACAGTGGGGAGTTCAACCAGGACAGGTTGCCCGGGGAAATGGGATGGGTTGTTAGAGTGACCAGGGCCATGCGAGGTGGGCATAATTGTTGGGGCTTGGGGGAAAAACGCTGTAATCTTTGGGCATCCATTTGTTCCTCAGCGGCTATTGACACTGGTCACTGCGTCCCCCACCCGCTCGGCCCATCCCGATTTGTGTGGTTTCAGAAATCGCTTTAGTAAACCGTTTGTTCTTTCCACGATCCCATTTGCTTGCAGGTAGTATGGTGTGTGGAACACCCATGAAATTCCCTCCTGGGCCACCCATTCTTGAACTATTTTAGCTGTGAAGTGTGAACTATTGTCCGATTGAATCGATTGCAGTTTAGGGAAGGTCCCAAACCATTCTTTCAGGGCCTTCACAGTATTCTCCCCTGTCGCCTTGGCACATGCTTTGGCCTGTACTAGTCCAGACACTATTTCAACACCCACCAATATGTAACATTTTCCCTCTGATTTTCGAAACGGACCAATGTAATCAACCTGCCAAGCCTCCCATAAACCCTTTCCTTCTCTTAAGTGCAGGGGGTCATTTTCCAGGGGGTGTCTGCCCAAATGGACACGACACTGTTCACAAGAGGATATACATGTTTTGCATTCCTCCCTGGTAACTGGCCACCCTCGAGCTTGCGCCTCACAAAATAAATCATTAATCCCTGAATGTTTCCGTTTTATATGCAGCCATTCTAATAAATGTTCCAAATTTTCTGTTATTTGGGTGCTCTGCAGAGGAGCTAGTCGAGCTAGTTCGTCCACTTCAGCATTCCATTGGTTCACTGGGGTGTCACTTTGTTGGTGGGATGCAACCCATGCCACTGCAAACTTCCCACATTTAGCAATTGCAAGAATATATTGCCATTTTTCTTTCTGCCATATCGGTATCCTATTAACCTCCCATTCATTTTGTTCCCAGAATGGCAGCCACTCTGTGCAGCCTTTAAATACCGCGTAGGAGTCAGTATAAATATATACAGGGGAAGCAGCTTGGGCCTCATGCTGGAATACACTCCACACTGAAGTTAGCTCTCCCACCTGCACGCTGCCCTCCCCTTCAGTAATGATTTGTTCCTTAGTCCCGACCTGAAGTGCCACAGCTCAGTACTTCCAAATCTTTCCTTCTCGCTTCAACGAAGCATCTGTAAGCCACACGTTCTGTAACTGTTCGGAAAATGGGGGAGCTATTTGTATCACAGGAGCAAGCTGGGGTTCATCCTTATCTAGGTCTGCCTCATCCTGTGTATTTAGCACTTTAGTAGCTCCTTCAGATACAGAAAAGATCTCACAATAATGCTCTATTTGGGCATACCATTTCCGTATGGAGGCTCTTTGAGCCACCCCATCGGGGGTGGGGTTCCTGTTAAAACTGCTTTGGTCACTTTAAATGGGCCCTGAAGGATTATGGGCTGCTGTCGGATAGTTCGTTCGGCCTCTCTCAAAGCTAGACTAACTACGAATAGGCCCTTTTCCCAAGTTGTGTACCTTTTTTCAGCATCCTTGAAACTACGTGAGTAGAACCCGACAGGCCAAATGGGCCCCTTTTGCCACAAATGAATTGAGAGCCCGGTTTGGGCAAACCCCCATTCGATTTGGACTGGGTTTGTTGGATGGATAGGTCCCAGGGCTTGGTATGCATTTGCCTCAAACACCAACAGTCGTAACGCCCCATCGTGGACCTGGGTCCACTCCCATTGGGCCTTTTTCCGCAGTAAATCATACAAATGTCTAGTAATAATCAAAAAATCAGGGATATGTTTTCTCCAGAACACGAGTAGTCCTAATGCATGTTGCAGATCTTTCTTTGATTCCGGCATTTTAATTAGGTCGAGGGAGGACAGGGTATCAGGGGGGATACAAGTCATTCCCCCCCTCCACCAGATTCCCAAAAATTTCACTTCACTAGAAGGGGCTTGTATCTTTTCGGGCAGAATCGTCAATCCTATACGTTCTAAATGGGTAATAATGTCCCGCTGCGCCTCCTTAACTTCCTCTATCTGACTCCCTCCCACAAGCACATCGTCTATATACTGATAAATCTTCACCCCCGCTTGTATGGGGATTGCTTCTAATTCTCGTGCTAGGGCATGGTGAGCTAACGTGGGAGAGTGCTTATAGCCCTGGGGAAGCCGTGTGAAAGTGTACTGCTGTCCTTCCCAGGTGAAAGCAAAACGGGTTTGATCTTCGGGTTGAAGTGGAACCATAAAGAACATATCCTTAACATCAATAGTTGCCAGAATCGGGTGCGCGTGCTCCTGAATGGTGCTAATGAGCTCGGCAATGTTGGGCACAGCAGCAGTTAACAGCAGTATTAGCATTCAAACGGCGGTAATCGACCGTTAACCGCCACTTTCTATTAGGTTTTCGCACCGGCCAGACCGGGGAATTGTAAGGCGAGTGGGTGGGAACTACCACTCCTTGTTCCCGCAGCTCTGCCAGCGCAGGGGCTGTGCCTGCCCTGGCTCCCAACGGCAGCGGGTAGGGTTTCACATTCGTTAATTTAGAAGGGGGGAGGGCAGGCGCCGCTTGTAGCAGACGCATCTCCGCGCTGGGGGTTTTAGCCAATTGTCTAATTTGGGGGGCACCGAAGGACCACGAATTTCCCTGGGTATCGCGCCACTGTTTACCCTTTAAAACATCCATGCCTAAAAGGTCCATTTGGAAAGGTCCCACAGCTACCATGGTGTCCACGGGGTCTTCCTCCCCCGGCAGCCATAATGTCACCGGAGTTATGGGCACTGTCTGGATTTTCCCCAAGGCGTTTAAAACTATCAGGCGTTTGGACGGGACCAAAATTCCACACCGTTCCGCCTCGACCGGGTTTAGCGCAGTAATTTGTGCTCTGGTGTCAACCAAAAAGGTTACCGGTCTCCTCTTTGGCCCTACCGCCACCGTAATCAATAAATCCCCTTTGTTACTGCAGGTGAGTTGTCTTACAAACATCCACCCTCCACCTCCCCCCTCACCCTGGGGGGGCGGAGGATTTAGTTTCCCACCATCTTCTCCCTATTTTGTTCCCCCCCCCCCAAATTCACCAAGGGTGGGGCACTAGGACCTGGCCCAAAACCGATTTCTTGCCCTGACCATCTCTGCACAAGCTGTTCCAGCTTCTTGGTCGGGAGTCCATCCATGAGGTCCCGGGGAATGCTCTTCTGAAGCCCTAATTGCCAGATCCCCTGCCGATTTAGGGGCTTTTCTTTCCCGGCCAGATCCGGGCTTCTCCCCAAGAAAAACGACTGCCCACTCCCTCGTTCTGCGGCTCGCACAGCTCTGGTTTCAGCCCTTGGATATGGCCGGTTAACAGGTCCGTATTTCCTCCCATAGTTAATCAGCTCTTGGGCTATCTCCCCCCACGTCCACACTTTCCTCCCCAGCCACCGACAGTCGGGGGCCGCCCCCCCCTCCAGGGCAGCTGCGATTCTCTCCTCGCTGGGGGTGTTTTGAATTCTCCCCTGCAGCTGGATCCCTATGGGTTTCAGGGAATCGGGAAGTCCCCGTATTAGGGGAGTCATTCTTTCGGGGTCTGCTGGCAGCAACACTGGGGAGCTCAGATTAGGCTTGAGCTCCCGGTCATACATCATCAGAAGGCAAGCCGCTTTCTGCACACTTTCCAGTAACTGATCTGTCGTGCCCGTTATGACCACAGGATTCCCCTCTCCAGCGGGTTCAACCCCCCCGCCCAGTGTGTGGCCCTCTGAGTCAGCGACCATGGGGCTCGGTGATCGACGGTGCTTAAGAACACACCCGGGCCCCAGTACCCTTCCACTTCCCTTCCCAACAACAAGATCCCGTGTCGTGTCCCCCCCCAGGGACACCCTCCATACATATTCGGTCTCCGATTCTCTCATGGTTCTCACAAAATCTTTTCGCAGCTTTGCCAATTCAGTTGCCGCAAAAGGGATTTTTTTAGTAATAACCTGGGGATGATTATCACCGTCGTCTTCATATACGCATTCCGTTTTAACCAACGGGTACATGTGGGGGCGGCTGCCTGCGGTCTCTTTTGCTCCCTTCAAGTCCCCCTGGGGATAGATCGATCATATCCCTTTCTCAGCCAGCGCTACTTCTGTTTCCGCCAAGGAGTCTGCCTCCCTCAAAAGCTGATTCCTTAACTCCTCCTTCAATATTACGTTTTGGCACCTCTCCTCCTCCAGCAGCCGTTTACTTTCCCACAACTGTGATTCAAAGATTCGGTAGGAAAAACCTAACAGTACAATGTATACTGTTAAGCAGGTATTCTTTATTGCGGCGCCAGGCACACGGGGGATTTCTCCTCCAAACATGCGCACCAGACACCCTGTTGCTTCAGGTTAAATACAATCACACACGTAAATACTCATTATATTTCTAGGAACTAATTAGCATATGTAAATATCTTTCATGCATGTCTGTTAGCAACTTTGGGTGGTCTTCGGGGGTCCCAAGATGAAGGCCCATCCTCTTCATCACGCTGTTCACTGATTGACATTTGTTTCTGCGCAAACTCAGTTCTAGGATCACGTATATCATGTCCTTCAGGTTGTTTGGCTCTAGTCTTGTTGCTCTCTTGGTGCCTCTTTATCTCTGTAGCTTGGCGCATTTGCCCTCCCAAGGCTGAGCTGTCTGGAGTAGAATTACTTAGGAGTCTCTTTTATCCCACAATTATCCCAATTATTTGCTGAGAACCAAGACCACTTTTGTTTCACTTAATTATTTTGTCTAATGACTAAGTGATAGCTTGTGCCCATGTCCTTCCACTACATTCCTCAATGAGAAAACAGGGATTAGTGTAACAGTTACATTGTTAGATCACTATGCATGCAGAAATACAAGTTACAGTACTAAAGACTACTAAAAACTAGAAAATATTAAGGCTTTTTTGTTATAGTTTCACATTTCTTACAATCCCCTCTATCACTGTTCCCGCAGCGTTTCTGTCGCCGCTTGCAGAGAATCTACCACCGCCTCAGCCTGACCAGACCTCTGATTCCTTTCCTCCACCGCAGCAGCCAAACTCGCTCCCAACACCGCACAGATGATTGCTTTTCCCTTCCCCCTCTTAACTCTGGCTTCTTTTTGCAACACTTAAATTCTGTCTGCCACACTCTGTAACCGAAACCAATGGTCCCTCACCCAGCCTTGCCCCTGGAGTGAGGGGCGAGCTCGGTGAGCCTCTAGAAAGTCATACAGTCTCTTTGTTTCCTCAGCCTGCGCGGACATGCAGCCACATGTGTCGGCTGCCTGCTGGGCAGCCATTTTCCTACAAAGGGGATGTCGTCCCGGGAGGGCCACGCTTTGAAATCCGAGCTTCCCGCTATACGCTCCTGGGAGGAGCACAAAAACTAAAGCACAAAATTCCCACAAAGTTCCTACAAAAGTTCCTACAAAGGTGCCGAGTTTCAGCATCCATGCAGGGACAGCAACGACTCTCACGCATTGATACAATGCACAGCCGATTCGATTTATTGGTCTGCTTGCGTGGTTATATACATTTTTCATATCTGCACACGCGATCACGCTTATTCGGATAGGCTACAGACATAAATCACATGCTGTTCACGCACCCCGTATTCCCTTATGATTGGTAACTATGCACTAACGCTAATAGCAACAGACCGCCTGCACGTCCTTGAACACATCTTGTTTTTGCTAACCCACATCATGTGCACTATCAGAACTTTCTCAATGGCTCTTCTTAGCTGTCCTTTCCAGCGGCCTGTCCAGCTATGCTAACTGTTTTGCTTAAGCGGCCTAGTCATGCTAACAAACTACATCGACCCCAACATCTCCCCCTTTTTCTTTTCAAAAAAAGCTAAGCTGTCTTATCATTGCCTTAAAAATATTTGCTCAATTGGTGTTAGTTCCATCACAAAAATTTTCTGCACAGTTGCCTCTAGTGCCTTTTGTGTTATGCGTATTATACGCGGAACCAATATAATCACTGCTTCCTCTACATCTCCCCCTTTTTTATTTAATGAATTTAAAGCAAGTGCTACATTGACACACCTAAGCATCACTATTGGCATTATGGTCCAGTAACAGCCCTGCTACGGTGCAATACTAAAAAAAACCAGAAGAACACAAATGCTAATAAAAAGATATATAGATGTGAAGTGCATACCATAACCTGTATTCATATTAATCACCTAGGCTAAAATAAATGTATCTAAGGGTATAACTCATTAACTATATACAATACCTGCAGAACTCACCAAACCAAAGACGCAAAGGCAGTTACTTAGTCCAGACAAATCCGTTAGATCACAGAAACCAAATAAATCCATCCGATCATAGAAATACAAACACTATGACAACAAACACATAAAATCACACATTTATAGTCACGACCGCACATGCACAAGCACACCAAGTTTTCAACATAAATCCAAATGTTGCAAAGACTTATGATTTTTTTTTTTTTTTTTCAATGCAAAGACTTATGAACAGACAAGGACTTACAATAACATTCAACATTTAACAGACAAATTCCCAAGCCTCAGTTTCAGGAAGAGTACTCTCTTTTCAATTCTATTTTAGGAAGGGTGCTTTCCCTTCTCCCCAGGGATATAGCCCAATGCTGTGAAGCTTTCGCTATGACTAGCAGGCAACTAACAGGCAGGCAACAAGAAACAATACTGGAAGAATGCCTTTGTCTTATTAATGGTCCCTGCTCAGAACTTTTTGGACCAGGGATCAGAGGTTCTCCCCGAGAATCCCTCGGTGCCGGCTGGAGGTCCTGCGATCCCTCAGCCCATTGATGTTCAAGAGCAGCGTCCTACCTGAGTACCCAAACTCTATTACCAGAAAGCAGCAAAATAATTCACTCTCCAAAACTTAACCCCGGAGCCCCAGAAAGCAGGCACTCTCGAGAACTCATTAGCATACATTAATATCATAATCAGCTAGAACAGTTTGCAACGATAAGAATAGAAGGAATTCTACTGCAGTAATTGAATTATACACACTTTTTCCAACCAAGTCCTTGAATGTCAGGAAGATGGTTCTTGCTGCGCCACTTCTGGGCTGGCTGGGATGGGCCCGTGCACTGGGATTGGGGGGGGGAAGGGGGGGGGGGGCGGGGCTGGGCCGCACCGCGCCGCCGGTTGCCCGACGGGAGCCGTGTGCCCCACCAGGTGTAAGGTTTGCTGACCCGTCTGGTGTGGTGGTCGCTGGCGCTGCGGGCTGTGCTATGTCTGATGGACTGCGCAGTTTTGTGCTGGAATTGACCCTGCTTTGATCTCAGGTCGGGTACACCAATTGCTGTAGAGGGACCCTGTTGTACACTTTTGGGGTGCCGGATTTTGCACCCCACTTCCCATTTCTCTGGATTTAAAGGATCGTCAGGTTTTGGCGGATTTATCTCCCGCATTTCTCGTGTTGGGTTAGGAATTTCGTCGTATGTAGGGTTAAATTTCAAAAGACTGCAGCTCTGTCCTTGCTTTTGAGATAACGGTGGAGGAGTAGCAGCCGCTTCTAAGATAGTTTCTACGAGTTTTAGAGCATTTAAAGCTGTATGCACTGATTTCCAAGTAATGATTTCCTCAGGGATTTTAAGCTGCAAGACTTTGTTCTTTCAAAATTTTCTGTAAAATCTTTTAATGGAGCTTTCGTTCCTTTCAGCTGATCATGCTTTTGACAGCTCGAAAAACAGGGGCTAATAATCGCTCCTCTTTGTTGCCGACCTGCACAGAGTCCCCGATTCTCTGCCACACAGCCAAGTCGAACAACCGATCTGTCGTTGCTATCAGCTTTCGTCGGCGGTACCACAATAATAGACCCGATATCTCTCCTTCAGTTAACTTCACGTTGGCTCAATCCACCAATTCCGGCAGGCTTTTCTGCGCCGCCTTTTCCAACACTGATACAGTGGAACCCATACTGCCGATATTCGCGCCCCCCTGGCGTGCTGCGGATCCACTCCTGCCTCTCGGGCAGCCTGGCTTACCTTGCTGGCCGGCAGTCCCCTGCCTTCTTCGGCTGTGATATCACGTCGGAGTTTCAGCATCCATGCAGGGACAGGAACGACTCTCACACATTGATACAATGTACAGTCGATTCAATTTATTGGTCTGCTTGCGTGGTTATATACATTTTTCCATATCTGTACACACGATCACACTTATTCGGATAGGCTACAGACATAAATCACACACTGTTCACGCACCCCATATTCCCTTATGATTGGTAAATATGCACTAATGCCAATAGCAACAGACCGCCTGCATGTCCTTGAACACATCTTGTTTTTGCTAACCCACATCATGTGCACTATCAGAACTTTCTCAATTGTTATTCTTAGCTGTCCTTTCCAGCGGCCTGTCCAGCTATGCTAACTGTTTTGCTTAAGCGGCCTAGTCATGCTAACAAACTACATCGACCCCAACACAAAGGGGATATCATCCTGAGAGGGTCACACCTTAAAGTCCAAGTTTCCCCTATGCACTCCCAGGAAGCCAAACCGTATACTAATACAGAAGTCCGTGATAAGAGCAGTACAAAAGGAAATGAGAAACTGCCATTCACGCCTTCCTCACACTTCGTTCGCCCTCGTTCACAGGCAACAAGGAAGCACAGCACTCTCCTCTCGAGGGATCCTGTCTGTGACGCCAATAAAAATGTCCCGATTCGATATCGGGGAGGTTTCGATGTGATCTCAGGAGACGAGATTAAGACGCAAACGGAGTCATATGCCATGCAACCTTGTAAACTTTATTTTGGTGAATCGGGAATCGGAGGTCGGGCGGGGATGGCAGCGGGGTGTGGGGGCAAGGCGAGACAGGAAAAACAAAGGAGTAAAGTCGGAAAAACCCCAGCGGGCGAGGAAAAGAAGTGGGGGGGATGGGATCAGTTACCACCACTACGGATTTGACGATGTCCAGCGATGTCCGGTTGGCTCAGTCTCTGTGCAGGCGTGGAGGCCCCGGCGAGGGCGGAGCCCAGCAGCGAGGCGGCGAGGAGGAGAACAAGAGAGTGGCAAGGAGCATGTGCTGCCCTTTTATAGGGGCATTTGCGCATGCACAGAGCACGTCTGCGTACGTGCAGTTCGTGCCGTACGTGCTGCCCGCTTAGACAAGTCCGTTCTTGCCCGTCCACGTGCTACTCTGTGCGCAAGTGCTTTCCTGCAGGTCGTTGTGGTGGTTTCTTTCCAGAGGCCAGCAAGAGATGACAATGGCAATGTCAAAAAAAACCAGTTTGTAGCGGTCTTCTACAGTAGGAAACGTTGATGCTTTGTTTTTCTAAATAGATCCCCCACTATTGTTACGGGTGGAGTGGGGAAGGGGGGAACAGGATTTTTGTCAGGGAGGAAATTTAGGATGCTGATCATACACTGTCCAAGTCAGTGCAAATCCTCAGCCTGGGGAAGCCACCTGTTATAGTTTAGCTGCAGCTGGCAACAAAATTGCCACGTGGCCGCCCCTCCTCCCGCTGGAGTGCGGAGGAGAATGGAAAGAAAACAGGCAAAAAAATGGTGGGTCGGGATAAGGGCAGTTTAACAGAACAGCAAACAAAGGGAACAGTAACAACAACGATACAGATAAGGAGAATGCACAACACAAAATAGTAGAACACACAGAGCAACTCTCACTGACCACCACCGCCGCCACCACGCGCTCCCGAGCGGCGAGTGAGTTCCCCCCCCCCCCAACCAAGCATGTCAGCACATGGTATGGAATACCCTGTTCTGTTTGGCCAGGCGGGGTCAGCCCACCCAGCTGTGCCCCTTCCTGGATTCCAGTGAAAATTAACCCTGTCCTGGCCAAACCCAGGACATCATCCTCCCCTTTTTCCATACCATCTACGTCATGCCCAGGTCCCCCATTTTCCACTTGATCACCACCACTTCTCCTGTCTCCAGATATCATTCCCTTAGTCTATGGATCATCACTCTAAAGTGTCCGTTGAGTTCATTTAATCCATGACTTCGGGCTCCATCTGTCGTAATGGTCTTCCGTGGCAGGAGAGGTGATGTGTGGTGATGGGCGGTCACTTGCTGCATCCGGAGCTTACGGCTGATGTATCTGGTGCGGCCCGTGCCAACAGTCTGCAGGTTGGAGACGTCGATCTTGATGAAGTTGCTAGGTGCCAGTTGTTGAAAACCAGGTCCAGTCCCATCATCGCTGTGCTATGCTAGGTTTTCATCAAAAAGTCCATCCTTCTTTAATCTGGACGATTCTTACTATGATACTACTGGTATAACATATAACAATTATAACAGTGATAACAGACAGTGACAGGGTTATTTAACAATTAACTTTATACAATTTATTCATGGACTATTTTCACCCGGAATCAAATCCCCATGAGGTACACATCGGACTTCCCCATCCTTCCGCATTACCCACCAGGTACGCCCAGGTCCTTGAGCAAAAGCAATCCCGCGGACGGGCTTGCCTTTGCCCGAGGCAGGACTAACCCAAACTGTCTTCCCTAACATGTTCCGCATGTGCACTACGGGGACTTTATCCCCTTCTACAGGGCGCTGAGGTTTTGACTGGGCAGGACCAGCCCGGTTGGTGGATCCTCTGGTGTTAACCAATCAGGTGGCCTTTGCTAAATGAGTATCCCAATTTTTGAAAGTCCCATCCCCCATTGCTTTCAGGGTGGTTTTTAGCAGCCCATTATACCGTTTGATCTTTCCAGAAGCTGGTGCATGGTAGGGGATGTGATACACCCACTCGATACCGTGTTCTTTGGCCCAGGTGTCTATGAGGCTGTTATGAAAGTGAGTCCCATTGTCCGACTCAATTCTTTCGGGAGCGCCATGTCACCACAGGACTTGTTTTTCCAGGCCCAGGATGGTATTCCGGGCGGTGGCATGGGGCACAGGGTAGGTTTCCAGCCATCCGGTGGTGGTCTCCACCATTGTCAGCACATAGCGCTTGCCTTGGCGGGTTTGTGGCTGTGTGATGTAGTCAATCTGCCAAGCCTCCCCATATTTATATTTTAGCCATCGTCCTCCATACCACTGAGGCTCTATCCGCTTGGCATGCTTGATTGCAGCGCATGTTTCACATTCATGGATAACCTGTGCGATGGTGTCCATGGTCAAGTCCACCCCTCGGTCACGAGCCCATCTGTATGTCGCATCTCTTCCTTGATGGCCCAAGGTGTCATGGGCCTACCGAACTATAAATAGTTCACCCTTATGTTGCCAGTCCAGATCCACCTGAGATACTTGGCCGCCCGATACACCTGTCACCGAAAATCTGAGAATAAAACCTCTTAACACCAATGTAGTGTTAAAAGGCAGGCATTCTTTATTGCAGCGCTGGATGCACGGGGGATAATTCCACCAAACATGCATACCTCATACCTTTTCCATGCAGTTTAGATAGATCAAAAATATACGTATTTATTTTATTTGTACATAGTCATTATTATTCTCTTTGGTGATTGGTGCAAATTTTCTTGCTTCCTATGTAAATTATTGCGCAGACTCAGTCGTCCTCTTCCATTGCTCTCTTTTGAGTAGGTGGTATTACTTGAGTAGGGGGTCAGTGAGTCGGTGGTCGCGATCTCCCCCTGCCAGAATTACCTTTTACCCACTCGGCTCACAATCTTGGCAGTCCTGTTCAGTTTTCTCAGTTCGCTACACAAAACCACGCTCCATCATTCTCTTTCGACAGAAAGACATTGTCTATTGTTTTGTTTGCATTAATGGTTACCTACATCTACGCCGAATGACTTGTATACTCAATGTTCCCAGACCTAATGTCCACTTGGATAGGGCTGTACAAGGAATACAGCAGCATTGTTTATTGCCATGGTTAGCTGATTCTACCACCCTGGTTACATTTCCCCCATTTGGAAGTTTTGAAATTATCATCTTTTCAATGCTTCCATTTTAAATTAATTATATTCAATTACATACCAATTCAATGCTTTATCGCTGATGATGATTAGAATCTACAACAATTCAATTACTCATTATTCACTATATGATGGTGGGAGTGTTGTGACTGAATCACTTAAATCTTGTCTTTTAGTTACTGCTTGAATGATCATCCGATTGCAGTTAGTTTTGCTCGTGAGTTCCTTCTTTAAACAACAGTAAACGAGTAATATTACCAAAAATACTACTAATAAAAATAGTCCCGTATCAATTAAGGACTTTACCCAGGAACTCAGACTCCATCCCAAACCACTGAAAATTTTGTTAAGATAGTTTTCTTCTGGAGTTCTTGGGAGGTATATTAACTGTTCCGCCTCTGTTGACAGCAGATCCCCACTTCTTGCTTTCACTTCTAATACTTTAAACAATGCTCCCATCATCATCAGTCTCCAGGTCAGAATTCATTTTTTCCATATTTTACAATGGTAGCCCCCCCTTTTAGACATATTTTTAAATCAATTTTGCGGTCTTAGGATCTCTATTGATGATTTTCCAAGAAGGGGCCTTTTTCGCTCGAGTGTAGTGTATCCATGGTTCCACTCGTTCCACTTTGATTGCAGTGTAAGTTCTTAGCAGTATCTGGAAAGGTCTTCTCCACTTCTGCAGTGGTTAGAGGTACAAGTTTTTATGTATATGAGATTACCTGGCTGATACTGATATGCAGGCGTGTCTAAGGTAAGTGATTTGGTCAGCACAATGTATTTTTGGAGTGCTTCAAGGGGTTTTTTCTAGAGAAATCAAACACACTTTTAAATCTGTTTCCCCTGCTACTGTCATGTCCCCTGGAATTAGAGGAGTTTGATAATGTCTGCCACATTATTTCTTGTGGACTTACACCATCTTCTACACCATCTTCTACCTCGACTTCAGCAAGGCTTTCGACACGGTCTCTCATAACATACTCCTAGGGAAGCTCAGGAAGTGTGGGCTGGATGAGTGGCCAGTGAGGTGGATTGAGAACTGGCTGAATGGCAGAGCTCAGAGGGTTGTCATCAGCGGCGCTGAGTCTAGTTGGAGGCTGGTAACTAGTGGTGTCCCCCAGGGGTCAGTACTCAGCCCAGTCTTGTTTAACTTCTTCATCAACGACCTGAATGTAGAGTTTAGTGTACCCTCAGCAAGTTTGCTGATGACACAAAACTGGGAGGAGTGGTGGATACACTAGCAGGCTGTGCTGCCATTCAGCATGACCTGGACAGGCTGGAAATTTGGGCAGAGAGGAACCTGATGAGTTTCAACAAGAGCAAGTGCAGGGTCCTGCACCTGGGGAGGAATAACCCCATGCACCAGGACAGGCTTGGGGCTGACCTGCTGGAAAGCAGCTCTGCAGAGAGGTAACTGGGAGTGCTGGTGGATGACAGGTTGACCATGAGCAAGCAGTGTGCCCTGGCTGCCAAGAAGGCCAATGGCATCTTGGGGTGCATCAAGAAGAGTGTGGCCAGCAGGTCGAGGGAGGTTCTCCTTCCCCTCTACACTGCCCTAGTGAGGCTCCATCTGGAGTACTGTGTCCAGTTCTGGGCTCCCCAGTTCAAGAAAGATGAGGAGCTGCTGGAGAGAGTCCAGTGGAGGGCTATGACAATGATGAGGGGACTGGAGCATCTCTCCTACGAGGACAGGCTGAGGGAGCTGGGCTTGTTCAGCCTGAAGAAGAGAAGGCTGCGAGGGGACCTGATAAATGCTTATAAATATCTCAAAGGTGGGTGTCAGGAGGATGGGGCCAGACTCTTTTCAGTGTTGTCCAGTGACAGGACAAGGGGCAATGGGCACAAACTGAAGCACAGGAAGTTCCGTCTGAACATGAGGAAGAACTTCTTCTCTCTGAGGGTGACGGAGCACTGGAACAGGTTGCCCAGGGAGGTTGTGGAATCTCCTTCTCTGGAGATATTCAAGACCCGCCTGGACAAGGTCCTGTGCAGCCTGCTGTAGGTGACCCTGCTTCGGCAGGAGGGTTGGACTAGATTACCACAGAGGTCCCTTCCAACCCCTAACATTCTGTGATTCTGTGTGATTCTGTGATCTTTAGATCTCGGTTGGATTCTAATTCTCAGGAGAGCTAATGTTAAAGCTTGCGACTGTTTTAAAGATATTTCATGACAAATTTTACTTATTTCTCTTTTCAATGTTTGGTTCATTCTTTCAGTTTTCAGTACTGGCCTCGTTATTCCAGCACTGGAGCAGCCAGGTGACAATATGCTCCCCTGGATGGCGGCTGAAATCTTTCTGCATATCTCGCAGCTCTCTCAGGGACAGGGACCGGGTGATGATCTCTGGCTCTGCCTCCTCCTCCTGCTCCTGTGATGGTCCTGGTTCATTGCCATCCCTCATGGGACGATCTGATTTCTTTGTGTATTTCTTTTTCTCTATAGGGGCGACTGATACTGGTACAGGTTGGTTTTGTGGCTCAGCTGCGGTGCCTGCTGCTGGGGCTGGAACAGCCACCGGGCCCGCTGTGGGGGCTGGAGCAGCTATCGTGGTTGTGGCAGCTGCAGCCTCGGTGCTGGCTGGGGGGGCTGGGGCAGCCATGGCATCTGTCACTTTGTTTTCCCCCCCATTCCCCTTTAGAGCACTGAATAGTGTTGAACAGGGCTTGGTAGGCATGGGCCAGACCCCAGCACGTTGCAGTGATTTGTGTCTCCCTGGAATTTCCAGGGTGGTAGCAAACTTCTTCCAAATATTTTACTAGTTTTTCACGCTTCTGCACTTGTTGAGGTGTGAGGTTCCAAGACAGCGGAGGTGCCCATTGTCCTAGGCATTTGCCCATGCTGTCCCACATATCCTGCCATTCATAGCATTCCAGCCCTGGGACAGATCTCTGGGAGATGTTTTTAAAGTACTTGTTTAACCCTAAACAAAACCTGAAACCCATACAGGAGACAGAATGATAGGAGCATGCTGGCCTGAGCATCCCACGAACACTTGAAATTCTCAAAAGCTGTTACGACCAGCCTGAAGGAGAGAGGAGGGGTGAAAGAGTGGGGGAAAGTATCTCCTCTGATTTTCCCCATATATTGGGTTCAATTTTTAATAAATTCTGAGAGATAGCATCCGAGGTATGGAAATGACCACTGTGCTGCACACAAATACAAGCCTAATTTCATGCACAGAGATGTTATCATATCATAAGTCGATATTATACAGAACAGGAAAATCATAATCCTGATCCTTTTCCCAGAGGTGATAAACAACACCCCAGGGAACACATACTGCAAGTAAGGGTTTGCATACCACAACCATGTGACCAAACACAGCAACATTTTGACCGGCGACTATTTAACTAATACAATAAATGTGTATAACAAGTTATAACATTAACACACTCTGCTCAGCCCTGTCGTTATCCCTGACCCACGTTTGGATGCCAATAAATTGTTATGATTTTGGCCCGTGGCCGGATACAAAGGACCACGCAGTTACTATATCGCCCCTCCCCCCCACTGGGGTGGGGAGGAGAATGGAAAGAAAAAGGCAAAAACTCGTGAGTCGAGATAAGGTCAGTTTAACAGAATAGCAAATAAAATAAACAGTAGCAACAATACTGATAAGAATAATATACAAAACAAACAGCGAAATGCACAGAGCAACTCATGTGCCTGATGCCCCGTGCGCTCTCAAGCTGTGATTAACTTCCACCCCCCTTTCAGCTCCCCCCGCCTCCCTGGAACCTAGCATGACAGACACATGGTATCGAATATCATGTTTTATTTGGCCAGTTTGGGTCAACCCACCTGGCTGTGTCCCCTCCTGGCTTCTGGTGAAAATTAACCCTGTCCTGGCCAAACCCAGGTCACCTGCGATGGAGCAGGCTCCTGGCAGGACCTGTGGCCCCATGAAGAGAGAGGAGCCTACACTGGAGCAGGTTTGCTGGCAGGACTTCTGACTCTGTGCTGGAGCAGTCTGTTCCTGAAGGATTGCACCCCAGAGGAAGGACTCATGCTGGAGCAGCTTATGGAGAACTGTCTCCCATGAGAGGGACCCCACGTTGGAGCAGGGGAAGAGTGTGAGGAGTCTTTCCCCAGAGGAGAAAGGAACGGCAGAGGCAACGAGTGATGAAGTGACTGCAGCGTCCATTCCCCAAGCCCCTGTGCCGCTCAGGGGGAGGAGGTAGAGAAAATAGGGAGTAAAGTTAAGTCCGGGAAGAAGGGACAGATGGGGGGGGGAAGGTGATTTAATATTTGGTTTTATTTCTCATTATCCTACTCTGATTAGATTGGCAATAAATTAAACTTTTGTCCAAATTCAGTCTGTTTTGTCCGTGATGGTAATTGGTGTGTGTTCTCTCCGTGTCCTTATCTCTCCCCAGTCCAGCTGAAGAGGGGGAGTGATAAAGCAGTTTTTGTGGGCACCTGGCATTCATCAAGTCTAAAGCATGACAACCTGCGTGACCACGGAGAGGGCATGAGGAAGTGGGATGGAAAACCCACCTCAAGTCTAGAGGCAGGAGTGTGTGAGTTAGTTACAAAGAAAAACAGTCAAAAAACAGTATTCTTGTAGGAAAAAGGCCACTCCAGTTTCCAGTGGGAAGTTCGTCAGAGACAGTGGAAGGCAGGATCGTATTTCTGATCCTCTTGAAGGGACTTTTGATTCATTTTTACAAGAAGTGAGTAACAAATGCTCTGACCAGGATTAGAGGGGCCCTGCCTCCAGCCAGGTGGAGGAAAGGGACAACCGCGTTTATTGGACGGTGTGGATTCGGTGGCCTGGCACGTCAGATCCACAAGAGTATAAGGCTCTAATGGACACTGGTGCACAGTGTACTTTAATGCCATCAGATTTCAAAGGGTCAGAGTCCATCTGTATTTCGGGAGTGACAGGGGGGTCCCAAGAGCTGAGTGTATTGGAGGCTGAAGTGAGCCTCACTGGGCAGGACTGGCAGAAGCACCCCATTGTAACTGGCCCCGAGGCTCCGTGCATCCTTGGTATAGACTATCTTAGGAGAGGGTATTTCAAGGACCCAAGGGGGTATCGGTGGGCTTTTGGCATAGCTGCTTTGGAGATGGAAGAAATTAAACAGCTGTCCATTTTGCCTGGTCTCTCGGAGGATCCTTCCGTTGTGGGGTTGCTGAAGGTTGAAGAACAACAGGTGCAGATCACTACCACCACAGTGCACTGGCGGAAATATCTGGGGCATTGATGGGGTAGTAACAGACTTGGAAAAAAGAGGTATTATCACTCATGCACCCTCCCCCTATAATTCTCCTGTCTGGCTGGTAAAAAAGCCGAATGGACAATGGTCACTCACAGTTGATTATAGGTGATTGAATGCCAATACCACACCTTTAACAGCAGCCGTAGCAAACATTGCAGAATTAGTAACCCAAATCCAGGGAGCATCACACCCATGGATGGCAACTTTAGATGTCAAAGATATGTTTTTTATGATTCCACTCCAGGAACACGATAAGGCCCAATTCACTTTTACTTGGAAAGGGATACAGTACACATTTAACAGGCTACCACAGGGATATAAAGACTCCCCCACCATTGCCCACAATGCCTTGGCAAAGGTTTTAACAGAAATTTCCAGTCCATCGGGCATCACGATATAGCAATATATCGATGACATACTGATAGGTGGAGAAAACTCAGAGGAAGTCAGGCATACCATGGAAGGTATACGAGAAACTTTGGGACTAGACATTCCTCCATCCAAGTGTCAGGGACCCGCACATGAGGTTAAGTTCCTGGGGGTCTGGTGGATCAAAGGAGCCATTTCTATTCCCCAGACACCCTGGAAAAATAGAGCATGGGCAGAATCCATCTAGCATGAAGGAGTTACAGCAAGTTCTGGGAACTTTAGACTACTGATGCAAACATATCCCTGTTTGTTCTATTATTGCCTGTCCCTTATAAAATTTGCTCAGAAAAGGTAAATCATGGGAATGGACTAAACAGCACGAGAACGTTAGAATTTTATTCATAAGAGAACTGAGGCTATTCCAACAGCTAGGCCCTTTACACCTGACCAACCCTATCCATGTGGAATGGGGATTCAATGAACAGGGTTCCCATTGTAATCTATGACAAAAGGGACCAGAAGGACCAGAGAGACCACTAGAGTTTAGCTCCCACTCTTTCAATGACACTGAAATGAGATATTCAGATCTTGAAAAAGGCTTGCTGTCCTTAGCGCAAGCAGTGAAACGAGTGGAACAGATAAGAAAAGGACAGAGTGTGATCATTCGGGGGCCTTTCCGTCTCCTAGATATAGTTCTCAAGAGTACGTGCCACCTACAGGCATTGCCCAGAAACCTACAGTCCATAAATGGTATGCTTATCTGGAAGGTATCAATGAAATTATGCCTATTATGGAAGGCAGCATTAAAGTATCTAAATTGCAGAAAGATATAGACAGCACATTGTTATTCCAAATCCCGCCAAGCAAACCGTCTCCAATTCAGGAGGCACCTCTTCTGAGGGAAGGTAGTGACCTCAAGGGGGTATGGTTCACCAATGCATCATATTATACGCAAAACCATGAGTGGAATTATAAGGTCATGGCACTGGAAGTAGCCATGGTGGAAAGGTTGAGAGAAATAGGTAAGGGAAGTACACGAGTAGGGGAGCTTAGAGCAGTCCTACTAGCCGCACAACATGGTGCCAGCCATATCTATACTGACTCATATGCTGTTTTTAAGGAAGCCACAGAGTGAGTAGATCACTGGGCAGTAAATGACTGGCAGGTAAATAGAGTCCCAGTCTGGCAAACTGACAGTTAGAAACAATTGCTAAAAATAAGAGAACAAAGGATACTGCACACTGGTTGGGTGAAAGGGCATGATCAATCAACCTCTGTCACTGCCCAGTTTAATCAACAAGTGGATAGACTTACACGACTATGAAAAACTGATGTTGTAGATGATGGCCAGGAATGGGAACACTTACTCGAATGGTTGCACATGAAACGAGGCCACACTGGACGAACCGATTTGTATCGAGAAGGTATAGCCCAAGGATGGCCTGTATCTGTAAAGCTGTATGAACAAGTGATAATTCCCTGTTCACAGTGTTCTCTGTGACTTAAAGACCATCTGAGTAAAGGTGCCTCCCCTGCATATTTGGGACAGGCAAATGCTGTGGCATACCTGGCAGCTCGACAACATAGCCCAACTATGACCCTCAGGGGGTAAAAAATACATACTGGTGGGAGTGGAAGTCGTTTCAGGAGTTACCACTGACATGCGGAAACAAACTTCACAACTCACAGAGAGTTATAAAGCAGATATGTTTATTGCCGTGCCAGGTGCAAGGGGGATTGCTTCTCCTAACTTGCACACCGAGTCACAAAGCATGCACCTATTTATTATAAAGTTTATCTAAGTGGGCTGGATTATTAATCACAGAATCACAGAATGTTAGGGGTTGGAAGGGACCTCTGGGGTCATCTAGTCCAACCCTCCTGCCAAAGCAGGGTCACCTACAGCAGGCTGCACAGGACCTTGTCCAGGCGGGTCTTGAATATCTCCAGAGAAGGAGACTCCACAACCTCCCTGGGCAGCCTGTTCCAGTGCTCCGTCACCCTCAGAGGGAAGTTCCTCCTCATGTTCAGACGGAACTTCCTGTGCTTCAGTTTGTGCCCATTGCCCCTTGTCCTGTCACTGGGCACCACTGAAAAGAGTCGGCCCCATCCTCCTGACACCCACCTTTGAGATATTTATAAGCATCTATCAGGTCCCCTCTTGTGGGGTTTCTGGAAGAACAGGGACATATTGTGAGCAACCCAGACGCTCTGAATATGGACTTGATTGGCTTGTAGCAGCACAGGCTTCAAGCAGCACAGGCCTCAAGGCCTTTCCCAGGCTGGCTGTGGGAAAGACAATCGTTCTCAGGCCAGCTGCAGGTAAACAGTCATTCTATGAATAATGACCAATAATAGTTTGAGTACTGCTTATGTAACCGGGATGTTTTATTGATAGATGTTTTTATGTATAGTGACCAATCATAGCTGAGTGCTGTATAGAGTGTTTATGTATTGTGACTAATCATAATCAAGTGCTGTCTATACAATCCAGATTCTCTGCTAATAAAGTTGACTGTTATGGATCATATCGGTCAAGTCCTAGACGCCGCCGCAACACCCTCTCAGCCTTCTCTTCTTCAGGCTTAACAAGCCCAGCTCCCTCAGCCTCTCCTCGTAGGAGAGATGCTCCAGTCCACTCATCATCCTCGTCGCCCTCTGCTGGACTCTCTCCAGCGGCTCCTCATCTTTCTTGAAGTGGGGAGGCCAGAACTGGACACAGTACTCCAGATGGGGCCTCACTAGGGCAGTGTAGAGGGGAAGGAGAACATCCCTCAACCTGCTGGCCACACTCCTCTTAATGCATCCCAGGATCCCATTGGCCTTCTTGGCAGCCAGGGCACACTGCTGGCTCATGGTCAACCTGTCATCCACCAGGACACCCAGTTACCTCTCCCCAGAGCTGCTCTCCAGCAGGTCCGCCCCAAGCCTGTCCTGGTGCATGGGGTTGTTCCTCCCCAGGTGCAGGACCCTGCACTTGCCCTTGTTGAACCTCATCAGGTTCCTCTCTGCCCAACTTTCCAGCCTGTCCAGGTCACACTGAATGGCAGCACAGCCTTCCGGTGTATCTGCCACTCCTCCGAGTTTTGTGTCATCAGCAAACTTGCTGAGGGTACACTCTAACTCTTCATCCAGGTCGTTGATGAAGAAGTTAAACAAGGCTGGGCCCAGTACTGACCCCATGGGGACACCACTAGTTACCGGCATCCAACTAGACTCAGCACCGCTGATGACAACCCTCTGAGCTCTGCCATTCAGCCAGTTCTCAATCCACCCCACCGACCACTCATCCAGCCCACACTTCCTGAGCTTCCCTAGGAGGATGTTATGGGAGATAGTGTCGAAAGCCTTGCTGAACTCGAGGTAGACAACATCCACGGCTCTCCCCTCATCTACCCAGCCAGTCATGCCATCGTAGAAAGCTATCAGATTGGTCAAGCATGATTTCCCCTTGGTGAATCCATGCTTACTACTCCTGATAACCTGCTTTTCCTTCACTTGCTCGTTGATGACCTCTAGAATTAGCTGCTCCATCACCTTTCCCGGGATGGAAAGAAGACCCGGGGAACTACAGGCCAGTCAGCCTCACCTCTGTGCCTGGCAAGATGATGGAGCAGATCCTCCTCGAAACCATGCTAAGGCACATGGATAACAAGGAGGTGATTGGGGACAGCCAACATGGCTTCACCAAGGGCAAATCGTGCCTGACCAACTTGGTATCCTTCTATGATGGGGTTACAGCGTTGGTGGACAAAGGGCGGGCAACTGACATCACCTACCTGGACTTGTGCAAGGCATTCGACACTGTCCCGCATGGTGTCCTTGTCTCTAAATTGGAAGGACATGGATTTGACAGATGGACCACCCGTTGGATAAGGAACTGGCTCAATGGACGCACTCAAAGAGTTGCAGTCAATGTCTCGATGTCCAGGTGGAGACCAGTGACGAGTGGTGTGCCCCAGGGGTTGGTACTGGGGCCGGTGCTGTTTAATATCTTTGTCGGTGACATGGACAGTGGGACTGAGTGCACCCTCAGCAAGTTTGCCGACAACACCAAGCTGTGTGGTGTGATTGACAAGCTGGAGGGAAGGGATGCCATTCAGAGGGACCTTGACAGGCTGGAGACATGGGCCTGCGTGAACCACATGAAGTTCAACTAGGCCAAGTGCAAGGTCCTGCACGTGGGTGGGGTAATCCCAAACACAAGTACAGGCTGGGTGGAGAGTGGCTCGAGAGCAGCCCTGAGGAGAAGGACTTGGGGGTACTGGTGGATGAGAAGCTCAACATGAGCCGGCAACGTGCGCTTGCAGCCCAGAAAGCCAACCATATCCTGGGCTGTGTCAAGAGAAGTGTGGCCAGCAGGTCGAGGGAGGTGATTCTGCCCCTTTACTCTGCCCTGGTGAGACCCCACCTGGAGTCCTGCGTCCAGCTCTGGAGCCCCCAGCACAAGAAGGACATGGATGTGTTGGAGCGGGTCCAGAGGAGGGCCGCAAAGATGATCCGAGGGCTGGAGTATCTCTCCTACGAGGACAGGCTGAGGGAGTTGGGGCTGTTCAGCCTGGAGAAGAGAAGGCTCCGGGGTGACCTTAGAGCAGCCTTCCAGTACCTGAAGGGGGCCTACAGGAAGGATGGAGAGGGACTTTTCACAAGGGTGTGTAGTGATAGGACAAGGGAGAATGGCTTTAAACTAAAAGAGGGCAGATTTAGATTAGATATTAGGAAGAAATTCTTCACCATGAGGATGGTGAGGCACTGGAACAGGTTGCCCAGAGAAGCCGTGGATGCCCCCTCCCTGGAAGTGGGCCAGGTTGGATGGAGCTCTGAGCAACCTGGTCTAGTGGAAGATCTCCCTGCTCATGGCAGGGGGGTTGGAACAAGATGATCTTTAAGGTCCCTTCCAACCCTTACCATTCTATGATTCTAACAAAACCATATTTTACAAATGTATCAATAATTGGCATCAACCCAATTCTAGCTTCTATTTTCAAAGGGTATTTTTTTGCCTTACCAGCTTTGCTTCTGCTTTGAGTTCAGTTTTTACCAGTTCAGCATTCTTAGCTTTACCAGGGACTTCTCCGTCCCATACGAGGGGTATCATTGCATATTCCACTTCTTTTGGAACGTCAGTTTCTAACATTTTGTCTTCCTGCAATAGGAACACAGTTGCTTGTACAAGTTTAGATTCAGGAATTAACACATTGACTTCCTCATTTTTTAAATTGTATTTCCGCTTCCAATTTCTCTAACAAATCCTGCCCTAGCAAGGGTTTCGGAGCCCCCGGTAAATACAAGAATTGATGTGTCCCCCATTGTTTTCCAACTTTAAATAATATTAAAGGCTTAAAGAATGGCCTAGTTTCAGCATTACCAGTCACATCAACATCTTCGATTCTCTTGTTACTAAGTTCAAAATCTTTTTCATTCGAAACCGAATAAGCAACCCCAGTGTCTACTAAGAATTCTATTTCAGTTTGATCTTTCCCCAGCTGCATTTTTACTGGAGGTTCTGCTGTGGAAGATTCTTCCAGTCCCCTTCAAACATTCTCACCAATTCCTGCAAGCAGTGGGGGATTAGGAGACCGAGGGTGTGTTAACAGTGGACAATTCCGTTTCCAATGGCCGTCGTTTCTGCAATAGGCACATTGGTTTTCAGTTACTTGGGATCTGGATATTCCCCCAGGCACCATACGGTGCCCTCTTCCACGTCCTTGCCCCCTGAAAGGTGCTCCCCTACCTCTTACAATACTTGTCTCTAAAGCTGCAATGAGCCTACTATTTATCTTCCTATCGCAATTATCCTGATTTCTGTAAACAGACCATGCACCTCAAGTAATTTGCCTAGATCCCTGCTTTCATTCCCTTGTAGCTTTTGCAATTTCCTTTTGATATCATCAGCAGATTGTCCAATAAACAAAGGTGCCAATTGATTTTTCCTTCTGTTGAGCTGGGATCAACAGTGGTATATTTACGGGTGGCTTCTTTCAGCTTATTTGTTAGATCGGTAGGGGATTCATTCCGGTCTTCTTTAATTTCATACAATTTAGACCAATTGATTGCCTTTGGAATCACATTTTGAATGCCAAATAAAATCCATTTTTGATATCGAGTCGGAAGTTGTCTCGACCAATTCATGTTCAGATCCCAGTTTGGATTGACCGATGGAAAGTGGACCTCTACAGTTCCTTGTAAGGCCCCTGAGGCGATCTGTGCTTCTACTTGGGTTCTGGCTGCCTTCCAAATAATTTCCCTCTCTGTATTATCAAACAACATATGCATTATTGCCTCAGTATATTTCCAGTCTGGATCCTGAGTTCCAATCATCATTTCAAAAGCGTTTGCCATTTTATCGGGCTCTTCCCTGTAATTTCCAGCAGCTATTTTCCAATTGTTTAAATCTGCAATAGAAAAGGGCACTTCTACTGTAACTGGTCCCTCATTTCCAAACGCCTGATGAAGGGGAGCTTGAATTACTGCTCCTTGCTTGCCTCTCATTCACCCTGCTGTAGGACTAAATCCTCCTGTTCCCAGCAACGAATCTCTCAAATCATCTACCTGTCTTCCATTCTCAGCTTGGGGCCCTAGATGGCTCTCCGGAGCTATCATACAACCTACGTCCTCTTCTCCTGTTCACTTAACTTCAAACACCTTTGCCCAATACTACAAGCCGAACAGCATCTCTTTAACACTTTCCTTTTCCCCTTCTCTAAGGCCAGAACTAAAGGATCGCTACGCGCCAAATTAATTCCACGTTTCTTTTGCCATTCCGGATGATTTTGCAAAGTAAAGAACATGTCAGCATACAACACTTCATCCCATTTTCTTTCCCTCTGTAAGAACAAGATTAACTGTAACAAAGTGTCATATTTCAGTGTACCATTCATTGGCCACTTCTTCTCATCGTCTAACTTGTATAATGGCCACCACTGATTACAATACTTAATCAAATCGCTTCTTTTTGCGACCCCTCCAGGGGATCCTGCAGTCTGTTTCCAATGTTGTAAAATACAATCAAGAGGGGATTTCTTCAAAATTCCCCCTCCAGCAGAAGAACCTGCCCCCATACTTAAGAGATTATAATCGGCAGTCCTGATAAATCAGAGTCCAAATATAATAGTCCAAAGTTAAAAACCAGAAATAACCAGTACCTGCAGAATGTACCAAACCGAAAGGAGCAAAAGCAATCACTTAATCCAGACAAATCCATTAGATGACAGAAAACACACAATCACACAATTACAAATACAATGACAATAAACACACAAATGCACAATTATAGTCAAGACAGCACATGCACAGACATACTGAGTTTTCAAAAACAGATCAAATATAACAAAAAGACAAAGACCCAAATATTACAGACAGGGACTTACAATAATTATCACAGGCACGTATAAGGGTTCCTGCCCTTTTATCCTGTTATAGTTCGGCTGTGGCCGGCAAGAAAAGGGCCACGTAGCCGCTCTGCCGCCCCTCCACCCACTGGGGTGTGGAGGAGAATAGAAAGAAAACAGGCAGAAAATGGTGGGTCGGGATAAGGGCAGTTTAACAGAACAGCAAACAAAAGGGAAGAGGAACAAAAACGATACAGATGAGGAGAAAACACAACACAAACCGCACAACTAGGAGAGCCGCTCTCCTGGACTGGACCTCCACTGCCACGTGCTCCCGAGCCGCGAGTGAGTTCCCGCCACCCAGCTCCCCCGCCACCAGAACCCAGCATGACGGCACATAGTATGGGATACCCTGCTCTGTTTGGCCAGGTGGGGTCAGCTCGCCCAGCTGTGTCCCTTCCTGGATTCCGGCGAAAATTAACCCTGTCCTGGCCAAACCCAGGACATTATCCACCCCTTATTCCATACCATCTACGTCATGCCCAGGTCCCCCATTGTCCAGTTGATCACCACCACTTCTCCTGTCTCCAGATATCATTCCCTTAGTCTATGGATCATCACTCTAAAGTGTCCGTTGAGTTCATTTAATCCATGACTGCGGGCTCCATCTGTCGTAATGGTCTTCCGTGGCAGGAGAGGTGATGTGTGGTGATGGGCGGTCACTTGCTGCATCCGGAGCTTACGGCTGATGTATCTGGTGCGGCCCGTGCCAACAGTCTGCAGGTTGGAGACGTCAATCTTGATGAAGTTGCTGGGTGCCAGTTGTTGAAAACCAGGTCCAGTCCCATCATCACTGTGCTATGCTAGGTTTTCATCAAAAAATCCATCCTTCTTTAATCTGGACGATTCTTACTATGATACTACTGGTACAACACATAACAATTATAACAGTGATAACAGACAGTGACAGGGTTATTTAACAATTAACTTTATACAATTTATTCATGGACTATTTTCACCCGGAATCAAATCCCCATGAGGTACACATCGGACTTCCCCATCCTTCCGCATTACCCACCAGGTACGCCCAGGTCCTTGAGCAAAAGCAATCCCGCGGACAGGCTTGCCTTTGCCCGAGGCAGGACTAACCCAGACTGTCTTCCCTAACATGTTCCGCATGTGCACTACGGGGACTTTATCCCCTTCTACAGGGCGCTGAGGTTTTGACTGGGCAGGACCAGCCCGGTTGGTGGATCCTCTGGTGTTAACCAACCAGGTGGCATTTGCTAAATGAGTATCCCAGTTTTTGAAAGTCCCATCCCCCATTGCTTTCAGGGTGGTTTTTAGCAGCCCATTGTACCCTTCGATCTTTCCAGAGGGTGGTGCATGGTAGGGGATGTGATACACCCACTCGATACTGTGTTCTTTGGCCCAGGTGTCTATGAGACTGTTGCGAAAGTGAGTCCCGTTGTCCGACTCAGTTCTTTCGGGAGTGCCATGTCGCCACAGGACTTGTTTTTCCAGGCCCAGGATGGTATTCCGGGCGGTGGCATGGGGCACAGGGCAGGTTTCCAGCCATCCGGTGGTGGCCTCCACCATTGTCAGCACATAGCGCTTGCCTTGGCGGGTTTGTGGCAGTGTGATGTAGTCAATCTGCCAGGCCTCCCCGTATTTATATTTTAGCCATCGTCCTCCATACCACTGAGGCTTTACTCGCTTGGCTTGCTTCATTGCAGCGCATGTTTCACATTCATGGATAACCTGTGCGATTGTGTCCATGGTCAAGTCCACCCCTCGGTCACGAGCCCATCCGTATGTCGCATCTCTTCCTTGGTGGCCCGAGGTGTCATGGGCCCACTGAGCTATAAGGAGTTCACCCTTATATTGCCAGTCCAGATCCACCTGAGCCACTTCAATCTTGGCAGCCTGATCCACCTGGTGGTTGTTTTGATATTCTTCAGTGGCCCGACTCTTAGGGACGTGGGCGTCCACGTGACGGACTTTTACAACCAACTGCTCCAGCCGGGCAGCAATATCTTGCCACAATGGGGCAGCCTAGATGGGTTTGCCTCTGCGCTGCCAGTTGTTCTTCTTCCATTGCTGCAGCCACCCCCACAAGGCATTGGCCACCATCCAGGAGTCGGTGTCAAGATAGAGCACTGGCCACTTCTCTCGACTGGCAATGTCTAAAGCCAGCTGGATGGCTTTCACCTCTGCAAACTGGCTGGACTCACCTTCTCCCTCGGCAGTTTCCGCGACTTGTCGTGTAGGGCTCCATACAGCAGCCTTCCAACTCCGCGGCTTCCCCACAATGTGACAGGACCCATCCGTGAACAGGGCATACTGCTTCTTATCTTCTGGCAGCTTGTTATACAGTGAGGCCTCTTACTCCACGTAGCATCAGTGGCATGGTGTGTAGAGGGGACCCTCTCTCTGAACACCCAGCCCAGGACCGGCAATCGTGGTGCTAGGAAGAGCTGTGCTTCAGTGCCGACCACTTCTGAAGCAGCTCCAACGCCTTCATATGCTGCCAGAATCTCTTTTTCAGTGGGAGTATAGCGGGCCTCGGATCCTTTGTGTCCCTGGCTCCAAAACCCCAGGGGTCGACCTCTAGTCTCCCCTGGTGCTTTCTGCCAGAGACTCCAGGTTGGGCCATTCTCCCCGGCTGCGGTGTAGAGCACGTTTTTAATATCTTGCCCTGACCGGACTGGACCAAGGGCTATGACATGAACTATCTCCCGTTTAATTTGTTCAAATGCCTGTTGTTGCTCAGGGCCCCATTCAAAATCATTCTTCTTCCGGGTCACATGGTACAGAGGACTTACAATCTGGCTGTAATTTGGGATGTGCATCCTCCAAAAACCCACAACACCTAAGAAGGCCTGTGCTTCCTTTTTGCTGGTTGGTGGAGACATAGCTGCTATTTTGTTGATGACATCCATTGGGATTTGACGGTGCCCATCCTGCCATTTTATCCCCAAAAACTGGATCTCTTGTGCAGGTCTCTTGACTTTAATTTGCTTAATGGCGAAACCGGCTTTCAGAAGGATCTGAAGTATTTTCTCCCCTTTCTCAAAAACTTCCTCCGCTGTGTCACCCCATACAGTGATGTCATCGATGTACTGCAGATGTTCTGGAGCTTCACCCTTTTCCAGTGCAGTCTGGATTAGTCCATGGCAAATGGTGGGACTGTGTTTCCACCCCTGGGGCAGTTGATTCCAGGTGTACTGGATGCTCCTCCAGGTGAAAGCAAACTGTGGCCTGCACTCTGCTGCCAAAGGGATGGAGAAGAATGCATTAGCGATGTCAATTGTAGCATACCACTTGGCTGCCTTTGACTCCAGCTGATATTGAAGTTCTAGCACGTGTGGCACGGCAGCACTCAGCGGTGGTGTGACTTCATTCAGGCCACGGTAGTCTGTTGTCAGTCTCCACTCTCCAGTAGATTTTCTCACTGGCCATATGGGACTATTAAAGGGTGAGCGAGTTTTGCTGATCACTCCTTGACTCTCCAGCTGGCAGATCAGCTGATGAATGGGGAGAAGGGAGTCTCGGTTAGTGCGATATTGTCGCCGGTGCACTGTTGTGGTCGCGATTGGCACCTGTTGTTCTTCAACCCTCAGCAATCCCACAATGGAAGGATCCTCCGAGAGACCAGGCAAAATGGACAGCTGTTCAATTTCTTCCGTCTCCAAAGCAGCTATGCCAAAAGCCCACCGATACCCCCTTGGGTCCTTGAAATACCCTCTCCTAAGATAGTCTATACCAAGGATGCACGGAGCCTCGGGGCCAGTTACAATGGGGTGCTTCTGCCAGTCCTGCCCAGTGAGGCTCACTTCAGCCTCCAATACACTCAGCTCTTGGGACCCCCCTGTCACTCCCGAAATACAGATGGACTCTGACCCTTTGAAATCTGATGGCATTAAAGTACACTGTGCACCAGCGTCCACTAGAGCCTTATACTCTTGTGGATCTGACGTGCCAGGCCACCGAATCCACACTGTCCAATAAACCCCGGTTGTCCCTTTCCTCCACCTGGCTGGAGGCAGGGCCCCTCTAATCCTGGTCAGAGAATTTGCTGCTCACTTGCTGTAAGAATGACTTGGAGGTCCCTTCCAGAGGATCGGAATGAAGATCAACCTGTCTACCTGGTCTGGAGAGCTGACTGCTGGAAACTGGAGTGGCATTTTTCCTATCAGAATCCTCTTTTGTGATTGTTTTACCTCGCAACTCACGCACTCGTGCCTCTAGGCTTGAGGTGGGTTTTCCATGCCACTTCCTCATGTCCTCTCCGTGGTCACGCAGGTAAAACCACAGGGTGCCCCGGGGTGTCTACCCTCTGTATGCTCTCTCCTGAGCAGAGAAACGCTTGCCCCTAATAGCTGAGGTGCTGGCCCGTACAGGTGGGGAGTAGGACCTATTCTCTTTCATTTGCCGGACGTCCCGGGCCAGTTTCTCCACAGCTGAGACAAGGGAGGAAGAGGGACTTTCCTCATATTGCCGGAGTCTGACAGCCACCTTATCCACTGCTGGTGCCTCTTTACCTTTCCAGTCTACTAGTGCCAGTGAGTTGGCATATGAGGAGGGTGCGCTCCGCACAAACTTCCTCCACATGTGCGATGTGCACTGGACTTCATATGGGTCTGTGGGTACCTGCTCATCTTCTGTGTCATAGTAAACCAGCTCCCGCACAGCTAATTCCCTCAAGTACTGAATACCCCTTTCCATATTGGTCCACTTGCCAGGATAGCATACAACATCCTCACTGAAGGGGTACCTCTCCCTCACGCCTGACAGAAGCCTCCTCCAGAGGCTGAGGACTTGTTCCTTTTTCCCAATGGCCTTGTCAATGCCCCCATCCCTGGCCAGGGATCCCAGCTGCTTGGCTTCCTTGCCCTCTAATTCCAAGCTGCTGGCCCCGTTATCCCAGCACCGCAGCAGCCAGGTGACAATGTGCTCGCCTGGGTGGTGGTTGAAATCTTTCCGCCTGTCTCGCAGCTCGCTCAGGGACAGGGAGCGGGTGATGATCTCTGTCTCTATCTCCCGTGATGACCCTGGCTCATCGTCATCCCTCCCAGAGCGATCTGCTCTCTTTGCGTCTTTCTTTAGTTTTATGGGGGCGACTGCTACCGGCACAGGTTGGTTATTGGGCTCAGCCGCAATGCCTGCTGCAGGAGCTGGAGCAGCTGCCGTGCCCACCGGGGCAGCCCCTGCAGTCGTGGCAGTGGCAGTGGCAGTGCCGGTCGGGGGGGCTGTGACTGCCTGCTGGGCTGGAGGAGCTGCAGGTTTGGCTGGGGTAGCAGCGCCAGTCTCAGTGCCTGCCACTTCGTTTCCCCCCCTTTCCCCTTTAGGGCACTGAATCATGTTGAACAGGGCTCGGTAGGCGTGGGCCATACCCCAGCATGTTGCAGTGATTTGTGTCGCTCTGGAGTTCCCAGGGTGGCAGCACACTTTTTGCAGATACTTTACTAGTTCGTCCGGATTCTGCACTTGCTCAGGGGTGAGTTTAAAACACACCGGTGGTGCCCACTGCCCTAGACACCTGCCCATGCTATCCAACTCACCCAGCCACTCATAGCTGTCCAGCCCCGGGGCAGGTCTCTGCACAATGTTGTTAACTACTTGTTTAACCCTAAACAAGACCTGAAACCCATTCAGGAGGCATAAAAATAGGAGAGTGCTGGCCTGAGCATCCCACGGGTGTTCGAAATTCTCAAAAGCCGTTAGGACCAGCCTGAAGGAGAGACAAGGGGTGAAAGAGTGGGTGAAGGTATCTCCTCCAGTTTTCCCCACAGAGTGGGTTCGATTATTAATAAATTCAGAGAGATAGCACCTGAGGTATGGAAATGACCGCAGTGCCGCGTGCAAATACAAGCCTAATTTCATGCCCAGTGATGTTATCGTGTTATAAGTCAATATCATACAGTACAGCAAAATCATAATCCTGATCATTTTCCCCGAGGTAATGAACATCACCGCAGGGAACACATGCACCAGGTACAGGTTTGCATACCACAGCCACTTGATCAAAGACAGAAACAGTTTTTAACGATGGCTGTTTAACTAACATAGTAAATGCGTACAACAATATCTAAGAAAGCTGTTTTAATACCCTCTTCTCAGCCCTGCCGTTATCCCTGCCCTATGTTGGGCGCCAAATTTCATGTTCTAGTTTGGCTGCAGCTAGCAACAAAAGGGCTACGCGGCCACTTTGCCGCCCCTCCCCCCTCTGGGGTGCGGAGGAGAATAGAAGGAAAACAGGCAAAAACTCCTGGGTCGGAATAAGGGCAGTTTAACAGAACAGCAAACAAAGGGAACAGTAACAACAACGATACAGATAAGGAGAATACAAAAAAAACAGCAGCACACAGAGAGCAACTTTCACCGCCCACCCCTGCACGCTCCCGAGCCGCGAGTGAGTTCCCACTGCCCAGCTCCTCCCATCCAGAACCCAGCATGACGGCACATGGTATGGAATACCCTGCTCTGTTTGGCCAGGTTGGGTCAGCCCGCCCGGCTGTGTCCCCTCCTGGCTTCTGGTGAAAAATTAACCCTGTCCTGGCCAAACCCAGGACATATCCAATTCAAATGGGGACTCTAACCCCTCCAAAACCCAGGTGTCTCCAAGAACAGGAGACTCCGAATGGGGACTTTAGCCCCTAAGAATCCTTATAACCCAGCCTTGCTGGACTTTCACCCTGTGTGACAGGCAGGTTTACCAAATACCGAAAGGAGTGTCTTCTTCCATTTACCAGGGGTCTTACTTCAAGTCCCTTGGTCCGGGGATCAGAAGTTCTCCCTGAGAAGTTCCTGGTGCTGGTTGGAGGTCCCGTGATCCCACAGATCTGTAGGGAGTCAGAAGCAGTGTCCCATCTGGGGTGCCAAAATCTGCTACTGGCAAGCGATAAAACAATTCACTCTAAAACTTAAGTTTTGGGAGTTTTAGAAAGCAGGTATTCTTTATTGCAGCACTAGACACACAGGGGCTAGCTCCACCCAAATGTGCATGCCGAAAAGACACAACTGCTAGGTATTTATGCTGTGTTAACATACATATTCCTTATATTTCTGAGAAATGCTTATCATATTCATGGATTTTCTGGAAACTCATTAGTATATTTTAATGTCCTTCGCGCACATCTGTTGGTGCCTCCGGGTGGTCATCGGGGGTCTTCAGATGAAGGTTCCTACTCTTCTTCATGGTGTCCACTGGTTGACCTTTGTTTCTGTGCAAACTCAGTTCTAAGATCACGCATACTGTGTCCTTCAAGGTTGTTTTGTTCCAATCTTGTAGTCATCTTGCAGCTTCTTTATCTCTGTAGTTTCGCACATCTGCTCTCCCAAGGCCGAGCTGTCTAGAGTGGAATTATTTGGGAGTCTCTTATCTTACAACCTTCCCAATTATTCACAAAGAACCAAGACTTGCTTTTGTTTAATTACATCCATTGTGCAATGATTCTGATGACTTAAAGTGATAACTTTATCTACATCTGCTACATCTACTACATTCGCTACATTCACAGGTATCACTATTTATTTACACAAATCAAGAGGCCAATGCTTCCTAGTGATTCTGTTCTGTCCTTTGGCACTCTTATTTCATCTCCACGTCCTCTCTGTTAATGTATGTAATTCAACCAACACTGCCTTCAGCCTTCACTCTTGAAAGGCACTGGGCAGCCTTACTTGTGTGACAGCTGCAAATCTCCAGGCAGGCGTTTCAACAAGATATCCTGAAATGTCCTTAGAAACTTTCAGTTTCGATTAGCTGAGGCAACATGGCTACTGGAGCTATGCTTTGAAAAACACCAGATCTGCATGGCTTAAGCCCTTTGCACGGTTTCTAAGTGTTTTGTCACAAGTTAAATCAAATTAATCCTTTCACTTCCCACTACATTCATGCTACTGGTGTGTTCCTCAAAGTGAGAAAATCACATCAAGATAACACAGGAATTACAAGAATGAGGTGATGTCATCAAAGAGGACCAGGGGGTGAGGGAGAAGGAGATAAGGCTGCTTGAAGGTAACCTAAGACTAATTAGCATGGCAAAAATCACATCCCTGGGAGGAGACCTTACATGCTGATGTAGGACAACCTAATCACTAATCAGAACATGCACAGGAGTACACCAGTTATGCAACTAAAAGTTGACCAATGAGCAAGTATTGTGTAACAACTTCTTTGTTGTAACCTGTATAAAAGCCTACAACTTCTCCAAAGAGGTGTGCTAGTTTTTGCGCATTATCGCCTAGCACCCCTTTCTGTACAGAACTGCATTAAAGGTTAGAAAGTGGATCTTGACTCTGTGTACTCATTGGCTCTGGTGCACCAGGTACGAACCTATTCCTGAATTAAGGGACAACACTGGGAAAATAAGTTTGCTTACCTAGCTCTTAACAACTTTTACAGGGACCATGAAATCAAGAATTTATGCAATTTTTGTTCTCCTTCTGCACCTTCCTTTTCAGGATCACATCCCCTGGCTGAGTTAAGGAAACTTCCTGTATTACTTGCATTTAATTAAATTACTTGCTCACCACGTGCAAGTAGGAAGGCAGCCCCTGTCACCATACTCCTGTACTCTTACATAGGATTCAGCAACTTCAAAAAGCTTCCCAGGAGCAACTTCGTTTAGAAACTTTGGTGGAGTATTCCTTTAATTATTTAAGAATCCTTTAAGTTTTCCTTTTATATTTTAGTGCTTTAGAGTCTTTTTTTCTCTGCTGCATATAACTACATAAAACCAATGCTCCAGAATTCAAGCTCTTAGCACCTTGACGCATTATTTCACATTTCTCTCATGATATCTATGCCCATTGTCCTCTGAAGCTGTGGCTCTCTTTGCCAGTGTGAAAGCAGCAGAGGAATAGCTTGATGCCCTCTTTCATTTATTGTCCTTCCTTCTGTCCACATGAGGTTCCTGTGTGTCTCGTTCCCAGCCATGCTCCTGCCTATGTGCTATTCTGCTGCAGTTAATGATCCCTTTGAGCTTTAGACCCCAGGAGTCAGGATTTCCTGGTGCTGGCTACAGACACAGAATCCTGACGCTGCAGTGCTCGGTGAGAGAATAGGGGAAATCAATGACTTCTGAGGGATAAGTTATTGATTTTTGTTTACTTTGGCTTTTGTTTGTAAGCCACGCAACGCACTGCAAATTAACTCTTCCATCACAAGATTTCCAGGAAACATAAAAGGTGCTCACATTTGCTCAAGTTTCCTTTTCATCATTCTTGATGTGATGCTTGCTGCAGCCGCTGTTAATCTCCCTGCAGGTGAATGGCTCTACAGCAAGCCTCTCAGTCTTGAGTCTGGACATGCACATGAGACCAAGCTTTCCCAGCCTGTTACTCAGTGTATCATCTGCCTGGTATCTCGAGCAGGAGAAAGCCCCTAAAAGAGGGCCGAGGCTGCGTGGTGCTGTCATACCCACAGCCCTCTTTGCAGTCCCCACCATGCTCATTGTCCCTCCGAGCCCTAGAATAACTGAAATGCCACGTGAATCATGCACTTTTTCCCCCCCCTTCTCTCTGCAAATCTCTTATCTGGACTGCCTGAGTCCTTATACTGCCCAGGAGCTCAAACACAATTTCATTATACAGACTACTGAACTGGAAGATTTATGATTTTTGTGAGTGAGGCTGCAGGTTGCATCATATTTTTTCTCCCCTGTCCAACTGAGGAGGGAGAGTGATAGAGGGACTTTAGTGGGCACCTGGCATTCATCCGGGCTAAACCATGACAGTGGTATTTTTTTTTTCTAACTGTTTTGCAGACACCTTCTGATGTCTTCTGGCTGAGTGGGTGCAGAGAGTTCCAGCTGAGAATTACTGTGCTAGGTCATTTGTAGAAAGATTTTTAATTGTTTAGGGCCTGTCCCTAATGAAGTTTGATTAATTGGGCAGGGATAAATGAGGTACCTGCCTTTTCAGGCAGAGCAATAAAAGAAGGAAAACACAGGTTTACATTAGTCATTTATACTCACTTTTCCTGTACCCACAGGTGTGACAGTGGGAAGCCCAAGAAGGGCACAGCATATGTGATGGCAAAGGTGGGGTCTCTGCCTCTTAGCGAGCAAGGTTTTGCCAGATGGCTGAAGCAACAGCTGTAAAACACCTGATCTAACAAGCATGGTTTGGACCAGTGGCACTGACAGCAGCAGTGGAGCGGTGGGTATTGTAGGAAAGGAGGCTGGAATCATCTCTCCCATCCATCCAACAACCATGACTCATTTGTCTTGAAGAAGCAGTTCTAATATTTAAAACTGTAAATAATTTTAAAAAAAGACCAGTGGTTGGTAGGAAACTCATATGAAGTTTGTTTCATAGAATCATAGAATATCAGGTTGGAAGGGACCTCAAGGATCATCTGGTCCAAACTTCTTGGCAAAAGCATGGTCTGGACAAGATGGCCCAGCACCTTGTTCAGATGAATCTTAAAAGTGTCCAATGTTGGAGAATCCACCACTTCCCTGGGGAGATTATTCCAATGGCTGATTGTTCTCATTGTGAAAAATTGTCCTCTTGTGCCCAATCGGAACGTCCCCAGGAGTAACTTGTACCCATTACCCCTCATCTTTTCCATGTGACTCCTTGTAAAAAGGGAGTCTCCGTCTTCTTTGTAGCCACCCTTTAAATACTGGAACATGGCAATAAGGTCTCCCCTAAACCTTCTTTTCTCAAGGCTGAACAAATCCAGTTCTCTCAGCCTTTACTTCCCAGTCCTTTGATCATCTTTGTGGCCCTTTCTCTGGACCCTCTCCAGCCTGCTCACATCTTTTTTGTATAGCGGTGACCAAAACTGAACAGTGTTCCAGGTGTGGCCAGACAAGCACTGAGTAGAGCGGGATAATGACTTCTATCTCTGCTAGTGATGCCCTTGTTGATGCAACGCAGCATCCTGTTGACTTTCTTTGCAACAGCAGCACACTGTTCACTCATATTGAGCTTGTTGTCAACCAGGACCCCCAGGTCCCTTTCTACAGAGCTGCTCCCCAGTCGTGTAGATCCCAGCCTGTGCTGCACTCCTGGATTATGCTTTCCCAAGTGCATGACCTTACATTTGTCTTTGTTGAACTTCATAAGGTTCTTGTTAGCCCACTCTTCCAGTCTATCCAGGTCTTCCTGCAGGGTGGCTCTCCCTGCCAAAGTGTCCACTTCCCCACTCAGTTTGGTGTCATTGGCAAACTTCATCAGGGTACACTTGATCCCATCATCCAGATCACTTATGAAGGTATTAAACAGCATTGGGCCCGATATCAATCCCTGGGGGACCCCACTTGTGACAGATTGGCAGTTTGAAAAGGAGCTATTTACCACCACCCTCTGGATGTGGCCTGTCAGCCAGTTCCCCACTAACCGCACAGACCACTTGTCTAGACTGTTATACATCAGTTCCTCTAGGAGGAGGCTGTGTGAAACCATATCAAAAGCCTTGGAGAAATCCAGGTAGACAATGTCCACTGCTCACGCCAGATCAACCGAGCAGGTTACTTTGTCATAGTGACGTGCGGAATCAAACTTCACAACTCAGAGAGTTATAAAGCAGGTATGTTTATTGCGGTTCCGGGTGCAAGGGGGATCGCTCCTCCTAACTTGCACACCGAATCACGAAGCATGCACCTATTTATTACAAAGCTTATCTAAGTAGGCTGGACTACTGTAATTATTTCTAGGAATTCATTATCATACTCCACCCCCTTTTAGCACTTGCGCAGTGTCGTCTGGTGGTCGTCTGTGGGGGTCTTCTGGATGAAGGCTCGTAGTCTTCCTCGCTGTGTGCTTTCACCTTTGGCTCAAAAATTCCTGAGTTGTCTGTGTTGGCTGAGTCCCAAACCATAGAAACAGTTTCAGCTAGAGAGTTGCTTCTTACAGACAACAAAGTTCTGGTTATCAGTCCTTGTTTCTCTTCGTCTGTCTCACAAGCAGTCCTTGTTAGCTACATTTGAGCCACAACAGTCCTTGTTGGCAAGATTACAAAGAGCAGAACTAAATTAATTAACAGTATTTAACTCTTACCTTAACATAGATGCAAAGTTATATAACGAAATTAAACTAAAGCTATAGCAAAATTGAACTAATTGTCAATTTCCCATATCAATAGAAGGTGATCAGGTTTGTCAAGCACGATTTGCCCTTGGTGAATCCATGTTGGCTTTTTCCAATCATGTTCTTCATTTGATTTGTGATAGCCCCCAGGAGGATTAATTCCATAACTTTCCCAGGGACTGAAGTAAGACTGATGGGCCTATAATTTTCTGGATCCTCCTTTAAGCCCTTCTTGAAGATGGGGGTGACATTAGCCTTTTTCTAGTCTTCTGGGATGTCCCTCGATTTCCATGACTTCTCAAAGAGTACAGAGAGTGGCCTTGCAACGACATCAGCCAGCTCTCTTAACACACTCAGGTGGATAATGTCAGGCCCCATCAATTTGTAGGGGTCAAGCTCCTGTAACAGTTCACATACCAACTCTTCCTTCATTGATGGTGAGTCTGCATTTGCATCAACCTGGATTTTTGTTCCCAAGGCCTGGGGCCCAACAGTGCTGGTAAAGACAGAAGTGAAGAAAGTGCTGAGAACCTCTGCCTTTTCAGCGTTGTTGGTGAGTAATTCACCTCTCATGTTTAACAGCAGGCCAATGTTTTCCTTCAGTTTCTGCTTGCTGTTTATGTACCTGAATGTTGGCGTGGGTTACGGAAACGTTGTAACGATGTGACCCCAATATGAGTATAGATCGTTCACCTTTATTAGTCAGCAAAAACAAGGTTTATATAGCAAAGCAATTACAGCATCTGATTAGTCGAACCCCCAATCCATATATAGGCAAAACTACTGCAACTCGTTGTGATTGGTGCAGAGCTGCATCTCGATGTGAAAACAGTGCTGTGGCAGGAAACAACAGCATGGCAGGAAGGAAGTGACAGTGTGGCAGGAAACGGCGACGTTCCCCCTGCTCCAGTGTCCCGAGCTCGTCGCTCTGCCTTCCCAGCAGGGTTCCGTGTCAGCCGCTCCCAAGGCTCACCTCCGGATCGGAACCTGGGTTGCTCAACGCACCAAGCTATGTCCCCTCTCGTCCAGCCAGGACTCCACAATTCCCCCTTCTTGTTTTTGAGCAAGCCAGGTTTGGTTCGTCATCTTGGAGAGAGCCCTTTTAAGACAGCTAAAGCAAATACATATTATAATTCCAACAGCAAGTAACACGATACATATGCGCAAAATTTCTATAATTAAACTGTTAAGCCAAGCGGGCAGATTACCAAAGAGCGAGGTGAGCAATCCATAAAAAAATCCCTGGTTTTGTGGTATTTGATTGGCATGCTGTTCGAGCCATTGTAATTGCTTGTGGATGGACTTACTATCATTGGACAAGTTCATACAGCACATGCCTTCAAAATCCTCACAACCATGTCCTTGGGCCAGCAGTAAAAAATCAGTTGCGGCTCTATTTTGCAATACCGCATGTCGTAGACTACTCTGATCTTCTAGCAGGGATTGCAAGACTTTTGTGGTAACACTAGCTTGCTTCTCTGCCCAGCACGTCAATTTCCCTAGTTGATTTAACGCTGCGCCGGCGGCAGCACTGGGCACCAATAATGCCAGAAATACTCGCTCGGTGGTACTTGGGAGAGTGATTCGATCATCGCAGTCAGGAGGAAGACCCGTAACACCTCGCTTGGGACGAGTTGTTACCTTCTTCCACCACTGTCGATCTGGAGCTAGCAATGTCAGCTGACCTAAGTAACACGGGCCGCCGTAGATGTTACGAGGAATTCCTTGCCATGCCCTGTCGTCACAGATTAAAAACACGTCAGGAGGCAAGGCTTTAGATGTAGCATTATTACACAAGGGAAAACCACCTTCCATCCCGTAGGCGCCCAGACTTTGGGAGCTTCTTTTGTTCGTATCATTGGTGCCACAGAAGGTGACAGCTCTAGAGTGGCCCTGATAGTCATAATAAGAAGCAATTGGAGTGACATTGGCCCACCCTGACCGGTTGAAGAAATGGCGATGGTTAGGCCTAGTAATAGCAGGCCCTGCAAATACAAAACAAGTTTGAGTCCAGTTTTTGGTCGTGTTACCAATCCTCATCGACCCTAGCAAGTTCAGCTCTTGAGGATCCCAGGGCAATGTGCGATTCAGACCTTGTATGAGTTTGGCACTGCAATTACTCACTTGAATCTCCTTTGTACATCTGCCTGCACTATAATTAGCAAAATGAGTAACACTGTAACTAGGTACTCCTATTAGACAGGTGCAAAAAGATTCTGTTGCGGAAGCAAGAGACAAACAAAATGCTGATTGGCCCGTTTTGTTTGCCCAGGTAACCCATAGATTTTGTCGGGGCTCAATGCGGTAAAGGGTTTCTTCGCCTACTATAATCTGACAACATGTAAAGAGTACGGCTAGCAGGGTAACCACTCGTTTTCCTGCCATTCCCTTCAAAACTGATGTAAGCATCGCACTCTCATCTTTCCCCCTCCGCTTTGGGGACGGTCCAAACAGCAGGCACTAACTTACTTTGGCTATATTAAAAGAACTACTTACCCATACGGTTTTAGCTCTCCGGTTTGCTAACTTTACCCACTTCAAGCGGCTACAGAGATAAGCATTGCTTCCTTTTGTCTTGAGCTTTGTAACAATTAAAGCGCGAGCTACGCTGCACCCTATTAAAGGCACTGATCACACCGATGCTTCGCAAACGATATTCGCCGCCGCCGCTATGGTTAGCAAGTGTAACAATGACATAAAACCCGAGGCTTACAGATCTTACAAAACATCACAGGTGGTATCGGTGACAAGTACCTCCTGGTAACCACTCATATACTCTTCCCTCTATTCAGGTTATTTCTACTTGATTGCTCTGCTCGTGAGAGTCTGCTTGTTGCTCCTCGGCTAACTTGTCTTGCTGATTCAAAGCAGGCTTCACGGCTCGGCTAGGCACCCAGACTGGACCGCGATCTGTGGAAACACACGTATAACCTCGACCGTTAAATATCACTGGTACGGGTCCAGCCCATTCTCCAGTAGTCGGGTCTCTATAGATCACTTTAAACCGCGGTAAAGTCGTTGCACTATTGAATTTTAAGTTCTGGTGATGCACCACAACAGGCGGTGCCTCCTGATCACCCATAAGGCACAAATAATTTAAAGTAAAAAGAACTCGATGCAACCTTGATTGCACTTCTGTTTCAACTCCTCGCTGTTTATCTAAGTAGTCTTTCAGCACGCGATGAGTGCGCTCTATGAGGCCTTGCCCTGTCGGAGAATGCGCAATTCCCATGGTGTGCTTAATTCCCCACGTCAACAAGAATGATCTCAGCTTTTGACTGACAAAGGCAGGTCCATTATCAGTCTTAATTTCTTCAGGGACCCCCAGTACTGCAAAACACGAAAGGAGATGTTTACAAACATGTTGCGCTTTCTCCCCAGGTAAAGCAGTGGCCCATATCATTTTTGAAAAGACGTCTATTGTGACATGCACGTACTTCAACCGCCCGAATTCGGAGAAGTGCATGACGTCCATCTGCCACAGTGCAAGTGCCTGCAGCCCTTTTGGACTGACCCCTTGGCCTATACCTGGTCCTTGGTTTCCACACTTAGGACAGGCCTGCACAATATAACGAGCCTCATTCTCTGTCAGTCCAAATTGCCTTCGCAGACCTCTTGGATTTTGGTGAAAATTCTCATGACTCTGTCTGGCCTGCTGAAACTTGTCTACTGGAGGCATAGGGCATGCGGGACTGACTAAGTTGTCAGCAATCTGATTGCCGTGCCCTAGTCCCAGATCCCATTGGTGGCTACGTACATGAATGACACAACAAGGTACGGCCCGTTGAGACAGTACGGTCCGCAACTGGATAAACAGCTTGCCTAATCTAGGATTGACTGCCTCCCTAAGCAAGGCATCCGGTATTCGAGGCACTATCCTGGCTACATGAAGGGAGTCAGTTACAAAATTTAAAGGCTCATTTAACCAATTAGTTAAAGCCCAGACCATGGCAGTCAGCTCTAAAATTTGCAGCGAATCTCCATCCTGTCCTTGTATCATATGATGACACCACTGGCCCCCTTCTTGCCAAACACAAACTGCCTTATGCAGCCTCCTGCCTGCATCTGTATACACTGTGATTCCTTCGGCCAGCGGCTTCTCCTGAAGTCTGGACTTCTCAAGCCATAGATTATGCTTCAAGAACTGCCACAATCTCCCTTTCGGCTGTCGGGAATGTATCCTCCCACCATAGCCTAACAGAGCTTCCTGTATGGGTAGAGCATGCCTCAACCACCATTCCAAATCTGCTGCTTTGACCGGTATATTGATGTCCTGCGGCTCTTCCCCTGATATTTCCACTATCCTCGTCCTACCTTTTCTGATTAGCTCTCCCACAGCTTCTGATCGTGTCTGTGTACTAGTCTTCGGCTGCACACTTAAAAACACCCATTCTAGTATGTAAAATGGATCATTGCCCCTAATAGGCTTGTCAGTGGCAAAATCAGGACTATTCAACAATGCTGTACAGGAATGAGTCTCCCCCTTCTTGTTTTGCCACTGACAAACAAGGGCATATGGTGACTCGGCAGGGTTACAAATAAGCAAGGAAACAGGTAGGGTTAGCAATCGCCTAGCAGTCCAGGCTGTTTGAAGCTTCTGTACGATGTGTGGCAAAGCTGTCTGCTGCGTCTGTGATAGGGTGACTGCTGTGCTGGGATGCGAGCCACGTAGTAGTAATGTCAATGGTGCAATGTCAGCATTGGAAATACCAGCACAGTTGCGCACCCACTGGATGTCTCCAAGCAAAGTCTGTACATCAGTCAATGTGCGCAAATTTGTCGCTAATTCCACCTTTTGTGGTTGGATCTTAGCGTCAGAGATGCGCCACCCCAAATACTTCCATGGTGCAGATCGCTGAACCTTTTCCGGGGCAATAACAAGGCCCTTGCTGGCTAAAACAGTACTCAGCTGTGCCAAGGAATCATCATTGAACGCTTCCTGTTGACAGCAGAGGATGTCATCCATATAATGATAAATGATTGTATTTGGCCATTGCTCCCTGAGTGGAGCTAAGGCCCAAGCCACATAAAGTTGACACAGCGTGGGTGAGTTTCTCATGCCTTGTGGCAAGACATCCCACTCATATCGCTCTGAAGGTGCTACTTTGTTGGTTACCGGTATCGAAAAGGCAAACCGTTGAGTGTCTCGCGGATGTAAAGGTATAGTGAAAAAACAGTCTTTTAGGTCAACAATGATCACGTGCCAACCCGACGGAAGCATAGCAGGTGATGGCATTCCAGGTTGTACGGCTCCCATGGGTTGCATTTGCTCATTAATCTTACGTAGGTCGTGTAAGAGGCACCATTTGCTGCTCTTTTTCGGAATGACGAAAATAGGGGTGTTCCATGGGCTGACTGAAGGCTTGATGTGGCCTGCAGCGAGTTGCTCTGCTACCAATTGCCTTGTTATTTGCAGTCGGTCTTCCGTCATGGGCCACTGGTCAACCCACACAGGTTCGTTGGAAAGCCAGGTTAGCGGTGGGTTGGGTGACTGCTCGCCAGTGCCCATAACTAAAAAGGGGTAGTAGTTAGTACAACTCCAATTTGACTCAAAATGTCGCGGCCAATTAGGGCCGAAAGAGTTTCAGGCAGCTGCATGACATAGACCTTTAAACTGACCTGCTGCCCTTCAGGAAAGGTTATTTGCACAGGGTATTGGCTCATCATGGGAGCGGAGTGTCCCCCCACACCTGCGATAGCCATTGTGGGAACACTTAGTGGCCACTCCTCCGGCCAAACACCCGTACTTACGATTGTGATGTCAGTGTAATCGATGGCCTTGCTGGACTTGTCGAATGCAAGACAAAAGACAAACTTGGACTGAGGTTGTCAAGAGCCAAAGAGCTAACAAAGGAAGTAAATAACTGGTGCTTATCTTATCAGACAAAAGTAAGGGGGGATAGCCCATCACTGTAAACTCAGTGATCTGTGGGGCGCCGCGGAGGCTGCGCAGCCAGAGATTGCTTCAGAGATTGCTTTGGATAAAGCACAGATGGCCCCCGAATACACATACCAAGATGCCCGCTCTGAAGGTGTGTCACACTGCTGAGTCCCGCTTCTGACAACACGACATTCCATGCCAAGAGCCAATCGATACACAATAATTGACTTAGTCCCACCTCGCAAAAAGATTTCTAAACATATAAAAATTGGCACTTGAAAACTCTCTTTGGGAGGAGGAGCCAAGCGAGAACTTCACCTGACGGACGGGTCGACGGGCCTGAACCTCTCTTCACCTGGAACTGAAGCTGGCAAGGGATGTCAAAAACAACAAGAAGGGCTTCTTCAACTACATCAGCAGCAAAAGGAAGGCTAGGGACAATGTGGGGCCGCTGCTGAATGAGGCGGGTGTCCTGGTGACGGAGGATGCGGTGAAGGCAGAGCTACTGAATGCCTTCTTTGCTTCAGTCTTCAGTGCCAAGGCAGGCCCTCAGGAATCCCAGGCCACGGAGGTAAGAGAAGAAGCCTACAAAGAGGACGACTTTCCCTTGGTCGAGGAGGACTGTGTGAGGGATCGCTTAAGCGATCTGGACGTCCACAAATCCATGGGCCCCGATGGAATGCACCCACGAGTGCTGAGGGAGCTGGCGGATGTCATTGCTGAGCCACTCTCCATCATCTTTGAGAGGTCCTGGAGGACAGGAGAGGTGCCCGAGGACTGGAGAAAGGCCAGTGTCACTCCAATCTTCAAAAAGGGCAAGAAGGAGGACCCAGGGAACTACCGGCTGGTCAGCCTCACCTCCATCCCGGGAAAGGTGATGGAGCAGCACATTCTAGAGGTCATCAACAAGCAAGTGGAAGAAAAGAAGGTTATGAGGAGTAGTCAGCATGGATTCACCAAGGGGAAATCATGCCTGACCAATCTGATAGCTTTCTACGATGACGTGACTGGCTGGGTAGACGAAGGGAGAGCTGTGGATGCTGTCTACCTTGACTTCAGCAAGGCTTTCGACACAGTCTCCCATGATATCCTCCTAGGGAAGCTGAGGAAGTGTGGGCTGGATGAGTGGTCGGTGGGGTGGATTGAGAACTGACTGAATGGCAGAGCTCAGAGGGTTGTCATCAGCGGCTCTGAGTCTAGTTGGAGGCTGGTGACAAGTGGTGTCCCCATGGGGTCAGTACTGGGCCCAGTCTTGTTTAACTTCTTCATCAACGACCTGGATGAACAGTTAGAATGTACCCTCAGCAAGTTTGCTGATGACACCAAACTGGGAGGTGTGGTAGACACACCAGAAGGCTGTGCTGCCATTCAGCGTGACCTGGATAGGCTGGAGAGCTGGGCAGAGAGGAACCTGATGAGGTTCAACAAAGCCAAATGCAGGGTCCTGCACCTGGGGAGGAACAACCTCATGCACCAGTACAGGCTTGGGGCGGACCTGCTGGAGAGCAGCTCTGTGGAGAGGGAACTGGGTGTCCTGGTGGACGACAGGTTGACCATGAGCCAGCAGTGTGCCCTGGCTGCCAAGAAAGCCAATGGAATCCTGGGGTGCATCAAGAAGAGTGTGGCCAGCAGGACGAGGGATGTTCTCCTTCCCCTCTACACTGCCCTAGTGAGGCCCCATCTGGAGTACTGTGACCAGTTCTGGGCTCCCCAGTTCAAGAAAGATGAGGAGCTACTGGAGAGAGTCCAGCGGAGGGCTACGAGGATGATGAGGGGACTGGATCATCTCCCGTACGAGGAGAGGTTGAGGGAGCTGGGCTTGTTCAGCCTGAAGAAGAGAAGGCTGCGAGGGGACCTTATAAATGCTGACAAATATCTGAAGGGTGGGTGTCAGGAGGATGGGGCCAAGCTCTTTTCAGTGGTGCCCAGTGACAGGACAAGGGGCAATGGGCACAAACTGAGGCACAGGAAGTTCCGTCTGAACATGAGGAAGAACTTCTTCCCTCTGAGGGTGACGGAGCACTGGAACAGGCTGCCCAGGGAGGTTGTGGAGTCTCCTTCTCTGGAGATATTCAAGACCCGCCTGGACAAGGTCCTGTGCGGCCTGCTGTAGGTGACCCTGCTTCGGCAGGAGGGTTGGACTAGATGGCCCACAGAGGTCCCTTCCAACCCCTACCATTCTGTGATTCTGTGATTCCCCCCCCAAGAAGGGACGCCTTTTTGGTAAGAGTCGCGCCTCTGACTTTTTCAGACGTATCCCCGGGAACACATTGTTAACTAAAGCACTAAACCATTACTTTGAGCTCAACTTTTGTAGACAGTGAATTTATCAATGGCAATTCCGAATCTGTGATAACTGTCGCTTGAATAAATTACCTATTGTTTCAACTTTGCGAAACTGTTTCAGTGAAAGTCCTTGGAAGGGCTCTGGCAGGCTAGTTGAATATCAGACTCCCCTTACCCCCCCTTTAACGAGACAGTCAGTTCCGGTGTCTAGCATGGCATAGATTTGTACTGATGCATTTTTCTGACTCAACACAACGCACATATTAGGGCGATGGTCCATCTTCGTAGTTAAACAAACTGCAGGGTCTGTGGAATCAAGACTTCGGTTTTCACGGGAAGTCTTTGCTAAAGAATGGTCAGTTGAGCTGCCTATCACTAGAACCTGCGCTATCTTACTGCCTTTTGGAACAAACAAAGGAGGACAAAGGGTATGGACCATAATATGAATCTGGTCCGCATAGTTTGCATCAATAACCCTAGGAACAATTAGTAGTCCCTTAACACCGGCAGAAGAATGTCCCACTAAAAGTCCTTTCATTCTGCCGTTTGAATTAATCCTTGGCCCGACCGCATTGCTAGGGATCTCATGTACGGTCGTGTCGTTAAGGACGATGTCTATTGTGGTTTCCAAGTCAATTCCCAAGCTGCCTCTGGTTGCGGCTTGAGGCTGTTGTGAAAAACTCTTGCTTTGCTCGGAGGATTCATTTGTTTCCACACACGGCCTCTGTCCGCGCTCCTCCTCTCATTTCCCGAACATACTTTTGTGGCATGGGTATCCTTTTGACATTTCTCACACCAGACGGCGCCACGGCAGCAACGTCTGACGTGCCCCTTTGCCCCACACCGATAGCAAATACGACGGTCTAAGGATTGCACCTGCAGAGGACTGTTGTGTTGCACTGCAGCTGCAAGTGGCTGGACAACTTCTCTGACCGCGCCTTGCACGGCAGCAGCGACTGTCGCCTGTTGCTTGTGTTCTCCAGCCCTCTCGACCCTGGACAGCATGTCTTCAACTCCCGCCCCTCTCGGCAGACCTGCCAGAAGCTGTTTTGTAGTCTTATTGGCGTTGTCAAAGGCTAGCACACGAAACATTTGCTGCTTGCTTTCGTCATTTAAATCTGGATGATTCATTAACGCATCATACAGCCGGTCGATGAAGTTGCTGTAAGTTTCAGTGGCTCCTTGCACTACAGTTCCGAAAGGTGGAGCGGATGAACCAGGCAGTGCAAAGAAAGCTTCCAGGGCAAGACGTGCTGACAATTGAAGCACATGGGCGGGAAAGGTCAATTGCCGTTCCAGGCTAGCATAAATTCCTTGTCCAGTAAGTATGTCCACTGTTACTCCATGATAAGGATCTTGCTGGTCCTGATGTCGCATCGCCTCATCCATAGCCCGTTGTGCCCATGCTGCTCCCCACAACAAGAACTGAGTAGGGGTGAGTAACAATCGCATTAAACTTCGACGGTCATGTGGACACATCAGGTCAGCGGAGTAAATCCAGGTAACAATTTGTCGAGTGGCCTCAGACTTCACCCCATATTGCGTTATGGTGCTACGGGCCTGTTGCAAAATCTTCCAGTCATGTGGTTCCCATTTGCTTTGTCCATTAACCTGTACCACAGGACAGGCTAAGGCTTGTGTACCTCCCATACATGTGGCAATGTTCCACTGTCCATCTAGGATGGCATCTCTTATAACACCGCTCCAGCGGGCAGGTGTGATCGGTGCCGGAGGCCCAGCTAAACATTTCAGAGAGGAAACCTCATTTTCCCAGTGGGGGGGATTGGAAACGATTGACATATGCTGGAACTGCAAGCTCATGTCTTGAAGACGCTGCAAAACTGACTGCAAAAGATCGCATGCTTTTTTTCCTTGCAATTCGCTCTGGCCGCCGTCAGAGGGCGTCGGGAGTGGAGACGCTTCACTGGAGGGTGGCAAGGGTGGATAGAGAGGAGGGGCCGATGTTGCAGGCCGCACCCCAGGAGGGGCTGATGTCGTAAGCCACTCCCCTTCTCCTTCCCCCTCTGGGGGTGGTACTAGCCAGAAGGCAGCCGCTCCTCCCCTCTTCCGGAAGGCAGTCGCACTTCCGCGCCCGACTCCTCCCCTCTCCCCAGGGGCGGTCGTACTACCGCGTCCGGCTCACATTTCGAGTTGATGTCTCTAGCGGCAACTTCCGGTGGCCCCCCCCCCCCCCCTTTGCCCGGACCAGAATCATGCTCTACCCTCGCCCGAATCTCAGCAATTGTGTTACAGGTGATCCCAGTCATCCCTCTAACAGCAGGTAGCCCGAAAACCCGTGCTAATGTCCCAGGCTTAGGCGCGTGATCTTTCCCAGGCTCCGGAGCTAGCATCTGAGCTGCAGCACACGCCACCTCTCGTTCAGCTTTCACGGCTTTTAAGGTCTGTAATACTGTTCGCCAGAGCTCGCGGACGGCTTTTATCTCCTTTTCCTCCTTGTCCTCCCCGGTTATTGTCCTTTCCCACATTGTCTCTCCTAACTCTTGCCATTCCGAGATGGAAAACAGTAGCGGGGTATCCGCAAAGTGACCCCATTGTTGCCCCAGTTTAATCAACTTCATGAGTTGCTTTGCCATTGCGTCTATTCCTCTCTTAGAGAGAATACCGACGAGCAACGTTGCCGCGGCATCCACCTCCATGCCTGCGACCACAGCCTCCACGTTAAAATTTAGCTGCGCCAGGCAGCCCCAGTGTGGCTCGATAATTCCTGGGAGGCGGCCGTCCGTGTCTGCCCTGCGCCTCTACGCACAGGCAGGACCCTCCCAGCCGTTGTTCCCACGCCCCCTCTCTAGCTGCTCACCGCAGTCTTAGGGACTCCTGCAGGGGAAACCGTCCATCCTCTGCTACCAAATGTTGGCGTGGGTTATGGAAACGTTGTAACGATGTGACCCCAATATGAGTATGATCGTTCACCTTTATTAGTCAGCAAAAACAAGGTTTATATAGCAAAACTATTACAGCATCTGAATGGTTAGACCCCCAATCCATATATAGGCAAAACTACTGCAACTCGTTGTGATTGGTGCAGAGCTGCATCTCGATGTGAAAACAGTGCTGTGGCAGGAAACAACAGCGTGGCAGGAAGGAAGTGACAGTGTGGCAGGAAACGGTGACGTTCCCCCTGCTCCAGTGTCCCGAGCTCGTCGCTCTACCTTCCCAGCAGGGTTCCGTGTCAGCCGCTCCCAAGGCTCACTTCCGGATCGGAACCTGGGTTGCTCAACGCACCAAGCTATGTCCACTCTCATCCAGCCAGGACTCCACACCTGAAGAACCCTTTCTTGGAGTTTTTGACATCTCTGGCCAATTTCAATTCAAGCTGAGCTTTTGCTTTTCTAACTGCATCTCTGCACACCCTCGCAATGCCCTTGTAGTTCTCAATGGGTATTTGTCTGTTGTCCATCTCTGGTACACTTCTCTTCTGGTTTTGAGGAGACTCAGAAGCTCACAGTTAAGCCAAGGGGGTCTCTTGCTCCACCTGCTTCCCTTACCTTTAAAGGGGATGAACTGTTTTTGTGCTTCCAGGAGAGTGTTCTTGAAAAACTCCCAGCACTCGCTAGCTCCTTTATCCTCCATGGAAGCTTCCCACAGAATCCCTCCCAACTGAGCTCTGAGCAAGCTGAAGTTTGCTCTTCTAAAATCTAAAACCTTTGTCTTAGTACTAACCTTTAGCGTGCTCAGCAGGATCCCAAATTCCACAATATTGTGATCACTGCAGCCAAGGCTATCACTAACCAAGATATTACAAAGCAGGTTTTCTTGGTTTGTGAGTAGCAAGTCTGGCAGTGCCTCATTCCTGGTTGGCACATCTAACATCTGTATGAGGAAGCAGTCCTCTACACATTCCAGGAACTTGATGGATGACATGTGAGCTGCTGTATTGTTCTTCCAACAAATGTCTGGGTAGTTGAAGTCACCCATAAGAACCAGGTTCTCTTGACCCGAAGCTTGCTTAAGTGACCCAAATGTTGCTTTGTTTGCCTTATTGTCTTGGTTTGGAGGTCAGTAGCAGATGACTGCTGTAAGATCCCCCTTGGAGATGGCCCCTCTGATCCTGAGCCAGAGGCGTTTGATAGGGTTTCTACGATTGTTGTAGTTGACATCTATACATTCAAGGTTCTCCTTAACATAGAGTGCAACTCCTCCTCCTGTTCTTCCCTGCCTGTCTTTATGAAACAGCCTATAGCCATCCATCACGATCCTCCAGTCATGTGAGTTGTCCCACAATGTTTCAGTTATTCCTATGATATCATAACTTTCTGACTGGGTGTAGAGCTCCAGTTCCTCCTGTTATAGTACTCCCCTTCTGAATCTGGTTTGGGGCCCACTGTTTCCCATTCTGGGCCTTTCCTTGGAAATCTACTTCTCCCCTATGTCTTGCAGCCCTATTAACTCCTCTACCAGCACTGGAGGGATCTTGGGAGAGAATGTACAAAACTTAATGCACACTGAGCCTCTGCAAAGTGTGGGCCTGTGTAAAACACATGAAGTTCAACAAGGCCAAGTGCAAGGTCCTGCATCTGGGTCGGGGCAACCCCCGGTATCAATGCAGGTTGGGGGATGAGGGGATTGAGAGAAGCCCTGCCAAGAAGGACTTGGGGGTACTGGGGGATGAGAAGGTTGTCTTGAGCCGGCAATGTGCGCTTGCAGTCCAGAAAGCCAACCATATCCTGGGCTGTGTCAAGAGAAGTGTGTCCAGCAGGTCGAGGGAGGTGATTCTGCCCCTTTACTCTGCCCTGGTGAGACCCCACCTGGAGTCCTGCGTCCAGCTCTGGAGCCCCCAGCACAAGAAGGACATGGATGTGTTGGAGCGGGTCCAGAGGAGGGCCGCAAAGATGATCCAAGGGCTGGAGCACCTCTCCTATGAGGACAGGCTGAGGGAGTTGGGGCTGTTCAGCCTGGAGAAGAGAAGGCTCCGGGGTGACCTTAGAGCAGCCTTTCCAGTACCTGAAGGGGGCCTACAGGAAGGATGGAGAGGGACTTTTCACAAGGGTGTGTAGTGATAGGACAAGGGAGAACGGCTTTAAACTAAAAGAGGGCAGATTTAGATTAGATATTAGGAAGAAATTCTTCACCATGAGGATGGTGAGGCACTGGAACAGGTTGCCCAGAGAAGCCATGGATGCCCCCTTCCTGGAAGTGGGCCAGGTTGGATGGAGTTCTGAGCAACCTGGTCCAGTGGAAGATGTCCCTGCTCATGGCAGGGGGGTTGGAACTAGATGATCTTTAAGGTCCCTTCCAACCCTTACCATTCTATGATTCTATGATTCTAAGTCTTCTGGGGCCAGGAGTGAACAAAGGGTGATGTGCTCCCCCATCACTCCATCCACCCACATTCTCCCATTCCCAAAGTGGTGGATCGGCTGAGTTAGGAAGGCAGGAATTACACTGTAAAGATACTTAACTCCCTTTGGTAGAAAGAAATCATCAGTGCTGAACTCTGTAAGAGGCAGTGTATGTATATGCAAGGATATATATAGCATTTCATTGGCCAATGCAAACAATAGACCTCAACTTGCATGTTTTAGAGAAGAACTTTTCAGCCATAAACATATTAGCTTTCATTTTTATCAAGTGGGCCATAAATTTTGAAGATATTTAGACTGTGACACTCTCTGTGCTTGTACTAGATCAGTTAAAGCTTCTTTATTAATGGTTTTTGAAATTCCTTATGAATGCTTACTGTAAGTTAAAGGCAAAGCATGGATAATATTTCAGTCACCAGGAATAAAGGTTTTCAGAATTGCAGGTCAGACTGAAGCATCCTGAGGCAAAAGGTAATCACATGGGGTGCTGAATCAAGAGTACTGCCTTCAGAGGTGATCTTCAGAAGATTAACTTCTGTAACAGACATCTTCCCATACCACGGCGCATCGAAAAAACACTATAAAAAAGTGAAGCCCAAGCAGCAAAAGACCACAAGATACAATTACAGTGTAATTTTGGAAGACAACAGGAGCAATCTGGACCATCCAGAGTAATTGCTCTGAAGAGCTCGCTCATTTTTTCCACAGCAGAGCGGAAGTACACGAGTCTATGACAGAGAGTTAAAAGAATGTTCAGTAATAACTGGGACTCAGTATAAATAATGAAGGGTTGTAAAGACCGTATATGAATGGAATGTACAACCTTAGAAGATTAAAGAAAAACTAAAAAGAAAATGAAAGCTGAGATTTAATGTTTCCTTTTCACAGAATCAAAGAATCACAGAATGGTAGGGGTTGGAAGGGACCTCTGTGGGTCATCTGGTCCAACCCTCCTGCCGAAGCAGGGTCACCTAGAGCAGGCTGCACAGGACCTTGTCCAGGCGGGTCTTGAGTATCTCCAGAGAAGGAGACTCCACAACCTCCCTGGGCAGCCTGTTCCAGTGCTCCGTCACCCTCAGAGGGAAGAAGTTCTTCCTCATGTTCAGACGGAACTTCCTGTGCCTCAGTTTGTGCCCATTGCCCCTTGTCCTGTCGCTGGGCACCACTGAAAAGAGTTTGGCCCCATCCTCCTGACACCCACCCTTGAGATATTTATAAGCATATATTAGGTCCCCTCGCAGCCTTCTCTTCTTCAGGCTAAACAAGCCCAGCTCCCTCAGCCTGTCCTCATAGGAGAGATGCTCCAGTCCCCTCATCATCCTCATAGCCCTCTGCTGGACTCTCTCCAGCAGCTCCTCATCTTTCTTGAACTGGGGAGCCCAGAACTGGACACAGTACTCCAGATGGGGCCTTACTAGGGCAGAGTAGAGGGGAAGGAGAACCTCCCTCGACCTGCTGGCCACACTCTTCTTGATGCACCCCAGGATGCCATTGGCCTTCTTGGCAGCCAGGGCACACTGCTGGCTCATGGTCAACCTGTCGTCCACCAGGACACCCAGTTACCTCTCCCCAGAGCTGCTCTCCAGCAGGTCCATCCCAAGCCTGTACTGGTGCATGGGGTTGTTCCTCCCCAGGTGCAGGACCCTGCACTTGCCCTTGTTGAACCTCATCAGGTTCCTCTCTGCCCAACTTTCCAGCCTGTCCAGGTCACACTGAATGGCAGCACAGCCTTCCGGTGTATCTGCCACTCCTCTGAGTTTGGTGTCGTCAGCAAACTTGCTGAGGGTACATTCTAACTCTTCATCCAGGTCGTTGATGAAGAAGTTAAACAAGACTGGGCCCAGTACTGACCCCATGGGGACACCACTAGTTACAGGCCTTCAACTAGACTCAGCGCCGCTGATGACAACCCTCTGAGCTCTGCCATTCAGTCAGTTCTCAATCCACCCCACCGACCACTCATCCAGCCCACACTTCCTGAGCTTCCCTAGGAGGATGTTATGGGAGACTGTGTCGAAAGCCTTGCTGAACTCGAGGTAGACAACATCCACGGCTCTCCCTTCATCTACCCAGCCAGTCATGCCATCGTAGAAAGCTATCAGATTGGTCAGGCATGATTTCCCCTTGGTGAATCCATGCTGACTACTCCTGATAACCTTCTTTTCCTCCACTTGCTTGATGATGACCTCTAGAATGTGCTGCTCCATCACCTTTCCTGGGTTGGAGGTGAGGCTGACCAGCCTGTAGTTCCCTGGGTCCTCCTTCTTGCCCTTTTTGAAGATTGGAGTGACACTGGCCTTTCTCCAGTCCTCGGGCACCTCTCCTGTCCTCCAGGACCTCTCAAAGATGATGGAGAGTGGCTCAGCAATGACATCCGCCAGCTCCCTCAGCACTCGTGGGTGCATTCCATCGGGGCCCATGGATTTGTGGATGTCCAGATCGCTTAAGCGATCCCTCACACGGTCCTCCTCATCCAAGGGAAAGTCATCCTCTCTGTGGGCTTCTTCTCTTACCTCCGGGGCCTGGGATTCCTGAGGGCCTGCCTTGGCACTGAAGACTGAAGCAAAGAAGGCATTCAGTAGCTCTGCCTTCTCTGCATCCTCCGTCACCAGGAAACCTGCCTCATTCAGCAGCGGCCCCACATTGTCCCTAGCCTTCCTTTTGCTGCTGACGTAGTTGAAGAAGCCCTTCTTGTTGTTTTTGACATCCCTTGCCAGCTTCAATTCCAGGTGGGCCTTGGCCTTCCTCGTTGCATCCCTGCATGCTCTCACCACATTCCTGTATTCTTCCCAAGTGGCCTGTCCCACTTTCCACATTCCATGGACCTCTCTCTTCCACCTGAGCTCCGCTAGAAGCTCCTTGTTTAACCATGCAGGTCTCCTGCCTCCTTTGCTCGATTACTTTCTCAGGGGGACGCACCGCTCCTGAGCATGGAGGAAGTGATGTTTAGACAGCGACCAGCACTCTTGGACCCCCCTGCCTTCAAGAGCCCTGGCCCACGGGATTCCTCCAAATAGGTCCTTGAAGAGGCCAAAGTTAGCCCTCCTGAGGTCCAAGGTTTTGATCCTCCTTATCGCCCTGCTGCCTCCACGCAGGATCCTTAACTCCACCATTTCATGGTCACTGCAGCCGAGTCAACCCTGCCTTTTGATGGCAGGGAGAGAGCCTGATGGAGGAAGTGGTCTAAACAAGCTGCCAGATTGCAACTGGCTAAATTCTGAGGTGATTTTCTATTTACAGATACATCCTGAGGTCTAAGTTGTTTTTAACAGGGCCAGATTCTGGTCTTCTTGTTCAAAACAAATATCCCTTCCTTCCTGCACATTGTTCATGGAAAGCTGAATGGGAATCAATTCTGGCTTCAAATGCATCCTGCAGTGCAAATGTGGGCACAAGGCTCTGCACCATGGAGAGCCTGTATCTGCTTGTATGCCGCCATGTGCTGCCTTTTTATTTTCACTCTTTCCCAGTAAATAATGTACCAGCTCATGTCTTAGCAGAGAGACTTCCTTTGGTTTGTTTTCCTTTTGTTTATAGTTTTCTGTTATCGTAGATTACCTCAATGGGTGAAAAAATGAGTCTTTCTTTCAAGGGCTGTGTTGGAAAGTAGTCTGTACGAAGTACTACAGGCCTTGGTGTCCTGCCAGTTTAGCACACTGAAGTGACTGCTTTTCTTCAGTGGGAAATCCTACTTCTTATTCACAGAGGGTTGCTTTAACACTTAAACTTTTTTTTTCCTTAATCTGAGAGTCTGAATTATATCCCTGTGGTTAGGAAGAAAGATATTTTACTAGGGAATAAACTTGTTATGACCTTAGGAAAAATGCCAACTGCAATTAAAAGTGCTTTCAACTGTCATTTATATATTAAGCAAGATTTAAAGAGACACTAAAAAATGTCTGGCTTTGTTTGCCAAAATCTGTATAGCCTGTTATTATCAGAGATAATGAGGTAGAACGTAGCTTGTCTCTTTCAGACTAATGGTCTGATTTTTATGGTCAATACACACTCAGTAGGAGTTTTTTTCAAGTAAGCATGATAAGCTCAGGCTCTAAAATGAGACCTGATTATACCCCAGAGATTTTTCTAGTTTCTCTTCAATGCAGAAGCTGGATCATGACCATCAAGCTTCACAACAGCTTTCTTCCATATTTTCTAAGGAGTTCACAAGGTGTTCTCATTTCCAAGAAGGGTGAGTGGGAGGGAAATGAATTAAATCCAGGGGAAGTCTGGGGATCCCAGAAGTGCATCTGCAGGGAACACATATTGTTTCCCTACCAGCCTTGTGGAGGTCATAGAAGAAAATAAGGATTAAGGCTTGTTTGCTCCCCTTCTGTTGCAAACCATCCTCTTTTTAAATGATGTTTGTGGGCCAGTCATTGCTACAGGGTCTCTGGTGTTGCGCTGCAGGAGAAAATGCTGAGGATAGCAGAATATACAACTCCTACCTATACTTTTGACCCAAAGCTATGTTGGACAGCTGTATTTTCAGCTCTCAGTCAATGTGCTAAAAAACATAGAATAAGTAGGTCATATTGCATCAAATTGTAGCTGCTGAATGTATATATTTCATTATTAAAAGGAAAAAACCCAAAAGGGAACACAAAGAAGAGAAAAGAGACAAAATACAGAGGCAGGAAGACACTGATTTTTGCAACAAATGCTAGTGAAAGTAGTAGCAAATATCACAGCTGAGGCAAACAGGCTGCTTTTGAAAGAATTAATTTTAACTGAAATTAGGAAGAACAAGCTAGACAGCAAAAAGGCGGATGGTTTGAACGTCTTTTATAACTTTAATTTCTCCTAGTCCCATAGATAGAAGACTTGGGTTGCCTTTATACTGCTAAATAAAACAGGATGAGCATCTGTGCTCTGGCTCTGAGATCATTATAGATGCACTTCATCCATGTGTCACTTTACTCTGTATCTCTCTGGGTCCCACATAGGGTCTTTCCAGCCTTAAACATATTTAATATTTTGTCTGTTTTTCCCTTCCATTTCCAAGTGCCTGAACTAAAGTGAGGACTATGTTATGGGCCATTGGCAGGGTATTCTCATTGCATTGCATGTAGGGCACGAGGGCATCCAAGGTGGCTGAGGGTACTGAGTCCTCCAGGAGAGTGTTGGGGGACTGTGTTGAGGGGAGGGAACCACATAAAGTGCAGTTTTACCCATACTCTTGTCTGGGAGAGGACAGTTTGCCTGGGCTGAGATGTGTTAGCAATGAGTCATCCCAGGTGAAGAGCAGTCTGGCACACAAACTCACTCCCTGACCCTTTTTTTTCTTTAGTGATACAGATGTAGCATAAAAGCCTTTAAATTAAAAAAAAAAAATGTCATTGGCCATTTTATTGTACACTAAAAAGTCACTCCGTCAGTGAATTACAACATGTCTTTTTTGGCAGTCAGTCATGACAATTGGGACCATTATTTTTCAATGGTCTTAGGAATCTGGAGTCTGGAGAGGTCCCAGCCAACTGGAAGCTGGCAAATGTTGTCCCAATTTTCAAGAAAGGAAAGATGGAAGACCCTGGTAATTACAGGCCTGTCAGTCTCACTTCAGTGCCTGGTAAAATTATGGAGAAGTTGGACTTAATGATCCTTATGGGTGCCCTCCAAGTTGAGATATTCTATGATTCTATGATCTCAAGCATTCATTTTGAAGGATAAGCTATTAAAAAAGAAAAAAAAATCTAGTGACAGTGAAAGAAAGTCCTGTCACTCTTAAGGTAATGGCATTTTGGACATGCACTAATAGCCTGAGGGTCATATACTGAACATAAATTCAATCAGTAATCTCTCATGTCATAATCCTAAACCTGAGTGAAAACTTTATTTTATTGAGGCTGATGAGTTTTTTTTTTTTTTTCCATTGCTATCAGTGAAGGCAAGGGGTCAAAAATTTCTCCTACTGTCTTCCCTGATGATGTAACCCTAGAATATTGCAGCAGTAAAGCACGTATCATTACTGATCTCAGTTCTAGCAAACTTAGAATATTAGTAAACATTAGTAAACTAATCTTTAGTTTATCCGGACTAGAATCTTAAATTGCTAGAAGAGACTGTGCACTTTTAAAAAGATCACAGAACACCTTTAATGATTACGGCATTTATCAGGAACATAAAACACTACTTGTACATTTTTTTACAATTCTTTATAAAGAAATATTGGAAAATCCCTAGGTATTTCCAGAGAATACTTGTCTGCAATGGGATGAAGATATAAGAGCATAACCATCAAGCAAAAGCAGGAGAGATAGTAATTTGTATCTGTAGAACATCCATACAATTAGAAGTGTATCTCTGAGCAGACAGATTTAAAATAATCTCAATTCTAACACATATCAGGAATATCTTCTACAATTTTGTCCCAGCAGGCCTGAAATTTTTAGGAGGTATTTTCCTACTGACTCCAACAAGACTTGGACCAGCCCCTTGTGCTCCTGGGTCTCCTCTGCATATGAAATGTGTTTCTTGTTCAACAAGTGTGTGTTTTTCTCAAATGAGCAAAACCAAACAGAAACATAGGTTTTGTTACCAGAATAGAACTAGATAATCATGAACACAATCCGTGATCAGTCTTTGTTAGCAAGATGTTCTTTCTGTACAGCGCTGCTCCAGATGAGAGCTATCCTGTGGCTTGCCATCAAGCAGATTCCATGAGCATTCAGTTCATGTGCATTTTTCACACCTTGGAGTGTGAATGAAGAAAGTATTATTTTCAACTGATGCAAACATGATTTAACTCCTCCTATCATCATTTAGGAAGGTGTTTTTTTACATGCAAAGAGAATAGTTTACTGAACAATATGAGAATGTTATGAGAAAATGTTAATGCATTTCAATGCATGCATCCTCTTGTTAACTTTGGCATGAAAATTATTCCAAGAGCTGGAATGGAGGCAGGAAGATTGCTATTTCCTGACCGCAGTGGTCTCTGATAATGAGGGATGTTTCAGAGATGGTATCGGATCACCACTGTTGGTAGGATTTCTTCCTGATGCCAAAACAAACAAGGCTGGAAAATTGCTAAAATCAACAGGATCTTGCCTTAATATTGCAGGCAAATGCTTATCAAAAGTCCAGGTCTGATAGCACTGGAAGTGAAATGCTGAATTTACCCACACAACAAATGAAGCAGTGGAGGTCAGGCTTATTTCAGTCCTAAGGGGCTCTGTAGGGTAAAGCCTGACACCTCCTCCTGCTGAGACTACGCTCAGAGCTGCTAATTGTTTTTTGTGGTCCACTGAGATCAGGACAGTGACTGCAGAATGAAGGCCGACATATCTATGGTGCAGTCACTGCTAAGTCGTCAGGCTATAAAATGTCCCACATGGTGTCACAAGTGCTGCCAGAAGACCTGCTCCAGTGTGGGCTCTCCATGAGGTTTTGTAAATTCAAGCCATTGCTCGGTGCTTTACATCAATGCAGCTCTCATGACAGGAGTACACAGTATGCCTTTTTCTGATGGATTTATCTCATGACTCCATCAATACCACAGACCCTGCAGAAGACACATGAATGAATATTTATTTATGTATCATTACGGATGGAAAAAGGTGCTTGTGGAGAGTTGGCTGCAAACTAGACCTTGAGTCTCTAGAAGTGTTGGGGCTGCCTGTCTTCAAATCTTGGAGAAAGCATTAATTTGTTTCCTGAAACATATGCTGAAAGGCATTTTTTTGGTTTGCAGAGGAGGTCAAGAAGAATGTCAGCTGTTTTTTGGGGAGTGCAGAGCCATGCCAACACTTCTAGTCATCTGAGGAATCGAGCCCATAAATCTATTCTGGCTACGTGTACGTGATGTGGAGAATTTCAGACAGGAAACGGCTCCCTCCATACTCCAGTGCATTTATGTGACAGTTACTCACCTTGGTTCTGTCTATTCATAACAAACACATATGTTTTTAATTCCTACAAAGAGAGACAGCATAGCTGATGTAGTTATGAATTTGGCATTACAGTGGATGAATTTATGGATTTTTATCCTCTTGCCTTTTGTTGTTACTGGCAAGTGGCAAAATAATTCACTCTCTAAAACTTAAGTTTGGAGTTTTAGAAAGCAGACATTCTTTATTGCAGCACTGGACGCACAGGGGATAGCTCCGCCCAAATGTGCATGCCGAAAAGACACAATTGCTACGTATTTATGCTATGTCAATATACATATTAATTATATTTCTGATAAATGCTTATCATATTCATGGCTTTTCTGGGAACTCATTAGCATATGTTAATATCCTTTGCGCATGTCTGTTGGCGCCTCCGGCTGGTCGTCAGGGGTCTTCAGATGAAGGCTTGTACTTTACATCATGGTGTCGGCTACTTGACCTTTTGTAGAGGACAGGGACAAAAGCAGATTGCTGTAACAAACAGAAGAGAAAAATGCTGAAGAAAACAGGACTTGCGGATGTGCTGAAGGAGCCGAGTACATGATAAGGAGTTAAAAAACAAAGGTTGTGTACTGTCAGCCAGCGCATGGACAGCACGTGATCAGCAACCTTATTGGCTGACCTGGCGCGTGATATGACTACGGATTGGACAGAAGTAGAATAGAGAACCTCATGCAAATAGCTGCCTTATTGGGATAGAAAGTTCCCAGGGAACTAACGTCTGGGTAAAGATGTAAAAAGCACTGCTTGCAAAATAAACTTTGTCTCACTTGCACCACAAGCTGAGTCCATGCTGTCATATGCCACAAACTTTGTTTCTGCGCAAACCAAGTTCTAAGATCATGTATACCATGTCCTTCAAGGTTGTTTTGTTCTGATCTTGTAGTCATCTTGCAGCTTCTTTATCTCTGTAGTTTCGCACATCTGCTCTCCCAAGGCCGAGCTGTCTAGGGTGGGATTATTTGGGAGTCTCTTATCTTACAGCCATCCCAATTATTCACAAAGAACCAAGACTTGCTTTTGTTTAGTTACATCCATTGTGCAATGATTCTGATGACTTAAAGTGATAACTTTATCTACATCCGCTACACCTGTTACATTCGCTACATTCACAGGTATCAATCCCTCCTTTTCTTTTGAGAGCTTGTAGCTTACATGCTACAGTCCTCACTATATATACTTATTATATTTAGGACAAGGGTTAGCACAGCAGTTACAGCATTGGATCATTATGCATGGAAGAATACAAACTGCAATAATAGACTACTAACAAAAACAATTTCTTTAACCGTGATCAATTAGGTAACCAAGAAGTAAGGGTATTCCAAATTTCTTCAAACCCAAAGGAGGTGTTATTTTTAGTTATTTCATGTAAAATAGTTGTTTGGTCATTTATGATTTTTAAATCCTCGGATATCCTTCTGTTATAGACACTCGTGCTCAAGTCAAATTGAGAGGCCAATTTTTCATTAATCAACAAGAATTTATTAGCAAGCGATAAAAGAGCAAACAGTGCTGGGCGGCCGGGGAGCTTTTCACTCTACCAGCAGCACGCACCCCACCTCCACCAGAGTCCCTTTTTATAGTTTAGCAGTTCCGGTTCCACGTAGTACATCCTGGTATCCTTCTGCGGCTGCGCATGCTGTTGGCGGGGGGGGTCGCTCTGGTCCCTCTGGTGGTCGTGAGGATGAAGGCCGTAGTCTTCTTCCTCCGCGTTGTGGGTCAGTTTCTTTCCTTATTTGGTCATGTTGACCCAGTACCTAACAAGGAGTTACCTAACAGCTAAAATATGTTGAGCAGCATCTTTGGAAATTCCCGCTTTATTTCTTCGACAATGATTAAAGAAGTGGTTATGCAAGGGTTAGCATTAACAATAGAGCAAATACCAAAGGAAGAGGGAAGAAGGGGGCCTCCTTCACCCTCTAGCCAGTTTGAGAACAAATCTTATATGCTTTGGTTTATTACAACTTCCCCCTCTTTTAATTTGTACTAATTTGTTCTTCAAACTGTGCAACTGTCTCTCGTGCTAAAGAGAGAATCAAAGTTTCTTCCTTGCTGCTTTCATCTCCCTCCAGGTGCTCGTATTGTCTTTTCAATAGCATCAAATGGGCCGCTTCTAATCTGCCTTTTATTAATCCAATCACCTTATTCAAAATACAAGGCCCAAAGGTTAGAACAAGTATTAACAATATCAAGGGTCCAGCAATGGTTGACAATAGGGTAGTTAACCAGGGAGAATGATTAAACCACGATTCGTACCATCCCTGCTGAGTCTCTCTTTCCCTTTTGCGTTTTTCGAGACCCTCTCTCAGTTTAGCCATGGTATCTCGCACGACTCCGGTATGATCAGCATAAAAGCAACACTCTTCCCCTAATGCAGCACAGAGCCCCCCCTGCTGTAAGAAAAGAATATCCATGCCCCTTCTGTTTTGCAGCACAACTTCTGATAGTGAGGTCAGGGACTTTTCTAATGCCGTAATTGACTTTTCTATTCGTTCCAAATCTTCGTCCACAGCGGCTCTTAAGGAGCTAAAACCTTGCTGTTGTTGTATGAGAGATGTTATTCCTGTCCCGGCCCCTACCGCCCCAATACCCAATAAGGTGGCTATTGTGATAGCAGTGATGGGTTCCCTTTTTGTAATGCGGGGTTTTTCCGCATCCCAATGGTCATAGATTATTTTCTCTTCATGATATAGGATTCTCGGGACAATAATAACTTGGACACAATATTCTCTAGAAGCATTAAACACAGTCAGAGATACGCATGGAGTAAGGCCCGTTTCGGAACAGATCCATTGAGCTCCTTCAGAGGGAATAACCCATTTTTCGTTGGTTTTCCCCACTGTGGATGAGACAGCACTACAGAGCTTCCATTTTTGTCCCCGCACTTTACCTATACAGACTCCAGATCCAGAAACATATTGCATGGTTATTCCCTTTTTCCTGTCTCTCCAATAACACTGGGGTGGTGCGGTTCAGGTGTCTAAGTTATATGTAGTATTTACCCCTATTGCCTCATAGAAAGGGGGTTTCACATCATAACACAACCAACAGTGTGTAGTTAGATTTGGGTTGTTTGGTTCAAGGCATCATAGGTAGCTTGCATTACTTTCCACAGGGGGAGTTCTCCCGTTCTATCGAGGGAGGGTATTACAGTGTTTCTGGTGGTTTCCATGGGGCTAGTAGCTACCTCTGGTCCACTAATAATTGGATTGGGGCCAACTCGTTGAGGAGGACTTTTTACTTCCTACTTCTTTATAAATATCAATCCACCTCGATCTTGTCCAGGTTCCCAGTACCTGACCCCCCAAGTCCTTCCTGTTATCCATCCTGGGTCTTCTGGTTGCATTGCTTGGAGGATTATGGCATAACAATTACTAGCCCCTACAGATCTCCCAGACCAATCAACTTGCGGATGTTTACAACCTAGTGGTCCCCATGTCGTCGTTAGATACTTATCTTGGAGTGGGGGTTTCCAGGCGGAAGCGATAGTAATGCAGTCCCAATATGCACAATAGTATTGATTAGGAGAATTACAATATCCCTTTCCTGGGTGTCCTGGGTTTGGCCAGGACAGGGTTAATTTTCACCAGACTCCAGGAAGGGGCACAGCCGGGGGGTGGGGGCTGACCCCACCTTGCCAAACAGAGCCCGGTATTCCATACCATGTGCCGTCATGCTGGGGTTCCGGTGGGGGGGGGCGGCGCGGTGGGAACTCTCTCGCGGCTCGGCAGCGTGCGGCGGTCCTGTCCGGGAGAGCGGGTCTGTGGGGTCGTGCAGTCTGTTCTGTGTATTCCCCTTATCTGTATCGTTGTTGTTGCTGTTCCCTTTGTTTGCTGTTCTGTTAAACTGCCCTTATCCCAACCCACCAGTTTCTGCCTGTTTCTTTCCATTCTCCTCCGCACCGCGGCGGGGGCAGGGACGGCCGCGTGGAGCTTTTGTTGCCGGCGGCAGCCGAAACCAAAACATTAAATTGGCGCCCAGGCATGGGGCGGGGATAACGGCAGGGCTGAGCAGCGGGTGTTAAAACTGCTTTCTTAGATTTTGTTCAATTTTGTTATAGGCATTTTTCTGTGTTAGTTAAATCGTCGCCAGTAAAAAATGTTTCTGTCTGTGATCAGACGGCTGTGGTTTTTGAATCCTTACTTGCAGTATGTTTTCCCTGTGGTGCTGTTCATCATCGCAGGGAAAAAGATAAGGATGATGATTTTTTTGTACTGTATGATGTCGACTTATGACATGATAATGTCAATGTGCATGAAATTAGGCTTGCATTTGCATGCGGCACTGAGATAATTTCCATACCTCGGATCCTATGTCTTAGAATTTGTTAGTAATCAAACCCAATCTGTGGGGAAAACCGAAGGGGATACCTTCCCCCACTCTTTCGCCCCCCTCCCTCAGGCTGGTCCTAACGGCTTTTGAGAATTTCGAGTACCCGTGGGATGCTCAGGCCAGCGGGTTTCTATTGTTATGCTTCCTGAATGGGTTGCAGGTTTTGTTTAGGGTTAAACAAGTCGTTAAGAACATCATGCAGAGACCTGCCCCGGGGATGGATAGCTCTGAGTGGCTGGGTGTGTGGGACAGCATGGGCAGGTGTCTAGGGCAGTGGGCACCACCGGTGTGTTTTAAACTCACCCCTGAACAAATACAGAATCCGGACAATCTGGTAAAATATCTGCAAAAAGTGTGCTGCCACCCTGGGAACTCGAGAGAGACACAAATCACCACAATGTGCTGGGGTCTGGCCCACGCCTACCGGGCCCTGTTCAACCTGATTCAGGGCCCTAAAGGGGAAAGGGGGGGAAACGAAGCGGCAGGCACTGCGGCTGGCACTGCCTCCCCAGGCGGCCCTGCAGCCCCTCCAGCCCAGCAGGCAGTCAGAGCCCCTCCGACCGGCACCACGGTTGCTGCAGCCACTGGCGTGGTCCCGCCTCCCCCGGCGGGCACGGCAGCTGCTGCAGCTCCAGCCACAGGCACAGTGACTTAGCCCAATGACCAACCTGTGCCGGTAGCAGTCGCCCCCATAAAACTAAAGAAAGATGCAAAGAGAGCAGATCGCTCTGGGAGGGATGACGATGAGCCAGGGTCATCACGGGAGATAGAGACAGAGATCATCACCCGGTCCCTGTCCCTGAGCGAGCTGCGAGACAGGCGGAAAGATTTCAGCCGCCACCCAGGCGAGCACATTGTCACCTGGCTGCTGCAGTGCTGGGATAACGGGGCCAGCAGCTTGGAATTAGAGGGCAAGGAAGCCAAGCAGCTGGGATCCCTGGCCAGGGAAGGGGGCATTGACAAGGCCACTGGGAAAAAGGAACAAGTCCTCAGCCTCTGGAGGAGGCTTCTGTCAGGCGTGAGGGAGAGGTACCCCTTCAGTGACGAATTTGTGTGCTATCCTGGCAAGTGGACCAATATGGAAAGGGGTATTCAGTACTTGAGGGAATTAGCTGTGCGGGAGCTGGTTTACTATGACACAGACGATGAGCAGGTACCCACAGACCCAGATGAACTCCAGTGCTCACAATCCATGTGGAGGATGTTTGTACGGAGCGCACCATCCTCATATGCCAACTCACTGGCAGCTGTAAACTGGAAAGGTAAGGAGGCACCAACAGTGGATGGGGTGGCTGTCCGACTCCGGCAATATGAGGAAAGTCCCTCTTCCTCCCTTGTCTCAGCTGTGGAGAAACTGGCCCGGGAGGTCTGGCAAATGAAAGAGAATAGGTCCTACTCCCCACCTGTACGGGCCAGTGTCTCAGCTATTAGGGGCAAGCGTTTCTCTGCTCAGGAGAGAGAATACAGAGGCTACACACCACGGGGCACCCTGTGGTTTTACCTGCGTGACCACGGAGAGGACATGAGGAAGTGGGATGGAAAACCCACCTCAAGCCTAGAGGCACGAGTGCGTGAGTTCCAAGTAAAAACAATCACAAAAGAGGATTCTGATAGGAAAAATGCCACTCCAGTTTCCAGCAGTCAGCTCTCCAGACCAGGTAGACAGGTTGATCTTGATTCCGATCCTCTGGAAGGGACCTCCAAGTCATTCTTACAGCAAGTGAGCAGCAAATTCTCTGACCAGGATTAGAGGGGCCCTGCCTCCAGCCAGGTGGAGGAAAGGGACAACCGGGTTTATTGGACGGTGTGGATTCGGTGGCCTGGCACGTCAGATCCACAAGAGTATAAAGCTCTAGTGGACGCTGGTGCACAGTGTACTTTAATGCCATCAGATTTCAAAGGGTCAGAGTCCATTTGTATTTCGGGAGTGACAGGGGGGTCCCAAGAGCTGAGTGTATTGGAGGCTGAAGTGAGTCTCACTGGGAAGGAGTGGCAGAAGCACCCCATTGTAACTGGCCCCGAGGCTCCGTGCATCCTTGGTATAGACTATCTTAGGAGAGGGTATTTCAAGGACCCAAAGGGGTATCGGTGGGCTTTTGGCATAGCTGCTTTGGAGACGGAAGAAATTAAACAGCTGTCCATTTTGCCTGGTCTCTCGGAGGATCCTTCCGTTGTGGGGTTGCTGAGGGTTGAAGAACAACAGGTGCCAATCGCGACCACAACAGTGCACCGGCGACAATATCGCACTAACCGAGACTCCCTTCTCCCCATTCATCAGCTGATCTGCCAGCTGGAGAGTCAAGGAGTGATCAGCAAAACTCGCTCACCCTTTAATAGTCCCATATGGCCAGTGAGAAAATCTACTGGAGAGTGGAGACTGACAATAGACTACCGTGGCCTGAATGAAGTCACACCACCACTGAGTGCTGCCATGCCAGACATGCTAGAACTTCAATATCAGCTGGAGTCAAAGGCAGCCAAGTGGTACACTACAATTGACATCGCTAATGCATTCTTCTCCATCCCTTTGGCAGCAGAGTGCAGGCCACAGTTTGCTTTCACCTGGAGGAGCATCCAGTACACCTGGAATCAACTGCCCCAGGGGTGGAAACACCGTCCCACCATTTGCCATGGACTAATCCAGACTGCACTGGAAAAGGGTGAAGCTCCAGAACATCTGCAGTACATCGATGACATCATTGTATGGGGTGACACAGCGGAGGACGTTTTTGAGAAAGGGGAGAAAATAGTTCAGATCCTTCTGAAAGCCGGTGTCGCCATTAAGCGAATTAAAGTCAAGAGACCTGCGCAAGAGATCCAGTTTTTGGGGATAAAATGGCAGGATGGGCGCCGTCAAATCCCAATGGATGTCATCAACAAAATAGCAGCTATGTCTCCACCAACCAGAAAAAAGGAAGCACAGGCCTTCCTGGGTGTTGTGGGTTTTTGGAGGATGCACATCCCAAATTACAGCCAGATTGTGAGTCCTCTCTATCAAGTGACCCGGAAGAAGAATGATTTTGAATGGGGCCCTGAGCAACGACAGGCATTTGAACAGATTAAACGGGAGATAGTTCATGCCGTAGCCCTTGGTCCAGTCCGGTCAGGGCAAGATGTTAAAAACGTGCTCTACACGGCAGCCGGGGAGAATGGCCCAACCTGGAGTCTCTGGCAGAAAGCACCAGGGGAGACTAGAGGTCGACCCCGGGGGTTTTGGAGCCGGGGATACAAAGGATCCGAGGCCCGCTATACTCCCACTGAAAAAGAGATTCTGGCAGCACATGAAGGCGTTCGAGCTGCTTCAGAAGTGGTCGGCACTGAAGCACAGCTCCTCCTAGCACCACGGTTGCCGGTCGTGGGCTGGATGTTCAAAGAGAGGGTCCCCTCTACGCATCATGCCACTGATGCTTCGTGGAGTAAGTGGGTCGCACTGATCACCCAGAGCGCCCGAATGGGAAACCCCAGTCGCCCAGGAATTCTGGAGGTAATCATGGACTGGCCAGAAGGCAAAGATTTTGGAGCATCGCCAGAGGAGGAGGTGACACGTGCTGAAGAGGCCCCACGGTATAACCAGCTGCCAGAAGAGAAGAAACAGTATGCCCTGTTCACGGATGGGTCCTGTCGCATTGTGGGGAAGCAGCGGAGGTGGAAGGCTGCTGTATGGAGCCCTACACAACAAGTCACGGAAACGGCCGAGGGAGAAGGTGAGTCCAGCCAGTTTGCAGAGGTGAAAGCCATCCAGCTGGCTTTAGACATTGCCAGTCGAGAGAAGTGGCCAGTGCTCTATCTTGACACCGACTCCTGGATGGTGGCCAATGCCTTGTGGGGGTGGCTGCAGCAATGGAAGAAGAACAACTGGCAGCGCAGAGGCAAACCCATCTAGGCTGCCCCATTGTGGCAAGATATTGCTGCCCGTCTGGAGCAGTTGGTTGTAAAAGTCCGTCACGTGGACGCCCACGTCCCTAAGAGTCGGGCCACTGAAGAACATCAAAACAACCACCAGGTGGATCAGGCTTCCAAGATTGAAGTGGCTCAGGTGGATCTGGACTGGCAATATAAGGGTGAACTCTTTATAGCTCAGTGGGCCCATGACACCTCGGGCCACCAAGGAAGAGACGCGACATACCGATGGGCTCGTGACCGAGGGGTGGACTTGACCATGGACACCATCGCACAGGTTATCCATGAATGTGAAACATGCGCTGCAATCAAGCAAGCCAAGCGGGTAAAGCCTCAGTGGTATGGAGGACGATGGCTGAAATATAAATATGGGGAGGCTTGGCAGATTGACTACATCACACTGCCACAAACCCGCCAAGGCAAGCGCTATGTGCTGACAATGGTGGAGGCCACCACCGGATGGCTGGAAACCTACCCTGTGCCCCATGCCACTGCCTGGAATACCATCCTGGGCCTGGAAAAACAAGTCCTGTGGTGACATGGCACCCCAGAAAGAATTGAGTCGGACAACGGGACTCACTTTCATAACAGCCTCATAGACACCTGGGCCAAAGAACATGGTATCGAGTGGGTGTATCACATCCCCTACCATGCACCAGCCTCTGGAAAGATCGAAGGGTACAATGGGCTGCTAAAAACCACTTTGAGGGCAATGGGGGGTGGGACTTTCAAAAACTGGGATACTCATTTAGCAAAGGCCACCTGGTTGGTTAACACGACAGGATCCACCAACCGGGCTGGTCCTGCCCAGTCAAAACCTCAGCGCCCTGTAGAAGGGGATAAAGTCCCTGTAGTGCACATGCGGAACATGTTAGGGAAGACAGTCTGGGTTAGTCCTGCCTCGGGCAAAGGCAAGCCCGTCCGCGGGATTGCTTTTGCTCAAGGACCTGGGTGTACCTGGTGGGTAATGCGGAAGGATGGGGAAGTCCGATGTGTACCTCATGGGGATTTGATTTTGGGTGAGAATAGTCTATAAATAAATAAATTGTATAAAGTTAATTGTTAAATAACCCTGTCACTGTCTGTTATCACTGTTATAATTGTTATATGTTATACCAGTAGTATCGTAGTAAGAATCGTCCAGATTAAAGAAGGATGGACTTTTTTGATGAAAACCTAGCAGAGCACAGCGATGATGGAACTGGCCTGATTTTCAACAACTGGCACCCAGCAACTTCATCAAGATCAAATCCTGCAGACTGTGGGCACAGGCCGCACCAGATACACCAGCCGTGAGCTCCAGATGCAGCAAGTGACCGCCCATCACCACACATCACCTCTCCTGCCACGGAAGACCATTACGACAGATGGAGCCCGAAGTCATGGATTAAATGAACTCAACGGACACTTTAGAGTGATGATCCATAGACTAAGGGAATGATATCTGGAGACAGGAGAAGTGGTGGTGATCACGTGGACAATGGGGGACCTGGGCATGACATAGATAGTACGGAATAAGGGGTGGATAATGTCCTGGGTTTGGCCAGGATAGGGTTAATTTTCACCAGACTCCAGGAAGGGGCACAACGGGGGGTGGGGGCTGACCCCGCCTGGCCAAACAGAACAGGGTATTCCATACCATATGCCGTCATGCTGGGGTTCCGGTGGGGGGGGCGGCGCGGCGGGAACTCTCTTGCGGCTCGGCAGCGTGCGGCGCCGGTCCTGTCCGGGAGAGCGGGTCTGTGGGGTCGTGCAGTCTGTTCTGTGTATTCCCTTTTTTTGTATCGTTGTTGTTGCTGTTCCCTTTGTTTGCTGTTCTGTTAAACTGCCCTTATCCTGACCCACCAGTTTCTGCCTGTTTCTTTCCATTCTCCTCCGCACCGCGGCGGGGGGAGGGGCGGCCGCGTGGCGCTTTGGTTGCCGGCGGCATCCGAAACCAAAACACTGGGTTAGATTGTGGACACAAGTAATAGGGCCGCTGATTTAGGCAAGGCTCTATGGGTGCTAATTCACACATTTCAACAGTAAAGCTAGGGGGTCCTGCTGTTACATTTCTACGAATTATTTGTGTCTTTTCCCAACTGCCAAGGACCCATTCAAAACGTTGGTGGTATTCATTCACGAAGATCGTCAAGGGGTAGCATATCCAAAATACCAGTGCCCGTTTTAGGAGAATTGGTGGGTTAATGGCAACCATATCAGAGTGGTGGTAGCTACTCTTGGGTATTTTAACTTGTGAGTTTTGGGTTCGAGTGGTTTTTGCCATTCCAGACTTAATTCCAGGAGGCCTGTTTGCCAGAGAGTGGAGGGTGTTAATTCCCCACAACTTCCTTATGCCTCTGCCTCCTTTGCCTACTCCGTTGCCTGGAGCAGCAAGGTATTCCATCTTCTTGGCAGCAGTCTTAGTCTTCAGGGGACCTTCCTTTTTTCTCTCTTCGAGTTATACAGGCCTCCCAATTTTTACTCTTTACCTCTGGAGCTGAGCAAGCCAGGTAAGGCACTTGCTTTCGGCACACCACTTTGATTATTTCCGGGTTCGCCTCCCTATATTCATTTGAATGCACACAATTGAGTTCTGGATTTATGCCTTTTGTGAATATTTCCCACCACTCTTCAGATTGCCAAATAATGTGTCCAGTTTTTACTGCGCATTTAAGGGTTTGCTCTGTTAACCTCCTTTCAGTTAAATAACATTTTTCACAGATGTCTGGGGTGAATTCTCCTTCTCTATTATGAACCCACCAATTGTCCTTACATACCTTACATTTAAAACAAACAAAAGGCTAACATATACAACCGGGAGTTTGGCAGAACACAGTCCTGTTCATCAGGTTCACAGTATGATAGCTTCACTCATCGGTCTTCCTCCGGAAGGTGACTTTCAAGTTGTCTGGATTCCTCGTCGCTTCCCAGTAAGAGTCTCGAACAGGTCCTTTTATTCTGGTGGCGTGAGTCCAACCTCGCTCAGCCGTCCGAACTGCGGTGTCTGTAGTGAGCAACACAAGAAAAGGTCCCTCCCAATGAGGGGTCAGAGAGGACTCCTTCCAGGTTTTTATAAGTACTTTATCTCCTTGCTTAATTCGATGCATCGCTATATCCAAAGGCGGCCTTTGTACTACTAGTCTTTTCTTTATTAGCTCCTGCCTTCGTTTCATTAATTCAACGATATATCTTTGCAACCATTGTTCCTCCACCTTTGGATGCTCAGCAGGTATTTCCAGGTCGTAAGGCATTCTGAACAACATCTCAAAAGGTGAGATTCCTGTATCCCTTCAGGGTTGTAGTCTCAAATTTAATAAAGCCATTGGAAGACATCTTACCCAATTCATTTTTGTTTCTATCATTAACTTAGTTAATTGCTTTTTGATTTCTCCATTCATTCTTTCAACCCTTCCTGAACTTTGTGGGTGCCACGGGGTATGATATTCCCACCGTGTTCCCAGAGAGTCCGAAGCCTCCTTAATAACCTTTGAGGTAAAATGTGGACCCCTGTCAGAATCTGTTACGGCTATGTTCCTATACCTTGGTACAATATTTTCAAATAGTATCTTTACAACTGTCCGTGCTGTAGCGCGAGTCACCGGAAAGGCTTCTACAAAGTGTGTAAGATGATCAACTATAACTAAAAGGTATTTATATCTTCCTACTTTCGGGAGTTCTGTAAAATCGATCTGGATTCTTTCAAATGGTCTCTTTGCAAGATCCCTTCCCCCTAGTACTCTCTTTCTAAGTTGCTGTTTATTTACTCTCTGGCATGTTAGACACCCTCCTAATGTTCTTTTGGCAATTTCGTAAATTCCAATACACATGTATTTAGTTCCAAAATGATCTACGAGTGCTTGTACCCCCCAGTGAGTCTGTCCGTGTAATTCTTTCATTATTTTCCAGGCCATACCTTTCGGGACTACCTCCCTTCCATCAGGGAGCACCCACTTCCCTTCTTTTTCAATTACTCCCATTTGTTGTAATTTTTCTTTTTCTTGGGCTGTAAAGCTCTTATTGCTCCCAATCACTTTTTCAGGCTCCTTTCCTTCCTTTATCATTAGTAATGCAGCCCTCTTTGCTTCTTCACCAGCCAAATTGTTTCCCCTTATTAAGGCAGAGATCCCTTTTTGATGACCCTTCACATGTACTACTGCTATCTGTTTGGGTCCTCTCAGGGCCTTTAAAATTTGTTTTATTAAAGCTTCATGTACTAGGTTCTTCCCCTGGGTGTTTATTAACCCTCTTTCTTCCCAAATTTTCCCAAAGGTATGAACGACCCCATAAGCATACTTAGAATCAGTGAATATAGATCCCACCTTTCCTTTTAGTATCTGCAATGCCCTCAGGACCGCAAACAACTCACATGCCTGGGCTGACCAGGTAGTATCCAAGGGGCCAGATTCCCTTACTTCTAAGGTGTTTCCATCTATTATGGCATATCCTGATTTTCATTTTCCGCCCACTACTCTTGATGATCCATCTACAAATAATTTCTCCCCACTTGATAACTCCTCTTCCTCTAGGTCTTCCCTTATTTTGGTTTGGGATTCTATAAATCGAATACAGTCATGTGTCAGTTCTTCACTTGGTTCCCCATATAAAAATTGGGCTGGATTCTGTAAACTAGTTGTTTCAATTTCTAGTTTAGGTGAGTGTATCGATATACCTTCATACTTTAGTAATCTAGCATCAGTAATCCATTTTTCTGCTTTTTGTTGTAATACCCCTCTTATATTATGTGGAGTGTACACCTTTAATTCTCCCCCTAGAGTGACCTTCTTAACTTCCTCAACTAGAAGGGCGGTAGCCACTATAGCTTGTAAGCAAGTGGGCCAACCCCTACTGACAGGGTCCAGTAATTTAGAAAAATACCCCACGGGTTTCTTTTTGTCTGCCCACTTTTGGGTTAAAACCCCATATGCCGTTCCCTCTTCTGTGTTTACAAACAGATAAAAAGGTTTCTTGACATCAGGCAAACTTAACACCGGGGCATTTACCAAATCTGCCTTCAAATCCTCAAAACACTTCTCGTCGGTTTCGCTCCATTTTATTAATCCTTCTCCCACCAGTATTTGATATAGGAACTTTACCTTTTTGCTATAATTCTCAATCCACTGTCTACAGTAACCGAGCAACCCCAATAATTGTCTCACTTGTCTTTTACTCTTTGGCATTTGTAGCGACAAAATGCCTTTTACTCGCTCGGGATCTAGTTTCTTGGTCCCCTTGCTTAACCAGTGTCCCAAGTATTTCACCTCCTCTTCAGTAAACTGTAATTTGGACTTGGATACCTTTAACCCTTTTAGACTAAAAAAATTCAGTAATTTTATGCTTTCCTCCCTTACAGCTTTTTTATTCTCCCCTGCTAATAATATGTCATCTACATACTGTACCAGTGTTACCTCTGGGTTCAGTTCATAGGTATTTAATGCTTGTTCTAGGGCCTGCCCAAACAGGTTTGGCGACTCTGTAAATCCTTGCGGGAGCACGGTCCACCTTAACTGCTGCTTCCTATGAGTCTCGGAATCTTCCCATTCAAAGGCAAAATAATCTCTGCACTCCTCCTTTAAAGGACAAGCCCAAAAAGCGTCTTTTAAATCCATAACACTGTACCACTTCAGTTCCGGAGAAAGCTGACTCAACAGAGTATAGGGATTGGCTACCACTGGAAATCTAGTGAGTGTTCTTTTATTTACTTCTCTCAAATCTTGTACTAAACGGTAAGAACCATCTGACTTTTTAACAGGCAGTATAGGGGTGTTATGAGGTGACATGCAAGGTTCCAATAACCCTTGTTTCAATAATCTGTCGATCACTGGTTGTAGCCCTCTTTTACCCTCCTGAGATAATGGGTATTGTTTTACCCTTATAGGGATCTCGGGGTTCGTGATAGTAATTTCAAAGGGAGTAATATCTAGTTTCCCTACTGACTCAGGGGTGTACCACACTTCAGGGTTGATTCTTGCTTCATCTTCCGCAGTGAGAGTGTACAACTTAACTGCTATTTCCCTGTCCCTTACTTCTAAATTTATCCCTAACTCAATCATTAGGTCTCTTCCTAACAGATTATAATCTGCTTCATGTACTAATAAAAAGGATCCTATGCCAAATCGAGAGGGGGTTTCTATTTCTATCTCTTTTATTAACGGGACCTCAAAGGGTTCTCCTTTTGCTCCTATTACTCGCAATTTCTCCGGGGAAGGAGAACATCCCCGGGGCACTATTTGGACTGTGGATCTTTCAGCCCCAGAGTCCACAAGGAACTCCACTTCTTGGCGCTGGGGACCCAATTTTAATTTTATCAAGGGCTCGGTTCCTTTTTGGGTCCCCAGCAAATAGAGCCCCTGACCCATTCAGTCCTCTTTGAACATCCGTTCATCTTGTATCCTCTTTCTACAATATTTCTTCATGTGTCCTTTCTTTTGGCAATAAAAGCATTCGACTTGCTTCATATCCTTCATCTCTCTTCGGTCCCTCGGGGGTTTTTCCCTGGGTCTCGGAACACCCGTTCCCCAGGCACGGGCCGGAGTTTTATTCTGCCCTTCCCTGACCACTGCCATCAAGATCCTTGCTTGTTTCTTCCGGCTCTCCTCCTCCCTTCTCACATAGACCTTTTGGGCCTCTCTTAACAACTCATCTAATCCCTTTTCTTGCCAATCCTCCAATTTTTCTCACTTCTTTCTAATATCCACCCATGACTTTGCCACAAACTGAGTCTTGAACAATGCCTGCCCACAGGAGTAGCAGGGTCTAATCCGGAGTAAAACTGCAAGCTCTTCCGCAGTCTTTCTAGCCATTCAGTGGGGGTTTCGTCCTTTTTTTGGTATTCATTAAAAGCTTTATTAATATTCTGTCCTCTAGGGACAGACTCCCTAATTCCTTGGACAATGATTGTACGCAAATCAGACATATATGCTCGATGTTCAGCATTTTGATTATCCCAATTTGGTCGTTGCAATGGCCACTTAACCTCTCCCCCAGGACCTTGCTGGTGCTGCTGGTCCCATATTCTCATGCCCGCCCTTCGGATCATTTCCCTTTCTTCCACTGTAAACAATATACCCAAAATTGCCTGCAATTCCTCCCAAGTATATATATTAGGGCCCAGAAACTGGTCCAATCTTTCTGAAACTCCCAGAGGGTCTTCCAGGAGGTTCCCCATTTCCTTCTTGAATTCTCTTACATCTCCTGAACTCAAGGGAACTGATACAAACCCCATTCCTGGATGTGGACCCCCCATTGCTATTTCTCTCAAGGGGTATAACCCCCCGTTCGATTGCTCAGCTTTTCTTGCCTGGCTCCTAGTTACCCTTTTATTTTCTACGGGGGTACCAGGAGGAGTGAAATGAGAGTTCTGACTAATTGGAGAAGGGGAGGGGGGGAAATCTGGTTCAGCATAGGTGCAGAAGGGGGGGGGAGGGGTATTGTCGGGGGATGATGCAGAAGAAAAATAAGGAGGAGGAGGGGGGGGGGAGCTCCTCGGGAGTTCTGGTCTTTTTCTTAGGGTTCTTTTCTCTTAAAGAAAAAACCCGGACTCTAGTGTTTGACCCAATCCACAAACTAGCATACTCACTTTCCTCTAAACTAAAAGGCTCCTTTGAATTCACATATATATTTAAAGCTCGACAGATCCAATCCTCAAAGAAACCAAAAATGGGCCAATATAAATGGTCCCCCCTTATTTGTTTTCCACCCCAAACTTGCATACAATAATATACCGTTTTTTCTTTTGTTTTTCCTCGCCTAGACGGCCAATCTCCCCAATGGGCTATCATTAACCCTAAGGGACTGTCTGGCCGGATATCGGGTAGCCCTATCTTCAGACCACCCATGAGATCAGAAGGTTTGCTTTTCTTCTGTCCCATCTTCCGAGGTGCCTCCGTACACTCACACACACGCTCCCCTCATTCGTGGCCCACGCCCTCACGGGCAATGGGAACCGCACTACAAGAGAGTCCACACTCGCTTCGCCCGGTGGACTACTAAGTCCAGTGGACGTCTCAATCAAGCACACCTCGGGTCACCCACCCCGACTGAACGGATTTCCTGTAAATTATACTCACGCGCCCTGGAGTCTTCGTTCGGATCTTCGTGCACAAAAATTACGGGGTACTGCAGTTTCTTTGCTCAGTTATCGAAATTTAAAAAGGGTTCGTGGGTCCAGGATTTGGCCACGGCTCCCTCCAGAACAGGGCTATCCTTAGATAGGGCGCTCCCCTGCCCCACAGGGGTCCGCGCCAAAGAGCCTGGATCCAAGTCACGGCACCAAAATTGTTATAGATGCTCGTGCTCAAGTCAAATTGAGAGGCCAATTTTTCATTAATCAACAAGAATTTATTAGCAAGCAATAAAAGAGCAAACAGTGCTGGGCGGCCGGGGAGCTTTTCACTCTACCAGCAGCACGCACCCCACCTCCACCAGAGTCCCTTTTTATAGTTTAGCAGTTCCGGTTCCACGTAGTACATCCTGGTATCCTTCTGCGGCTGCGCATGCTGTTGGTGGGGGGGGTCGCTCTGGTCCCTCTGGTGGTCGTGAGGATGAAGGCCGTAGTCTTCTTCCTCCGCGTTGTGGGTCAGTTTCTTTCCTTATTTGGTCATGTTGACCCAGTACCTAACAAGGAGTTACCTAACAGCTAAAATATGTTGAGCAGCATCTTTGGAAATTCCCGCTTTATTTCTTCGACAATGATTAAAGAAGTGGTTATGCAAGGGTTAGCATTAACAATAGAGCAAATACCAAAGGAAGAGGGAAGAAGGGGGCCTCCTTCACCCTCTAGCCAGTTTGAGAACAAATCTTATATGCTTTGGTTTATTACACTTCCACTTCCATCAATGTATGTGCACCAACTTGAATTTACTACTGCACATACTGCACATACCCCCCCATGAGAGGCTAACATCATGTCTAAGGCCATCCTGTTCTGTAGCGTGACTTATGAAAGTTCAGTAGTTTCTTCTTGTAAAGCTCTTCTAGCATCAGAGGTGGCATTCCCTATTTTCTCAATGACTCCAGATATATTCACTATTGCCTTTTCCAATTCACTGACTCCTAATGCTGGGATTAACCATCTTACAAATGAGTGAAAAGTAGTAGGCTGAGTGATCAATGGGTTATTTATTGCTCTCCTTTGTTTTCTAATTGAGGATCTAGCCCACCCCATTCCATAAAGATGTGTTATTATTTTGATATCTGGAGATACCACTCCTAAGGTGCAAGAACCTGTCCACCAGGGAGGTAACACTTTAAGGGCTTGGTCTCCACACAGCTAATATCACCCTGTCCCTTTGGACATTTCCCAAAATTGTCCTTGATATTTCTGTTGGTTTTTCTGTAACTGAAATTGCATGTACCAATCCCATTGTGAAAAATTTCCCACTGAATGGTTCCCTCTGTGCTCTGAATTCTGGTCAGTAATGCACTTAACCTTGTCCATTAATTGGGGTCTCTGGATTTCCCAAACTTGTGGATTATTGTTTTGAGTTTTAAAGTAAACTTCAGGGTTGTCCCAGAGGTTATTCCAAGTGGTATTGAAAGGAAATTAGTGTCACAGCAGATTGAATGATATACTTTGGGAATCTAGTACAGACCCAACATTTACTTGCATTAGTGGCTGAAGCTACTTCTGCCACTAATTTCACATGGACATTCTCATGACATGGACTTCCTAGTTTCTGCCCAGACACTTCTAAACTTATCAATAACAAAGAAACTAGAGTTGTCGTTTGAAAATGAACTTGAGAGGAGCTGTCTCCTCAGAAGTCCATGGTTTAGGAGCCTTTTTGACTCTTGAGTAATGAACCCAGGGTCCTTTTTTATCCAGCTTTATGACTGTGTATGTTGTAAGTAAAACCTGAAATGGTCCTTTCCACTTTTCTTGCAGGGGTTCTCCAGTCCACGACTTCAGGTATACCCAATTTCCAGGCTGGAACAGATGTACTGGGGAATCAAGATTCAGAGATTTATTTACAACCACATTCTTTTTCATTTCTTGCATCACTGTCCCTAGGCATATTCGATACTTTCATAAATCTGTTTCACCTCTGATGTTTAATTCTCCTGGTAATTTAGGAATCTGGTATGGTCTCCCATGCAACATCTCATAAGGGCTTAACCGATGTTTTCCTTTAGGCTGAATTCTAATTCTCAAGAGACAAAGTGGAAGTGCTTGTATCCAAGTCATTGAGGTTTCCTGACAAATTTTATTCAATTGCACTTTCAAAGTCTGATTCATGCGCTCTACCCGTCCACTAGATTGTGGGTGATAGGGGGTATGCAGTTCCCATGTTATTTGCAATACTCTACTTACTTGTCAGACAATGTCTGCAACAAAATGTGGTCCCCTATCAGAGGAAATCCCTAAAGAAACAGCAAATCGCAGTATTATTTCTTTAAGTAAGATTTTGACAACTTCCCTGGCCTTGTTGGTGTGACATGGGAAGGCTTCAGGCCATCCTGTAAAAGTATCTACCAACACTAACAGATATCTTAACCCTCCTTTTCTTGGCAGTTCAGTGAAATCTATTTGCCAGTGCTCTCCGGGAGTGTTTCCTGTTTTTGTGGATCCAAGCTGAATTTTATTCTGTGTTTTTGGATTATTTCTAAGGCATGTTTCACACCTCTCAACTACGGACCTTATAATTTCTACCATATTACAATTCACCACTGACTTATGTAGATGTTTCAGTATATTCTCGGTTCTCCAGTGAACACTGTCATGTTCTTTCTTTACTACTTCATGCATCAAAATTGGGGTTAGAATTACCTGCCCCATAGGAATAACAGCCCATCCATCTTTCTGTATCTCAGCTCTTAATGTTTCAATTAAGTTTTGATCCTGACTATCATAATTAGGGGATTCTCCTAATTCTATTTTCCTTTCAGGTATTATTGCCAATATTCCTTCACCCTTTTCTGCAACCTTACGAGTGGTCAGATCGGCCAATTGATTGCCTCTTTCTTGTGGGGTTCGTCCACTTTGGTGAGCTTTGCAGTCCATAACAGCCACTTCCTTTGGTTCCTGTACACTTTGAAATAGCTTTAAAATCTGTTCTGCATGTTTAATTTCAATCCCTTGAGATGACAACTGTATCTTTTCTTTCCAAATTGCCCCGTGTTTGTGTAACACCTCAAAGGCATACTTGGAATCAATCCATACATTCACTCGCTTTCCTTCACTTAACTCTAAAGCTCTTGTCAGTACAATCAGTTCTGCCTTTTGGGCTGATGTTTTTGATTGCAGAGCTTCTGCCTCTACAACAGTATCCACTGTAGTCACAACATAGCCTGACATCCGGATCCCATCTCCTACAAAACTGCTCCCGTCCAACTACAGTCCCGTCCCAGTCTGGGTTTTCCAGAAGGGTGTCTTTCAGGTCAGGTGAGCTGGCATATACTTCCTTGATGGTCTGTAAACAGTCCTGTGTAGGTTCTTCCTCTTTCAGTTGTCGAGATGACAGGAAAACTGCTGGGTTAACTACTGTAGTTAATTGTGGGAAATGGTATCAGCGCATCCTGTTCTTCCCTTTGCTGTTCTCATGAGATAAGCTGTTTTCACACATCCAGCTGCAAAAGATCCTGGAAAACAGCAACTGTGAACTGGCATTCCCAAAGCCACGAATCCAAAGCTTATTGGCTCTAGTAACTATTGTATTAGTGTATAAGGTATTCACTTGAGCAAAGAAATGATTCTGATCAAACACAAGATTGGGGTCCGTGAAGTCATTCACCACAAATGGCGCCCGAACATAGGTATTCGGAGATGAAGATATTTAGATATAAAGATATTTGGACATGAAGATATTCAGAGTTGGAAATTATTACCGGTGGTGAACCGCAGCTGGGACCAAGAGGAGACACATATGCACGCGTGCGCACACACAAGGGGAGACATCACCCTTCACTGGAACGATTAAGTTGAGCAGCTGCGGAAATTATAAGATGGGACAGTCAGCTACAAAGGAGCAAAAGCTCCATCAAGAGATTTTACAGAGAATTTTGAGAGAACAAGGGTTTGCAGTATCAGTTACAAAGTTGGTTAAATTGTTAGTTTGGATAAGAGACTATTGCTCGTGGTACCCTTCCTCAGGTTCATATGATAGCTCGTTGTGGGCAAAGGTGGGGGAGGAATTGCAGACAAAAAAGGACTTGCGGCTTGAAGTCCCTGACGAAATCATTACTTGGAAAACAGTGTATACAGCTTTAAATGCTCTAAAACACGCAGAAACTATCTTACAAGCGTCGGCCGCCCCTCCTCCATTCTTGCAAAAGCAGGAACAGACTGAGCTGCAGTCTTTTGAAACATTTAGTCCTGCGTACGATGAAATCCCTAACTCAACACAGGGAATGCAGGGGGTAGATTTGCCAGAATCTGATGATCCTTTTGATCCCAGGGAAATAGACACTGAGGACGGACCTGATTTATACCCACCACTAACTCCGGTGAAGGTTATGGCAGCCCCCGCCCCCACAGCAGATGAAATTTTACAGGCAAAACGACAAAAATCAATATCGCATATGTCACTTATTAAACCCTCCCCTTTGCTCCTAAACCACTCCCTTCTGCTCCTACACACCCCCCTTTGGCTCCTACACAGCCTTTGACTCGTACGGGACGATTGAATGTTGTCGGACGGTCAAACGTACTGTTAGATAAGTGTAGGATTGATGCACTCTGGAAAGGAGATGTTGCTATCCTTCAAGCCATGCCTGTAGTATATAAGCCTAACCAAGCCCCAGAGTATGCTTACTTACCATACGAGGTTATTAAGGAAGTTCAGAAGTCCATACAAGAATATGGTCTCCAGGCTTCGTTTACTATGAACCTTATACAGGCTATAGGAGAATCTTATGTCATGAACCCTTCTGATTGGCGATCAGTACTTAGAATGGTTCTATCATCTGCGCAATATACCATCTGGGCATCAGAATATAAGGAACTTGTGATTGTACAGGTTATGGAGAATATTGCTGCTGGATTAGGTATTGGAGAAAACGAGTTGCTGGGTCAAGATAATTATGCCACAAGGGGAGTGCAAGCGGCGCTACCAAGAGCAGTATTTGTGCAAGCCGTGGATTTAACTCTCAAAGCTTTGTGAAAGGTGCCAGATTTTGGCCAGCAACAAGCGTCTTTTTGTGTCAATTCGACAGGGGTACCAGGAACCCTATGTTCAGTTTTTAGATTGGTTACAAACTGTTATTATGAGGCAAGTTGAACAAGAGGAAGCTGCTGAGATCTTGCTATTTCAGCTTGCAACCAAAAAAGTACAACAGGGTCCTTCTACAGCAGTTGGCATACCCGACCTGAGATCAAAGCAGGGTGAATTCCAGCTTAAAAACGTTCAGTCCCTCCGACACAGCACAGCCCGCAGCGCTGGGCTGAGTCTGGCTGCAGCGCCAGCAGTCACATTATCAGATGGATCAGCGAACCTCAGAACTGCTGGGGCGTGTGGCCCATCCATGGACCGCGCCTGCCGCGCCACCCCTTCCCGCCGGCGGGCTCCACTCGCTCGGCAACCAGCGGCGAGGCCCGGCCCCCCCGTCCCCGCCCCCGCCATGTCCGCACGGCCCGGCCCGACACAGAAGCGGCGCAGCGAGAACCATTTTCCTTGCATTCAAGCCCTTTGTTGGAAAAAGTGTGTACAATTCAGTTACTGCAGTGGAATTCCTTGTGGACAAACAGATGGCATTAGGTCACCTGGTACCATCTACTAGTCCACAGAACACCCCTGTATTTGCCATTCCAAAAAAGACTGCTAAATGGAGATTATTACAAGATCTGCAGGATATAAATGCAGTAATGAGTCCAATGGGGCCGCTACAGCCTGGTGTCCCTAAGCCAACTATGATCCCAGAAGATTGGCCTCTTTTTGTTATTGATTTAAAGTACTATTGTTTTTACAAGTTTTTTACACCCTGATGATTATGCCCATTTGCATTTTCTGTGCCTTCAATTAACAACAGCAAACGTATGCAGCGATACCATTGGGTCGTTCTGACACAAGGCATGATGAATAGCCCCACAATTTGCCAGATAGTCATGGATGCAGCACTAAAAGAAGTACGGCAATCTTTTAATCAGATCTACTTATATCACTATGTCAACGACATCCCCCTTGCTGCTGAAACACAAAATGTGCTGCTCACTGCTTTCGCTAAATTAGAATCATCATTAAAGATCTACGGGTTACAGATAGCCCTGGAAAAGGTGCAGACAGAGCAGCCTTGGAAGTATCTAGGATGGAAACACTTTACTTCACAAGTGCTCCCACAACCACTGTGTATTATTGACCAGGTCACCACTCTCCATGATTTACAAAAATTATTAGGAACAGTTAATTGTGTACGACCCCTTTTGGGCATTACGACTGAAGAGTTGTCCCCTCTATTTACCTTGTTGAAAGGGGAATCAGATTTGTTATCATCCAGGAGATTGACGCCAGAAGCAAAAACTGTCTTGCAGAAAGTTTTGGATAAAATCGCAACTTCCTTTGCCTCCAGAATCAATGTCAAGTTACCAATAGACTTGTATATAATTTATGCTTTTTTCCAGCCCTATGCTCTTTTAGGTCGGTGATGTGTTAACACACAGGAGTTGAAGACTCTGGAATGGATCTTTTTGTCTCATACGCCCATGAAAACATTAACCACAAAGGTAGACATGATAGTGTCCTTAATGGCACAAGGTCAGAATTGTTGTCAGCATTTGACAGGACGTGATCCTGATACTGTCATCGAAAATCCGGGAATAAAACCTCGTAACACCAATGTAGTGTTAAAAGGCAGGCATTCTTTATTGCAGCGCTGGATGCACGGGGGAGAATTCCACCGAACATGCATACCTCATACCTTTTCCGTGCAGTTTATATAGATCAAAAATATATGTATTCATTAGGTTACATAACTTACCCCTTTCATATTAAAATCAGTTCCAAGAAGTCATTTTCATAGACTCCTCCCAGCTGCACTTGCGCAGTGCCTCCTAGTGGTGGTCATCGGGGGTCCCAAGATGAAGGCTCATCCTCTTCATCACAGTGTTTATTGATTGACTTTTGTTTCTGCGCAAACTCAGTTCTCTTCTGGCTCCCATCCATACAGCAGGGTCGTCTTGACCGGTTCTAGGCGACTTCTAGTCCCTATCAAAAACTAACCCCTTTGTATGGAGATGCAAGACTCTCTGCTTCAGTTAATTTACACAATAGATAGGTACCACAAATGCACCTGCAACCATTAGGTAATGCTATTTCTGTTAAAAATCCCCCTCCACCACTATTGTTTAACATTAATGGTTACCTAGAGACTAGACCCTCTGTTCCCAGACCTAATGTCCAGGTGGGTAGGGCTGTACCAGGGACAGAACAGCAGCATTGTTCGTGCTTTATGGTTAGCTGATTCCATCACCTTGGTTACAATACTATTTACCTGCCGCTGGCTACAGATGACTTTGTGGTATTAAATAGGGAATCCTTATCGCTGCAAGCCGCTCTAGTTAATTATTTGAATGAGATAGATACATTATACCTTTCCAAAACATCATCTGTTACATTCCCTCTCTCAAATTCCATTGCAGCCAACAAACCGATGTGTTCCTGTTCCTATTAAAGGAGCACGAACAGTGTTTCTGGATGGATCAGGGAAAACACACAAAGCTGTGGTTGTGTGGAAACAAATTCATCAGATTGGCAATCATCTATTTTAATTGTTGAAGGATCCACACAAATTGTTGAACTATCAGCGGCCTTGCATGCCTTTGAATTGTTTTTGACTGAACTCCTCAATGTTGTCGCAGATTCTGCATATGTTGTGGGTATTGTTCAACGCATGGAAGATGCAATGATAAAAGAGGTCAATAACAAGCAACTTTTTGCCTTGCTATTGAAATTAGCCACACTACTTAAAAATCGTGTACATGTATATTTTATAATGCATATACGGTCACATACTACTCTACCAGGACCAATAACTGAAGGAAATGCTGTAGCAGACAAACTGACAATGGCAGCAGTACTGTCATGCAGTTTTGAGCAAGCCCGATTATCTCACAACTTCTTTCATCAAAATGCCTCTTCCTTGCCTAAACAATTTGCTTTGTCTCGAGGGAAAGCCACAGAAATTGTTCGCGCATGCCCTGATTGTCAATGTATTACACCCGTATCATCATATACAGGAGTGAACCCTCGTGGTTTACAAGCTAATGAATTGTGGCAAAGTGATGATAGACATATATCAACATTTGGTCGACTGCATTATGTACATATTAGTGTGGATACTTTCTCAGGGTTTCTGGTAGACACTGCACATGTCACCGAAAATCCGGGAATAAAACCTCGTAACACCAATGTAGTGTTAAAAGGCAGGCATTCTTTATTGCGGCGCCGGATGCACGGGGCATAATTCCACCGAACGTGCATACCTCATACCTTTTTCGTGCAGTTTATATAGATCAAAATATACATATTCATCAGGTTACATCACCTATTCCTTTCATAGTAAAATTTAGTTCATTTCCATACGCTCCTCCAACCCGCGCTTGCGCAGTGCCTCCTAGTGGTGGTCATCGGGGGTCCCAAGATGAAGGCTCATCCTCTTCATCACGGTGTCCGTTAATTGACCCCTGTTTCTGCGCAAGCTCAGTCTCCTTCTGGCTCCTGTCCCTGCAGCAGGGTCGCCTTGACCGGTTCTAGGCAACTCCCAGTTTTAATTAAAAACTGACTTCTCTGGTGGGAGATGTATGGTTCTTCGCTTCAGTTAGTTTCCACAATGTAAGTACCCTGAATACGTCTGTGGTTACAATATATAAGTACCATGAATACGTCTGTGGTTAGCTAACAACGTTATTCCTATTTACCATTGCTTAATACTTAATGGTTGGAAACTTAACTGTTCGTTCCTACTAATGTCCAGATAGGTAGGGCTGTGCAAGGGACATAGCAGCATTGTTCATGTTTTTGGTTAACTGATTTCATCACCTTGGTTACACACATACAGGAGAAAAGGCACGCGATGTGAAATGCCACTGGCTAAGATGTTTTGCCGCTATGGGTGTTCCAAAAACAATTAAAACTGATAATGGTCCTGCTTATGTTTCGCAGACAATTTCTATTTTCCTACAAAACTGGGGTATACAACATGTTACAGGTATACCGCATTCTCCCACTGGACAAGCCATTGTTGAATGTATTGATAACTGTAAATGTAACAAATGTAGCATGTAGGGGATGTTATCACTTCAGGTGGTCAGAACCATTGCACAACCAAAACAAGTCTTGGTTCTTTGAGAATAAATGGGACGGTTGCAAGATAATGGACTCCTGAATAATCCCTTTAGGCGCCTGGGCCTTGGGAGAACAGATATGCAAACTACAGAGATAAGGAGGCTGCAGGATAATCTGAAAAACCCACCGATCACCGAGAGACGCCAAACAAACATGTGCGACGGACATTACCATATACTAATGAGTTCTCGGAAAAACCATTACTATGATAAGCATTTCTTGGAAATGTAATGAATATGTATGTTAACATAGCATAAATACCTAGTAACTGTGTCTCTTCGGTGCACACATTTGGAGGAGAGAACCCCCGTGTGCCCGGCGCCGTAATAAAGAATACCTGCTTAATAGTCTTCCGACTATTGAGTCTTCAATTCCGGCTTTTCATGGCATCAGTGTCCATGGGACACTCAAAGCTATGCTAAATAAACAAAAAAGGGGGAATCCTATGGGCAGTGTTACCCCACAGGAACAGTTAGACAAAGCATTATATGTACTTCATTTTTAAAATCGTTCTGATCAACAGTTACTTACAACAGCAGCTGACCACCAATTTGGGATGGTCCCTCCATTTGTGGCTCGACCAAAAGTATGGCATAAAGAATTTGGGGAATCGCAATGGACAGGCGCTGTAGAACTAATAACATGGGGAAGGTGGTACGCGTGTGTTCTTCTTTCAACAGGCCCTCGATGGTTACCAGCAAAATATGTGAAACCATATCATGAGCTGGAAGAACGTAACACAGAATCCGATGCCAGAGATGACCACGCTCACTCTCAAGGAGCAACCTCTGACATGGAAGCAGAAGATATCCACTCTGGATGATCCTATTACACGGGGAAAACTGAAAAAATTACAGCAAACGCAAGTACTCTGATGGCTGCAGTGGGTGCACCACCCACTCCGATTAATACATTTTTGGCATATTTGGCAATTATCTCCCACAACAGCTCTTTGTATAATCTTGAAGGACACGGTATACGTGATTTTAGAAATGAGTTTGCGCAGAAGCAAAGGTCAGCTAGTAGACAGCGAGAGGAAAAGTATGAACCTTCATCTGAGGGCTCCTGACAACTGCCCAGAGGTACCAATAGACATGTACAAAGGATATTAATATATGAAAAAAAAAAAGAGGGGAAATGATAAGCAATTTTCGGAAATGTAATGTTTATGTATGTTAACATGGCATAAATATCTAGTAGTTGTGTCTTTTCAGTATGCACATTTGGGTAGAATTATCCCCTGTGTGTCCAGCACTGCAGTAAAGAATGCCTGCTTTCTAGAACTCCAAAATTAAGTTTTAGAGAGTTAATTATTTTGCTGCATTCTGGTAACAGATTTTTGTGACCCAGATGGGACCCTGTTCCTTGAACCTCAATGATCCAGGGATTGCAGGACCTCCAGCCGGCACCGAGGGATTCTCGGGGAGAACCTCCGATCCCTGGACCGAGAAGTTCTGAGCAAGGACCATTAATAAGGTAAAGGCATTCTTCTAGTATTATTTCTTGTTGCCTGCCCGTCAGTTGTAGCTGAAGCTTCACAGCATTGGGCTATATCGCTGGGGAGAAGGGAAAGTACCCTTCCTAAAACACAATTGAAAAGAAAGTACTCTTCCTGAAACCGAGGCTGGGGAATTTGTCTGTTAAACGTTGAATATTATTGTAAGACTCTGTCTGTTTGTAATATTTGGATTAATGTTGAAAACTCAGTGTGATTTTGCATGTGCAGTTGCGACTACGATTGTGTGGTTTTATGTGTTTGTTGTCATAGTGTTTGTATTTCCGTGTTCTGATGGATTTATTTGGTTTCTGTGATCTAGCGGATTTGTCTGGACTAAGTAACTGCCTTTGCGTCTTCGGTTTGGTAAGTTCTGCAGGTATTGATTATTTCTGGTTCTTGACTTTGGATTTTTGTATCTCGATTCTGATTTCTCGGGGCTGCAGAAGCATTTGATGCAGCAGGGAAGAGATGTGCTGATGTTTGCAGATTTATGCTTTTATGTACGTTGATTTTAGCCTATATATGTTAATGAGTCATGCCCTTAGATGCATTGATCTTAGCCTAGGTGATTAATATGAATACCCAATACTAACTGTTATGGATGTTTGTATGTGTGATGAGTATACCTATAACCCAAGCGCAAATTTACTGAGCTTATATCATTGGTCCGCCATTATTGTGACCCCTGACGTGGTGGGATGCATCCCCTCCAATTGGCAATAATGATATTGTTGTGGTCAGGCGGTGCTTGGGTCCCACCATCCACACAGAAAGAAAATTGGATGCAAGTTAATCAATCTGCGCCCATATGTTACATAACAGATTTGCCATCAGTATGTACCATTCTCAGGCTAATTTGACCCTTCTTTACACCCAGCAGGTTACGTAAGCACTTCACATCTATACGTCTTTTTATTAGCATTTGTGTTCTTATGTCTGTTTTTAGTATCGTGGTTTGTGTGGGCCTCTGAGAAGGTGGTAGAAAGCTGAAGACCGAATTATGTCAGCTCTTATCATCAACAGCATCTGGCTAAACAAAAAAGGGGGAGATGTGGGAAACCATATAATTTGAGACAGAACAGCACTGTCTCATGACCCTGAAAGATCAGCGCGTCCTGTGCCTCCCTTCTCTGTTCTCATGAGATAAGCTGTTTTCACACATCCAGCTGCAAAAGAACCTGGAAAACAGCAACTGTGAACTGGCATTTGCAAAGCCACGAATGCAAAGCTGATTGGCTCTAGTAACTATTGTATTAGTATAAAAGGTATTCACTTGAGCAATAAAATGATTCTGATCAAGCACAAGATTGGGGTTCGTGCAATCATTCACCACATTTAACCTGAAATGACAGGGTGTTTGGCACGCATCTTTGGAGGAGAGACCCCCCGTGTGCCCGGCGCCGTTGACGTGTGGAAAACAGATTCCACAATCTGTAAGATTGTAAAGTAGGTATGTTTATTCGGCGCCGGGCAGCACGGGGGGTAGTCCCACCGAAGTCGTGCGCGCCGAGCAGCAACTTGTCTCTTCAACTTATACTATCAAGTATTACATAAGCATTAGATTTACCGATATGCCTATACCTATGCATAACTTATTCCTGCTTCATTGTAAAATCAGTTCCAAGAAATAATTTCCATATTAAAATCAGTTCCAAGATGTAATTTCCATAGACTCCTCCCAACTGCGCTTGCGCAGTGCCTCCTGGTGGTGGTCGTCGAGGGTCCCAAGATGAAGGCTCATCCTCTTCATCACGGTCTTCGCTGATTAACCTTTGTGTCTGCGCAAACTCAGTTCTCTTCTGGCTCCCATCCATACAGCAGGGTCGGTCTTAACCGGTTCTAGGCGACTCCCAGCCCCTATCAGGAACTAACCCCTTTGTATGGAGATGGAAGACTCTCTGCTTCAGTTAATTTAGACAATAGATAAACACTATCAGTTCTTTTTAAATGCACCACAACTATTAGGTAATGCTACTTCTACTAAAATCCCTTTTATCCCCCTCCTTCACCGTAATGAAGAATACCTACTTAAGAGTCTTCCGAGTATTGAGTCTTCAATTTCGGCTTTTCACGGCATCATTTCTGGCAACCCAGATGGGACCCACTCTGCTTGGCTGCAGGACCCTCTGACAACAGGACTCCCTAGGGTACCCCCCGGATTTCCCGGAGGGACTCCTCGCCTCATTTGGATCACTGCAGCAGCAGACAAGGACCATCTAAAGGAGTAAAAGTATTCTTTAATTTTTTTTTCCTTTCCTTTCTCTCTCTGTTTTGAAATCTGAGACCGGTCATTTGAAGAGTTCTCGTAAGTCATAGGAGACGTCCTACGCTGAGCGCTGTATACCAGGCTACTAGTGCCTGAGGGTATATGTTTTGGTACATTGGTACAAGCACAGGTTAAGCTTTGTACTTCTGTAATAACGTACTTCTGTTATTTGTATTTTGGTATGTTGGTACAGGCATGGGTTAAGCTTTGTACTTCTGTAATAACATACTTTTGGTAGTTGTACATTGGTAAAAGCATGGGTTGAGCTTTGTACTTCTGTAATAACGTACATTTGATATTGGTACGCTTAAGTTGTACTTCTGGCAATAGGGATTTGTTGGTACTGAACTCAGATATCGGACATCTCGGATACTGGCTCGTTAACATACCCATCACGCATGGCAAAACCGGCAATTAAGTATGAATGTGTGTGAATGTGAGTTAATTGGTGAATGAATGAGTAACTGAAAAGCAGTACAGCTGTAAAATGGGGGTGAAAAACTTGAAAAACTGCGCATTTCACAGTGAACCTCTTTTTCTTGTAAACTGTTTTATCTGCGACCCTAATATTGTGACATTTGTGGAACATTGTCAGAGCGGGACAGAAGGGGATGACAGGTTAAAATTGTTAAAATAATCTGTGGAAAGTTAACAGAAGTATAGAATCAGTAAAGTGGGGGGACAGCAAAGCAGCGGTATTTTAAAGAAAACCCCTTAGGATGTATCCTAGCACATTGGAAAGATTGTATGACTGTGTATGAAACCTCTGTGTGAATGACAAATAAGTCAAATAAGTACAAATAAGTACGAAGTGAGTGTGGAGTTCTGCTCTCCCATGAGAGAAGCAGCCGGAGACGAATGAAGCAGGAAAAAAAAAACCAACGAAAAAAAAAGCAACAAAAAACACAGGAAAAAAAAAGAGAGAAAAAAAAAAGAGAACAAAAAAACCCACGTACATTTGGTATGTTCTGCAGGTATTGATTACTCATGGTTTTTTGACTTAGGACTGTTGAATTTAGACTGATTAATCAGGGCTGCGGCTTATAATTTCTTAAGTATCGGTGCAGGGTCTTCCCGCGGGGCGGGGGGGGTGTGTGTGTCTGGAGTTTTGAGAAAGTCTCTCCTAGGATGTATATTGAAACACTGGGAAAAACAGGGGGAGACCCCCCCCACTCGAATACTGCTTAATAATGAATGGGGTTTACTTTGTTTAAAGAAAAATTGGCATGATTTATGAATTGAATTGGGAACTTGGGAATTGGTTTTAAAATACTTACAAGATGATATATACTGTGGGATTACAAGTTCTCTAGTTGTTTGACATTGATCGATCATTTCAGGACTCTGGTTTTGGGGTATGTATTAAATATACTTTATATATTGTTTTAAATGAGCTCTATGTGTATATATATATAAACATATTAGCTGGTGTAATTTACCTGTATATACTGTTGTACTTAGGGGATACACAGTTTGTAAACAGAAGGATTTTAAAAGATCCCTTCTAGGATATGTGTGTATATGTGTGTGTTGTGTTAACCGATCAGTGGAGAAGTTGAGAGTTTATTTTATTGTAACCTGAGCTTCGGGAGGAGGTGATCCCCTCACAAAGCAACAATTAATTGAATTATGACACACTGCTACACTGGCATGCTGTCACGGATGGCTACACACTCTGTAGGAAAGAGAGGCCAACAAGGAGAGGTGGTGGAGTTGCTCTATATGTGAGGGAGCAACTGGAATGCACTGAGCTTGGCCTGGGGACAGATGAGGAACGAGTTGAGAGCTTATGGGTTAGAATTAAGGGACAGGCTCATACTGTAACCAAGGTGATGGAATCAGTTAACTATAAATATGAACAATGCTGCGATGTCCTTTGTACAGCTCTGCCCATCTGGACATTAGGTCTGGGAACAGAGGGTTTAGTCCTTAGGTAATCATTAATGTTAAACAATAATGGTAGAGGGGGATTTTTAATAGAAATAGCATTACCTAATAGTTGCAGGTGCATGTATAAATTAACTGAAGCAGAGGGCCTTACATCTCCCACCAAAGAAGTTAAAACTAGAAGTCGCCTAGAACTGGTGAAGATGACCCGTGCCACAGGGACAAGAGCCAGAAGAGGACTGAGCTTGCGCGGAGACAGGGGTCAATCAGCGGACACTGTGATGAAGAGGATGAGTCTTCATCTTGAGAACCCCGACGACCACCAATAGGAGGCACTGCGCAAACGCGGGTGGGAGGAGTGTATGGAAATGGACTGATTTGACTATGAAAGGAAGAACTTATGTAATCAGATAAATATGTATATTTTGATCTATATAAACTGCACGGAAAAGGTATGGGGTATGCACGTTCGGTGGAATTATCCCCCGTGCATCCAGCGCTGCAATAAAGAATGCCTGCCTTTTAACACTACATTGGTGTTACGAGGTTTTATTCCCGGATTTTCGGTGACAATACAGGTGATGTTATTGTGGGTGTGTACTACAGGCCACCTGACCAGGAGGAGGAAGTTGATGAGGCCTTCTACAAGCAGCTACAAGCAGCCTCACAGTCACAGGCCCTGGTTCTCATGGGGGACTGCAACCACCCTGACATCAGCTGGGAAGACCACACAGCTAGGCACATGCAGTCCAGGAGGTTCCTGCAGAGCATCGATGACAACTTTCTGATGCAAGTGGTGGAGGAACCAACAAGGAGAGGTGCTCTGCTGGACCTTGTACTAACAAACAAAGAGGGACTGGTGGAGGATGTGAAGGTTGGAGGTAGACTCGGCTGCAGTGACCATGAAATGGTGGAGTTCAAGATCCTGTGTGGAGGAAGCAGGGTGATAAGTAGGATCAAAACCTTGGACCTCAGGAGGGCTAACTTTGGCCTCTTCAAGGAGATACTTGGAGGAATCCCGTGGGCCAGGGCTCGCGAAGGCAGGGGGGTCCAAGAGAAGGCAGGGCGGTCCAAGAGTGCTGGTCGCTCTTTAAACGTCACTTCCTCCATGCTCAGGATCGGTGCATCCCCCTGAGCAAGAAATCTAGCAAAGGAGGCAGGAGACCCACATGGATGAGCAAGGAGCTTCTAGCTAAGATCAGGTGGAAGAGAGAGGACCATGGAATGTGGAAAGAGGGACAGGCCACTTGGGAAGAATACAGGAATGTGGTCAGAGTGTGCAGGGATGCGACGAGGAAGGCCAAGGTCCACCTGGAATTGAAGCTGGCAAGGGTTGTCAAGGACAACAAGAAGGGCTTCTTCAACTACATCAGCAGCAAACGGAAGGCTAGGGACAATGTGGGGCTGCTGCTGAATGAGGCAGGTGTCCTGGTGACGGAGGATGCAGAGAAGGCAGAGCTACTGAATGCCTTCTTTGCTTCAGTCTTCAGTGCCAAGGCAGGCCCTCAGGAATCCCAGGCCCTGGAGATAAGAGAAGAAGCCCACAGAGAGGATGACCTTCCCTTGGTCGAGGAGGACTGTGTGAGGGATCACTTAGGCAATCTGGATGCTCACAAATCCATGGGCCCCGATGGAATGCACCCACGAGTGGTGAGGGAGCTGGCAGATGTCGTTCCTGAGCCACTCTCCATCATCTTTGAGAGGTCCTGGAGGACAGGAGAGGTGCCCGAGGACTGGAGAAAGGCCAATGTCACTCCAATCTTCAAAAAGGGCAAGAAGGAGGACCCAGAGAACTACCGGCTGGTCAGCCTCACCTCCATCCCGGGAAAGGTGATGGAGCAGCTCATTCTAGAGGTCATCATCAAGCAAGTGGAGGAAAAGAAGGTTATCAGGAGTAGTCGGCATGGATTCACCAAGGGGAAATCATGCTTGACCAATCTGATAGCTTTCACAGAATCACAGAATCACAGAATAGTAGGGGTTGGAAGGGACCTCTGTGGGTCATCTAGTCCAACCCCCCCGCCGAAGCAGGGTCACCTACAGCAGGCTGCACAGGACCTTGTCCAGGCGGGTCTTGAATATCTCCAGAGAAGGAGACTCCACAACCTCCCTGGGCAGCCTGTTCCAGTGCTCCGTCACCCTCAGAGGGAAGAAGTTCCTCCTCATGTTCAGACGGAACTTCCTGTGCCTCAGTTTGTGCCCATTGCCCCTTGTCCTGTCACTGGGCACCACTGAAAAGAGCTTGGCCCCATCCTCCTGACACCCACCCTTCAGATATTTATAAGCATTTATAAGGTCCCCTCGCAGCCTTCTCTTCTTCAGGCTGAACAAGCCCAGTTCCCTCAACCTCTCCTCGTAGGGGAGATGCTCCAGTCCCCTCACCATCCTTGTAGCCCTCCGCTGGACTCTCTCCAGTAGCTCTTCATCCTTCTTGAACTGGGGAGCCCAGAACTGGACACAGTACTCCAGATGAGGCCTCACCAGGGCAGTGTAGAAGGGAAGGAGAACCTCCCTTGTCCTGCTGGCCACACTCTTCTTGATGCACCCCAGGATCCCATTGGCCTTCTTGGCAGCCAGGGCACACTGCTGGCTCATAGTTAACCTGTCGTCCACCAGGACACCCAGGTCCCTCTCCGCAGAGCTGCTCTCCAGCAGGTCCACCCCAAGCCTGTACTGGTGCATGAGGTTGTTCCTCCCCAGGTGCAGGACCCTGCACTTGCCCTTGTTGAACCTCATCAGGTTCCTCTCTGCCCAGCTCTCCAGCCTACGATGGATTTCTACGATGGCATGACTGGCTGGGTAGATGAAGGGAGAGCCATGGATGTTGTCTACCTCGACTTCAGCAAGGCTTTCGACACTGTCTCCCATAACATCCTCATAGGGAAGCTCAGGAAGTGTGGGCTGGATGAGTGGTTGGTGAGGTGGATTGAGAACTGGCAGAACAGCAGAGCTCAGAGGGTTGTCATCAGCAGTGCTGAGTCTAGTTGGAGGCCGGTAACTACTGGTGTCCCCCAGGGGTCAGTACTGGGCCCAGTCTTGTTTAACTTCTTCATCAATGACCTGGATGAAGAGTTAGAATGTACCCTCAGCAAGTTTGCTGATGACACAAAACTGGGAGGAGTGGTGGCTACACCAGAAGGCTGTGCTGCCATTCAGCGAGACCTGGACAGGCTGGCAAGTTGGGCAGAGAGGAATCTGATGAGGTTCAACAAAGGCAAATGCAGGGTCCTGCACCTGGGGAGGAACAACCCTATGCATCAGTACAGGCTTGGGGTGGACCTGCTGGAAAGCAGCTCTGTGGAGAGGGACCTGGGTGTCCTGGTGGACGACAAGTTAATCATGAGCCAGCAGTGTGCCCTGGCTGCCAAGAAGGCCAATGGCATTCTGGGGTGCATCAAGAAGAGTGTGGCCAGCAGGTCGAGGGAGGTTCTCCTTCCCCTCTACACTGCCCTGGTGAGGCCCCATCTGGAGTACTGTGTCCAGTTCTGGGCTCCCCAGTTCAAGAAAGATGAGGAGCTGCTGGAGAGAGTCCAGCGGAGGGCTACGAGGATGATGAGGGGACTGGAGCATCTCTCCTGCAAGGAAAGGCTGAGGGAGCTGGGCTTGTTCAGCCTGAAGAAGAGAAGGCTGCGAGGGGACCTTATAAATGCTTACACTTATCTCAAGGGTGGGCGTCAGGAGGTGAGGAGATTGATGACACGGACTCCGATATCTAAATCAAAGACCCTTTATTTATTAGAAAGCTGCATTTTATACCCTTACAAAGCTGTCCACACACTCCAACCCAAATGCTTATTGGTTAACATACATTGTTCATGCGCCTATTCTAAACATTCAGTTGGCTAGCTTAGCTGTGCATGATTTCTCTTTCGTTTGCTCTGGGCCTTCTGCCAAAGTCCTCTGTTGCACCTTATTTTTCTCTTGTTCAGAAACTCTCAAGGACATCATGACCTTCGTTGATATAGAATGTTCCCACAAGGAGGATGGGGCCAGACTCTTTTCAGTGGTGCCGAGCGACAGGACAAGGGGCAATGGGCACAAACGGATGCTTAGGAAGTTCCAGGTGAAAATGAGGAGGAACTTCTTTACTCTGAGGGTGACGGAGCCCTGGAACAGGTTGCCCAGGGAGGTTGTGGAGTCTCCTTCTCTGGAGATATTCAAGAGCCGCCTGGACAAGGTCCTGTGCAGCCTGCTGTGGGTGACTGTGCTTTGGCAGGGGGGTTGGACTAGATGGCCCACAGAGGTCCCTTCCAACCCCTAACATTTTGTGATTCTGTGATTCTATGTTACAACTTTGTAGACAATTAAATGGTATAGGAGATGAAAAGTTTAACGCAGCACTGGAAAAAAAATATAAACAAAGGAAAACCCCTCTGGATTTTACAAAGGGTCGTGTAAAGTGATTAAGACAAAAAGGTATCAAGTCACCAGCTTCACCAGCTGCTGCTCTGAATGGAAAAAAAAATCAGAAGAGTGCTTAAGTCAAGAGACAGAAAGATAGAATGAAAAAAGGGGGGGGGGCTGAAACAGGGTAGTCTTCCACAGCAAAAAAGTGGCAAAACCAATACGACAAAAGCAACATCCCTTGAAATTAGAGGACCGAAAAGGAATAGAAGTACCAATTAATAACTTTTTACAGTATGACCTACTAGTGTCATGTGAGTCAGAATACAGTACTCCTAAATTATTGGTGGAAAAAAAAAACAAGAAAAAACAAAACAGATGGAACTTATCGAGTAGTACAGGATTTAAGAGAAGTGCATAAGGTTGTTAAAGATATACACCCTGTGGTAGATAATCCCTATACTTTACTTACTAAATTACAAGATAATCAAGTATGGTTTATGGTATTGGATTTAAAGGATGCGTTCTTCTGTCTGCCTTTAACCAAAGAAAGTCTGAATTTATTTGCATTTGAGTGGGAAAATCCTACCATGGGTAGAAAAACCCAGCTTGCTTGGACAGTGTTACCCCAAGGTTTTAAGAATAGCCCAATGATCTTTGGAAATCAACTAGCACGAGAACTTGAAGCATGGAACTCTCCCTCCAGAGATGGAAACCTTTTACAGTATGTAGATGATTTATTAATAGCAACTGAAACAAAACCTGACTGTATACAGTGGAGTATCATTTTGTTAAACTTTTGGGGATTAAATGGGTATCGAGTCTCTCAACAGACAGCTCAGATGGTGCGCCAACAGGTAACCTACCTTGGATGTAAGCTGACTGGACAAAGAGAACTAGGAACAGAACAGAATGAAGCCATCTGCAAGACCCCTCCCTCAGACGGTAAAAGGGCTCAGGACCTTTCTGGGACTGACAGGTTGGTGCCAGTTATGGATTTATAATTACACAATAGTAGTGAGACCCTTATATGAACTTTTGAAAAATAACCCCACCCAATTGATCTAGTCCAAAGAATTGTTTGTATTACAGCTCTCATTTCCTACAGCTGAAGACCGACCAAACTCTCTGCAAGCCTCTTTTCATTCTAGGCATATTTGGAAAGTTTACTCTCTGTCATGGGGAAGGCTGACTATCTGGGAAGGCTGACTTGTATCACCATGCAGAAATCCCTATAGGTATGTGCTATACATTCCTGCTTTCACAGAACACTTCTCTATGAAAATGCCTGACAAACTAGCTTTAAGGTAGCTCAAAATCAATTTTCAGAGACATCTTCCTCCTACATTTGGAGAGTTGAAAAAAATACATACTTTCCCACATCCATCTCTGGAGGACAGTGGCACATATTTTTCATGCTTTATTAGTGGAAAATATGGTGTATTGCTAGCAAGTACTTCAAAGGGAGAGTGCCTTGCCCATAAATTTCTGAGTGTCTGTTTAGTAAAGTGGAATGTGAATATCTGTGAAACCCAAGAAAAAAATGGGGCTGTGGAAAATATACAACATATCTATGAAGATACACTCTAAACTTTTATATTCCCAAAGAATTCAGGTGTTACTATTTTCAGATATACCTACAGTTTTATATTATCTCGTCCAAGCTTTAAGGCAGCTTCAAAAATACTCTTGGACAGGCTAGAAAAACTAAACAGAAATACACTGGAAGAGAGGAGTAATTTCTTTCTTTTCCCGTCTTTTATGACATCTTTTAACTGCAAATAACATACTATTACGCCGTAGTTTTGCCTAAGACCCCAACATGGAAGACACTAGTCTTTCATATCACTGAGAAAGCATTAACTTCAGCAAAAGAAGTGTCTGCTGTATTCACCAAATGTAGCCATCCAGAGTTCAATATTGCTTTTACAGAAATTGAAGAAACTGTCATTAATTCCAAGGGGAATATGTTTTACTAATAGAATTCATCTTGTTAATAAGCTGGCATGTGAACCCATTTTTTTCCAGCTGCTGAAAGCAGATTGTGGTTTGCTTTTATTTTTTCGAACACAATTAGCAAAGCACTCCAGCCGCTGAATAGACCTATTCATTTGAACAAATTATTCCCTGGCAGAGGTTTGTTTTTTTTTAAAAAAAACAAACACCAACCCCCCCCAAAAAACCCCCCACAACTCCCCAAAACTCTCTCCCATCCTGGTGTAGTCAGAACAGACACAAAAGCCTGCGTGTCATTAATCTTGCCTGCCTGTGCCTGAAAAAAGACAAGTGGAACATATGCTGCTGAATATGTTAAATTTTTAGTGTCTCGGTGACGTGACTGAATTGTTCGCTTCTCCCAAACCTTATCTTAGCTGGTGTACAATCCTAATTAAAAGGCTGATGTAAGGAATACACACGGGGAAGAGTCTGGCACAGATGTTATGGATGTGTTACCAGAATGCGGCAAAATAATTCACTCTCTAAAACTCAAGTTTGAAGTTTTAGAAAGCAGGCATTCTTTATTGCAGGGCTGGATGCACAGGGGATAGCTCCACCCAAATGTGCGCGCCAAAAAGACATAACTACTAAACATTTATACTACATTTACATACATATTCATGATTTTTCCGGGGACTCATTAAAATATGTTAATATCCTGTGCGCATGTCTATTAGCACCTCTGGGTGGTTGTCGGGGGTCTTCAGATGAAGGCTCGTACTCTTCATCACGATGTCCACTAGCTGACCTTTGCTTCCGCACAGACTCAGTTCTAAGATCATGTATACCGTGTCCTTCAAAGTTGTTTTGTTCCATTCTTGCAGTCATCTTGCACCTGCCTTATCTCTATAATTCCACACGTCTGCCCATCCAAGGCCGAGCTGCCTAAAGTGGGATTATTCAAAAACTTCTTATCTTAAAACTATCCCAGCTATTCACAAAATTTACTTTTGTCTGGTCACATCTGTTATACAATAATTCTAACAACTTAAATGAGTAGCTTCTCATCCATATTCAGAGGTATCAGATGAGATGATAAACTTTATGAGCACAGCTACCTCCCATGTAGCTTCTGTAGGTAACTGTTGGAGCTCGAACAGTTGCTTTATGCAGACTGTTTCTCATTTCAGAGGGCTGAAAATGTTAAATAAAACAGACTTGCTCTTTCTAATAGGCAGTAGCATCTCGCTGATCTAATTAATCTGCATAGCTCATTCACTGAGATAACTTTACAGGCAAATCAGGCTCCAGTTCCCTTCTCCCGCTACTCATTTTTGGCGTGAAAAACACTGTGTATATGATAAAACCCATGCATCCACCTAGCGAACAATGCTGTCATGTAGTTAACACAGCAAAAATATTTGTTTAATTAGTTACATTTTCAGCTTTTAAATGAGAAGACAAAACAAACCATGGGTGGTCTGTAATCTGAGAAGAGCAAATATCCCAGGCTGTAAAAACATCCCAGCTCAGAATACTGGGTTGGACATAAAAAAGCATTTATTGAATCCTAGGTCTGAGTCAGGAACAGAAGGTACATTAAGAACTTCTAAACTGCAGCCTACCACAAATTCATTAAGTGTTCAGCATTATTTAATAAAAATGGCTTACGCATGTACTTTAACTGAATCGCTATTTATTCATAAACATTTTTAACTAGAGTATCTGTTGGGAGTTATTCACACACCAATTCAGAGACAGTTTCAAATTCTGCCTTCAAGTAAATGCATGCAGTTCCCATTGCTGTTTTCCCCACCTAGGCAATAGGTCTGCAAGCAGAGATTGTCCCATATTTTGCAATTAAACAAAGGATATAAAATAGTTTATAAAGACCAGGACACATTGCTGTTAATGTCTTGGTAATGTATTAACATCATAGAAGTGAGAAAAATGCTATAATTTGTTTAACAACATTAAAGCAGTTCTACTAACCTTAATGCCTGAACCCCAAATCTGAACAGATTTTTGGAAAGAATTCCACCTTTGGCTACTTTATCAGAGAAGTCATCCTCCAGGTAGGCACTAAGTAAAATGGTCAGGCTTTCTACAGAACTACCTTTCTGCCTCAGTCTTCAACAGCAAGTGCTCTAGCCACACCACCCAAGTTGCAGAAGGCAAAGGCAGGGACTGGGAGAATGAAGAACCGCCCACTGTAGGAGAAGACCAGGTTCGAGACTGCCTAAGGAACCTGAAGGTGCACAAGTCCATGGGGCCTGATGAGATGCATCCGTGGGTCCTGAGGGAACTGGCGGACAAAGTTGCCAAACCACTCTCCATCATATTTGAGAGGTCATGGCGGTCTGGGGAGGTCCCCACCGACTGCAGAAGGGGCAACATCACCCCCATTTTTAAAAAGGGAAAAAAGGAAGACCCGGGGAACTACAGGCCAGTCAGCCTCACCTCTGTGCCTGGCAAGATGATGGAGCAGATCCTCCTCGAAACCATGCTAAGGCACATGGATAACAAGGAGGTGATTTGGGACAGCCAACATGGCTTCACGAAGTACAAATCGTGCTTGACCAACTTGGTATCCTTCTATGACGGGGTTACAGTGTTGGTGGACAAAGGGTGGGCAAGTGACATCATCTACTTGGACTTGTGCAAGGCATTCGACACTGTCCCGCATGATGTCCTTGTCTCTAAATTGGAAGGACATGGAGTTGATAGATGGACCACTCGTTGGAAAAGGAACTGGCTCAATGGACGCACTCAAAGAGTTGCAGTTAATGTCTCGATGTCCAGGTGGAGACCAGTGACGAGTGGTGTGCCCCAGGGGTTGGTACTGGGGCCGGTGCTGTTTAATATCTTTGTCGTCTTTGTTCGTCTCTGTTTAATATTTTGCTGAGCCACTCTCCATCATCTTTGAGATGTCCTGGAGGACAGGAGAGGTGCCCGAGGACTGGAGAAAAACCAATGTCACTCCAGTCTTCAAAAAGGGCAAGAAGGAGGACCCAGGGAACTACAGGCCGGACAGCCTCACCTCCATCCCGGGAAAGGTGATGGAGCAGCACATTCTAGAGGTCATCATCAAGCAAGTGGAGGAAAAGAAGGTTATCAGGAATAGTCAACATGGATTCACCAAGGGGAAATCATGCCTGACCAATCTGATAGCTTTCTATGGTGGTATGACTGGCTGGGTAGATGAGGGGAGAGCCGTGGATGTTGTCTACCTCGACTTCAGCAAGGCTTTCGACACTGTCTCCCATAACATCCTCATAGGGAAGCTCAGGAAGTGTGGGCTGGATGAGTGGTTGGTGAGGTGGACTGAGAACTGACTGAATGGCAGAGTTCAGAGGGTTGTCATCAGTGGTGCTGAGTCTAGTTGGAGGCTGGTAACTAGTGGTGTCCCCCAGGGGTCAGTACTCAGCCCAGTCTTGTTTAACTTCTTCATCAACGACCTGGATGAAGAGCTAGAATGTACCCTCAGCAAGTTTGCTGATGACACAAAACTGGGAGGTGTGGTGGATACACCAGAAGGCTGTGCTGCCATTCAGAGTGACCTGGACAGGCTGGAAAGTTGGGCAGAGAGGAACCTGATGAGGTTCAACAAGGGCAAGTGCAGGGTCCTGCACCTGGGGAGGAACAACCTCATGCACCAGTACAGGCTTGGGGTGGACCTGCTGGAGAGCAGTTCTGGGGAGAGGGACCTTGGAGTGCTGGTGGACGACAGGTTAACCATGAGCCAGCAGTGTGCCCTGGCTGCCAAGAAGGCCAATGGCATTCTGGGGTGCATCAAGAAGAGTGTGGCCAGCAGGTCGAGGGAGGTTCTCCTTCCCCTCTACACTGCCCTGGTGAGGCCCCATCTGGAGTACCGTGTCCAGTTCTGGGCTCCCCACTTCAAGAAAGATGAGGAGCTACTGGAGAGAGTCCAGCAGAGGGCTACGAGGATGATGAGGGGACTGGAGCATCTCTCCTACGAGGAAAGGCTGAGGGAGCTGGGCTTGTTCAGCCTGAAGAAGAGAAGGCTGCGAGGGGACCTTATAAATGCTTATAAATATCTGAAGGGTGGGTGTCAGGAGGATGGGGCCAAACTCTTTTCAGTGTTGTCCAGTGACAGGACAAGGGGCAATGGGCACAAACTGAAGCACAGGAAGTTTCATCTGAACATGAGGAGGAACTTCTTCACTTTGAGGGTGATGGAGCCCTGGAACAGGCTGCCCAGGGAGGTTGTGGAGTCGTCTCCTCTGGAGATATTCAAGACCCGCCTGGACGCGGTCCTCTGCAGCCTGCTCTAGGTGTCTGTGCTTTGGCAGGGATTTGGACTAGATGGCCCACAGAGGTCCCTTCCAACCCCTAACATTCTGTGATTCTGACTTTAGTAAGGTCTTTGACAGTGTTCCCCACAACATCCTCCTGGAAAAACTAGGTGCCCATGGTTTGGATGAGTGTACTCTTTGCTGGATTAAGAACTGGCTAAATGGCCGAGCGCAGAGAGTGCTGGTGAATGGAGTTAAATCCAGCTGGCAGCCAGTCATGAGTGGTGTCCCCCAGGGCTCAGTTTTGGGTCCGGTCTTGTTTAACATCTTTATCAATGATCTGGATGAGGGGATTGAGTGCTCCCTCAGTAAGTATGCAGATGACACCAAGCTGGGTGGGAGTGTTGATCTTCTGGAGGGTAGGAAGGCCCTGCAGAGGGATCTGGACAGGCTGGATCGATGGGCCGAGGACAACCGTATGAGTTTCAACAAGGCCAAGTGCCGAGTCCTGCACTTGGGTCACAACAACCCCATGCAACGCTACAGGCTTGGGGAGGAGTGCCTGGAAAGCTGCCCGGTAGAAAAGGACCTTGGGCTGCTGGTTGACAGCCGGCTAAACATGAGCCAGCAGTGTGCCCAGGTGGCCAAGAAGGCCAATGGCATCCTGGCTTGTATCAGGAATAGTGTGGCCAGCAGGAGGAGGGAAGTGATCGTGCCCCAGTACTCGGCACTGGTGAGACCTCACCTGGAGTACCATGTTCAGTTTGGGGCCCCTCACTACAAGAAGGACATTCAGTTGCTGAAGCATGTCCAGAGCAGAGCAACAAGGCTTGTGAGGGATCTAGAGAACAAGTCTTCTGAGGAACAGCTGAGGGAACTGGGGCTGTTCAGTGTGGAGAAAAGGAGGCTGAGGGGGGACCTTATTGCTCTCTACAACTACCTGAAAGGAGGTTGTAGTGAGGCAGGTGTTGGTCTCTTCTCCCAAGTAACTAGCGATAGGACGAGAGGCAATGGCCTCGAATTGCACCAGGGGCGGTTTACATTGGATATTAGGAAAAATTTCTTTACCGAAAGATTGGTCAGGCATTGGAACAGGCTACCCAGAGAGGTGGTTGAGTCACCATCCCAGGAGGCGTTCAAAAAACATGTAGGCATGGCACTTCAGGATATGGTTTAGTAGGCATGGTGGTGTTGGGTTGACGGTTGGACTTGATGATTCTGCACAGACATCTGATTGTGCTAGCAACCGTGGAATGAGGAAAAAGAAAAGAGGACTTCCGGCAGCAAGTACACAACTGTGCATGGGGTCTCCCAAAAAATCTCGCCTGCAAAATCTCCCCCCCTGCTGGCACGGGGGGAGTTCCTCTGCCAGAGATCCAGTTCTCCTTGATTGTAGCAGGGCTTGCATCTAGGTAGCATCTATCAACACTGAACTGGTATATGATTTGCAGTGGGTCCCCATCATAAAGAACAGCAAAGCATCCCTCTTCCCTCCTCCAGACTGCCCTCCATAACACAACCCATAGCCCACGAGCTGGGTAGACAGCATTCTGAACTCTCAGCAGTTTAACGCTTTTCTCATCTGGGGAGATGTCACACTACCCACACAAAAATCTATGACTGAATGTCTTGGGGGTTACTGGATCTTTAATATTCAGAATTGCATTTCTCAGCAACCACAACCAAGAGCAGGTGGCAGATTTTCAAGGTACACAGCTTGCCAAGTGACACGTGCAAAAGGGCATATAGAGGAAAAAGGGAGGAACAGCACAAATTACAGTCACATGCCTTGTTCAAAACTCATTTAGTAGGTTCTTCAGAGAGCAGCACCTTGAACTTGGCAGTTGGGGTTTCTCTACTAACCTGAGGCAAACAACACCAACAAAAGACTATTTCTGCCTGTCATGGTTTGGCCCCAGCCAGCAACAAAGGGCCACGCGGTCCCTCTATCGCCCTTCCCCCCACTGGGGTGGGGAAGAGAATGGGAAGAAAAAGGCAAAACTCATGGGTCAGGATAAGGACAGTTTAACAGAACAGCAAAGAAAGCTAACAGTAACACCACCACTGATAAGAAGAATATACAAAACCAACGAAATATACAGAGCAACTCTCCCACCACGTGGTATCAAATATCCCATTTGTTTGGCCAGTTTGGGGCAGCCTGCCCAGCTGTGCCCCCTCCTGGCTTCTTGTGAAAAATTAACCCTATCCTAGCCAAACCCAGGACACTGCCTGCCTGGACTTTGAAAGCTTCATAGGAAAAAGACAAGCCATTGACGTGATTCAGTATTACATTTCGAGTAAAATAGTTAAATAAAATATATCCAAGTTCTAAAAGCATAGGTTTTCTGAAGACAGATGAGATTATGCAATAAACTACAGGAAAGGTCATTAACACAACCTTCAAGTTCATCAGCTTGTGCTGTGAACTAAAGATGATGCCTCCACCTGGGTGGGACGCAATGCTTAAAGCAAAGAGCTGAGGTAGATGCCTAAGTGGGAGCTAGTAAATGAGGGATTTGGGTTGCTTTCTTTAGTTTTGGGCACAAATTCTCCCAAACCTTCCTTTAGGAGTTAAAGCAGGTGCTCTGGATGCACCAGTTCTTTACCTTTCACCCAAGATGACAGCTTTCAAGCAAGTTTACCCTTGCTGCAGCATCTTAATTTCATAGAGTGCACTTCACAGCAACATTTGAATTTGCTTGAAAAACAACATAATATACTGCCTGAGTCTGTGAAGCCAAAATTTCTTCTGTCTTCGTGGGTTCATTATTCCTCTATTTGTGGGCATGTATGATAGTGAGAGAAGTTTTGTCTCATGCTCTTAACTGCAAGAGATTTGTGTTTTTCCCCTGATAGTCATTTTTCCTATGGAATTGTTTATATTACAGCTCTCATTTCCTACAGCTGAAGACCGACCAAACTCTCTGCAAGCCTCTTTTCTTTCTAGGCATATTTGGAAAGTTTACTCTCTGTCATGGGGAAGGCTGACTATCTGGGAAGGCTGACTTGTATCACCATGCAGAAATCCCTATAGGTATGTGCTATACATTCTTGCTTTCACAGAACACTTCTCTATGAAAATGCCTGACAAACTAGCTTTAAGGTAGCTCAAAATCAATTTTCAGAGACATCTTCCTCCTACATTTGGAGAGTTGAAAAAAATACATACTTTCCCACATCCATCTCTGGAGGACAGTGGCACACACACTTTAAAACAACTCACAGGGACTATACTGATATTTTAGACAGCTTAAAATAAACAACAGCAACAACCTAAATATGCTTCGTTGGGAAATAAGACCACTTTTCTCATTCGCATCAAGAAAACCTTCATCAGATGTAATACAGAGAGTGTAACTTTCTGAGATCTGATTCTACCAAAAAAAAGTATTGGGAGAAAACAAAAAAGGAAGAATATAATTCTTTTCCTCTAAAAACAAGTAATTGATGGGAGAGGGAGCGGGACCTGGAAATCTGCCTTTCCCCAGCCTTCCTGCTGATGAACAAGGGGACAAGCACAGGACAACTGGTCATGGATAGTGGTGCTGTCCTGCCCCGCTCAGCAGGTGAAGGGGAAGTTGATCTTTTTAATTCTCTGCACGGTACTGAGAGTCCTAACAATGACCAAGAGGCTTGACTAAAAACAAAGCTTTACTTGTAATGGCAGTGGAATTAGAAAAAATAATATAATATAATGTTTATGTACAGTGACTAATCATAACCGAGTGCTGTCTATATAATCCAGATTCTCTGCTAATAAAGTTGACTGTTATGGAACATATTGGTCAAGTCCTAGACGCCGCCACAACACCATACTAGCTACTATGAAGAAAATTAACTCTGTCCCAGCCAAAACCAGAATACAGGCCAAATCTTTTCACACACAGTGAATCTTCTCCCATTGCTTTTCTGGTTGGATGCCATCACAGGCATCAAGTTCCAGATGTGCTGCCAAGGTGAGTCATGTTCTTTACATTTCCACGCTTCAGGAGAGTTATACCATGCATAGTTCTGTCTTACTGATTATAGCAGAGTAATATAATAATTTCCAGAGCAACAGAGCAAGACATATTTCATTAGTATTATGAGGTATGTTAGCATGAAGGAAAAGAAGAAGAAGAAAAATATTTCTTACAACAAAATTTGGATCAAGTCCTTTCTAGACGCACATCAGGAATAAATTTGTCTCACTGTTCCTAATTCCATTATAGGTCAGAGATTTCCTTTTGAAACATTTCCTTCCTGCCCTCTCAATTCTCCCTTGACTTCGCCTTTATAATTCATATCTATCATAAAATCGCAATCTGTAGATGGCATCAGAGATGATACCGACAAAATGAGTAAAAGATCTTGAACAAAAGGAATTAAAAAAGAATGTGAGAGGGGAACCCTACTTTAAAATACATTAAGTCATATTTTGTAAGCCTCTAAAGGAATGTAAGGGAAGTAATATTAACTATTTGGATGTGGTTTTTAACCCAGCTGGAGAGCAAAGATTACATATTTCAAGATTTTGAGGCAAATAAGCTATGGGCAAGTCTCTCACAGTCTTCCAAAGATGTAAATTTTGTATATTTATTCTGCATCTGTACCTTACTATTGTGTACACACAAATGTGTGCATGCACACACATACAAAATGTTCTCCCTTGTTAAAGATTGTACTCTCACATGAGTGGGTTACACTAGGTATTGCTTTATTCACAACTCAGAGTTGGGCCATCACCTCAGTGAGTGGCAAAGTTCAACTTGCTAGACCAGTTTATATACATTTCTTAAACTGATTACATCAAATCTAGAATCTTCATAAGTTTCTAAGCAACCATTCCATTTCTTAAATACATCGTTTATTAAGTTCTCTCTATTCTTCTGTCTTAGTAGAATTGTCCCTTGCTGGTTTCAGGTCCCGCTTGGTTTCAGGGTTGTCTCAGGGTCGTCATCTGTCCTTTATCTTCTTCTGTGAATTCTGTTTGGTACAATCCTGAGAAAGACTTTGAGAGACTTCAAGATGTTCTATTAAACTTACTCCTATTTCTAAAATTTAACCTATTGACCTATGACATTAGTCTTGCTATACCTTCTTATCTTATGCTAGGTCAGTTGGTTTTTAACCCAACCATGATAAGGCCTGTGCAGGGGACAACTGAGAGCAGCATTCCATGATCGTATGGTTTCTTAACACACCTGTATTCACACAATAGAGTCTATGTTCTAGTTCTATGATTTTATTCTATTCTATAGTCATAATCAATCTTCTCTATAATCAATCTCTAATATCCCTCCAGTATCATACACACAGACCACAGTAATTCTAATACTAATATTCCGAATTTATTGACTAGGATTATTGATTCATCCTGCAAATACTTAAATTCCAGTTAAAGGAGTAAGTGTTCACTTTGCTACGGGCATCCCTTGGACTATGTGCTTATGCAGAACATGTTTAAGCACAGTCCTGCATTTGCAACGATTGTGGCTAACCTGAGCCTACAGCATCAAGTCTACAGCGTTGCTAACCAAGCCTACAAGTGAGCTTGAACTACTAACAAAATTAAAGAGAATTGGTTAACTTTTATCATTGTAGTTTTCATCATAATTTTGTTGTGGCTCCAAGATGCGAGTCTTTTGAAGTGGCTCCGAGGTCTGGACAATCACCCACTGGCAAATCCGGATCCCCAAGAGCTGTGCAAACCGCCAGCCAGCGGCAACCTAACCCACAGGGCCAGCTTCTTTTTCAGCCCTGGGAGAGTTCTGAGCATGTATCCTGTATCTGCTCAAAAGCCCGGTCCCACTCAGAGCAGCTCAAGGAAGCCCCACCACTCAGGTGGGACCACCACCAGCAGTGATCTCCAAAAATGGAGAGGGTGCAGGATCAGAGCACAGGATGGTGTCACGGTAGGTGCAATACAGGAGCCCTTAAAAACTTGATACCCGTAAATGTAAAATTTCCACTTACTAGAGTGATTGTAATTAAACTAAAGTAGATCCTTGCTGTTTTGAGAAGACAGGAAAGCGCTAAGATAAAGAGGCTCCTAAATAACGCTACTTAGACAAACTTGACTTGCTGTTTTGGGGGGGGGATAGGAAAGCTCTAAGATAGAGAGACTCCTAAATAATGTTATTTGGACAGCTCGGCCTTGGGAGGGCAGATGCACCAAGCTACAGAGATAAAGAGGCACCAAGAGGGCAACAAGACCAGAGCAAAACAACCTGGAAGGACGCGGTATACATGATCTTAGAACCAAGTTTGCGCAGAAACAAAGGTCAACCAGCGGACACTGTGATGAGGAGTATAAGCCTTCATCTTAAGACCCCCAAAGACCACCCGAGGACGCTAACAGACATGCTTGAAAGACATCAACATATGCTAATTAGTTCTTGGAAAAGTCATGAATATGCTATGCATTTCTCAGAAATATAATGAATATGGTTATTGTGATTGTATTTAACCTGAAATGACAGAGTGTTTGGCGTGCGCGTTTGGAGGAGAGATCCCCCGTGTACCCGGTGCCGTAATAAAGAATACCTGTGTGGAATTATTAGTAAAATTAAGGTTTTTACATCTAAAAATTAAGGTTTATATGAAAAAAGTAGCATTGTTCACCCATTGAGGAAAAGCATAAAATCAAAAGGAGCTCTGAGGATGGGACACAGCTGCAGCAGGCACGTGAGGAATCCACTAACACAGCAACTCCCTGCAACATACCGTAGAGGATGGAGCAGGGTGGAGACTCCATGGCCATGCTCTGTGATGATAAAGCGGGAAGAGATGGTCCTCTAGAACTGATAAGCAGCTCATCTGGCCCCCTGAGACAACAGGTTTTCGAAACCTTGCCAAAGTGCTATCCTCTCGTGAACTTTGCTCATTTTAATATCATTTTAATACCAAACCACACCTCCATCCCGAAGGCTACCTGTCTCCGAGGTGCGACCACTCCTCTTTGAGTCTGCGCTCTCGATTTTTTGTAAACTATACCTTTAAACGTGAAGCGAGAAAATTTTACACCAATCATGATAAAAGGTATGTATGACTACAGTCACTCAAACTCCATCTTAAAGATAGAAAGGATATAAAAATAGCCAGGGAAATGGGGGATTTTCGGAGAAGAAGATAACACCATGAGCAAGTCAAGAAAAACTCCATCTCAGACTGCCTCTGACTACTGGGATCAGCCGACGGGCTGAGCCTTGCTTCTCCCCCCCTTGGGACGCCTTGGGTGAGACTTAGATTAAGCGCTTTTCTCGGGAATCTTAGAAATCTCTCTAGAGAGTTACTCCCTAACGTTTATAGCCAGGCTGTATTATTTATGACCTTTTCACGCATTTTATACTTAATAACATCATATTTGCACGTGCTTTCTTGCAGACAGTCACAATCACCGGCAATTCAAAAAGCTTATATACCTGTTGCACAAATAAAACTGCACTGTTTAAGTAGCCAGTTGTCACAGTTTCTCACTGAACGTGACCGAACCCTAAGCACAGCCATGCCAGTTCATGAGCACGACTGGACTAATCAGTAGGACAGAACTATGCATGGTATAACTCTCCTGAAGCGTGGAAATGTAAAGAACATGACTCACCTTGGCAGCACATCTGGAACTTGATGCCTGTGATGGCATCCAACCAGAAAAGCAATGGGAGAAGATTCACTGTGCGTGAAAAGATTTGGCCTGTATGCTGGTTTTGGCTGGGACAGAGTTAATTTTCTTCATAGTAACTAGTATGGGGCTATGTTTTGGATTTGTGCTGAAAACAGTGTTGATAACACACGGATGTTCTAGTTATTGCTGAGCAGTGGTGACAGAGTCAAGGCCTTTTCTACTTCTCACACCACCCCACCAGTGAGTAGGCTGGGGGTGCGCAAGAAGTTGGGAGGGGACACAGCTGGGACAGCTGACCCCAACTGACCAAAGGGATATTCCATACCATATGACATCATGCTCAGCATATAAAGCTGATGGAAGAAGAAGGAAGGGGGGAACATTCGGAGTTATTCACTTCAGGAGCCAAAAAGGACTGTTGTAGATTAACCCCAGCCAGCAACTAAGCACCACGCAGCCGCTTGCTCACCCCTCCCCCCCCCCAGTGGAGAGAATTGGAAAAAAAAAAGTAAAACTCGTGACAGTTTAACAGGACAGCAAAGGAAGAAATACTAATGATAATGATAATAATAATAATAGAATATACAAAACTAGTGATGCACAGTGCGATTGCTCACCACCCCCTTGCCGATGCCCAGGCCGACTCCAAGCAGCGATCGCCACGCCTGGCCTACTCCTCCCAATTTATATACTGAGCATGACGTCATATGGTATGGAATATCCCTTTGGCCAGTTTGGGTCAGCTGTTCTGGCTATGCTCCCTCCCATCTTCTTGTGCACCTTCTCAGTCAGTAGAGCGTGGGAACCTGAAAAAGTCCTTGACTTAGTATAAGCACTACCTAGCAACAACTAAAAACATCAGTGTGTTATCAACATCATTCTCATACTAAATCCAAAACATAGCCCCATGGTAGCTACTATGAAGGAAATTAACTCTATCCTAGCCAAAACCAGCACATTCTCCGCCTCTTATTCCATACCATTTATGTCATGCTCAGGTCCCACACTATCCAATACATCTTCATTAACCACCACCCCCCTTCCCATCCTTTGATACAATACACAGATATCATTCCCTTAGTTTATGGACCACCCTTGTAAAATGTCCATGAAATGTCCAGAAATGTCCACAGAATGTCCATTGAGTTCATTTAGTCCATGACTTTGGGCTCCATCTGTTATGGCAGTCACTCAGGACAGGAGAGGTGGTGTGCTGCATGGAATTACTGGGCACCAAAGCCAGCTCAGGTTGGGTCACTGCTGCACTTGCACTGTTTCTCATAAGGCTTGTCCTTCATTGATTCAGGTGGTTCCTGCTATAGTAATTCCTATAACATGCAACTCAAATGCCAGGTTACAACAATTTAAAGGTATTTACATTACAATCTCCACCCCTGGTCCCTTTGGGCCAAGTTATAGGATTTAACATTGCAATGAACTGCTCCCCTTGCTCCTGCTTCGGCTTGGACATATCCACAGACTGCAGACCCTTAGGGGAGTACCTTCTCCAAGCGGAGCCTTATCTATGAGCCACAGTCTCTTCAGGGGTGTACCTGCTGTGGCATAGACTTATCCACAGTCACAGTTACTTTGAGGTGCGCCTCTTCCAGCATGGCCTTATCCGTGGGCCACAATGCCTTCAGAGATATAGCTGCTCCAGCGTAGCCTTACCCATAGTCACAGTCCCTTCAGAAGTAAACCTGCTCCAACATGGCCTTACCCATGCTGCATCAGGTATACCTTGAAGCATCAGTGGCTGTGCATGAGGTCATGCTGGAGTACCTCAAAGCATGTGGTCATGGATAAGCCCACGACAGAGAAGGTGCACCCCTAGAGGGACTGCAGCCATGGGTAAGGCCATGTTGGAGCAGGTTTACTTCTGTTTGGCCTTTTCATTTCTTATAATAGCAAACACTTCTACTCAGAAAAGCTGAATGTGACTTTGATTCAGTTTTATTGTTGAAGTGAAAATATGTGCGTAGATTATTGTAGCTTTTGAGCTCTGCCATGCACGACAGTGTTCTTCGAAATGTGCATGCAGTTGGATTCGAATCATCTTCCCAAGAAGATCTCTTACGACTTTGCTGTATGTCCTGGGTTTCAGCTGGGACAGGGTTAATTTTCACAAGAAGCCAGGAGGGGACACAGCTGGGCCGGGTAACCCAAACTGGCCAAATAAATGGGGTATTTGATACCATGTGACATCATGCTCGGTTCTGAGTGGGGGAGCTGGCTGGGGGGAGGTTAATCATGGCTCGGGTGCGCTGGGCATCAGGGCGGTGAGAGAGAGTTGCTCTGTGTATTCTGTTGTTTGTGTTGTATATTCTTCTTATCGGTATTGTTGTTCTTACTGTTCACTTCCTTTGCTGTTCTGTTAAACTGTCCTTATCTCGACCCACAAGTTTTGCCTTTTTTCTTCCGATTCTCCTCCCCTCCCTAGTGGGGGGAGGGGCGACAGAGTGACTGCGTGGCCCTTTGTTGCCAGCCGGGGCTAAACCATGACAGGCCTATTTGGCGCCCATTGTGGGGCAGGGATAGCAGCAGGGCTGACCAGAGTGTGTTAAAACAACTTTCCTGTGATTTGTTACACACATTTATTGTATTAGTTAAATAGTCGCTGGTCAAAATGTTGCTTTCTTTGGTCACATGGCTGTGGTATGTAAACCCTTAGTTGCTGTATGTGTTCCCTGCGGTGATGTTTATCACCTCTGGGAAAAGGATCAGGATCATGATTTTGCTGTACTGTGTAATATCAACTTACGATATGATAACATCACTGGGCATGAGGTTAAGCATGCTTTTGTATGCAGCACTGCGGTCATTTCCATACCTCGGAATGCTATCTCTCGGAATTTATTAATAATCAAACCCAATCTATGGGGAAAACTGGAGGGGATGCTTTCCCCCACTCTTTCACCCCTCCTTTCTCCTTCAGGTCGTTATGCAAGTGTACCTTCCCTGTTCCCAGTGTCAGTATTTTTAAAAATAGATATGTATTTTGTCCAGGACAGAAACTTACTCACATTCTACCAGCACTACCAGTGGTGGTTTTTTTTAATATAATCTAACTCTTTTTAGCCATCTCCATTTGTAAATGCAAAGCTATAGCAAAGCCTTCTGTGCTGTAGTCTCTGCCATACTTCTTGAATACTGCACCTCTGAAATGCACGTACCCAGCTGGGACAGAGGTTTCCCAGCTTCGAGGCTCTGGCAGAACTTGTATCCTCTTGCGAGGAAGTTAGCAAGACGTGCTAGCTTACAATTGCCAGATGTGCATTTCTTTCTTTTCAAAAGCAGTAACAAGGACAGGGTGCAGCCATTGAAGAGAAGAGTGCTACCTCTGAGGGCAAAATCAGACAGCAGGATGTTAGTTGCTCTTCCATGTTTCCATCAGGTCAGATGAATAGAGTCCTGGCATAAGTAATTTTGACCAGTTAAACTTTGTATTGGGAAATAAATCCCTAAACCAGGGCAGACATATCTAGAGCTTCTTCCTAAGAGAGCGAAAGAGCTGCAAAAAATAGGTGCCAAAAAAAAAAGAAAAAAAAAAAAGAGATAGCAGGCAAGGTTCATGATGTTTTTAAAGGTTACAGTCCTTGCTAGTGCTGAGATGTGGTAGGTAAGACTTTCCTGGGGTGGAAAAGAAAGGTGAAAGGAGTATCCATTCAATATGGGTATTTCCCAGGGCTTAGCTGGTCCTGTGCATCCTTCCCCATGCTGGGAGTGATGGGAGCTGCCATGAAGCCAAAAGCAGCATGAGGAAAGACTTGTCCTCTAGAGAAGCACAGGTCCTTTGTTCCTTCCCTTGTGCTCTCTGAGGAAGCAGAGCAATTCTCCAACTATGTTTATTGTCAAAGAAAAAGAAAAAAGTCCCAGCAGCAGTGCTGGGGATACTGAGGGGACAAAACGCAGCTCTGTATTCACCTGCTTTGGGAGGACCAGGGGATCTGTCCATGAATTTGCTCTTGCAGACACCCAGTGCAGCTGGTAGAGCCGTGCAAGGAGCACTGTGGGTTTGGCGTCTGGACTCCCTCTTCGTTAACATCTTTGCTTCCAAACTGCTTGCTTCTCTTGGTGCAAACGGCACCATGGTCTTCGACCCAAGCAGAACAGCCACATCCTCTCTCGTCTCAGGGTCCCGTGTGCCTTCAGGTCGCCCTTGGGAGCTTATTGTTAGTCTTTGTCTTGGCTCATTTAGCCATGATGGGGTTTGTTGCTGTTGTTTGAAAAGTAAAAATGACTGTCTAGCTTTTAATTATTTGTAAATGTTTAAAGGCGCACTGCTTAGGGCTACCACTGTTCCCTCTAGGCCTCTTTTATTTTATCATTTACATAGAATAGCACAAAACCTGGTTCAGGGCAATGTGAACCTTTCCACTGATCTCTTGAAGCTTGGATCAGGGTCTCAGGACCTGATAGGGTCATGCCCCATTAGGCAGAACTCCTCTGCTAATTATCAACTAGTTAGCTACCTTGCTTTTTAAAAACCTTATTACTTTACTGGTGGTCTGAGTTAAATCGTTCCCCTGCTGTGACACAAAACACATGTAAATACAGCATAGGTGCAGGATCCCATTTTATTTGTGTTTCTTTTCCACTAAAAGCAGGGCTGGTCTGGCAGCCACCACACACATGGTTTTCTCCTTGACTGCAGTGAGAGCACTGTGGGGGAAGTAGCTGCACCATCTGCCTCCCATTCGGGGTGATGATCATACTATTGACTTTACTGGTGCCTTTCTGACTGCCCAAGAATGTCGCCAATGGGGGGACATGTAATAAAAATTTTGTTGTTGTATCGTCCCTCACTTGTTCTACCTTAAATATCTCTGCGCTTGAGATCTGGCATGTTTTTTTTCTCCGAGATGTCTTCTCACGCTTAGACTTCAGCCCACCTTTTAAAAATAAGCAAGCACAGCATGGAAGTAAAGTTGTCTTTCTGTTTGCACATTTACTTCCCACCAGCTGTTCCTCCTTGCCTGGTTCTCTGCATGTCTTGGAGCAGGTTTAGTTCTCCATCGTACTCTGCTATCTCCCCAAAGCACAGAAGAGGGGAATTTTGGGTGGAAAATGGAAGGTAATCCTGTAAGGGTACTCAATTTGTAGCTGAAAATATGCTTGTTTTCCCCTTAGGAAATGGCTCTCGGAGAAGAGGAGACAAACATGACCTTGAAGCTAAAAAGGCATACTTGAACCTCCAAACTGTCACTCTGCTGAGGACCGTGAAGCCTGAGTTTGAGAAGTTTTTCATGGAGGAGAAAAGTTCTGTTCAGAAGCAAGGTCTGCACGAGGATGACTATGTAAGTATTTTACGTCAAGCTTCAAGTCTTAGTATCTCCAAAAACACGCTCCTAATTAAAGCAAGAGTAGCAGTGAGCCCTTCTCAGGACAGAATCACCTGGGTTTAGTTGTAAAAGACCACAGTTGCCTATATAATCTCTTTCCTTTTTTCTTTTTTCCTCTGTGGATATTGCAAATAGCAGCAAGAATAGACTTGTCTAGGTCTTTTTTCTTCCGATTCTCCTCCCCTCCCCAGTGGGGGGAGGGGTGATAGAGCGACCGCGTGGCCCTTTGTTGCTGGCTGGGGCCAAACTATGACAGGCAGAAATAGTCTTTTGTTGGTGTTCTTTGCCTCGAGTTAGTAGAGAAACCCCAACTGCCAAGTTCAAGGTGCTGCTCTCTGAAGAACCTGCTAAATGAGTTTTGAACAAGGCATGTGACTGTAATTTGTGCTGTTCCTCCCATACCGGAAGGGAATGAAAGGAGAGGGGGGGCATCCCCTTGCTGTGCGTGCACATCACCGGAGGACCCCGACCACCAGCAAAGACTGCTGCTGGATCCAAGGGTGGTGATATCTTTTATTTCTTCTCTTGCTTTCCTCTCTTTCTCTATCTTTGGCTTTCTGGGCACATAAGGGAGCATTCTGGTTTTGGCTGGGACAGAGTTAATTTTCTTCATAGTAGCTAGTATGGTGTTGTGGCGGCGTCTAGGACTTGACCAATATGTTCCATAACAGTCAACTTTATTAGCAGAGAATCTGGATTATATAGACAGCACTCGGTTATGATTAGTCACTGTACATAAACATTATATTATATTATTTTTTCTAATTCCACTGCCATTACAAGTAAAGCTTTGTTTTTAGTCAAGCCTCTTGGTCATTGTTAGGACTCTCAGTACCGTGCAGAGAATTAAAAAGATCAACTTCCCCTTCACCTGCTGAGCGGGGCAGGACAGCACCACTATCCATGACCAGTTGTCCTGTGCTTGTCCCCTTGTTCATCAGCAGGAAGGCTGGGGAAAGGCAGATTTCCAGGTCCCGCTCCCTCTCCCATCAATTACTTGTTTTTAGAGGAAAAGAATTATATTCTTCCTTTTTTGTTTTCTCCCAATACTTTTTTTTGGTAGAATCAGATCTCAGAAAGTTACACTCTCTGTATTACATCTGATGAAGGTTTTCTTGATGCGAATGAGAAAAGTGGTCTTATTTCCCAACGAAGCATATTTAGGTTGTTGCTGTTGTTTATTTTAAGCTGTCTAAAATATCAGTATAGTCCCTGTGAGTTGTTTTAAAGTGTGTGTGCCACTGTCCTCCAGAGATGGATGTGGGAAAGTATGTATTTTTTTCAACTCTCCAAATGTAGGAGGAAGATGTCTCTGAAAATTGATTTTGAGCTACCTTAAAGCTAGTTTGTCAGGCATTTTCATAGAGAAGTGTTCTGTGAAAGCAAGAATGTATAGCACATACCTATAGGGATTTCTGCATGGTGATACAAGTCAGCCTTCCCAGATAGTCAGCCTTCCCCATGACAGAGAGTAAACTTTCCAAATATGCCTAGAAAGAAAAGAGGCTTGCAGAGAGTTTGGTCGGTCTTCAGCTGTAGGAAATGAGAGCTGTAATATAAACAATTCCATAGGAAAAATGACTATCAGGGGAAAAACACAAATCTCTTGCAGTTAAGAGCATGAGACAAAACTTCTCTCACTATCATACATGCCCACAAATAGAGGAATAATGAACCCACGAAGACAGAAGAAATTTTGGCTTCACAGACTCAGGCAGTATATTATGTTGTTTTTCAAGCAAATTCAAATGTTGCTGTGAAGTGCACTCTATGAAATTAAGATGCTGCAGCAAGGGTAAACTTGCTTGAAAGCTGTCATCTTGGGTGAAAGGTAAAGAACTGGTGCATCCAGAGCACCTGCTTTAACTCCTAAAGGAAGGTTTGGGAGAATTTGTGCCCAAAACTAAAGAAAGCAACCCAAATCCCTCATTTACTAGCTCCCACTTAGGCATCTACCTCAGCTCTTTGCTTTAAGCATTGCGTCCCACCCAGGTGGAGGCATCATCTTTAGTTCACAGCACAAGCTGATGAACTTGAAGGTTGTGTTAATGACCTTTCCTGTAGTTTATTGCATAATCTCATCTGTCTTCAGAAAACCTATGCTTTTAGAACTTGGATATATTTTATTTAACTATTTTACTCGAAATGTAATACTGAATCACGTCAATGGCTTGTCTTTTTCCTATGAAGCTTTCAAAGTCCAGGCAGGCAGTGTCCTGGGTTTGGCTAGGATAGGGTTAATTTTTCACAAGAAGCCAGGAGGGGGCACAGCTGGGCAGGCTGCCCCAAACTGGCCAAACAAATGGGATATTTGATACCACGTGGTGGGAGAGTTGCTCTGTATATTTCGTTGGTTTTGTATATTCTTCTTATCAGTGGTGGTGTTACTGTTAGCTTTCTTTGCTGTTCTGTTAAACTGTCCTTATCCTGACCCATGAGTTTTGCCTTTTTCTTCCCATTCTCTTCCCCACCCCAGTGGGGGGAAGGGCGATAGAGGGACCGCGTGGCCCTTTGTTGCTGGCTGGGGCCAAACCATGACAGGCAGAAATAGTCTTTTGTTGGTGTTGTTTGCCTCAGGTTAGTAGAGAAACCCCAACTGCCAAGTTCAAGGTGCTGCTCTCTGAAGAACCTACTAAATGAGTTTTGAACAAGGCATGTGACTGTAATTTGTGCTGTTCCTCCCTTTTTCCTCTATATGCCCTTTTGCACGTGTCACTTGGCAAGCTGTGTACCTTGAAAATCTGCCACCTGCTCTTGGTTGTGGTTGCTGAGAAATGCAATTCTGAATATTAAAGATCCAGTAACCCCCAAGACATTCAGTCATAGATTTTTGTGTGGGTAGTGTGACATCTCCCCAGATGAGAAAAGCGTTAAACTGCTGAGAGTTCAGAATGCTGTCTACCCAGCTCGTGGGCTATGGGTTGTGTTATGGAGGGCAGTCTGGAGGAGGGAAGAGGGATGCTTTGCTGTTCTTTATGATGGGGACCCACTGCAAATCATATACCAGTTCAGTGTTGATAGATGCTACCTAGATGCAAGCCCTGCTACAATCAAGGAGAACTGGATCTCTGGCAGAGGAACTCCCCCCGTGCCAGCAGGGGGGGAGATTTTGCAGGCGAGATTTTTTGGGAGACCCCATGCACAGTTGTGTACTTGCTGCCGGAAGTCCTCTTTTCTTTTTCCTCATTCCACGGTTGCTAGCACAATCAGATGTCTGTGCAGAATCATCAAGTCCAACCGTCAACCCAACACCACCATGCCTACTAAACCATATCCTGAAGTGCCATGCCTACATGTTTTTTGAACGCCTCCTGGGATGGTGACTCAACCACCTCTCTGGGTAGCCTGTTCCAATGCCTGACCAATCTTTCGGTAAAGAAATTTTTCCTAATATCCAATGTAAACCGCCCCTGGTGCAATTCGAGGCCATTGCCTCTCGTCCTATCGCTAGTTACTTGGGAGAAGAGACCAACACCTGCCTCACTACAACCTCCTTTCAGGTAGTTGTAGAGAGCAATAAGGTCCCCCCTCAGCCTCCTTTTCTCCACACTGAACAGCCCCAGTTCCCTCAGCTGTTCCTCAGAAGACTTGTTCTCTAGATCCCTCACAAGCCTTGTTGCTCTGCTCTGGACATGCTTCAGCAACTGAATGTCCTTCTTGTAGTGAGGGGCCCCAAACTGAACATGGTACTCCAGGTGAGGTCTCACCAGTGCCGAGTACTGGGGCACGATCACTTCCCTCCTCCTGCTGGCCACACTATTCCTGATACAAGCCAGGATGCCATTGGCCTTCTTGGCCACCTGGGCACACTGCTGGCTCATGTTTAGCCGGCTGTCAACCAGCAGCCCAAGGTCCTTTTCTACCGGGCAGCTTTCCAGGCACTCCTCCCCAAGCCTGTAGCGTTGCATGGGGTTGTTGTGACCCAAGTGCAGGACTCGGCACTTGGCCTTGTTGAAACTCATACGGTTGTCCTCGGCCCATCGATCCAGCCTGTCCAGATCCCTCTGCAGGGCCTTCCTACCCTCCAGAAGATCAACACTCCCACCCAGCTTGGTGTCATCTGCATACTTACTGAGGGAGCACTCAATCCCCTCATCCAGATCATTGATAAAGATGTTAAACAAGACCGGACCCAAAACTGAGCCCTGGGGGACACCACTCATGACTGGCTGCCAGCTGGATTTAACTCCATTCACCAGCACTCTCTGCGCTCGGCCATTTAGCCAGTTCTTAATCCAGCAAAGAGTACACTCATCCAAACCATGGGCACCTAGTTTTTCCAGGAGGATGTTGTGGGGAACACTGTCAAAGACCTTACTAAAGTCAGAATCACAGAATGTTAGGGGTTGGAAGGGACCTCTGTGGGCCATCTAGTCCAAATCCCTGCCAAAGCACAGACACCTAGAGCAGGCTGCAGAGGACCGCGTCCAGGCGGGTCTTGAATATCTCCAGAGGAGACGACTCCACAACCTCCCTGGGCAGCCTGTTCCAGGGCTCCATCACCCTCAAAGTGAAGAAGTTCCTCCTCATGTTCAGATGAAACTTCCTGTGCTTCAGTTTGTGCCCATTGCCCCTTGTCCTGTCACTGGACAACACTGAAAAGAGTTTGGCCCCATCCTCCTGACACCCACCCTTCAGATATTTATAAGCATTTATAAGGTCCCCTCGCAGCCTTCTCTTCTTCAGGCTGAACAAGCCCAGCTCCCTCAGCCTTTCCTCGTAGGAGAGATGCTCCAGTCCCCTCATCATCCTCGTAGCCCTCTGCTGGACTCTCTCCAGTAGCTCCTCATCTTTCTTGAACTGGGGAGCCCAGAACTGGACACGGTACTCCAGATGGGGCCTCACCAGGGCAGTGTAGAGGGGAAGGAGAACCTCCCTCGACCTGCTGGCCACACTCTTCTTGATGCACCCCAGAATGCCATTGGCCTTCTTGGCAGCCAGGGCACACTGCTGGCTCATGGTTAACCTGTCGTCCACCAGCACTCCAAGGTCCCTCTCCCCAGAACTGCTCTCCAGCAGGTCCACCCCAAGCCTGTACTGGTGCATGAGGTTGTTCCTCCCCAGGTGCAGGACCCTGCACTTGCCCTTGTTGAACCTCATCAGGTTCCTCTCTGCCCAACTTTCCAGCCTGTCCAGGTCACTCTGAATGGCAGCACAGCCTTCTGGTGTATCCACCACACCTCCCAGTTTTGTGTCATCAGCAAACTTGCTGAGGGTACATTCTAGCTCTTCATCCAGGTCGTTGATGAAGAAGTTAAACAAGACTGGGCTGAGTACTGACCCCTGGGGGACACCACTAGTTACCAGCCTCCAACTAGACTCAGCACCACTGATGACAACCCTCTGAACTCTGCCATTCAGTCAGTTCTCAGTCCACCTCACCAACCACTCATCCAGCCCACACTTCCTGAGCTTCCCTATGAGGATGTTATGGGAGACAGTGTCGAAAGCCTTGCTGAAGTCGAGGTAGACAACATCCACGGCTCTCCCCTCATCTACCCAGCCAGTCATACCACCATAGAAAGCTATCAGATTGGTCAGGCATGATTTCCCCTTGGTGAATCCATGTTGACTATTCCTGATAACCTTCTTTTCCTCCACTTGCTTGATGATGACCTCTAGAATGTGCTGCTCCATCACCTTTCCCGGGATGGAGGTGAGGCTGTCCGGCCTGTAGTTCCCTGGGTCCTCCTTCTTGCCCTTTTTGAAGACTGGAGTGACATTGGTTTTTCTCCAGTCCTCGGGCACCTCTCCTGTCCTCCAGGACATCTCAAAGATGATGGAGAGTGGCTCAGCAAAATATTAAACAGAGACGAACAAAGACGACAAAGATATTAAACAGCACCGGCCCCAGTACCAACCCCTGGGGCACACCACTCGTCACTGGTCTCCACCTGGACATCGAGACATTAACTGCAACTCTTTGAGTGCGTCCATTGAGCCAGTTCCTTTTCCAACGAGTGGTCCATCTATCAACTCCATGTCCTTCCAATTTAGAGACAAGGACATCATGCGGGACAGTGTCGAATGCCTTGCACAAGTCCAAGTAGATGATGTCACTTGCCCACCCTTTGTCCACCAACACTGTAACCCCGTCATAGAAGGATACCAAGTTGGTCAAGCACGATTTGTACTTCGTGAAGCCATGTTGGCTGTCCCAAATCACCTCCTTGTTATCCATGTGCCTTAGCATGGTTTCGAGGAGGATCTGCTCCATCATCTTGCCAGGCACAGAGGTGAGGCTGACTGGCCTGTAGTTCCCCGGGTCTTCCTTTTTTCCCTTTTTAAAAATGGGGGTGATGTTGCCCCTTCTGCAGTCGGTGGGGACCTCCCCAGACCGCCATGACCTCTCAAATATGATGGAGAGTGGTTTGGCAACTTTGTCCGCCAGTTCCCTCAGGACCCACGGATGCATCTCATCAGGCCCCATGGACTTGTGCACCTTCAGGTTCCTTAGGCAGTCTCGAACCTGGTCTTCTCCTACAGTGGGCGGTTCTTCATTCTCCCAGTCCCTGCCTTTGCCTTCTGCAACTTGGGTGGTGTGGCTAGAGCACTTGCTGTTGAAGACTGAGGCAGAAAGGTAGTTCTGTAGAAAGCCTGACCATTTTACTTAGTGCCTACCTGGAGGATGACTTCTCTGATAAAGTAGCCAAAGGTGGAATTCTTTCCAAAAATCTGTTCAGATTTGGGGTTCAGGCATTAAGGTTAGTAGAACTGCTTTAATGTTGTTAAACAAATTATAGCATTTTTCTCACTTCTATGATGTTAATACATTACCAAGACATTAACAGCAATGTGTCCTGGTCTTTATAAACTATTTTATATCCTTTGTTTAATTGCAAAATATGGGACAATCTCTGCTTGCAGACCTATTGCCTAGGTGGGGAAAACAGCAATGGGAACTGCATGCATTTACTTGAAGGCAGAATTTGAAACTGTCTCTGAATTGGTGTGTGAATAACTCCCAACAGATACTCTAGTTAAAAATGTTTATGAATAAATAGCGATTCAGTTAAAGTACATGCGTAAGCCATTTTTATTAAATAATGCTGAACACTTAATGAATTTGTGGTAGGCTGCAGTTTAGAAGTTCTTAATGTACCTTCTGTTCCTGACTCAGACCTAGGATTCAATAAATGCTTTTTTATGTCCAACCCAGTATTCTGAGCTGGGATGTTTTTACAGCCTGGGATATTTGCTCTTCTCAGATTACAGACCACCCATGGTTTGTTTTGTCTTCTCATTTAAAAGCTGAAAATGTAACTAATTAAACAAATATTTTTGCTGTGTTAACTACATGACAGCATTGTTCGCTAGGTGGATGCATGGGTTTTATCATATACACAGTGTTTTTCACGCCAAAAATGAGTAGCGGGAGAAGGGAACTGGAGCCTGATTTGCCTGTAAAGTTATCTCAGTGAATGAGCTATGCAGATTAATTAGATCAGCGAGATGCTACTGCCTATTAGAAAGAGCAAGTCTGTTTTATTTAACATTTTCAGCCCTCTGAAATGAGAAACAGTCTGCATAAAGCAACTGTTCGAGCTCCAACAGTTACCTACAGAAGCTACATGGGAGGTAGCTGTGCTCATAAAGTTTATCATCTCATCTGATACCTCTGAATATGGATGAGAAGCTACTCATTTAAGTTGTTAGAATTATTGTATAACAGATGTGACCAGACAAAAGTAAATTTTGTGAATAGCTGGGATAGTTTTAAGATAAGAAGTTTTTGAATAATCCCACTTTAGGCAGCTCGGCCTTGGATGGGCAGACGTGTGGAATTATAGAGATAAGGCAGGTGCAAGATGACTGCAAGAATGGAACAAAACAACTTTGAAGGACACGGTATACATGATCTTAGAACTGAGTCTGTGCGGAAGCAAAGGTCAGCTAGTGGACATCGTGATGAAGAGTACGAGCCTTCATCTGAAGACCCCCGACAACCACCCAGAGGTGCTAATAGACATGCGCACAGGATATTAACATATTTTAATGAGTCCCCGGAAAAATCATGAATATGTATGTAAATGTAGTATAAATGTTTAGTAGTTATGTCTTTTTGGCGCGCACATTTGGGTGGAGCTATCCCCTGTGCATCCAGCCCTGCAATAAAGAATGCCTGCTTTCTAAAACTTCAAACTTGAGTTTTAGAGAGTGAATTATTTTGCCGCATTCTGGTAACACATCCATAACATCTGTGCCAGACTCTTCCCCGTGTGTATTCCTTACATCAGCCTTTTAATTAGGATTGTACACCAGCTAAGATAAGGTTTGGGAGAAGCGAACAATTCAGTCACGTCACCGAGACACTAAAAATTTAACATATTCAGCAGCATATGTTCCACTTGTCTTTTTTCAGGCACAGGCAGGCAAGATTAATGACACGCAGGCTTTTGTGTCTGTTCTGACTACACCAGGATGGGAGAGAGTTTTGGGGAGTTGTGGGGGGTTTTTTGGGGGGGGTTGGTGTTTGTTTTTTTTAAAAAAAAACAAACCTCTGCCAGGGAATAATTTGTTCAAATGAATAGGTCTATTCAGCGGCTGGAGTGCTTTGCTAATTGTGTTCGAAAAAATAAAAGCAAACCACAATCTGCTTTCAGCAGCTGGAAAAAAATGGGTTCACATGCCAGCTTATTAACAAGATGAATTCTATTAGTAAAACATATTCCCCTTGGAATTAATGACAGTTTCTTCAATTTCTGTAAAAGCAATATTGAACTCTGGATGGCTACATTTGGTGAATACAGCAGACACTTCTTTTGCTGAAGTTAATGCTTTCTCAGTGATATGAAAGACTAGTGTCTTCCATGTTGGGGTCTTAGGCAAAACTACGGCGTAATAGTATGTTATTTGCAGTTAAAAGATGTCATAAAAGACGGGAAAAGAAAGAAATTACTCCTCTCTTCCAGTGTATTTCTGTTTAGTTTTTCTAGCCTGTCCAAGAGTATTTTTGAAGCTGCCTTAAAGCTTGGACGAGATAATATAAAACTGTAGGTATATCTGAAAATAGTAACACCTGAATTCTTTGGGAATATAAAAGTTTAGAGTGTATCTTCATAGATATGTTGTATATTTTCCACAGCCCCATTTTTTTCTTGGGTTTCACAGATATTCACATTCCACTTTACTAAACAGACACTCAGAAATTTATGGGCAAGGCACTCTCCCTTTGAAGTACTTGCTAGCAATACACCATATTTTCCACTAATAAAGCATGAAAAATATGTATTCTAGCAAAGTTCATAACCTGTTTTTGATGCTTCTCCATGCTATTTGCATTGCTAATGATCCAAAAGCTAATGTGTCCCATTGAGATCTTGTTTTTATTTAAATTCATAGTAATTTTGGTACTGGTATTAAACGGTCCTCAGGTTTGGCTCTGAGATGTTTGAATGAAGGCAAACAAAGATTATGTATCTTATTTTGCACAAAATGACACTTAAAAAAATGAAAGACCTTTGCTAACCGACTTTCTTGCAGCAAATACCTTCTTCTGTGAGCCATGTTCCCTGAGTAACTTGTAAAAATAACACTCAGTTGAAAGTTTCCTTTTTAACTGAAAAAAACCTCAACTCAACAAGGCATAAATTGGGAGGTTTGGGTGAGCCTGTCCCATGTCAGGATGTCGTTGTAGCCAGCAGCAGGAGAGAAACAGGGTCCTGGATGGTCAGCTGGAAGCTGCTGTCTTTTGGGAACCGTGTGCTTGCCAGATGGCCGGCTGCTCCAGCCTGGGCACTGCAGGGGGTTCACCTGTGCTCATAGCCTCACGCTGCAGTAACATAGACCTGGTTAACATTTCAGTGTTTGAAATTTGCCTGAGCCAAACATTTTAATCAGAGAGTGTGATCAGAAGGGTGGCAGGGATTGGGGAGAAGAAAACATTTTGTTTTCTTTAGGGGCATAAAGGAAGGACAGTTCTTCAAGGTCAGATTTGCATATTCCTTGTTTGAGAGCTCCAAGGCAGAAGAGATGCTGCCTCCACAGGGGAAGATCCCACACTGAGGTGGTTCAGAGAAGCTTTCCTGTACTCATTTGAGCTATTGATGCGGTGAAAGCTATCTCAAACGACAGCAGGGCAAGGTCTGACTTTATGACATTCAGGTGACAAGTCTTCCTGGAAGAACAGTATAGGTGGCAATCAGTAACACCACAAGTCTGTGATCTCTTGCTACATCGGCACATTCATTTCTTATTGCTGAGTGCTGGGAGGTTAAGCAACCTGAATGTAGCACTGAGTAAGAACCACTCTCCAGAGGAGCAAATCTTTTAACAGGAGGGCACACCAGCCCCCGTGTGTGAGTCAAGTCACCCAGGTGTATGAGCGTTGGCAGAGCAAAGGCAGGCAGCAGGACTTGTGCGTGCTCCGCCTGGACTGTGAGAGAAGATCAGCATACAGCTCTGCCAGCTCTGATTTTTTTTTTCAATGGATTTTTAGCAATGCCTCTAATGTGGAGGGGTTAATGCAGTCAGCCTGTGAGGATGGGCTGAGTGAATAAAGGCAGCAGTGTTCCTGTGCATGCAAGGAGCCATAGGAATCCACAGGATACTCCCAACTTTCCTTCTCTCTTTAGTCGATTTTTTTTTTTTCACCAGGAAGAGAAGCCCGAGAAAAAATCAAAAGATTTAGTCCATTCCAAGAAGAACTAATAAATCAAGGCAGATTGAAAAGACAAGGACTGCCTATGTTCCAGAGCAAATGAATAAGAGGGGCATGAGAAAGGGGCGCAGGACAACGGGAGGAGGGTAGGTGAGAAACTCTGGGCACCCTTTGCTCAGCATCTGGGAACAAGGTGACATTCAGTAAGCAGGAGGACATTTACATTTGATGGGACGTGCGTTTTTACAATGCATCCAGTTAGCCCACCAGACTGCAGACCATAAAATACCTTAGAACGCAAAATCGAGCAGGATCTCAGGGATCAGACAACAGTTGATAAGGAAATAAGAAGCTAAAAGACTGAGGTTTTAGCCTTTTGGAGGGGCTGTGAATCCTCTAATTTTGAGTCGTTAACTACTGTGCTGCTGCTGGAGTGTGAGAGGACATGTTCCAGATGTGTAGCTGGAACATTACTACCTGCTGACAAGTACACATAAATATCTTTCAGGATAGCTGCTGTACCTCTCCTTTCCCGTGCTAGTGGGATCCTCACAGGTATGCTAGCGAAGAGATGGCTAATAAGCCAGCTGAACACCTTTCATTGGATATTCAGTATCTGAAAGAAAATAACAAAAACAAGTAATTGATTTTTAAATTATTGGAATGGAAATATGATTAATAGCGGCCTGAGGATTTGCATTAGTTCCATAACATCAAGGTTTACAAGTTTGCATGCCCATTTACCTTACTATTTAATAAAAGGATCATTTGTCATGGCAACCTCAGCCTCAGGTGGGCTTTTCTGGCAAATTATTTACTTCCAGCCCAGAGGTACCCCAGGTGTTGGCAAGTCATCTGTCTCCCTCAACACCTGGGTTTCAGCTCTGGGGCACATGCACCCCAGGATGCCCTGCAGACAGGGCAGGGGAAAGGTGGAGTTCAGATTCCCTCAAAGCAGGGGTTTCATCCTGAATTTCTCTCATGCTAGCACACCAGTCTTAGCCCCAGGGCTTTTAGATGAAAGGTGCCACCACTGACTAGACACCTGGGCCAAAGAACATGGTATTGAGTGGGTGTATCACATCCTCTACCATGCACCAGCCTCTGGAAAGATCGAAGGGTACAATGGGCTGCTAAAAACCACTTTGAGAGCAATGGGGGGTGGGACTTTCAAAAACTGGGATACTCATTTGGCAAAGGCCACCTGGTTGGTGAACACCAGAGGATCCACCAACCGGGCTGGTCCTGCCCAGTCAAAACCTCAGCGCCCTGTAGAAGGGGATAAAGTCCCTGTAGTGCACATGCGGAACATGTTAGGGAAGACAGTCTGGGTTAGTCCTGCCTCAGGCAAAGGCAAGCCCGTCCGCGGGATTGCTTTTGCTCAAGGACCTGGGTGTACCTGGTGGGAGATGCGAAAGGATGGGAAGTCCACTGTGTACCTCATGGAGATTTGATTTTGGGCGAGAACAGTCAATAAATGAAATTATATGATGTTAACTGCTAAATGACCCTCTCATTGTCTGTTGTCACTACCATAGTGGTTATATGTTATATCAGCAGTATCACAGTCAGAATTACCCAGACTAATGAAGGATGGACTGTGGCAGCACGCCACAGTAATTTACGGCAGTCACAAAGCAAGCAAAAGCAAGCAAAAGTAAAGCAAAAGCAGCAGCAGTTTATTGGTTAATCATAACATTTTTATAACCCCTTGTCCCCCACCCCCAGAGTCTCATTGGTGAGGGTCTTTTGGCATGTAGCTACTTTGTTCTTCTGATTGGTCATCATGTTTCCGTTCACACGGCCTTCACGATTATCAAAGAGTTGGATTTTCCCATCCTGTTTCTTCATTCCTTTCCTCCTGTTTTTCAACCACAGGTGCACAAAATAATTAGCTCATACATATGGCTCTATTCCATCAAGACCATCAAGGTCTCCCGTGGCCCAGCTGACTCCCACATCTCCCCCTTTTTGTTTTTCTACTAAAAATGCAGTGTTTACCATCCTCTGCAGGGCCCTTTGCAGACAGGATAGCAAACATGGAATGATAAGAAGGAGGCCATACATAACACACAATAGAATTAACCCAATCTTCATCAAACCTTTAAGCCAACCACTAATTCCCCAGTCACTAAAAAGACTTTCTATCCAACCCCATCCATCATCAATCTGCAGCTTTTTAACTTCCTCTTTCAGTCGCTGAAGGCTACGGTGAATAGATTCCGAGTGATCAGAGAGATTCATACAACACATACCATCAAATTCTTCGCACTCATGCCCTTGTGCTAAAAGTAAAAAATCAATTGCTGCACGATTTTGCAAAGTTGCGTGTCTAACTAAATCAACATCTAAAAGCAAACTACTTAAGGCCTGAGAAGTAACATTAGTCTGCTTGGCTAGCCAACATCCCAATTTCTTCAGGGTAGCTAGAGCCTGGGAGGCTGCAATCCCGGGAGCTAAAAATGATGCAGAGATTATTTTACCACTATTCCAAAATTCAATATTGTCTTTGCAATCTGAGGTAAGAGCATGAATTGCTCTTTTCCCTCGGTATCGTGTATTTCGGTGGCCAATTATCATGGTCTGATTTGGTGTTAAAAGCGTTAATCTCCCTAGACTACAGGGACCTCCCTTTATATGGGATGGGATGGCCGGCCAAGCACCATCCCCACAAATGAGAAATACTCCATGGGGTAAATTAAGTGGTTGATTAGTTGATTTAGATATGTTGCTTGTGGTATAGTTGCACCAAGCACTTGTGTTGCAATATATAATGTTCAATGTATTAACACTCCATGCATGTGTTTGATTTCTCCCTGTATGGTTAAAAAAAAAAAAGTCCATTCGTATGGAGCCAAGTAATTCTATCTCCTGATGCTCTAATTGTGCCAACGACAGTTGAACAGTCCATAGGTCCCACATATCAGTGACTGTGCCGTTGTTCGGGGGGACCACACTGGTCAGTGCCGATGTTATGGACCATGCATCCAAAGGGACACCAATTAGGCATGTTGAAAATGGGTTTCTTGGAGATGCAATGGACAGGCAAATCGAATCTTGTCCTGTCAGATTCGCTAGCGTGACCCATACATTTGTTTTTGGTTGTGGTGGCACCCATATTGCTTGTATACACCCAATCAAGCTTAAGAGGGTCATTATCATTTCCATCTTGTATACCGGTCTGTGTTACAGCAAAAATAGCAGATTGAATAGATCTCACTTACGGTATCAATTCTTTTACAGCAAATGCACAATGGTGTTAAGGTGCAATTCAGATAAATGCGCTGATTGTCATTAAAATAAATCAAATGCTTTTTACAAAATATACAATGTGCAATAACATATCCACAACATCACTTACAGACTAAACATATAGATAACCGCAGCCTAGTGAGGCCTGATACACAACTCCTTACAGTTTCAGACGAATCACTTCCCATCAAACGGTGTGTTATCACTCAAAATGTCTTCTGATGCTTCAGCAGGCGCTTCAGGGTCTTTTGTGGTTGTTTGTTGCTTGTCTAGTGCTGGCTTTGTGGGATTTGTGGAAGAACAAGGACATATTGTGAGCAGCCCAGACACTCTGAATATGGACTTGATCGGTCTGTAGCAGCACAGGCCTCAAGGCCATCGAGAGGCCGGCTGTGGATAAACAGATGCCCCAAGGCCAGCTGCAGGTAAACAGATGCTCTATGAATAGTAACCAATCATAGTCAAGTACTGCCTATATAATCCGGGTGTTCTATTAATAGATGCTCTATGAATAGTGACCAATCATACTCGAGTGCTGTACCGAGTGCTGTCTATATAATCCAGATTCTCTGCTAATAAAGTTGACTGTTATGGATCATATTGGTCGAATCCTAGATCCCGCCGCAACAAATGGCGTCCGAACAGGGACCCTCAGATCGGCATTAGCATCGACGGGTGATTTTTCCAGGAAGACCGAACCCTGAGGGAGCGGAGGCCAGCCGAAGGTGAGTGCTGCCCCGGCACTTGGGAGTCGCTAGCGCAGCAATCGGGAAAAGAAATCCCGGAAATCCTGCCCTGATCAAGCAGGTGACCGGGGAGGAGATGGGGTCCACACTGACAAAGGAAGAGTCAGTAGTGGTTAAGCTCCTTCAACATATCCTCTCCGTGAGAGGACTGCAATACGACTCAGCTACCTTGAAGTCTCTGTTGCTTTGGGCACGGAGAAAGGACTTAATCCCCTCAGTTAATGCTGCCTTTGAAGTTCAGACATGGGCGGATATAGGAGCGAAACTGTGGGAAGAAATTAGTACAGGATCCAAGGAAGCGAGCAAATTCTCTACGTTGTGGAGGCTGATACATGAGACTTTAAAAGCTATGAGAGCTGAGAGGGGAGCCGTTGCTTCTGCTTTCGCTGCGTTAACACCCGAGGGAGGGTCCTGCTCGGCGACAAGTCTGCTGTTTCAGGGTCCCAGCACCCTCGTGCTGCCTGTGAAAGCAGGAGGGGGTCCGAGTCGGCGGCTCGTGGAGGCAGGGGAACCCGCGGTCCAGGAGCAGGAGCACGCACAGAGCGACCCGCTGGCGCAGGAGTTTCCACCCCCACCGCCAGAATCACTGCCACCGCCACTGCGCCGCGGAGAGGGGTGCGCTGAGGCGCCACCGCCTGCAGACCGGCCGGATGCCGCCACCGCCCCTTCCGATCGTTCCACATCCCCGAATCCTGTACCGCGGTATCCTCCACTTCCTCCGCCTACGCCGCTGTCTTCCGAATCTCCAGTGACTCGTTGCGCAGACGACAAGGCGGCTATCTGAGAAGTGCGAGAGGACCAACTCAGCGAGCTGATAACTAAGCTAGAAAAACTGCAAGCGCACCTGGACCAGTCTCCCAGAAAGGCTACGGACATTTCGTTGCCGGAGCCACCAGTCACTAACCCACATAACACGTTTTCACTTCCAGCCCCACCTTGCGCCACGCCATGGGAAGGGGGGAGGGACCGGGGGAGGGTCGGGGGTACAGTGGAGAGGGATAGTTCGTGATGCGCTGTTAGATGGGGTTTTAGTGCCAGCGGCGTATCCGGTTTTAATCGATGGCCAGGGTGCGCATGCCTGGGAGGCATTAGACTGGAAAATCCTGAAAGAGGCGAAGAGTTTGGTTACACAGTATGGGTTGAAATCACCATACACGCAGTCGATTCTCCAACATATTTTTTCTGCTACGTTAATAACGCCGTATGATGCTCGTATGATAATGCAAATGCTCTTGTCCCCGTCCCAACAGTTGCAATTTTTCCAACACTGGCAACAAGGTTGTGATAGAGCAGCTGCAACACCTAGGCAGCAGGGTGACCCGCTGTATGGGGTTCAGCCTCAAATGTTGTTGGGGGCAGGTCCTTTTGTGAGGGTGGATTGGCAAGCGCAGTTTGCGACAGAGGTATTGCAGTTAAGCCAGGATTTAGCATTCAAGGCGTTGGCCACAGTGCACGATGATAAAATACCGCCTGCGTTCACCACTGTGAAGCAAGGGCCTGGGGAGTCGTTTGCAAAGTTCATTGATCGTCTGCACGGGGCGATTATGGCACATCCAGATATGACTGAGGACATGAAGGCGAGGTTTTTAGACTTATTAGCTTTTGAGAATGCCAACGAAAAGACAAAAAGAACTCTTAGTTCGTTGCCTCGAGGGGCAAACGCTGGGGCCCTACTGGAAGCTGCTGACCGTATGTTAGAACAAGAAAAGGCTACGGTGATGGCAGCTGCAGTTGGGGCGGCAGTGCGACTGCTGGTCGCAAAACAAAAAGGGGAAAAACAGGACACGAGTTGTTTTAATTGTGGGAGAAAGGGTCATTTTCGGAAGGAATGTGGAGTTAAAGGCCCGGATAGCCGAGGGGGAAGAAAGTGGTGCATGAGCTGTAACCGTGACACCCATAATACCAGCGAATGTAGAAGATCGGGAAACAGATTAGTGAGCGCGGGGTGCCCTCGCACGACGACACAAGTGCAGGGTGCTTGGACAGCTGCGCTGCCGCCACAGTCGGCAGCGCAGGAGTGGATGTGGCAACAGCAGCAGAGTTCACGTTGCTCACTCAGGAAGTTAGAACAGTTGACTCGGCGTTACAAGGTCCTTTAGGACGAGGTTTGAGTGCTTTGCTTTTAGGACGATCGTCAACGTCTAGGCGAGGTATTTTTGTAATCCCAGGGTTAATAGATGCAGATTATCAGGGAATCATACAAATAATGGTTTATACTTTGACCTCACCGGTCAGTATTCCGAAAGGCTCAAAAATCGCCCAACTAATACCTTTTAAAGCATGTGTCCCGAGAGCAGAAACAAGAGTGAGAGGTGCAGGAGCTTTTGGTTCCACTGGAGAGGCAGAAGTGATGTTAGCCTTGGAGACAGAGAAGGGGAAGCCACAGGAGTACGTACGCATATCCCATCCGACAGGAGGTTCCATGCAGCTGAAAATGCTGGTGGACACAGGAGCCGATGTAACCATTGTTCCAAGGAGTTTGTGGCCTAGAAGATGGCCAACTATCCCGGCTAGTACAGCTGTAGTAGGAGTAGGGGGATCTCAGCAAACACTTATTAGTAAAACGCCCATGATGATTGGATTTAGGGATGGTAAGAGTGTGACCACTCGACCTTATGTAATGGCCATACCGATTGCCCTGTTGGGAAGAGATATATTGTCACAGATGGGAGTAAAACTTATTACTCAGGATTTTTAGGAGCGGCCGTTGCGCGGCAGCCAACCATTAAGCTCACCTGGACCACTACAACACCGGTATGGGTGGACCAATGGCTGCTGAAGCAAGATAGGCTGCAAATTATTAATGACTTTGATCAACAACTGAAAGCAGGTCATATTGTTCCGTCCACAAGTCCATGGAACACTTCCATTTTTACGATTCAGAAAAAATCAGAAAAATGGAGACTGCTGCACGATTTGTGAGCAGTCAATGAGGTAATGCAAGACATGGGTACCCTATGACCGGGGTTGCCATCTCCAGTTATGATTCCGGAAAATTAGGAATTGTTAGTTATCGATTTAAAAGATTGCTTTTTTACCATTCCCTTGCATCCAGATGATGCTGAAAAATTTGCGTTTACCGTACCCGAGGTAAATAAGGGAGGACCAGCGAGAAGATACCATTGGGTAGTCCTGCCACAGGGTGTGAAAAATTCACCTACCGTATGCCAGATGTTTGTCGCTTGGGCCTTGCAACCATTTAGAGCAAAACACAAGAACCTATTAGTTTATCACTACATGGATGACATATTGATTGCAGGAGAAAAAATAGAGTCAGAACTCTTATTACAGGAACTCGAACGGGAACTTGAGCTCAGGGGGTTGAAGATAGCGCCCGAAAAGTTTCAGAAGAAGGGGCCATGGTTGTATCTGGGCTGGATCATCACAGGAGGGGCTGTGCGGCCACAAAAGGTAGAACTAAGCACAGAAATAAAGACCTTAACAGATGTGCAGAAACTCTTAGGGGGCATTCAATGGGTTAGAGCAGTCTGTGGGATCACAAACGATGACCTAGCACCATTGATGCTGTTATTGGGAACATCATGTCAAGCAGGGGGGCGTAGACAATTGACAGAAAATCAGAAAGAAACATTGCAGCACATCGTCCAGAAAATACAAAAAGGTATAGCCGCCAGGAGACTCTTAGACTGTCCCTTGCAGTTAATGATTATAAACTCATCACCACGTCATAGATACCCGTTAGGCCTCATTGTTAAACAGGAAGTGCAGGGAGTTCGAATCTTGGAGTGGTTATTTACATCATTTAACACATCATTTTACATCATTTAACCCGAAAACGACAGTCTGCACTCGAGTGGAATTGCTGACGAACCTGGTGATTAAAGGCCAACGAAGAATCATTGATCTGTCGGGTCTGGAGCCAGCGATAATATACTTACCTATAGTCCAAAGTTACTGGCAATGACTGATGACTACCACTGACCAAGTACAGATAACAATTGCAGGTTTTCCTGGAAAAATTTCTAGTCATTACCCCTCTGAAAAGTGGTTACCCCTGCTTCAGGTGCAGGAATTTGAAGAAAACCCAGTAGATCAGAGACACCAGTGCAAGGCAGTACAGTTTGTCAATTGTGTCTCATCTCTTAGGCAAACAGCAACATCCTTACTTTGTTACCCACATTCGCAGCCACCAATTCAATCAGAGTTTGGCAATAGGCAACAATGCCGCAGACGGGTTGGTAGGTATAGTGCAACTGGGAGCATTAAACCTGTTTGAGCAGGTCCGTTTGTCTCACGATTTTTTCCACCAATCGGCAAAAATGCTTGCAAAACAGTTTAGTATCTCAGTGGGAGACGCAAGGGGGATTGTACAATCCTGCCCAGCCTGTCAGAAGGTGGGTTTTGGATTGGGACTGAGTGTCAACTCACGAGGTTTGAAGGCACTGCAAGTATGGCAGATGGATGTTACTCATGTCCCCGAATTTGGTTGACTCAAGTATGTTCATGTATCCATTGATACCTTTTCACACACAATGTGGGCAACAGCTCAGACAGGGGAAACTGCCAAACACGCAATCAAGCATATTCACGCTGCCATTGCAGCGTCGGGAATTCCACAAGAATTAAAGACAGACAATGGACCGGCTTATACATCTAGAACATTTGTGTGGTTTTGTCAAAAGTGGGGCGTTCACCATATTACCGATATTCCGCACTTGTCTACAGGTCAAGCTATAGTCGAGCGGGCTCACGGGACCCTAAAGTCGCTTTTGCAAAAACAAAAAGGGGGAACTTTGGAGAGCCCGACGGAGCATGTTGCAAAGGCGCTGTATGTGCTGAACTACTTACGCCTCACAGAAGATAGGGGGTCTCCCCCTATAGTGGGGAGATTATTATTATATTGCCTAGGATGAGTCAGTCAGACCCACGTATTACGACTGCCTCGGCTAAGAAAAAAAGGAGGGTAATTGTCATAGGCGATTCCCTTCTGAGGGGAACAGAGGGCCCGATATGCTAACCGAACCCATCCCACAGGGAAGTCTGCTGCCTCCCTGGGGCCTGGGTTAGGGATGTTGCTAAGAAACTCCCTGGTCTGGTGTGGCCTTCTGATTATTACCCCCTCTTGGTAATGCAGGTTGGCAGGGACGAGATCGCAGAGAGAAGTCCCAAGGCCATCAAAAGGGACTTCAGGGCACTGGGGCAACTGGTTGAGGGATCAGGGGCGCAGGTGGTGTTTTCCTCCATCCCATCAGTAGCAGGGAACAACACTGAAAGGGGCAGGAAAACTCACCTGGTTAACAAATGGCTCAGGGACTGGTGCCATCGGTCAAATTTTGGCTTCTTTGATCACGGGGAGGTGTACACAGCACCGGGCCTGCTGGCGACAGGCGAATCGCAGCTATCTGAAAGGGGAAAAAAGATTCTTGGCCACGAGCTGGCGGGGCTCATTGAGAGGGCTTTAAACTAGGTTCGAAGGGGGAAGGGCACATCGCCCAGCTCACTAGGGACAAGCCCAGGTTTAGCGTGCCAGGGTCAGGGGTGAGACTGACAGCCCAGCTCAAGTGTGTCTATACCAATGCACGTAGCATGGGCAATAAACAGGAGGAGCTGGAAGCTATTATACAGCAGGACGGCTATGACTTGTTCGCCATCACAGAAACGTGGTGGGACAACTCGCATGACTGGCATGATGTCATGGATGGCTACAGACTCTTTAGGAAAGACAGGCCAACAAGGAGAGGTGGTGGAGTTGCTCTGTATGGGAGGGAGCAACTGGAATGCATTGAGCTTTGCCTGCGGGCAGATGAAGAGTGAGTTGAGAGCTTATGGGTTACAATTAAGGGACAGGCTCATACGGGTGACACTGGTTGTGGGTGTGTACTACAGGCCACCTGACCAGGAGGAGGAAGTAGATGAGGCCTTCTACAAGCAGCTGCAAGCAGCCTCACAGTCCCAGGCCCTGGTTCTCATGGGGGACTTCAACCACCCTGACATCAGCTGGGAAGACCACACAGCTAGGCAGGCGCAATCCAGGAGGTTCCTACAGAGCATCGATGATAACTTTCTGATGCAAGTGGTGGAGGAACCAACAAGGAAAGGCACGCTGCTGGACCTTGTATTAACAAACAAGGAGGGACTGGTGGAGGATGTGAAGGTCGGAGGTAGACTCGGCTGCAGTGACCATGAAATGGTCGAGTTCAGGATCCTGCGTGGAGGAAGCAGGGCGATAAGCAGGATCAAAACCTTGGACCTCAGGAGGGCTAACCTTGGACTCTTCAAGGAGCTACTGGGAGGAATCCCGTGGGCCAGGGCTCTTGAAGGCAGGGGGGTCCATGAGTGCTGGTCGCTCTTTAAACGTCACTTCTTCCACGCTCGGGAGCGGTGTATCCCCCTGAGAAAGAAATCTAGCAAAGGAGGCAGGAGACCCGCATGGATGAGCAAGGAGCTTCTAGCGGAGATCAGGTGGAAGAGAAAGGTCCATGGAATGTGGAAAGAGGGACAGGCCACTTGGGAAGAATACAGGAATGTGGTCAGAGCGTGCAGGGATGCGACGAGGAAGGCCAAGGTCCACCTGGAATTGAAGCTGGCAAGGGATGACAAAAACAACAAGAAGGGCTTCTTCAACTACGTCAGCAGCAAAAGGAAGGCTAGGGACAATGTGGGGCCGCTGCTGAATGAGGCAGGTTTCCTGGTGACGGAGGATGCAGAGAAGGCAGAGCTACTGAATGCCTTCTTTGCTTCAGTCTTCAGTGCCAAGGAAGACCCTCAGGTATCTCAGGCCCTGGAGGTAAGAGAAGAAGCCCACAGAGAGGATGACCTTCCCTTGGTCGAGGAGGACTATGTGAGGGATCGCTTAAGCGATCTGAATGACCACAAATCCTTGGGCCCCAACAGAATGCACCCACAAGTGCTGAGGGAGCTGGTGGATGTCATTGCTGAGCCACTCTCCATCATCTCTGAGAGGTCCTGGAGGACAGGAGAGGTGCCCGAGGACTGGAGAAAGGCCAGTGTCACTCCAGTCTTCAAAAAGGGCAAGAAGGAGGACCCAGGGAACTACAGGCTGGTCAGCCTCACCTCCATCCCGGGAAAGGTGATGGAGCAGCTCATTCTAGAGGTCATCATCAAGCAAATGAAGGAAAAGAAGGTTATCAGGAGTAGTCAGCATGGATTCACCAAGGGGAAATCATGCCTGACCAATCTGATAGCTTTCTATGATGACATGACTGGCTGGGTAGATGAGGGGAGAGCCGTGGATGTTATCTACCTTGACTTCAGCAAGGCTTTCAACACTGTCTCCCATAACATCCTCATAGGGAAGCTCAGAAAGTGTGGGCTGGACGAGTGGTCGGTGAGGTGGATTGAGAACTGGCTGAATGGCAGAACTCAGAGTGTTGTCATCAGCGGCGTTGAGTCTAGTTGGAGGCCGGTAACTAGTGGTGTCCCTCAGGGGTCAGTACTGGGCCCAGTCTTGTTTAACTTCTTCATCAACGACCTGGATGAAGAGTTAGAATGCACCCTCAGCAAGTTTGCTGATGACACCAAACTGGGAGGAGTGGTTGACACACCAGCAGGCTGTGCTGCCATTCAGAGTGACCTGGACAGGCTGGCAAGTTGGGCAGAGAGGAACCTGATGAGGTTCAACAAGGGCAAGTGCAGGGTCCTGCACCTGGGGAGAAACAACCCCATGCACCAGGACAGGCTTGGGGTGGACCTGCTGGAGAGCAGCTCTGGGGAGAGGGACCTTGGAGTGCTGGTGGACGACAGGTTAACCATGAGCCAGCAGTGTGCCCTGGCTGCCAAGAAGGCCAATGGGATCCTGGGGTGCATTAAGAGGAGTGTGGCCAGCAGGTCGAGGGAGGTTCTCCTTCCCCTCTACACTGCCCTAGTGAGGCCCCATCTGGAGTACTCTGTCCAGTTCTGGGCTCCCCAGTTCAAGAAAGATGAGGAGCTGCTGGAGAGTGTCCAACGGAGGGCTACGAGGATGATGAGGGGACTGGAGCATCTCCCCTACGAGGAGAGGCTGAGGGAGCTGGGCTTGTTCAGCCTGGAGAAGGCTGCGAGGGGACCTAATAAATGCTTATAAATATCTGAAGGGTGGGTGTCAGGAGGATGGGGCCAGACTCTTTTCAGTGGTGCCCAGCGACAGGACAAGGGACAACGGGCACAAACTGAAGCACAGGAAGTTCCGTCTGAACATGAGGAAGAACTTCTTCCCTCTGAGGGTGACGGAGCCCTGGAACAGGCTGCCCAGGGAGGTTGTGGAGTCTCCCTCTCTGGAGATATTCAAGACCTGCCTGGACAAGGTCCTGTGCATCCTGCTGTAGGTGACCCTGCTTTGGCAGGAGGGTTGGACTAGATGACCCACAGAGGTCCCTTCCAACTCCTACCATTCTGTGATTTCGTGATTCTGGTGCATCAGTTGTCCTCACAAGTAGGAGTGCAGGGGTCAACACCAGCAAAATTCTAGTATTGTGACCTAATTTCAGGAGAATGGAAGGGACCAGTAGAGGTGAAATTGACTAGCAGAGGTTATGTTTGTGTCTTGTCAGAGGCAGGACCACGATGGGTGCCAGCAAGGTGGGTTAAGCCATGGCTGAATTACTTGGGAGGAAGCGGCACCGAATCTGCAACGGTTTCAGAAGTGGCTGACCAACAAATTGAAGCTATGGCTGACTGCACTTCACCCACTGAAACGTCTTAATTTTATCTTCGTAGAAGAAGTGGACCTGAGGGATTTGCGGTAGTTGTTTGGGGATTTGCAAATCCGGATCCCTGAGTGAGCTATGTGGCGAGAATAGCAGTTGCATGGCTCGACACATGGGGAGAGGTGTTGGCCGTGGGTAAAACTGCTCTGTAGCACATGTAAAAGGGGAGAGATGGAGAGTCTTGAGAAAGGGGAGATGATTTTAATCATTGATCGTGCCCACAGAGCCAATTGCAGGTGGACCTGTTCACTCATTCCCAGTGGGCAGAACAATTCCTGCTATGCTTACTAGGCACCCAGGGCAGTGTTTTTTAGCCTTAGTGCAAGGACTTGTATTGGGGCACGAGCGAGTACTTGTAAATTTCGTAACGTTAATTGAAAATTAAGAAATAAAAGTTATTATTGTTGTGTTTTGTAAGGTAGTTAAGCTTTCTAACCACTATCACCTTATTCTTAATAATCAAATTGTAGGAAAGGAGCGCGGAGGGATCATTTTCTGTCCCAAGATCGTGGTGTGTGCAACCCGAAGAATGGGAGAAGAGAAAGAAGCAAGGGCGACGGAGTTGCAGAAGGATGCCTCGAGAGTGACAATAGGACTGATAAGTGACTTATTGGGGTTAATGGGGCCTCATGAGGTAGAGGCGATGCACAAGATAAACCCTAGATCTAATATGTGGTTAACCTTTGCGAATCGGACCAATCAAACATCATTTTGTATTTCTATGAAATCAGTAACTGATCCTTTTAGAACATGCTTGATTGGAATGCCGTATTGGGACCCAAACGATTGGAAGGGTTGGGTTTCAAATGAGACCATTCTACGGGAGGCAGTGGTGAATGAGAGCTGCTCTCAACTTGAAACATATCACGGATCTCAGCAACAAAAGCTGCCTTGCGGAGGCTATGCGGCCACTCTTGTGATTAATGCCTTAAATGTTTCCGTACCGTGGGATCCCCATGAGATAGATCTCCTTGGATCCATGTTTGGGAATGAATCTTGCTTCCACTTTGCTGGAAGCGCTTTTACGGGAACTAGCCATTATCGTAGGTTTGATTGGATAGGTTGGACCAATGTGACCAGTTGACAAGTGCAATTAGGTAAGAAGAATGAGCCAAAACCAGCTTACAGTTACAAAAACAAGGATGACTATTGCAACGGGTCAGCAGGAGCAGGGATAAAGAATCCGAGAATAAGCGTATGGGTAAACGATTCAGCTAAAGCCATCCCCCCAGGGTATTTTTTGATCTGCGGAGATAGAGCATGGCAAGGCATTCCAAAGCGAGCCATAGGGGGACCGTGTTATTTTGGGAAATTAATTATGTTTGCCCCATCCATGAGTATCCTGAAAAATCATACAAGGGCAAAACGAGCGCTTAGAAAATTGACACCACAATGCGATGGGATGACAGGGCAGGAAGAGTGGCATTGTCACTGTTATTACCTTGGGGAGCTGCTTCAAAGGCTTTAATGGATATAGGGAGGCTAGCATGCTTAGTAGCTAAGGAAATAAATACAACGTCAGAAATGATACCGGAATTAACTCAAGATATGGATAGTGTACAACATGCAGTATTACAAAATAGAGTGGTGTTGGGGTCAATGTAGCTTGAGAATTAGCACGACTAGGCTGCTTAAGCAAAACAGCGTAACTGAACAGGCTGCTGGAAAAGACAGCTAAGAACAGCCATTGAGAAAGTTCTGATAGTGCACATGGTGTGGGTTAGCAAAAACAAGATGTGTTCAAGGACGTGGAGGCAGTCTGTTGCTATTGGCATTAGTGCATAGTTACCGATCATAAGGGAATGTGGGGCATGTGATAAGTGTGTGATTTATGTCTGTAGCCTATCCGATATAAGCGTAATCGTGTGTACAGATATGGAAAATATATATAACCGCACAAGCAGGAGAATAAAGAATCCGACTGTGCATCTTACCAATGTGTGAGAGAGTCGTTCCCGTCCCTTCACGGATGCTGAGACTCGGCATTGTGGTGACCCTGAGGATTTATCGCAGCCGAAGAAGGCAGGGGACTGCCGGCTGGCGAGGTAAGCCGGGCTGCCCAAGAAAGGCAGGAGCGGATCCGCAGCACGCCGGGGGGGGGCATGAACATCGGCAGCATGGGTTCCACTGTATCAGCGTCAGAAAACACGGCGCTGAAAAGCCTGTTGGAATTGGCAGATCGAGCCGACGCTAAGTTAACTGAAGGAGACATATCGGGACTATTATTATGGTGCCGCCGCCGAAAGCTGATAACAATGGGTCAGCTGTTCAATCCGGATGTGTGGCACAGAGTTGGGATGGACTTGTGGGACTCTGTGCAGGTCAGAAACAAAGAGGCACGACAATTAGCCCCTGTTTTCCGAACTGTTAAAAGTATGATTGCTGATATGAAGGACGATGCTACTGTGGCTGCAGCCGCCGCGAGAGCTGTTTATGCAATCAGTCAACCTGCGGGAGAGTATCAAGATCCCTGTACGGTGCCGCATGCGTATCCCGTTCGTCCTAGTGAAACTGAGTTTTGGGGAGGACCGAGTAAGGGGATTTGTGGGATTTGTGGAAGAACAGGGACACATTGTGAGCAGCCCAGACACTCTGAATATGGACTTGATCGGTCTGTAGCAGCACAGGCCTCAAGGCCATCGAGAGGCCGGCTGTGGATAAACAGATGCCCCAAGGCCAGCTGCAGGTAAACAGATGCTCTATGAATAGTAACCAGTCATAGTCAAGTACTGCTTATATAATCCGGGTGTTCTATTAATAGATGCTCTATGAATAGTGACCAATCATACTCGAGTGCTGTACCGAGTGCTGTCTATATAATCCAGATTCTCTGCTAATAAAGTTGACTGTTATGGATCACATTGGTCGAGTCCTTGATCCCGCCGCAACACGGCTTAACGCACTTCGCTGGTAACTATTTAGGTCCTACATGTGTGGAAACACAAGCATACCCACACCCCCACATTAATAGTTCCCATGGGCCTGTTCAAACTCCCGATTGCAGATCCCGTGCCAGCACCTTTGCCTTAGGCCATATATCAGCACTCTGTAAAGACAGAAAATGAGTTAGGATAGGAGGCGATTCTCGAGACGCCGGAAGCGTTAGGTGGTTCCAGGTGAACACGGCTTTGTGCAAATGGTCATGTGGAGTGGCTCCAAGCATTCCCCCTTTTTGTTTTTGCAAAAGGGACTTGAGTGTAGAATGCATGCGCTCAACAATAGCCTGACTGGTAGAAGAATGAGGAATGCCAAGAATATGGCGAACACCCCAGGTAGAAAGCAGTTGAGCAAAAGATTGAGAAGTATATGCAGGGCCATTATCAGTTTTTACAGCGGAAGGAATGCCTAAAGCAGCCCATGCTTGCAAAAAGTGAGCTTTGACATGTAGAGCACATTCACCACAATGCGCAGAGGCCCAACAGGCACCAGAAAAGGTGTCCACGGAAACATGGATGTAAGACAAGCGGCCAAACTCAGGTACATGAGTGACATCTGTCTGCCAGAGTTCTAGAGCATGGAGACCTCGGGGGTTAACACCTGGGGCCATACCCAGGCCAAGTCGTTGACATTCTGGGCAGGCAGCAATAATAGCCTTGGCCTCAGCAAAAGGAATAGAAAAACGACAGACAAGGGCACGGGAACCTTGGTGGAAAAATTGATGAGACAAAATAGCTTGTTGTAGCTGGTTAGGGACAGGAGTCTGATAGGCAGCAGAAACAAGAAGGTCAGCACGAGCATTTCCTTTGATTATAGTTCCCGGGAAAGAAGTGTGACTGCGGATATGCAAAACATAAAATGGGTGCATGCATCAGGAAATAACAGTCCAAAGCTGCTTCAGTTGAAAAAACAAAACAGGATTATTAACTTCTTTCAATAAAGCTCGTTCAATCCGGATGACAATATTAACAATATAAGCAGAATCACTAACAAGAATAAAAGGTGTAGAGTGAAATTGATTGAATGTTGGCACAACTGTGGCTAATTCAACAATCTGAGGGGAACCAGACACAGTTTGTACAATGGACTGCCACTGGGTTCCATCATGCCAAGTAATTGCTGCTTTACCCGTTTTTCCGGATCCATCGGTAAACACCGTAGGTCCTTTCAACGGAGTTGGTGACACCAGAGGGTGCTGTATTACCTGAACTTCGGAGTGCAGTTATAAAAATTTATGGCTGGGTAGATGATATGAAACCCGTCCACTATATCCTTCTAAGGCAATTTGCAAAGAAATGGCATTGTGAAGGCACCAAGTGAGATAGTCCTTTTCGATAGGAATTATAAGAGTATCTGGTTCCTTATCGCTCAGTTGAACACATCGGGGTCGACCCTTCATAATGAGTCGAGCAACCAGTTCAATCTGTGTACTTACAGTTTTCTTAGGGTGGTCAGACAGGAAGACCCATTCCAAAACATAAAGTGGGTCATCTCAGGCATCGTTCAGTTGTCCTATAATTCCTACAGGATGATATTCTACCAACAGAACAGACAGAGTGATAGGCACTTGTAAGTCAATACGATACACTTGTTTCGAGTTCACTGCATGTTCAACGGTTTGTAATGCGAGCTTAGCATCCTCTGTTAACGTCCTGGGTGATAGTAAGTCAGGATCTCCCTGTAACAAGGTAAACAAAGGCAGTAACTGTGAGGTGGTTATGCCCAGATAAGACCGTACCCAATTTATAGCTCCTAAAAGTTTCTGTAAGTCATTCAGCGTTGTTATCTGCGTGTTCAGCTGAACTGCTTGGGGTTGTATTGTCTGATCCAAAACCTTTAATCCTGAGTACTTCCATGGGGGTTGCTGTTGTACTTTTCCTCAGCAATACATAATCCATACAATTTCAATGCCTTTTGCAAGGCCTCAAAAACAGTAGATAACAGTTCTGGTGTGGGAGATGCAACTAAAATGTCATCCATATAATGGTAGCAATACACTTGAGAGAACTGTGCACGAATTGGCAATAGGGCCTGTGCCACATACCACTGACAAATGGTTGGACTATTTTTCATACCTTGGGATAAAACGGTCCATTGATACCGTTGAGCAGGGGCGCTGTTGTTGAGACTGGGAATCGTGAAAGCAAATTTGCACCTATTGTCTTGATGTAAGGGAATAGTGAAAAAACAATCTTTAAGATCAATCACTAAAATATTCCACTCTGTAGGCAACATAGTAGGTGACGGCATCCCGGGCTGTAATGCCCCCATTGATTCCATCACCTCATTGACCTTTCGCAAATCTTGTAATAGTCGCCACTTTCCTGATTTCTTTTTTACCGCAAATACAGGAGTATTCCAAGGACTATTAGAAAGTTCTAAATGCCCTTGGTCAAGTTGTTCCTGAACTAATTGCTGGAGGGTGGTAGGTTTTTCCTCTGGGAGGGGCCACTGTTCTACCCACACCAGCGTTTCTGTTAGGCATCGCAATGCAATTGTGGGTCTACAGATGCCCTCAAGAACACCATCCCCTATTGAAAACCCACACCGGTCTGAATGGAGACACCCCATTGACTCAACACATCACGGCCTCACAAATTCAGCGGTGTATTTACAACATAGGGTTGGACGGTGGCCACTTGTTTTTCAGGGCTCTGGACTTGAATCATAAATCTGCTTTGAAAGTCTTGAGTGAATCCTCCTATTCCAGCTAAATTGGAAGTTACCTAGATAGTTGGCCACCCTTTAGGCCAAGAGCGGGTAGAAATAATGGTTACATCTGCTCCTGTATCTATCATGCCTGTTATTACCACTGCAGGGAGGTGCCCTTTAGCAAATAATAACGTACATGTAAGAGTAGGTCGAGAATGGTTAATTTCCTGAGCCCAAAAAATCTGTGGTGCACCGGTGGACCCAAAACCCCTTGATCCTCTTTTTACATTCTGTGTATTTTTAATACATGCTCGAAAAAGGATAACTGTGCGACACGGGATCCAGCTGGAACGGTTACCGGTGGTGTGGGAGACCACACCATGGCGTTAATTTGTCCCATATAGTCACTATCTATTACTCCAGGCAAAACAAAAAGACCTTGTATAGTAGCACTAGATCGTCCAAGCAACAAGGCACTCAGACCTTCTCCTATGGGTCCATATGCGTCCAGAGGGACTTTAGCCACTTGAGAGTCTTTAATTACACAGTCGGCGGTTGAGGTGACATCCAAACCGGCACTCCCGCTTGTCCAGGCTGAGAGTTGGTGGTATAAGCCTAGTACGGTGTTTGTGTGGTGGAGGGAACCATTTGTGTCATCACGCGGTTGCCCCTCACATTCGCTTTCCCGTTTCTCGAATATTTTCCCCCCCTAGACTGACGCTGAACAATGAATCGAGATTTACACTGTTTGGCATAATTCCCACCTCTGTGACAATGATGACAAGTGACGGATTGTACCGGCTGACTAAGAGAAAGCTTACTCAGACACTGTCTTTTCAAATGCCCCTCGCTGCTGCATATATAACATTTCGGTGTTACGCGTAATGCAGCAGCAAAAGTTTTTGTTAGCTGTTCCATGTGATATGCAGTGGTCCCAACCTTTCCGCATGCCTCCATTAATTCTAACAAACTAGGATTTTTATTAGGCATAGCAGCAATAACACGCTTACACTCATCATTAGCATTATCCTTGGCCAGCTGTAATATTAGTGCCTTTTTAGCAGATATATTAGTAACCTGCTTCTCTAAGGCTTCTCGCAATCAATATAAGAAGCTCATGTAGCTCTCATCAGGCCTCTGCCTAACAGTCATCCATGACTGTTGTGGAGTTCCATTATCAGGCACTTGTGCTAGGGCTTGGAAGGCTAACTGCTTGCCTTGCTGTAAGATTAAAGGATGTAACTTGGCTTGTAGCTGAGGGGTGTTGGCAGGGTGATCCCCATATAATTGGGGCAATCCCGCTCCAAAATGAGGGTCGTCTTGTGACAACTCTAAATTAGCAAGCGATTGTGCCTCATATAATCGTCTATATAACGATTCCCATAGCACCATTTGTATCGGTGTTAGGATGGTTTGTGCGATACCCTTAGAATCATGCGGTGTGAGCTCAGCGGTAAAAATTGATCATAATAGTGACTGAGCATATGGGGATCCTAAGCCATGTTGCGTGCATGTCGAACGTAATTCCTTAATGATTCCCCACTGAAAAGGTTCCCATTCTACTGCTGCACCGTCAGCCCGAGAAACTGGAAAAGCGGCTATTTCCCTCCCCCCCCCCCCCCATTGCTTTAGCTGTTTCTACATTGCCGTCATACCAAGCCTGTTGGTGTAGGTGTTTCCAGAACTTAGCTGGATCAGGATCAGCATTAGTTACATGCGCGGGAGAGATACTAAACAACTCCGTAACAACAGAAGACCCAGGCACCCCGGTGCTATCAACACAACATGTACGTCCCGTCCCAGTACCCCCGTATCAGACAAGTCAATCAGCGGAGGCTCAGGATGAGACTCAGGGAGAGGTATTGATTCAGGATCGACCGATTCTCCTGCAGTCTGTTGAGCCCCTTCAGTACGGGGGGGTTGCGGTGCAATGGGCAGGGGGAAGGTGGAAGGTGACACTGGCCAAGGAGAAGGCTCAGGGTCGGTAGCACTCACAGCAGCAGCTTTTACTTTTCTATCCGCCCGCAGCTGAGCTAGTGAGTCTTTAACCAGTCGCCACGTCCTCAGAGAATGGGTTGCAACCTGATCCCCTTTAGAAGCAGCCTCAGTTTTTTTCCTGCTTCCTCCCATGTCTCTACGTCAAAGGCAGTTTTAGCAGTAGCAGACAGCTCATTACACTTACACCATATCTAAAGCGTGCTCACAGATCGTTCTTCATACTTAATGCCGCGCTTTTCGAATATAAGCATTAGTATATTCAGGATAGACCTTTCTTCTACAGAAATTTGTGCGCCCGTGTTCCCAACGGCTCACCTCCAGGTGTCGAAATTGCTGGCCGGCTACGGACTCTCCTCGTCTGTCAACAGCTTCATTGGGCTCTGCCGTCACCGCTCACCGTCCGCGGTCGATGCCTCAGTAAGATAGCCTCATGTCGGGGTCACCATTTGTGGCAGCACGCCACAACAAGTTACGGCAGTCACAAAGCAAGCAAAAGCAAGCAAAAGTAAAGCAGAAGCAGCAGCAGTTTATTGGTTAATCATAACATTTTTATAACCCCTTGTCCCCCACCCCCAGAGTCTCATTGGTGAGGGTCTTTTGGCATGCGGTTCCTTTGTTCTTCTGATTGGTCATCATGTGTCCATTCACACGGCCTTCACGCTTATCAAAGAGTTGGATTTTCCCATGCTGTTTCTTTGTTCCTTTCCTCCTGTTTTTCAACCACAGGTGCACAAAATAATTAGCTCATAGATATGGCTCTATTCCATTAAGACCGTCAAGGCCGCCCGTGGCCCAGCAGATTCCCACAATGGACTTTGATCAAACCTAGCAGAGCACAGCGATGATGGGAGTGGACCTGGCTTCAACAACTGGCACCCAGCAACTTCATCAAGATCGACATCTCCAACCTGCAGACTGTGGGCACGGGCCACACCAGATACATCAGCCATGAGCTCCGGATGCAGCATGCGACCGCCCATCAGCACACATCACCTCTCCTGCCACGGAAGACTGTTACGACAGATGGAGCCCGAAGTCACGGTTTAAACGAACCCAATGGGCACTCTAGAGGGATGATCCATAAACTGAGGGAATGATATCTGTTTGTATGTATTAAAGACAGGAAAAGTGGTGGTGATTAACTGGAAAATGGGGGACCTGGGCATGACATAGATGGTATAGAATAAGAGGTGGATAATGTCCTGGGTTCGGCCGGGACAGGGTTAATTTTCACTAGAATCCAGGAAGGGGCACAGCCGGGTGGGCTGACCCAAACTGGCCAAACAAAACAGGGTATTTGATGCCATGTGCCGTCATACTGGTTTCCAGGGGTGGGGGGAGCTGGCCGGAGGGAATTGAGTTCAGCTCTGGAGTGCATGCGGCATCCGGTGGTGAGAGTTGCTCTGTGCATTTCACTGTTTGTTTTGTATATTCTCCTTATCTGTATTGTTGTTGTTACTGTTCGCTTCCTTTTCTGTTCTGTTAAACTGCCCTTATCCCGACCCACGAGTTTATTCCTTTTCCTTTCTATTCTCCTCCCCACCCTAGCGGGGGGAGGGGACGACAGAACTAAGGTGCGGGTCTTTGTTTCCTGCCATGGCCAAACTGCAACAGCCTTCCCCTGTGCTTGCTTGGTTTATTAAAGGAATGGAATTATGCACTCCAATAGTTTGTCCATTGGTGGCAAGTTTTGAATCAGCTGGCTAATTTCAACTATATTTGACAGAGGGATGGAGGGATTTGAAAGATATTTGGGGTTCAGAGATTTCATGCAAATGGATGACTAAATATGGGGAGGGTGTGAGAGGGAGCAGGAGAGAGAAACAGCTGAAGGTACCTGTCACTGAAAATCTGTGAATAAAACCTCGTAACACCAATGTAGTGTTAAAAGGCAGGCATTCTTTATTGCAGCGCTGGATGCACGGGGGATAATTCCACCGAACGTGCATACCTCATACTTTTTTCATGCAGTTTATATAGATCAAAAATATACATATTTATTTTATTCATGCATATTCAGTATTATTCTCTTTGACGACTGGTGTAAACTTTCTCGCTTCCTGGGTAGATTATTGCGCAGACTCAGTTACCCTCTTCTATTGTTACTTTTTGAGTAGGTGATATTACTTGAGTAAGGGGCCAGTGAGTCGGTGGTCGTGATCTCCCCCTGCCGGAATTACCTTTTACCTACTAGGCTCGCAATCTTGGCAATCCTGGTCAGTTTCTTCAGTCCGCTTCACAGAACCACACTCCATCATTTCTCTTGACAGAAACACAATTACCTACCATTGTTAGCATTAATGGTTACCTAGAGACTAGACCCTCTGTTCCCAGACCTAATGTCCAGATGGGTAGGGCTGTACAAGGGACATAGCAGCATTGTTCATGTTTATGGTCAACTGATTCTATCACCCTGGTTACATATCTACTGATGGAAGGAGTCAAAGCTGGGTTCAACATTTATCATCTCTGTTGGCCTGACGCTAGCTAATACAAATCCATGCACTGAGCAGGTGATCAAGTGTGCTGTCCCAGGCCCTTGAAGGGTAGTATAAGTTGGAGTCATTATTTTTCATTTGGCATTGAAATAAACAGATGTCCTGGTTTTGGTTAAAAAACCACACGATTCTCTGTTAGTGAATCTTCCTTACAGCTAAGTTCTTCTAAGTAACTCCATTCTTCTGAAGTTGGCTGCATATTTTACAGATAGTGTCCACTCCAAAGCTGATAACACCTAATGTTTATAGTTATACTGAGCTAATGTTAGGAATGGAAGGCAGAAAAAGGCCCCTGTTTATAATTATTGCTATAGCAGCCAAGGTCACTGATAGACTTCTTAGGTCCTGCAAGTGAGGAGTTGTAAAGGGTCGTACTTGCAGGGAGGGGTGGACAGAACTGGTGACCCGATATTGACCAAGGAGGTATTCCATGCCATGCATGTCATACTCAGTTTAAAGCTGGGGGATCACGAGGGTCTTGTTCTCTTTGTTCATGGCTGGCTTCTGAAGAGGATCCTACTCCTTGTCCTGCCTGCTATCCTGATCCAGATTCCGATCCGTGCATTCCTGAGTTCAGTTCCTGCCTGTTGCTGAGGCCAGTCCGGGACTTCCTGGTGCCTGCCTGGCAGCTGCTGGCAGGATGCCAGCACACCCCCAACTCCAGGAAACTCAGTATCGTTTTTGTATATTTTGCATTATTCCTCTTATTATTAATATTATTAGTCTTATTAGTGTTACTAGTAAAGCTGTTTTAATATCCAATTTGTACATCTCTCTCCCTTTTCCTCCTTTTCCCTTCCTCTGGTGGGATGGTGGGGGTTAATAGAGAGCACCTGCTACTTTGTTTATTGCCGCCCTGCTCTAAACGGTGACAGCAGAGGAAAAAGGACAAGGAAAGGGAAGGATAAATATTTTTGCAAAATATATCTAAAACACTAATGAACATTAAATAATTTCTACAGGAGTTTGCGAATCAGGGGAAATAAGGAAGCAACCCTCCTAAGTTTGTTAAATTGGGAACTACTACACTTAGTTCTGGTTTTCTACTATTACCTTGAGTTTTCCTTCTTCCTAACATTATCATTATTACCTTACATTTAAGCCTATGCTGTGTGATTTAATACGGGGGATAGAAAACCAGAGAGGTCTGGTTTTCAGTATCAGAGGCGCCTTTGTTATGGAAAGTTGTCAGCTCCCAAACGTTGTCTACACCGCATAGGTCTGTGTACTTTGGCAGATTTTTAGCTCAGAATCTAACTCCCTAGAGACTTGCTACAACATAAGGAATTTTTCAGGGTGGTTCTATATCCTAATTCATTCACTTCTGCAAACATATCCATTATAACATTTTTTAAAAGGCATTTTCAAATACCTGCTTTTCTTTGTCACTTTTGCAGTAACAGTCATTTGAAACATTAAAAAAGATGTCAGGTTAGCTCCTTGGACCAGATAGCTTTCTCTCTGAATTTCAAGGTGGAATTCCTAAAGCTTTGGTTTTGTTATCCGAGATGCAGAAAAATAGAAGGGACAGAAAATATTTCAGCACTTGTTCCTGGCTTTTTTCTTGGATTTATTTCTAAATGTACTGCTCGCCACGTAGGTCAAATGCCTGTGCAGATGGACAAAATACTTCCAGCTGCAAAGGGTGAAAAAAAGCAAACCAAATAATCATAAAATGAAACATTTAGTTTTGTGTTAAGTGTAGATTTCAGATAACCTGAAACATTTTGGAGTTTTTGATTTGATCTTTTGCTAGGAAAATAACCTTTTTTCATTTCATTTTGGGCTGAATCTGTTACTCTCTCTGTAGAAGTTTTCAGCTTATTTAATTAATCACTAATAAAGGAAAAGCATGAGTTGGGCTGTATATTACACTATTATTTACTTCCATTCTTTCATTAAGCATCTAAAATGCTACCATTTTTTCTGTGAAAAAGAATCAGCTTCTTTTTTGACTAGAGATTATTCAGGAACTTCCAGTACTATGGAAACGTAGCTCAGTAAATTACTTCACACTTCATCCCAGGTTTATAGCTCCTTTGGCTGCCTGGGTTACTTGGCTTGGATCTTTTCTATTTTTTTCATATCAGTGGCTTCCAGTCTTCTCCTCTTGCTTCTTCGTGATTACTTTCTTGTCTCTCCATACTTCATAACCTTTTCTTTGAACTATTAAAGCCACAGATACAAATTGTTTTTTTGAAAGACACACCAAAACTTGACTCATTCCTGAATGCCAAGAGAACGTTGCAAATGATTTCAAACACCATTCCAGCAGCCTCATTCAGCACTGAGATGGGGCTTGCATCTGCAGGGTAAGATGTACATCAGGACAGAAAGAAGATGGCCAAAGCTTTGCTATACTCTAACAATCCCTGCCTAAGAAATGTCTCAGAGTGGGGCTGTTGCAACTAGAAACACCTTGAAGCCCTGCAAGATCCTCCAGGGTGCCTCCATTCCTGCCCAAGGTGAGAGAAGATGGAGGTAATTTACTGGTGCAGCTGATCACTTCACTTACTTGCAGAGCTCCAGCACACCTGCAGTGCTGTCTCACTGGGACTGTGAGGGACCAGGAGTGACTATGAAATTAGCCTCTGGAGGACAGGCCGTCAAATTATTCAAACAGAATTGTATAAAAGCACATTACTGATAAAGTATTTGCACACCATTTTATAGTGTTTTCATGTAACCCATACTTCCTCCTATTCTGTCCTGGTTCATTTACCCCGTCCACAACTATGTTACGTAAGAGTGTTCAGAGAGGGTGTGATTACATCTGTTTTATCAATACAGACCATTCTGTGGAAATGGGACCAGCAATTAAAATTAAACTATGCTGCTTTTCCCTTTTAAATAATTGATTTAAAAAAATAATTGAAAAATATTATCTTTATCTTTTTCTAATATCCCTGTGAACTTTTGGTTTAAGGTCTCTCTTTTAGGAAAAATTTCTTTACTGAAAGAGTGATTAAGCATTGAAACAGGCTGCCCAGGAAAGTGGTGGAATCGCTATCCCTGGAGGTGTTCAAAAAACGTGTAGACGTGGCACTTCGGGACGTGGTTTAGCAGGCATGGTGGTGCTGGGTTGATGGTTGAACTTGATGATCTTAAAGGTCTTTTCCAACCTTAACGATTCTATGATTCTATGATTCTATTTAACTTTTTGAAAGAGGAAGTGATAACAAACATTTCAATTAACGTTGTTCCCAAAGATGCAGGAACTCTGTATCCAAGCAACATACTTAACCACTTCTTGTAAACGAGAGGTATTGTCTGATGTTCTTTTCTGGTCTGAAAAGATCCAAAACTCATATTAAAAAAAAGGAGAAGCACGTTTTTTTTGAATTCACAAATAAAAATCCCCACTTGCATTGTAGCTGGTCTGATACAGACATGGAACAGAAGATGTGAAAAGTACCCAGCAATGAGTTTTCCCATAGGACTCTGTGGAGCACATAAGCACAAGTGAAGCTAATAATATCTAGCAACATTAAATGGCAGATAAATTTGTGCTTTCTATAACTGAGAAATATTTGATTTAGCCAATGTTTCTAACAGACTTTTAAATTGAATTGACATATATAAATTAATGCTTGAAAAATATTTGGTACATTGTTAACTAAATTAACTTCTTTAATTAAGAAAAAAAATCACACATCTTATTAACTGATTTTTGCACAGTGCTGAATTCTGGTTTTATCCACACTCCCTCAATGAAACTGATGGAGCTGACCAGGAGCAAAAGTGGCATGTGAAAGGAATCATCGCTTTTATTTTTATCAAGGCACATCTAGGAACCTGCACATTCAAGAGATTTTTGATCACCAGTCTTTAGCTACAGAAATAGTACTGCTGCAATCAGAGGAGAAGCAAGTGCCTCATGGGTTTTCCTGGCCTGTGGAGCACATGCTAAAAGGACTCAGCACTTCTGGAAGGCAGAGAGCTAATGAAACTGCAAAGTATTACCAGCTGAAACAACTTTTTAGGATTTATGCTGCTGATGTTGAGACCATAACCTGGCCTGAAATATTCGGTTGCTCTTCAGTTTTCTACAGCTGTCCTGGACAGTTGCTGGATCTGGTCTCTGGTGGGAGTTCTCTGTTGAATGCTTTCTGTCAAGTGGACAGAAAGACCTTTGTTTAGTCATTTGCCTCCTTGCAACGGAAAGAAAATTCACTCTACCAGGTAGTTTGAGGAAATCTTCAGATTGGAGGGGGGGGAAGCTTTTAAAGAAGGCAATATTTAGCATTTTTAAAGGTGAGGAAAACATGCCAGCCAAACTGTCTGACCACTGGCATTCAGCGTCAAAGACAAAACTAAGGAACATTAATTTGTCTGAGGTTTCACTTCTTCCCTTCTATAAGGCAGTAAGAGTAATTACAGTGAGGTCAATAAGGTCATCCAATTTGAAATAGAACAAGTTTTTCCCTTGGAAAGAAGGGGTATGGTTTGTGTTTAAGAGTGTCCCTTTGATCAAGTAGTGCATGACCAGAATTATGTTAACATTTAACCTAAGCTTAGAGACAGATTATCTTGGCCATCTACACTATCCGTTTAATCAAAGACAAATTCTCCTTCTTGAAGGAACAAAGGAAAGTTGGCAAAAGAAAGTAGCCTCAAATTGTCCTTAGGTGACATGACCATATATGGATAAAAGGAGTTAGGGTACTTCATCCGGGAGGACCACCGAGGACCACCAGAGACCCCCAAAAGGAGGAAGACATGCGCAAAGGGGTCTGAAAAGGAGCCAAGGAGAATGACGCAACATAGTTGCACAACTCCTGTAGAAGAACAACAAGGCTGGTGAGGGGTCTGGAGAACAAGCCTTATGAGGAGCGACTGAGGGAACTGGGGTTGTTTAGTCTTGAGAAGAGGAGGCTGAGGGGAGACCTTATTGCTCTCTACAACTACCTGAAAGGAGGTTGTAGTGAGGCAGGTGTTGGTCTCTTCTCCCAAGTAACTAGCAATAGGACAAGAGGCAATGGCCTCAAGTTGCGTCAAGGGAGGTTTAGATTGGATATTAGAAAAAATTTCTTTACTGAAAGAGTGGTCAGGCATTGGAACAGGCTGCCCAGGGAAGTGGTGGAGTCACCATCCCTGGAGGTGTTCAAAAAACGTGTAGATATTGGACTTCGGGACATGGTTTAGCTGGCATGGTGGTTGTGGATTGATGGTTGGACTTGATCTCAGAGGTCTTTTCCAACCTTAATGATTCTACGATTCTATCAGAATGAATATGTATTAGGTAGAATATGCATTAATTTAATGTATATGTAATGCTTGATTTGTGGAAAATCCACCAAGCAACCAGGCCTGAATAAAACAATATCTCTCCTGAGTGTGTGAGGATTGGCTTATTGCACACCAGGTAAAGAATTTGCTTTTCGGACAACAGTTTTGGTGACCCAGAGGCAATGGCTGTGATGCCTTGCCCGGATCGACTTGCCTGCTGCCGGCAGGGAGACACTGCTCTCTGGACTCCAGCACACACCGACCTTTTGATCAGGGACTCCGCGAGTATTCTCCCTGGCCGGAGCAGGTAAGCGACACAACAGTGCAACGCTTATTAAAAGAGATATTGTCTGGTTTTTGGTTGGTTAATAATTGTGTGCACTTGACAGTGATGACTGGAGCATACAATATTAAGGTATATGCATGCATTAGTGTATATTGGAAACTGGGTATATTGGAAACAGGTCATATACATTTGACAGCAGTGACTGGAGTATATGAAGTCTTGGTTGAAAAGTTCTTTTTGGGTGAAAATATGGGTGCCCGGGGATCTAAAATACCTCTTTGTTCCCCCTTGGATTGTGTTTTAAAATATTGGGACAAGTTTGGAGGGGATCCCCTGAAAAAAGGAAAAATGGTTGAATACTGTAATACTTGGTGGCCAAACTATAAACTGGATAATGAGGAAAAGTGGCCAGAAAATGGCACTTTGAACTATAATGCTATTTTACAGTTAGTGTTGTTTTGCAGAAGGTTAGATAAATGGGATGAAGTGCCTTATGTGGATATATTTTTTGCTTTGAGAAATGATTATGAGACTCAGAAAAAGTGTAAACTGTTAACTTCAGATTCTAATGTAATGATGATGATGGATGATATGAAAAAGCCCTTGAGGTGTTGTTCTGCTTGTAGTATAGGAAAGAGATGTTTAAAGCTAGAGGATGAAGAGTAGGATATTCAGATGTTAGTAGCTCCAGATAGGGAAAGTGTTACGAATGGGATGGAAAGTAGAGACAAGGGTAGTGAAGCTTTTAGTCCGGTAGCAGGAAAAACCCGAGCACAGCAGCACCCTGTAATCCAAGCCCCCCCTTTGTCAAGCTGTAGGTCCAGACGGTGTGCCAGTGTATGTAAAAGTACCATTTACAACATCAGATTTAATGAATTGGAAGGAATCTGCAGGATCCTACCGGGATAATCCTGACAAAATATATTGATCTTTTAGGATGATTATTGAAAATCATAACCCAGATTGGCAAGATATTAAGAGCTAGGAAACAGAATGCGGCAATATCGGCAGCTGCCTTTGCAAGGGCTCAGGCTCCATCTAGGGGCCCGGGGCAAGGGAGAGGCAGAGGATCAGGAGTTCGGATTTCATTAGAGAGAGATCAGTGTGCCCTGTGTAAGGAAAATGGACATTGGAAAAATGAGTGCCCAAAAGGACAGTCTAATTGAGGTTCCATCCCAGCTACGACCACGATACCTGGAGAATTGATTGGGATTGTGGAAGAGGACTCAGACTGACGGGGACCGGGGGGTTGAGGGAATAACATCCCCAGCTGGACCCCTGGTTGATGTTGAGCTGGGGAACAATGTAGTTAAATTCCTAGTTGACACAGAGGCAACATACTCTGTATTGAATAGTTGTAAGGGACCCATGAGTAAATATTCCGTAGCCATAATTGGTGCAACAGGAAAGCGGGAGGTTAGACCCTTTTCCCAACCAATTAAATGTAAAATTGGCAACAAAATGTTTGTACATGAGTTTTTGTATATGCCAGAATGCATAATACCTCTAATAGGGAGGGACTAATAGGGAATAAGCTAGGGGCACAAATAACTTTTGATTCAAATAAAATAAGAGTTCACATTCCACAAAGTCATGCCTGGGAAGCGCAAATATATGTATTACAGGAATTATCTAAGACAACAGAAGACAAAAAAAATCATTATTAATAAAATTTGCCTTAGGAAATGCGAACGCCGATTGTAAAAAGATATTGATCGCCCTACCACGAAATTCCACCTTAGTAGAAATGGTAGAAGCAGCCAATCGTGTAGGAACTTTGCAACAACAAGCTACAATGTTAGCAGGAGCTTTTGCAGCCTCGGTGAAGCCCTTAGAATCAAGAAGGTGTTATACCTGTGGACAGTAAGGACATTTGAGTTACCAATGTAATAAAGGTCAAGGAAGGTGGCAGAGTGGACCTCAAGGAGGTCGTATGCCAGGAATGTGCCCACGTTGCCGCAAAGGACGTCATTATGTCAATCAGTGTCGATCACACTTTGATAAGGATGGCAATCCCATTAATCAGCAGCAGAGTGAATTCCAGTGTAAAGCCGCGCAGTCCCTCCGACACAGCACAGCCCGCAGCGCCAGCAGCCACCACACCAGACGGGTCAGCAAACCTTACACCTGGCAGGGCACACGGCCCCCCCGGCAACCGGCGGCGTGGCCCGGCCCCCCCCCCCAACTCCCGGTGCGCCCGCCTGGCCGGGCCCAACACAGAAGCGGTGCAGCGAGAACCATCTTCCTGACATTCAAGGCCTTGATTGCAAAAAGTGTGTATAATTCAATTACTGCAGTAGAACTCCTTGTGGACAAACAGCTGGACTTTATTATATTTCCAGGGTTCAGATGGCCTTTCTAGATGATGTTGTTCACTCTGTTGAAAGGTGAAAATATTGGCATCATGACTGAAGAGTTGTCCCCTCTATTTACCTTGTTAAAAGGGAACTCAGATTCGTTATTTTCCCAAAGATTAATGCCAGAAGCAAAAACTGTCTTACAAAAAGTTTCGGATAAAATTGCAGTTGCCTTTACCTCCAGAATTAATGTCAATTTACCAACAAATTTGTATACAAACCAGACCAGAAGTATTTGCACAGTTAATTATGAAAGGTAAACAGATAATGGCCCAGCATATGTTTCACAATCAATGGGACAATTTTTTTAGAAAATGAGGAGTACAACATGTTACTGGCACTCCACACTCTCCAACAGGCCAGGCAATTATAGAACGTACACACCAAACATTAAAACATTTTTTGCAGAAACAAAAACAGGGGGAATCTGGGGAGACATCAGTAAACAGATTAATGAAAGTACAATATGTGATGAACTTTTTACGATTAGCAGGGGAAGACATTATTCCTCCTATTGTGAAACATATGCAAGCTACGTCAACAGGAATGTCAACATATAAAGAGCAACTTAAAGTGTTAGTGAAAAACAAGGAAGGCAAATGGGAAGGACCGTTTCTATTAGTAACATGGGGAAGAGGCTATGCTTGTGTCATTACAGGTAGCGGACCTACGTAGATCCCGGCAAAATGGGTAAAAGCGGCGGTAGAAAAGGGAAATGTCGGATGGGTCAGCTTTGGAGCAGCGATCATCACGACAACGGCAGCAGGACCATGGATCATCCAAACAAGGCAAAACTTATGGGTGCCTTTTGCAAATCTAACAGGGCAAGACTCATTGTGTTTGTCATTAGCCACACCCGGAGATCCATTTAGAACATATCTTATTGGAAAGGTTGTGAATGATTTTAGAGATTTTATGGAGTATGTGAATGTCACTGGCATTTTAAGAACTTAGAGGTAGATAACTGGGGTGAAGCAACGAGAGTATTGGTAGCTATGTTTTCTCCATATGTAGGTGTAGGAAAAGCTTTAGGTAGTATAGATAGCTTGTCATGTTGGATGGCAAAGTAAGTGAATTTAACATCAGCTTTAATATCAGAATTAACGATAGATGTAAATTTAGTGAGGCACGTAACATTTCTGAATACAGCAGTCACAGGTTTCTTATTGTTAGCTCGGGGACATGGAGGTGAGGATTTTGAAGGAATGATGGTTTTGGTTGTTGTTATGATATTACCTTGTTTCTTGCAGTGTATTCAGAGAACGATTCAACGACAATATCAACAACTACATGCCTTGGTCATTGGAAACAAAAAAGGGGGAATTGTGGGAACATTCTATATTAGCAAAGGTCAGGATGTCCTTGGGAGTTTCTGAACAAGACTAAAATAAGGACTTTATCACTTGCAACAGAGGACTTTCGCAGAATGCCTGGAGCTAACGAAGGAGTAATGATACACAGCTAGGCTAGCGAATTGAATGTGTAGAATAGGCGGTGAACAATGTATGTTAAGGAATAAGCATTTGGGCTGGAGTGCATAGACAGCTTTGTGAGTGTATAAAATACAGCTTTCTGATAAATAAAGGGTCTTCGATTTGGATATCGGAGTCCGTGTCATCAATCTCCTCAATACTTGAGAGAGAGATAATATTGCACTAAAAGGTTTGAAGGAGTCTGATAAGCAGGAAGGGGGAAAGCCCTCCCGTTGAGTCACGAGGTTCAGAGTGGACCCCCTTGCTTTCTGAACTCCTTCTCAGAGACAGGAGCCTAGGTGCATCTGAATCCACTCCTAGTCCCAGACTTGGTCAACAGTTTATGTTTAAGGGATTAGGTATGTAGCCACTTATCAGAGTCAAAGTTTGCCTGTTGGAACTCTCCCAGGGACTTTCACTGAGACAGTTTCGCAAAGCTGAAAAGATAGATGATTTATTAAGGCAACAGATATAACAAATTTGGAATTGCCGTTGATAAATACACTTACTGCAAAGATCGAGCTCGAGTTAATAGTTCAGTACTTTAGTTAATAATATGTTCCCAGGGATACATCCAACAAAGTCGGAGGTGCAACTCTTACCAAAAAGGCATCCCTTCTTGGGGGGGGGAAAGAGGCCCAGGCCCATTGACCTGTCCATCAGGTAAGGTTTTCATTTGACTCCTCCTCCAAAAGAGGGTTTTCAAGCGCCAATTTCATACCTTTGAAAAATCTTTGGCAGATCTTGGCGAGGTGGGACTAAGTCAATTATTATGTGTCAATTGGCTCTTGGCATAGCATGTTGTGTTCAGCACACCCTCGGGGTGGGGAGCTTAGTACATGCTTGGGGGGGGGGGGCCCTCTGTTTTTTAACTGAAGCAGAGTCTGTCTGATAAGCTAAACTTGTTGTTCAAGTCGAACCACTCCCTTTTAACTCTTCAGTGTTTGACACATGAGTCCAAGCAAGTCCCCCTCTTGTCACCGAAAATCCGGGAATAAAACCTCGTGACACTAATGTGGTGTTAAAAGGCAGGCATTCTTTATTGCAGTGCTGGATGCACGGGGGATAATTCCACCGAACATGCATACCTCATACCTTTTCCATGCGGTTTATATAGATCAAAAATATACATATTCATTTTATCCATATATATTCATTGTCATTCTCTTTGGTGATTGGTACCAATTTTCTCACTTCGCATGTAAATGATTGCACAGACTCAGTCGTCCTCTTCCATTGTTCTCTTTTGAGTAGGTGGTATTACTTGGGTAGGTGGTCAATGGGTCGGTGGTCACAATCTCCCCCTGCTGGAATTACCTTTTACCTATACGGCTCTTAATCTTGGCAGTCCTAGCTAGTTTTCTCAGTTCGCTACACGAAAACACACTTCATCATTCTCTTTTGACAGAAACACATAGTCTATTATTTTGTTAGCATTAATGGTTACCTAGAGACTAGAATACAGATTAAAGAATACACTGATTGGTATCAATCCCCCCCTTTTTTTTGTTGTTGTTGTTCATTGCCATGGTTAGCTTTCCAGAAATTTCCCTATATCTTCGGTCGTAAGGACAGAGCACCTGTGCTGGGTTCGGCCAGTACAGGGTTAATTTTTACCAGAAGCCAGGAGGGGACACAGCCAGGCAGGCTGACCCAAACTGGCCAAACAAAACAGGGTATTTGATACCATGTGCCATCATGCTGGGTTCCGGTTGGGAGGGAGCTGGCCGGGAGGGAAGTTAGTCATCTCCGGAGCGCATGGGGCACTGGGTGGTGAGAGTTGCTCTGTGCATTTCGCTGTTTGTTTTGTATATTCTCCTTATCAGTATTGTTGTTGTTACTGTTCGTTTCCTTTGTTGTTCTGTTAAACTGCCCTTATCCCGACCCATGAGTTTTTGTCTTTTTCTTTCCATTCTCCTCCCCACCCCAGCGAGGGGAGGGGCGACAGAGCAACCGCGTGGCCCTTTGTTGCTGGCCATGTGCCAAAACTATAACCGTGGGTGTCAAGAGGATGGGGCCAGACTCTATTCAGTGGTGCCCAGTGACAGGACAAAGGGGAACAGGCACAAACTGAAGCACAGGAAGTTCCATCTGAACATGAGGCAGAACTTCTTTACTTTATGTAGAACTTCTTCCCTCTGAGGGTGACAGAGCACTTGAACAGGCTACCCAGAGGGATTGTGGAGTCTCCTTCTCTGGAGATATTCAAAACCTGCCTTGTCACAGTCCTGTGCAGCCTGCTCTATGTGACCCTGTTTTGGCAGGAGGGTTGGATTAGATTATCCCCAGAAGTTCCTTCCACCCCTACTGTTCTGTGATTCTGTGAAAACATTTACTTTTGAGTCTTGTTATAATCAGAGGGGTTATCCCCATTAGGCATTATACTGCAGCAGGTAAAAGAGATGACCGCCATAAATGAATCTTTGAAGGCAGCCCAGCTGCAAGAGCAAAGGTGACATAAGCACACCTTGGGCAGACAAGCTGTACAGTGCACCTGCTCAACTGGTGTCATGTAGAGGCTATCATATATAGAATTATTTAATATCTAAGGAAGGTGATTCAGAAGGAATTGACCTGTGGTATACCTACAGCATGTCTCCATAGGAAGCAAGCAGAACGAACCCTCTTGACTATTGCATGCTTAGGACTAATTTCTCTTCTGCATAAAGTGTTTGCTCAAACTGGAATAATAAATCTACTTTTCAGTGTGTCCTGGTTTTGGCTGGGATAGGGTTAATTTTCCTCCCAGTAACTGCTGTGTTTTGGATTTAGTAGGAGAAGAATGTTGATAGCACTGATGTTTTCAGTTGTTGCTAAGAAATCAAGGACTTCTTCCCAGTTTCTCATGTTCAGCTAATGTGCAGGTGTGCAGGAGCTTGGAGGGAGCATAGTCAGACAGATAGCCAAGTTGGCCAATGGAAAAATTCCATACCATAGATGTCATGCTTAGTTTATAAATGGTGGTTGGCTGAGGGAAGGGGGACAGGAATCATCTTTCTCTTTTTCCAGGAGTTCAAACTTTATTACTGATTTTGTCTACCTCCTCCACCCATGAGCGGCACAGGGGGACGGGAAATGGGGGTTACAGTCAGTTCATCACACATTGTCTCTGTCGCTCCTTCCTCCTCAGGGGGAGGACTCCTCACACTCTTCCCCTGCTCCAGCATGAGGTCCCTCTTATGGGAGACAGTTCTCCACAAACTTCTCAAACATGAGTCCTTCCCATGGGCTGCAGCTCTTCACAAACTGCCCCAGCGTGGGTCCCTTCCACGGGGTCACAAGTCCTTCAGGAACAGGCTGCTCCAGCTTGGGTCCCCCACGGGGTTACAAGCCTTGCCAGCAAACCTGCTCCAGCATGGGCTCCTCTCTCCATGGGTCCACAGGTCCTGGCAGGAGCCTGCTCCAGCGCAGGCTCCCCACGGGGTCACAGCCTCCTTCAGGCATCCATCTGCTCTGGCGTCGGGTCCCTTCCATGGGCTACAGGTGGATATCTGCTCCACTGTGGACCTCCATGAGCTGCAGGGGGACAACCTGCCTCACCATGGTCTTCATCATGAGCTGCAGGGGAAGACTCTCTGCTCCAGTGTCTCGAGCACCTCCCCTCTCCTCCTTCTTCACTGACCTTGGTGTCTGCAGAGATGTTTCTCTCACAATAGTCTCACTCCTCTCTCTCAACTGCCATTTCACACAGGGTTTTTTTTCCCCTTCTTAAATATGTTGTCACAGAGGCGCTACCACCGTCACTGATTGGCTTGGCCTTGGCCAGCTGCAGGTTCGTCTTAGAGCTGGCTGGCATTGGCTCCATCAGACATGGGGGAAGTTTCCAGCATCTTCTCACAGAATCCACACCTATAGCCCCCCCGCTACCAAAACCTTGCCATGCAAACCCACCACAATTATGCAATATTTGCATACTTTGTAGCTTATGTTACAAATTCAGGGCATGGACACAGGACGAGAATCCTACTATTAAACAGTCCACTTACCAGTAGGGATCATGCTAATTAATGACACTTGTTCTGACTATGAATATCTACAGTCAAACCTATTCTTTCTATTGCATCTCACACTTGTAATCCCAAGTACACAAGTTCAGCCACTCACCAAAGAGCTTCTATTAAAATTGTTTACAATCTTCTTTAATATCAAATCACCCAGTCATAGATTAGAGAAAAAAAAAATATATATATTCCAAGTAGTTTAAAGGTATCCAAGATGTAGAGCTTAACTTAACAATGTAACTTTAACTAGTTTCCACTAAAACCAGTGCAAAACACTACACGTTTGCTCACCTTATTTTGGCTAGAGTGTATTAGGAGCAAGTATAAGGTTAATTAAGGTTAACAAAGGTTCCTGTAGATATTTACCTTCTTTCAAATTAACTGAGGAATTTATTAAATCTTGTTTGCATTTCACATTATGAATGACTGGCTGATATAACACACCTAAAACCCATAAAATGAAATTGATTCAATTAGCATACAAACACAGAAATCAGAACCAGTATAACAGATAACTGAATATAGAGAAAAATGTAGTGCAAGTTTATTAGGGAAAGATTTACAAGTAATTTTGTAATGTGCTGTTGCAGTTTGGCTGTGACCAGCAACAAAGGGCCACACGGTCTCTCTATCGCCACTCCTCCCCACTGGCAGGCAAAAAGGCAAAAAACTCATGGGTCGGGATAAGGGCAGTTTAACAGAACAACAAAGGAAACGAACAGTAACAACAACAGTACTGATAAGGAGAATATACAAAACAAACAGCGAAATGCACAGAGCAACTCTCACCACCCAGTGCCCCATGTGCTCCGGAGACGACTAACTTCCCTCCCGGCCAGCTCCCCCCCCCAACCGGAACCCATCACAATGGCACATGGTATCAAATACCCTGTTTTGTTTGGCCAGTTTGGGTCAGCCTGCCTGGCTGTGTCCCCTCCTGGCTTCTGGCAAAAATTAACCCTGTACTGGCCCAACCCAGGACACCCACCCTCAAGATATTTAAAGGCATTTATAACATCCCCTCTCAGCCTTCTCCAGGCTAAACAAGCCCGGCTCTCTCAGCTTTTCCTCGTAGGAGAGATGCTCCAGTCCCCTCATCATCTTTGTAGTCCTCCGCTGGACTCTCTTCACTAGTTCCTCATCTTACTTGAACAACTTGAACAAGACTGGGCCAAGTACTGACCCCTGAGGGACACCACTAGTTACCAGCCTCCAAATAGACTCAGCGCCACTGATGACAACCCTCTGAGCTCTGCCATTCAGCCAGTTCTCAATCCACCTCACTGACCACTCATCCAGCCCACGCTTTCTGAGCTTCCCTATGAGGATATTATGGGAGACCATTCTGAAAGCCTTGCTGAAGTCGAGGTAGACAACATCCACTGCTATACCCTCATCTACCCAGCCAGTCATGCTATCGTAAAAAGCTATCAGATTGGTCAAGCATGATTTCCCCTTGGTGAATCCATGCTGACTACTCCTGATAACCTTCTTTTCCTTCACTTGCTTGATGATGACCTCTAGAATGAGCTGCTCCATCATCTTTCCTGGGATGGAGGTGAGGCTGACCGGCCTGTAGTTCCCTGGGTCCTCCTTCTTGCTCTTTTTGAAGATTGGAGTGACATTGGCTTTTCTCCAGTCCCCACCAGGAACTTCTCCTGTCCTCCAGGACCTCTCAGAGATGATGGAGAGTGGCTCAGCAATGACATCTGCCAGCTCCCTCAGCACTCGTGGGTGCATTCCATCGGGGCCCATGGATTTGTGGGTGTCCAGTTTGCATAAATGATCTCTCACCCCATCCTCCTCGACCAAGGGAATGTCATCCTTTCTGCAGGCTTCCTCTCTTACCTCCGGGGCCTGGGATTCCTGAGGGCCTGCCTTGGCACTGAAGACTGAAGCAAAGAAGGCATTCAGTACCTCTGCCTTCTCTACATCCTCCATCAACAGGACACCCACCTTGTCCAGCAGCGACACAGAATCACAGAATCACAGAATGGTAGGGGTTGGAAGGGACCTCTGTGGGTCATCTAGTCCAACCCTCCTGCCAAAGCACAGTCACCTACAGCAGGCTGCACAGGACCTTGTCCAGGCGGGTCTTCAATATCTGCAGAGAAGGAGACTCCACAACCTCCCTGGGCAGCCTGTTCCAGGGCTCCGTCACCCTCAGAGGGAAGAAGTTCTTCCTCATGTTCAGACGGAACTTCCTATGCTTCAGTTTATGCCCATTGCCCCTTGTCCTGTCACTGGGCACCACTGAAAAGAGTTTGGCCCCATCCTCCTTTCTTGAACTGGGGAGCCCAGAACTGGACACAGTACTCCAGATGGGGCCTCACTAGGGCAGTGTAGAGGGGAAGGAGAACCTCCCTCGACCTGCTGGCCACACTCCTCTTAATGCACCCCAGGATCCCATTGGCCTTCTTGGCAGCCAGGGCACACTGCTGGCTCATGGTCAACTTGTCGTCCACCAGCACACCCAGTTCCCTCTCCGCAAAGCTGCTCTCCAGCAGGTCAGCCCCAAGCCTTTACTGGTGCATGGGGTTGTTTCTCCCTAGGTGCAGGACCCTGCACTTGCCCTTGTTGAATTTCATCAGGTTCCTCTCTGCCCAACTCTCCAGCCTGTCCAGGTCATGCTGAATGGCAGCACAGCCTTCTGGTGTATCCACCACTCTTCCCAGTGTTGTGTCATCAGCAAACTTGCTTCCACAATGTCCATTAGAGCCAGTTCCAACCAGCTCCTCAGCTGAATTGCAGCTACATCTAATGTACAAATCACCAAGGGCCATGTTTCCTCTCCTGCTTTCTGTTTTTGAAAGTTTCCAACTCAGAGCAGTGAGCATTATGAGACACTATCAGACACACATACCTACGCTTGAGGTCCCACAGCCTGTGACCTGCTGTGGCAGAGTCGCTGACTCCTTGCCGCTGGCTCTGGCTACTTTTCTCTATGTCCACCTTAGAGCTGGGGTGGATTTTTTAGTTTGTTTTGCTCTGTTTACAGAGCAGCCAGCATAGCTGTACTTCCTTACACCACCTGCAGTACGTGAAATCACACGGCATCTCACTGCAGTGGGGACAGAAGTCAGTGTCTGTCCAGTGCTTAGAGAGGCTGAAGAGTATTGACAGCAATGCCACAGCTCTTCCATGGTGCTCTGGATAAAACCAGAGTCTGTCAGCTGAGTCCAGCAGAAAAACTCATGTCATTTGTGTGTTAAAGAGCCTTCAGCCTGAATATCCAGGCAGCAACATGCTACTCCTACCACTAACATCACCCTGCAAACAACTGTGTTCCTTGGCATGCTCACCTGTTTATTTAGTTGTGTGATGGGCTTATGCTGTTATTTGGAACAGACCTGCCTCATTATGTTCATTCCAAGCACTGCTTGTCTGCTGTTCTGTAGACGTCTCTTAGACACGCGGGGCTGTCCTGGGTTTGGCCAGGACAGGGTTAATTTTCACCAGAATCCAGGAAGGGGCACAGACGGGTGGGCTGACCCAACCTGGCCAAACAGAGCCGGGTATTCCATACCATGTGCCATCATGCTGGGATCCGGTGGCGGGGAACTGGGCAGCGGGAACTCACTCGCGGCTCGGGAGCATGCGGCAGAGGTCCGGTCCGGGAGAGCGGCTCTCCGGGTTGTGCGGTTTGTCTTGTGTTTTCTCCTCATCTGTATTGTTGTTGTTCCTGTTCCCTTTGTTTGCTTTTCTGTTAAACTTCCCTTATCCCGACCCACCAGTTTTTGCCTGTTTCTTTCCATTCTCCTCCACACCCCAGAGGGGGGAGGGGTGGCGGCTTGACACTTTTATTGCCAGCCGCAACCAAACCAGAACATTAAATTTGGTGCCCAAGCGTGGGGTGGGGATAACGGCAGGGCTGAGCAGTGTGTGTTAAAACAGCTTTCTTACATTTTGTTAAATTTTGTTATACGCATTTACTGTGTTAGTTAAATAGTCGCCGGTAAAAATGTTGCTGACTTTGATCAAGTGACTCTGGTATTTGAACCAGTACTTGCTTTATGTGTTCGTTGCTGTGCTGTTTATTACCTCGTGGGAAAAAGGATCAGGATTATGATTTTGCTGTACTGTATGATATCGACTTATGACATGATAACATCACTGTGCATGAAATGAGGCTTGTATTTGCACGCAGCACTGCGGTCATTTCCGTACCTCGGATCCTATGTCTTAGAATTTGTTAATAATCAAACCCAATCTATTGGGAAAACTGGAGGGGATACCTTCCCCCACTCTTTCGCCCACCCCTCTTTCCCTCAGGCTGGTCCTAACAGCTTTTGAGAATTTCGAGTACCCGTGGGATGCTCAGGGCAGCACTCTCCTATTTTTATGCCTCCTGAATGGGTTTCAGGTCTTGTTTTGGGTTAAACAAGTAGTTAACAACATCGTGCAGAGACCTGCCCCGGGGCTGGATAGCTGTGAGTGGCTGGGTGTGTGGGACAGCATGGGCAAGTACCTAGGACAGTGGGCACCCCCGGTGTTTTCTAAACTCACCCCTGAGCAAGTGCAGAATCCGGACAAACTAGTAAAATATCTGCAGAAAGTGTGCTGCCACCCTGGGAACTCCAGAGAGACACAAAGCACTGCAACGTGCTGGGGTCTGGCCCACGCCTACCGAGCTTCCCTGTTCAACACTGTTCAGTGCCCTAAAGGGGAAGGGGGGGGAAACGAAGTGGCAGGCACTGCAGCTGGCGCTGCCCCCCAGCCGGCCCTGAAGCCCCTCCAGCCCAGCAGGCAGTCACAGCCCCCCCGACCGGCACCACCGCTGCTGCAGCCACTGGCGTTGTCCCGGCTTCCCCGGCAGGCACGGCAGTTGCTGCAGCTCCAGCTCCAGCTGCAGACACAGTGACTGAGCCCAATAACCAACCTGTGCTGGTAGCAGTTGCCCCTGTAAAACTAAAGAAAGACGCAATGAGAGCAGATCGCTCTGGGAAGGATAGCAATGATCCGGGGTCATCGCGGGAGACAGACACAGATCATCACCCGGTCCCTGTCCCTGAGCGAGCTGCGAGACATGCGGAAAGATTTCAGCCGCCACCCAGGCAAACACATTGTCACCTGGCTTATGAGGTGCTGGGATAACGGGGCCAGCAGCTTGGAATTAGAGGGCAAGGAAGCCAAGCAGTTGGGATCCCTGGCCAGGGAAGGGGGCATTGACAAGGCCATTGGGAAAAAGGAACAAGTCCTCAGCCTCTGGAGGAGACTTCTCTCAGGGGTGAGGGAGAGGTATCCCTTCAGTGAGGATGTTATATGTTATCCTGGCAAGTGGACCAATATGGAAAGGGGTATTCAGTACTTGCCGAGTTTCAGCATCCGTGCAGGGACAGGAATGACTCTCACACATTGATGCAATGCACAGTCGATTCAGTTTATTGCTCTGCTTGCGTGGTTATATACATTTTTCATATCTGCACACGCGATCACGCTTTTCGGATAGGCTACAGACATAAATCACGCGCTGTTCACACACCCCATATTCCCTTATGATTGGTAACTATGCACTAACGCCAATAGCAACAGGCCGCCTGCACATCCTTGAACACATCTTGTTTTTGCTAACCCACATCATGTGCACTATCAGAACTTTCTCAGTTGTTATTCTTCGCTGTCCTTTCCAGCGGCCTGTCCAGCTATGCTAACTGTTTTGCTTAAGCGGCCTAGTCATGCTAACTCTCAAGTTACATCGACCCCAACATCTCCCCGTTTTTCTTTTCAAAGAAAGCTAAGCTGTCTTATCATTGCCTTAAAAACATTTGCTCAATTGGTATTAGTTGCATCACAAAAATTTTCTTCACAGTTACCTCTAGTGCCTTTTGTGTTATGCGTATTATACACGGAACCAATACAATCACTGCTTCCTCTACAATTCCCCCTTTTTTATTTAATGAATTTAAAGCAAGTGCTACATTGACACACCTAAGCATCACTATTGGCATTATGGTCCAGTAACAGCCCCGCTACAGTGCAACACTAAAAAGTCAGTATTAGCTATCCATATAAATCACCTAGGTTAAGATCAATGTATCTAGAAGCATGACTCATTAACTATATAGGCTAAAATTAATGTACATAAAAGCAGAAATCTGCAGACATCACCACATCTATTCCCAGCTGCATCAAATGCTTCCGAAGTCCCAATAAATCAGAGTCCAAATACAACAATCTAAAGTCAAAAACCAGAAATAATCAATACCTGCAGATCTTACCAAACCAGAAGACACAAAGGCAGTTACTTAGTCCAGACAAATCCGTTACATCACAGAAACCAAATAAATCCATCAGAACACAGAAATACAAACACCATAACATAAAATCGCACATTTATGGTCGCGACCACACACACACACAGACACACACGCAGGCACACCAAGTTTTCAACATAAATCCAAATATTACAAAGACTTATGAACAGACAGCAGGCAGGCAACAAAAGTGATACTGGAAGAATGCCTTTGTCTTATTAATAGTCCCTGCTCAGAACCTTTTGGTCCAGTGATCAGAGGTTCTCCCCGAGAATCCCTCGGTGCCGGCTGGAGGTCCTGCGATCCCTGGGACCATTGATGTTCAAGAGCAGGGTCCTACCTGGGTACCCAAATTCTACTACCAGAAAGGAGCAAGATAATTCACTCTCCAAAACTTAACCCCAGAGCCCTAGAAAGCAGGCACTCATATTGACACTCATCAGATAGTACAGATAACAGCTATACATCATCAGGATGTAGCATCTTTGCTAACCGGGCCCACTGTCTTTTTATCGCCTCCCCTTCTTCTTCCGTGTTCATTCAAGATGGGTTTCATCCATTTTGCCGGCACCCACTCCGTCTGTCCATTATCTGTAGAAATACAAGCATATCCACTCCCCCAAGTGAGTAGTCGTACTGGACCTTCCCAAACCCCTTTATCTGGGCCGAATACCGTTACTAACACCACATCATTGTCATAGACATTTTTGTTTGTTCCCTTGTGCTGAACAGCTGGGGGGTCACTATGACCTCCTCTAACATTCAACCAATTCAGGACAAAAAGGGGTTTGTGTAGACAGTCTATCGGGGATTGCTCTCCCCCCTTTTTTAAAATATTTAAATGATCTTTTAGTAAGCGATGGGAACGCTCAACAATAGCTTGACCGGTGGAGTTGTATGGGATGCCCCGTACATACTTAACACCCCACCGCTGAAGGAAACGGGCCACCACCTGAGACCTGTAGGCTGGGCCATTATCAGTTTTAATTTGTTCAGGTACTCCCAACATAGCAAAGGCTTGCGCCCAATGTCGTTGGGTTGCTTTGGCATTGGTAGAAGTAGCTGCTGTTGCCCAGATGGCAGCCGAGCACGTATCGACAGAGACATGGATGTGCTTTAAATGCCCAAACTGGGGGAACTCGGTCACATCGGTTTGCCAAAGTTGTCTGGGCTGTAGACCTCGAGGATTTACACCACCATCCTGTATAGGAGTGAGTCTCGCACAGTCAGGGCAGGCTGCAACAATAGCATGCGCATCTGCTTTAGATAATGAAAACTGTCCTTGCAGCGCCGCCGCAGACTGATGGAAAAAATCATGCGCTGCTCGTGCAGCATCAAAGCTTGTGGACAGTTGTACGGGAGTGGCCGTCACTAGTTGGTCCGCACGGTGGTTACCTTCTGTTAGGCCCCCAGGAATGGAAGTATGACTTCTAATATGAGCTACAAATAGTGGTTCTTGCCGCTGTTGAAGCATGTGCCATAACTGAGTTATGGCACTGAACAGCAGTGGGTTTTGTATCTTACCGATAAATGCAAAATATAACCTTTGGACGATACCAACGACATATAGTGAGCCAACCACAATATTAAGAGGTTGTTGAGGCCACCGTTTCAACACTTCCACTACTGCTAGAAGTTCTAAAATTTGAGCAGATCCTTCCGCCACAAGGCTGTGCGAGTACCAGTAGCCATGTAGTTGCCACACAAACCCAGCACGCTTCGATTTGCTGCTCGCATCCGTAAACACTGTCAATGCGTCTAGCGGGCAATCAGTCACAATATTCCGTGGCAACAACCGTAAACATGTCTTAAACAATGGGTGATGCGGGTAGTGATTATTACAAATGGTTGGTTCAATATGGCCGCTGCAAATTCATCATTGGTTTGACAAAACTGTGCGACCAGTTGGGATGTAAGTAGCATTATTACTTGGTGTGGTACAGCTCCAGCAATAACTTTTGCTCGTTGGCATCCTTTATGGATTATAGCCGCAATAGCCTCAGTCCTTGTGGTCACAGTTTGTTTGAAATGGCTAGGACCGAAAATCCATTCCAGGATGCATAATGGGTCTGATTGTTGCTCCCGCCATTGAGCCAATATCCCAATGATCTCTTCCCGAGAGTCATAGATATATAACTGGATCGGGGAGCCTTCAAGTATCCGGGAGATAGAACCGTGTGAAATCTTCTGCACGATAACTTGGAGTGCTGCCTCTGCTGGTTGTGTTAATTGGCATGGTTCGTGAGGATCCTTTCCATCCTGCAATAGTTCATACAGGGGCTGTAAATCCGTATTGGTTATTCCACAAACGTTCCGAATCCATTGAAGGTCTCCCACCAACTTTTGGACATCATTAAGGGTTTTGACGTTGTCAGCACCTATAGTCAACTTTTGCGGCCTAATCACGGTTTCAGTTAAAGTCATGACCAAATATTTCCATGGGGGTTGTCGTTGAATCTTTTCAGGAGCCACCACTAAACCCCAATCTTCACACATCCCCTTTAATTCAAGAACAATGTCATCTTGGACTGGACATCGTGAGGCCAATAATAAGTCATCCATGTAATGATACAAAATTAGTTCCTGATGAGATCGTCGGAAAGGTTGCAGCGCCACATCCACATACCATTGGCACATTGTTGGTGAGTTTTTCATACCTTGTGGTAGCACTACCCATTGGTACCGCTTTGTGGGTGATGCTCTGTTAATGGCGGGTACTGTAAATGCAAACTTTTCACAATCACCCGGATGTAACGGGATGGTAAAAAAACAATCCTTCAAATCTAGGATCAGGATATCCCATTGTTCAGGTATCATAGCTGGCGATGGTAGTCCGGGTTGTAGCGGCCCCGTATCTTGCATTACAGCATTAAGTGCTCTTAGGTCTTGTAAGAGTCTCCATTTTCCAGACTTTTTCTGAATGGTAAACACAGGAGTATTCCAAGGACTAGTAGACGGGACCAAGTGCCCCAACTTCACTTGTTCATCCACCAATTCTTGGAGATGGGCGAGCTTTTCAGTAGACAGTGGCCATTGGTCCACCCAGATCGGCTTTTTTGTCAACCACGTGAGCTTCAGTGTAGGCCTGGATGCGCCCGCTTCAATGGCCGCTGTCAAAAGGCGTCTGAATGACACAACCCCATTGTGATAATACTTCTCTGCCTAATAGCCAGATAGTAGTATTCAAGACATAAGGGCGTGCTTGTGCCAGCAACTTACCATCTTGGTCTACAAAGGTAATGCACTCAGTACTCATTTGTGTCGCTGTTGCCCCACCGATTCCTGTCACCATGCCCGACACTACTGTCAATGGCCATGACTCTGGCCATTGGGCCCTCAGGATTATAGTAACATCTGCTCTGGAGTCTAACAACATTTCCTGGTCTTTTAGTACAATGTCGTTCGGTCCTTTAATAGTGATCTTTCTTATGGGTTGTTCTGTGGAAAGACGTTGTACAAATGCCACCAAGGGGGGTCCACTTGAGCCAAAGGCGTCACTTCCCCTATAGTTAGGGTCAGTTAGGGGGACCTGAGCAATAAAAGGAATCAGTTGGGCAACCTTGCTGCCTCGTTTGATGGTTAATGGTGGCGTGAATACCTTTAACATAATCCCTATTGGGCCTGTGAAATCTGCATCAGCTACCCTTGGTAGGACAAAAATTCCCTGACTAGATGCAGAGGATCGCCCCACCAACAATGCACTCAGCCCATGACCTAAAGGTCCTGTGGCTACCGAGGGGACGACATGCACCTTATCATCTTCTATAGTGATGTCTTGTCCCACGGCCAGATCGACTCCTGCGGAGCCGCTTGTGGTGGCTGGGAGCTCGTCGAGACAGCCATAGCTGTGGGGAACTTTCTTGTCCTCACGCCCCCCATCCTGGCGCTGCTCTGCCCGTTTCCCGACAGGGGGGTACCATCCTTTTTAAACTGCGACCTGCATTGAGCTGCTTTATGCCCAAACTTGTCACATCTATGGCATGTCCCTACAAATTCGTCAGCCACCACCTTTTGCTTCTTGATCTGGGGACAGTTTCTTTTGTAATGGTCTTCCTCTCCGCAAATAAGACAACCAGTTTTTGCTTTAACACCTCGATCCCCTTTCCCCGTTTGCATGGCAGGTCATAAAGCAGTGGCCATAGCAGTCGCATGTATTCTGGCCTTCTCTCTTTCCTCCGCTAAGCAAGGTAATCGGGAACAAGCCTCCACGTACCGACTAAGGGTAGACCCACTAGGTAGGGATGCAATTATCTGTTGACATTGAGTGCTGGCATTTTGAAAAGCTAAATCCTTTCCTACTGCACCTTTTGCTTCACTTGGCAGATTTGGTGCCGCATCTAATGCTTCCTTTAATCGGTCTATAAAGTGCATGTACGGCTCATCAGGACCCTGACGAATCTGCGTATAAGGTAATACAGGCTTCCCAATCTGTGGTAACTCAGTTAAAGCGGCCGGGGCTAAGCTCTGTGACTGTTGCAATATTCGAGGGTGTAGGGCTGCTTGAGCCGCCCCGTCGCGGAAACCACCAGTACCCATGAGCTGGTCTAGGGTAACCACACGTAAAGGATCATCGGCACCTAGGTGAAGGTTTTGCATCATTGCAACCTCACATTTATCCTGCCACTTATCCTTCCACAACATACAGGCAGTGGGGGGGCAACACCAATTCTAACAAGGCTTGGGCATCAGATGGCACTAATATCTGATTTTTGAAAAAGGTGGTAACCAGCGTCATAACTTGCTTGTTATCCAAACCATGGTTCATTATGGTTTTTTTGTAACTGACGCACTGTTTTCCAATCAAAAGGAGCCCATATCCGTTGATTCCCCTGCGTAAACACCGGGAATGCTGTTAAACTGTTTTGTAGCATTTGTCCTTCAATTACAGCATTTTCTATTACCCCCCTCCATCGTTGTCCCATATTAAAATTAGGGTCGCGTATCAGGGGCGTCCTGTCTCCACTCCGACCTCCAGCGGCCACACCACCACCCTCTGTACCGCCGGGTCCCTGCAGACCACACCCACCGCGTGCGCAATCAGGCTTTTGAACACCAGATGCCCCCCCTCCTTGTTCTCTCCACTTCACACACCTCTTCCGTGCCTCACATTCATCATCCCCCACCCCCTTACCGTATTTACTGCGTAAACAGTGATCAGCGTCAGCTAAGCTCATTTCCCCATCTTCCAGCATCAGCCTAACCCAGTGCCATTGCGAATGCTGTGCCGGCGCACTTTTGTTAATGCTTCCATTATTTGACCCCCCTGAAATCACCTCCCCCATCTCGTCCGACTCCCCACATATGTGCTGCTTGACCGCTCGCAAACCGTCCTTTATGGCTTGGTGAGCCTTTCAATATGCCTATTTAATCGTGGCGTTACGGGATCCTTTATCTAGTCGTTGCATCTCGTCCAGCAGCTTTGTCATTTGATCCTGTTGCTTTCTCAATGTGTCCGTAAGTTCACTTTTATGAATCTTTGGGTATAATAGCGATGTTGCTCCTTCGGGCAAATCAGTATCCGTTTCTTGAAAATCAGAGTCCGGGAGCGGCACATTCTCCGGCAGTGGTGGGGCTGTAGGTGGCGCTGGTGCCACACTCGGTTCTCAGCAGGGCTCCATTTCACAAGCCAACGGCGCCATACAGGGATCTTGATACTCTCCAGTGGGTTGACTGTATGCATAAACAGCTCTCGCGGCGGCTACAGCCACGGTAGCGTCGTCCTTCATATCAGCAATCATATTTTTAACAGTTCGGAAAACAGGGGCTAATTGTCGTACCTCTTTGTTTCTGACCTGCACAGAGTCCCACAAGTCCATCCCAACTCTGTGCCACGCATCCGGATCGAACAGCTGATCCATTGTTATCAGCTTTCGGCAGCGGCACCATAATAATAGTCCCGATATGTCTCCTTTAGTTAACTTAGCGTCGGCTCGATCTGCCAATTCCAACAGGCTTTTCAGCACCGTGTTTTCTGACGCTGTTATAGTGGAACCCATGCTGCCAATGTTCATGCCCCCCCCGGCGTGCCGCGGATCCACTCCTGCCTTTCTCGGGCAGCCCGGCTTACCTCGCCAGCCAGCAGTCCCATGCCTTTTTTTTTTTGGCTGTGATAAATCCTTAGGGTCACCATAATGCCGAGTCTCAGCATCCATGAAAGGACTGGAATGATTCTCACACACATTGGTAAGATGCACAGTCGGACACTTTATTCTCCCGCTTGTGCGATTATATACATTTTCCGTATCTGTACACACGATTACGCTTATATCGGATAGGCTACAGACATAAATCACACACTGTTCACAGGCCCCACATTCCCTTATGATTGGTAACTATGCACTAACGCCAATAGCAACAGACTGCCTCCACGTCCTTGAACACATCTTGTTTTTGCTAACCCACACCATGTGCACTATCAGAACTTTCTCAATGGCTATTCTTACCTGTCTTTTACCAGCAGCCTGTTAAATCATGCTGTTTTGCTTAAGCGGCCTAGTTGTGCTAATTCTCAAGCTACATCGACCCCAACACCTGGGTACCCAAAATCTATAACCAGAAAGCAGCAAAATAATTCACTCTCCAAAACTTAACCCCGGAGCCCCAGAATGCAGGCACTCTCGAGAACTCATTAGCATACATTAATATCACAATCAGCTAGAACAGTTTGCAGCGATAAGGATACAAGGAATTCTACTGCAGTAATTGAATTATACACACTTTTTCCAACCAAGTCCTTGAATGTCAGGAAGATAGTTCTCGCCACGCCGCTTCCGGGCTGGCCAGGATGGGCCAGCATGCTGGGATTGCGGGGGGCGGGGGGGGGCCGGGGGGGCGGTCAGGGCCGCGCCGCGCCGCCGGTTGCCGGGGAGGGGGCCGTGTGCCCAACCAGGTGTAAGGTTCGCTGACCCGTCCGATGCGGTGGCTGCTGGCGCACTATCAGAACTTTCTCAATTGTTATTCTTCGCTGCCCTTTTCAGCAACCTGTGATGTCAATTGTAGCATACCACTTGGTTGCCTTTGACTCCAGCTGATACTGAAGTTCTAGCATGTCTGGCACGGCAGCACTCAAGAGCTGAGTGTATTGGAGGCTGAAGTGAGCCTCACTGGGCAGGAGTGGCAGAAGCACACCATTGTAACTGGCCCCGAGGCTCCGTGCATCCTTGGTATAGACTATCTTAGGAGAGGCTATTTCAAGGACCCAAAGGGGGTATCAGTGGGCTTTTCGCATAGCTGCTTTGGAGATGGAAGAAATTAAACAGCTGTCCATTTTGCCTGGTCTCTCGGAGGATCCTTCTGTTGTGGGGTTGCTGAGGGTTGAAGAACAACAGGTGCCATTCGCAACCACAACGGTGCACCGGCGACAGTACCGTACCAACCGAGACTCCCTTCTCCCCATTCATCAGCTGATCCGCCAGCTGGAGAGTCAAGGAGTGATCAGCAAAACTCGCTCACCCTTTAATAGTCCCATATGGCCAGTGAGAAAATTTACTGGAGAGTGGAGACTGACAGTAGACTACCGTGGCCTGAATGAAGTCACACCACCGCTGAGTGCTGCCGTGCCACACATGCTAGAACTTCAGTATCAGCTGGAGTCAAAGGCAACCAAGTGGTATGCTACAATTGACATCGCTAATGCATTCTTCTCCATCCCTTTGGCAGCAGAGTGCAGGCCACAGTTTGCTTTCACCTGGAGGGGTGTCCAGTACACCTGGAATCGACTGCCCCAGGGGTGGAAACACCGTCCCACCATTTGCCATGGACTAATCCAGACTGCACTGGAAAAGGGTGAAGCTACAGAACATCTGCAGTACATTGATGACATCATTGTATGGGGTGACACAGCAGAGGACGTTTTTGAGAAAGGGGAGAAAATAGTTCAGACCCTTCTGAAAGCCGGTTTCGCCACTAAGCGAAGTGAAGTCAAGGGACCTGCGCAAGAGATCCAGTTTTGGGGAATAAAATGGCAGGATGGGCACCGTCAAATCCCAATGGATGTCATCAACAAAATAGCAGCTATGTCTCCACCAACCAGCAAAAAGGAAGCACAGGCCTTCTTAGGTGTTTTTTGGGTTTTTGAAGGATGCACATCCCAAATTACAGCCAGATTGTAAGTCCTCTGTACCACGCGACCCGGGAGAAGAATGATTTTGAATGGGGCCCTGAGCAACGACAGGCATTTGAACATATTAAACGGGAGATAGTTCATGCCGTAGCCCTTGGTCCTGTCCGGTCAGCGCAAGATGTTAAAAACGTGCTCTACAACGCAGCCAGGGAGAATGGCCCAACCTGGAGTCTCTGGCAGAAAGCACCAGGGAAGACTCAAGGTTGATCTCTGGGGTTCTGTAGTCGGAGATACAAGGGATCCAAGGCCCGCTATACTCACACTGAAAAAGAGATTCTGGCAGCATATGAAGGCGTTTGAGCTGCTTCGGACATTGCTTCGGTCCTGGGCTGGATGTTCAAAGAGAGGGTCCCCTCTGCGCATCATGCCACCAAGGCTACATGGAGGAAGTGGGTCGCACTGATCACCCAGCGCGCCTGAATGGGAAACCCCAGTCGCCCAGGAATTCTGGAGGTAATCATGGACTGGCCAGAAGGCAAAGATTTTGGAGCATCGCCAGAGGAGGAGGTGACACGTGCTGAAGAGGCCCCACTGTATAACCAGCTGCCAGAAGATAAGAAACAGTATGCCCTGTTCACGGATGGGTCCTGTCGCATTGTGGGGAAGCAGCGGAGGTGGAAGGCTGCTGTATGGAGCCCTACATGACAAGTCGCAGAAACTGCAGAGGGAGAAGGTGAGTCCAGCCAGTTTGCAGAGGTGAAAGCCATCCACTTGGCTTTAGACATTGCCAGTCGAGAGAAGTGGCCAGTGCTCTATCTTGACACCGACTCCTGGATGGTGGCCAATGCCTTGTGGGGGTGGCTGCAGCAATGGAAGAAGAGCAACTGGCAGCCCAGAGGCAAACCCATCTAGGCTGGCCCATTGTGGCAAGATATTGCTGCCCGGCTGGAGCAGTTGATTGTAAAAGTCCGTCACGTGGACGCCCACTTCCCTAAGAGTCGGGCCACTGAAGAACATCAAAACAATCACCAGGTGGATCAGGCTGCCAAGATTGAAGTGGCTCAGGTGGATCTGGACTGGCAACATAAGGGTGAACTCTTTATAGCTCAGTGGGCCCATGACACCTCGGGCCACCAAGGAAGAGATGTGACATACAGATGGGCTCGTGACCGAGGGGTGGACTTGACCATGGACACCATCGCACAGGTTATCCATGAATGTGAAACATGCGCTGCAATCAAGCAAGCCAAGCGGGTAAAGCCTCAGTGGTATGGAGGACAATGGCTAAAATATAAATATGGGGAGGCTTGGTAGATTGACTACATCACATTCCCACAAACCCGCCAAGGCAAGCGCTATGTGCTCACAGTTGTGGAGACCACCACCGGATGGCTGGAAACCTACCCTGTGCCCCATGCCACTGCCCGGAATATCATCCTGGGCCTGGAAAAACAAGTCCTGTGGCGACATGGCACCCCAGAAAGAATTGAGTCGGACAATGGGACTCACTTTCATAACATCCTCATAGACACCTGGGCCAAAGAACACAGTATCGAGTGGGTGTATCACATCCCCTACCATGCACCAGCCTCTGGAAAGATCGAACGGTACAATGGGCTGCTAAAAACCACTTTGAAGGCAATGGGGGGTGGGACTTGAAATATTTGTGATACCCATTTAGCAAAGGCCACCTGGTTGGTTAACACGAGAGGATCCACCAACCGGGCTGGTCCTGCCCAGTCAAAACCTCAGCGCCCCGAAGAAGGGGACAAAGTCATCATAGTGCACATGCGGAACATGTTAGGGAAGACAGTCTGGGTTAGTCCTGCCTCAGGCAAAGGCAAGCCCGTCCGCGGGATTGCTTTTGCTCAAGGACCTGGGTGTACCTGGTGGGTAATGCGGAAGGATGGGGAAGTCCGATGTGTACCTCATGGGGATTTGATTTCGGGTGAGAATAGTCCATGAATAAATTGTATAAAGTTAATTGTTAAATAACCCTCTCACTGTCTGTTATCACTGTTATAATTGTTATAAGTTATACCAGTAGTAGCATAGTAAGAATCGTCCAGATTAAAGAAGGATGGACTTTTTGATGAAAACCTAGCAGAGCACAGCGATGATGGGTCTGGACCTGCTTTTCAACAACTGGCACCCAGCAACTTCATCAAGATCGGCATCTGCAATCTGCAGACTGTGGGCACGGTCCACACCGGGTACATCAGCCGTAAGCTCCAGATGCAGCAAGTGACCACCCGTCACCACACATCACCTCTCCTGCCACAGAAGACCATTACGACAGATGGAGCCCTGTTGGCGTGGGTTAAGGAAACGTTGTAACGATGTCACCCCAATATGAGTATGATTGTTCACCTTTATTAGTCAGCAAAAACTAGGTTTATATAGCAAAACTATTACAGCATCTGAATGATTAAACCCCCAATCCATATATAGGCAAAACTACTGCAACTCGTTGTGATTGGTGCAGAGCTGCATCTCGATGTGAAAACAGTGCTGTGGCAGGAAACAACAGCGTGGCAGGAAGGAAGTGACAGTGTGGCAGGAAACGGTGACGTTCCCCCTGCTCCAGTGTCCCGAGCTCGTCGCTCTACTTCTGTAGCAGTGTTCCGTGTTCGCTACTTTCAAGGTCTATCTCCGTTACCAAGCCTGGGTTGCTCAACAGCACCAAACTATGTCCCCTCTCGTCCAGCCAGGACTCCTCAATTCCCCCTTTTTGTTTTTTGAGCAAGCCAGTTATAGTTGATGAGGTTGTTGATGATGATGAGAGCTGACATAATTTTGGTCTTCAGCTTGCTACCACTTTTTCAGAGGCCCACACAAACTACAATACTAACAGTATAAGAACACAAATGCTAATTGAAGACATAGACATGTGAAGTGCATACCACAACCTGCTGGATATAAAGAAAGATTAAATTAACTTGAGAATGGTACATACTGATGGTAAATCTGTTACCTATCATATGGGTGTAGATTGATTTACTTGTATTCAATTTTCTTGCTGGATTTACTTGTATCCAATTTTCTTCCTGTGTGGATGGTGGGACTAAAGTACCACTTGACCACAACATATCATTATTGTCAATGGGAGGGGATGCATCTCATCGCGTTAGGCGTCGAAATAGCAGTGTATCAATAATATGAGCTCAGTAAATTTGCACTTGGGTTATAGGTATACTTATCACATATACAAACATCCATAACATTTAGTATTGGCTATCGATATTAATTACCTAGGTTAAGATCAATGTATCTAGAACTATGACTCATTAACTATATAGGCTAAAATTAATGTACATAAAAGCATAAAGCTGCAAACATCACCACATCTATTCCCTGCTGCATCAAATGCTTCCGAAGTCTTGATAAATCAGAGTCCAAATACAACAATCTAAAGTCAAAAACCAGAAATAGTCGATACCTGCAGAACTTACCAAACCAGAGACACAAAACAGTTACTTAGTCCAGACAAATCCGTTAGCTCACAGAAACCAAATAAATCCATCAGATCACAGAAATACAAACATTGTAACATAAAATCACACGTTCATGGTCGCGACCACACACACACACACAGGCACACCAAGTTTTCAGCGTAAATCCAAACATTGCAAAGACAGGACTTAGAATAATATTCAACATTTACCAGACAAATTCCCAAGCTTCAGTTTCAGCAAGAGTACTCTCTCTTCAATTCTGGATTACAAAGGACGCTTTCCCTTCTCGTCAGGGATATAGCTCAGTGCTGTGAAGCTTTTACTATGACCAACAAATAGGCAACAAGAAACAATACTGGAAGAATGCCTTTGTCTTATTAATGGTCCATGCTCAGAACTTTTTGGTCCAGTGATCAGAGGTTCTCCCCGAGAATCCCTCGTTGCCGGCTGGAGGTCCTGCAATCCCTCGGACCATTGAAGTTCAAGAGCAGCGTCTTACCTGGGTACCCAAAATCTATTACTAGAAAGCAGCAAAATAATTAACTTCCTAAAACTTAATGTTGGAGTTCTAGAAAGCAGGCATTCTTTACTGCAGTACTGAACGCACAGGGAATAGTTCTACTCAAATGTGTGTACCGAAAAGACACTCTTACTAGATATTTATGCCATGCTAACATACATAATCATTAAATTTCTGCAAAGTACTTATCATTCTCCATTTCTCCCCTTTTTTTTTCTTTTTTTTATATATATATATATGTTAATGTCTTTTGTACATGCATATTGGCACCTCTGGGCAGTTGTCGGGAGCCCTCAGGTGAAGGTTTATACTTTTCCTCACAGTGTCTGCTAGTTGACCTTTGCTCTTGTGCAGACGCAGTTCTAAAATCACGTATACCGTATCCTCCAAGATTGCTTCGTTATACAAAAGCTGTTGTGGGAGATAATTGCCAAATATGCAAGGAATGTATTAATTGGTGTGGATGATGCACCCACTGCAGTCATCAGAGTACTTGCGTTTGCTGTAATTTTTTCAGTGTTCCCTGTGTAATAGGATCATCCAGAGTGGGTCTCTTCTGCTTCCGTGTCAGAGGTTGCTCCCTGAGAGTGAGCGTGGTCACCTCTGGCATCAGATTCTGCGTTACGTTCTTTCAGCTCATGATATAGCTTCACATATTTTGCCGGTAACCATCGAGGGCCTGTTGAAAGAAGAACACACGCATACCCTCTTCCCCACGTTATTAGTTCTACAGGACCTGTCCATTGCGATTCCCCAAATTCTTTATACCATACTTTTGGTCGAACCACAAATGGAGGGACCATCCCGAATTGACGGTCAGCTGCTGTTGTAAATAATTGATCATCAGAATGATTTAAAAAATTAAGTACATTAACCGTTCCTGTGGGGTAACACTGCCCATAGGATTCCCCCTTTTTTGTTTATTTAGCATAGCTTTGAGGGTCCCGTGGACACTTTCGACAATGGTTTGTGCAGTAGAAGAATGTGGTATACCTGTAGCATGTTGTATACTCCAGTCCTGTAGGAAAACAGAAATTGTCCGTGAAACGTTCCTTTTCTCCCGTATGTGCCGTGGCTACCAGAAATCCTGAGAAAGTATCCACATTAACATGTACACAACGCAGTCGACCAAATGTTGATATATGTGTAACATCACTTTGCCACAACTCATCAGCTCGTAAACCACGAGGGTTCACTCCTGCACACGATGGTACGGGTGTAATACATTGACAGTCAGGGCATGCATGAACATTTTCTGTGGCTTGCCCTCGGGACAAAGCAAATTGTTTATGCAAGGAAGAGGCATTTTGATGAAAGAAGTCATGAGATAATCGGGCTTGCTTAAAACTGTGTGGCAGTACTGCTGCCATTGTCAATTTATCTGCTACAGCTTTTTCTTCAGTTATTGGTCCTGGTAGAGTAGTATGTGACCATATATGCATTATAAAATATACATGTACACGATTTTTAAGTAGTGTGGCTAATTTCAATAGCAAGGCAAAAAAAAATTGTTTGTTATTGACTTCTTTTATCATTGCATCTGCAATGCGTTGAACAATACTCACAACATATGCAGAATCTGTGACAACATTGAGTGGTTCAGTCGAAAACAATTCAAAGGCATGCAAGGCCGCTGATAGCTTTTGTGTGGATCCTTCAACGACTAAAATAGATGATTGCCAATCTGATGAATTTGTTTGTTTCCACACAACTACAGCTTTATGTGTTTTTCCTTGATTCGTCCAGAAACACTGTTCGTGCTCCTTTAATAGGAACAGGAACACATCGGTTTGTTGGCTGCAATGAAATTTGAGAGAGGGAATGTAACAGCTTATGTTGTGGAAGGGTATAATGTATGTCATTTAAATAATCAGCTAGAGCGGCTTGCAGCGATAAGGATTCTCTATTTAATACCACAAAGTCATCTTTAGCCAGCAGCAGGCAAACAGTATCAACTTGCTGACAGTGATTCCAACCTTGTGTTATTAAGGACACTATTATGTCTACCTTTGTGGTCAATGTTTTCATGGGCGTATGAGACAAAAAGATCCATTCCAGAGTCTTCAAATCCTGCGTGTTAACACACTACTGATCGAAAAAAGGATAAGGCTGGAAAACAAAACCTTCATAAATGATATACAAATTTGTTGGCAATTTGACATTAATTCTAGAGGTAAAGGCAATTGCAATTCTATCTGAAATCTTTTGTAAAACAGTTTTTTCTTTTGTCATTGATCTTCAGGAAAATAATAAATCTGAGTCCCTTTTAACAAAGTAAATAGAGGGGACAAATCTTCAGCTGTAAAGTCAATATTTTCACCTTTCAGCAGAGTGAATAACATCATCTAGATAGACCATCTGAACCTTGGAAAGATAATAAAGTCCAGCTGTTTGTTCAGAAGGAATGTTACTGCAGTAATTGAATTGTATACATTTTTTGTAACCAAGTCCTTGAATGTCAGAAAGATGGTTCTCGCCGCACCGCTTCTGGGCTGGCCGGGGCGGGCCGGGACGCTGGGATCGAGGGAAGGGTGGGGGGGAAAAAGGTGGGGGGGGGGGAACCGTGCCGCCGGTTGCCTGGGGGGAGCCATGTGCCCCACCAGGTGTAAGGTTTGCTGACCCGTTCGATGCGGTGACTGCTGGCACGGCGGCTGTACAGCGTCTGAGGGACTGTGCAGTTTTATGTTGGAATTCACCTCGTTTTGATCTCAGGTCGGGTACACCAATTGCTGTAGAGAGACCCTGTCATGCACTTTCGGGATGCCGGATTTTTACACCCCACTTCCCGTTTCTCTGGATTCAAAGGATCGTCAGGTTTTGGCAGATTTACCTCCCGCATTTCTCATGTTCGGTAGGAATTTCGTCGTATGTAGGGTTAAATTTCAACAGACTGCTGCTCTGTCCTTGCTTTTGAGATAACAGTGGAGGAGTAGCAGCAGCTTCTAAGATAGTCTCTGTAAGTTTTAGAGCATTTAAAGCTGTATGCACTGATTTCCAAGTAATGATTTTCTCAGGGATTTTAAACTGCAAGACTTTGTTCTTTCAAACTTCACTGTAAAAATTTTTTGATGGAGCTTTCGCTCCTTTCTAGGTGACTATCCCATCCTCCAGTGAGCCGGGGGCGGGGAACAGACCCAGCCCCTGCTCACGGCTTTCTTCAGGTGGTACATTTGCAACAAAAGGACTTTTCTGAACGACTCTGGCCACTTTTTTTTTTTTTTTTTTTTTTTTTTTTTTGCGGAGCAAGTGGAGGATACCGCGGTACAGGATTTGGGGACGTGGGACGATCGGAACGGGCAGCGGCGGCGCCCAGCCGACCTGCGGGCGGTGGTGCCTCAGCGAATCCCTCTCCGCGGCGCGGTGGCGGTGGCGGTGACTCTGACGGTGGGGGTGGAAACCCCTGTGCCAGTGGGTCTCGCCGCGCGTACTGCTTTTCCTGGACCGCAGGTTTCCCTGCCTCCACGGGCTGCTGACTCGGACCCCCTCCTGCTTTCACAGGTGGCATAGGGAGGCTAGGACCCTGAAACAGCAGAGTTATTGCCAAGCAGGTCCCTCCCTCGGGTGTTAATGTATCGAAAGCAGAAGTAACGGCTTAAGTCCTTTCTCCGTGCAGCAGCAACAGAAACTTCAAGGTAGCTGAGTCATATTGTAACCCTCTCACGGAGAGGATGGGCTGGAGGAGCTCAACCACTGCTGACTCTTTCTGTATCAGTGTGGACCCCATCTCCTCCCCGGCCCAATCAACTTCACGAGTTGCTTTGCCGTTGTGTCTATTCCTCTCTTAGAGAGCATACCGACGAGCAACGTTGCCACAGCATCCACCTCCATGCCTGCAACCACGGCCTCCACGTTAAAATTTAGCTGCGTCAGGCAGCCCCAGTGTGGCTCAAAAATTCCTGGGAGTTGGCCATCTGTGTCTGCCCTGCGCGTTCGCACCCAGGCAGGACCCTCCCAGCCGTTGTTCCCACGCCCCCTCTCTAGCTGCTCACCGCAGACTGAGAGACTCCTGCAGGGAAACTGTCCATCCGCTGCTACCAAATGTTGGCGTGGGTTACAGAAACGTTGTAACGATGTCACCCCAATATGAGTATGATTGTTCACCTTTATTAGTCAGCAAAAACTAGGTTTATATAGCAAAACTATTACAGCATCTGAATGGTTAAACCCCCAATCTATATATAGGCAAAACTACTGCAACTCGTTGTGATTGGTGCAGAGCTGCATCTCGATGTGAAAACAGTGCTGTGGCAGGAAACAACAGCGTGGCAGGAAGGAAGTGACAGTGTGGCAGGAAACGGTGACGTTCCCCCTGCTCCAGTGTCCCGAGCTCGTCGCTCTACTTCTGTAGCAGTGTTCCGTGTTCGCTACTTTCAAGGTCTATCTCCGTTACCAAGCCTGGGTTGCTCAACAGCACCAAACTATGTCCCCTCTCGTCCAGCCAGGACTCCACAGAGCCCCAAGTCATGGATTAAATGAACTCAACGAACACTTTAGAGTGATGATCCATAGACTAATGGAATGATATCTGGAGACAGGAGAAGTGGTGGTGATCAACTGGACAATGGGGGAGCTGGGCATGACGTAGATGGTATGGAATAAGGGGTGGATAATGTCCTGGGTTCGGTCAGGAGAGGGTTAATTTTCACCAGAATCCAGGAAGGGACACAGCCAGGGAGGCTGACCCCACCTGGCCAAACAGAGCCAGGTATTCCATACCATGTGCCATCATGCTGGGTTCCGGTTGGGGGGGGAGCTGGGTGGCGGGAACTCACTCGCGGCTCGGGAGCGCACGGCGGAGGTCCAGTCCAGGAGAGCGGCTCTCCGGGCTGTGCGGTTTGTGTTGTGTTTTCTCTTCATCTGTATCGTTGTTGTTACTGTTCCCTTTGTTTGCTGTTCTGTTAAACTGCCCTTATCCCGACCCACCAATTTTTGCCTGTTTCTTTCCATTCTCTCCCCCAGCCCGGCGGGGGGAGGGGCGGCTGCATGGCGCTTTTGTTGCCGGCTGCAGCCACACCATAACAGGGGCACCAAGGGGATTAATAACATTCATCCAAATGTTCTCCCGGAGGTCGGTGCGAGAAAGAAATAATCATATTGGCCTCGTAGACTTGGGATACAGGTAAGATGAGATGCATTCAGAATGTTGATGGACTTAAGGCTTGATGCAACAGAGAGAGGATATTATACTCCATAGGATTTCAAGATATTTTTTTTTCTGGAGACTTGATGTTATTCCCTCTAATGCAGAACCTCAGGAGAGAACTGCTCTGTGCAGTTTGCAGCCTACAAAGAAGGATGGTTGAGCACTGCATAAAAAAAGCCTACATGCAATGAGTCTCTTCAGCGTATCACCTTACCATCATCTCTGATCTGCAGATTGTCCAGTGCTGCTTATCTTTAATTTATGCTTAGCATCTGTGACACACTGGGTAATAATGCTGACACAGCTCTCTCAAGGTGAGAACTCAGTGTTCAAGAGCTTGCAGCAGCTATAGTAGGAACAGCCACAACGGATCTTAATTATCTGGAACCAAAAAGGATATCACTTAGGTGCTCACTAATAAGAACCTGTGTTGGCACTCATAATAATGTCAAGCCTTTAATAAAAAAAGTAAACTACCTTTGGAGGCTAGAACTGAAAAAAGAGGAAGATATATCTGCAAGGCTTCATCTGGGCTTCCAGCACCATCAGGACCTTCCAGGAGCTGCTGTATTTCAGGACAAATCTTTTAAAAGGGCAGTTACATTTACTGGTGATTAGGTTTCCAACACATGGACACATTTCAGGCTAGTGGAGCCCCGTTCTCAAGCATCAGCCCTTTCATTGTCACTATTCCCAAATGCTAAAGGCAGCTAGTCTTCCTGACCCTGAGCATTACACAGCATGGTGCTCACAGAACAGAGATGCCTCTGATTGAACCCATGAAGCCCACCTTTGGGGAGCTCCTGAGGGCAAAGTCTGGGTTTTGTACAGCTCCATAGCTGTCTCAAGAAGTGACCCGCTGATGGGGACATGGACAGACCTGGTGGCTCTCTGCCTCCTGCAGCTGGGGACTGCCACTGCCTGGCAGCCCTGCACCAGTACAGCTGCCCACCTCATGGCCAAGCCACCACTCATTTAGAGTCAGCCACTTGTGGCTTCAGAGCCACGGAATTGACACAATGTGTGCCACAGAGGTCATTCCCAAGCAATGACTCAGTTATAGCCAAATTCCCTTTTCCTGACCTGCTTCCCCTTTTCCCACTGCCCCTTAAAGCCAAATTTACCTCCTGCATTGAAAGAACTGGAGAGAGATTCCTTCCTACTCCTGATGTGGGATTCGCTGTCTTTCACCATGCCATTCTGCTCCTTGACACCCTCTTGTGCACCCTACTCTCCCTCAAATACATCAATGTAAAATCAGACACAGCATTCAGTATATGTGCAGATAAGAAACACATGGCTTTGATATGTAGCCCCATGTTACCATTCATGGCATACCTGTATCTGACTGCAGTTTGTCTCCTTGGCGCTTGAAGTCTTGCTGGTCCTGCCACTTATGCCTGACTGCTCAGGCAGTTTCTCAGCAGCATCTACCCCAGGTTCTTGTTCTTGCCTGCTTGGCTTGAATACTTCATTTTCCAGCTGGGAAGGTATATCCTGAGACCACACATCCCAGGAAGGCAAAACAGGGAGAGGCCTAGCAGGCCATTTGGTGTCAAGAAGGGTGAGGACAATCTATGATGGGTCTAGTGGCCCTGGTGAGGCTGTCAATGTGGGATTCCTGGAGGAACAGGGACATATTGTGAGCAGCCCAGACACTCTGAATATGGACTTGATCGGTCTGTAGCAGCACAGGCCTCAAGGCCATCGAGAGGCCGGCTGCGGGTAAACAGATGCTCTCAGGCCGGCTGCGGGTAAACAGATGCTCTATGAATAGTAACCAATCATAGTTGAGTACTGCCTATATAATCCGGGTGTTCTATTAATAGATGCTCTATGAATAGTGACCAATCATAACTGAGTGCTGTACCGAGTGCTGTCTATATAATCCAGATTCTCTGCTAATAAAGTTGACTGTTATGGATCATATTGGTCGAGTCCTAGATCCCGCCGCAACAGTCAACACCAGGCAGGGAGCTGAAAAAGCAATTTGAGCATTTGAAGAAACCACCTGAGCATGAATTCAGGCAGGACGTGGGAAAAGGAATACAAAAAATTATCTTTAGCAAGTGCACTTAACATCACGGGATGAGTTATAAATTTAACACTGCATTTAGAGCAGGGACTTCCTTCCTGTTCTCATTGGATGGATGGAAACAGCAGTTCACCCCATGGAGAAGGAAGAAGCTAATATGCAATAAACACAGCACAGCCCACCCCCCCAATACAGGAGAAAATTAGACAGGTAGTGGTAAGGATTTTGATGACGTGAAAAGCCGGAGTTGAAGACTCAGTAGTCAGAGGGCTATTAAGCAGGTATTCTTTATTGTGGTGCCGGGCACACGGGGGATCTCTCCTCCAAACAGGTGCAAGAGTTAATGAGCATGACTCCCTGTATTGGGTTTATGTGGAAAGGTTTTGATAGGGGGGCTATAGGGGTGGCTTCTGTGAGAAGATGCCAGAAGCTTCCCCCATGTCCATTAGAGTCTGTTCCAGCCGGCTCAAAGATGGACCCACTGCTGGCCAAAGCTGAGCCAGGTGGTAGCATCTCTGTGATAAAATATTTAAGAAGGGGAAAAAAAACCTGCAGGAAATGGCAGTTGGGAGAGAGGAGTGAGACTATGTGAGAGAAGCAGCCCTGTAGACACCAAGGTCAGTGATGAAGGAGGGGGAGGAGGTGCTCCAGGCACCAGAGCAGAGATTCCCCTGCAGCCTGTCGTGAAGACCATGGTGAGCCAGGCAGTCCCCCTGCAGCCCATGGAGGTCCACGGTGGAGCAAATATCCACCTGCAGCCCATGGAGAACCCCATGCTGGAGCAGGTGGATGTGCCTGAAGGAGGCTGTGAGCCCATGGAGAGCTCATGCTGGAGTAGGCTCCTGGCAGGACGTGTGAACCTGTGGAGAGAGAGGAGCCCACACTGGAGCAGGTTTACTGGCCAGACTTGTGACCCCATGGCAGACCCACGCTGGAGCAGTCCTTTCCTGAAGAACTTCACCCTGTGGGAAGGACCCATGCTGGGGCAGTTCATGAAGAACTGCAGCCCATGGGAAGGACTCACATCGGCGAAGTTCATGGAGGACTGTCTCCCATGGGAGGGACCCCGCACTGGAGCAGGGGAAGAGTGTGGGGAGGAAGAAGTGGCAGAGACAACATGTAATGAACTGACAGTAGTCCCCATTCCCCATCCCCCTGCACTGCTCGGGTGGGAGAAGTTAGAGAAATCAGAAGTGAAGTTGAGCCCGGAAAGAAGGGAGGGGTAGGGAGAAGGTGTTTTAAGATTTGTTCTTATTTCTCATTATCCTGCTCTGCTGTTAATTGGCAAGAAATTAAATTAATTACCCCAAGTTGAGTCTGTTTTGCCTGTGATGGTAGTTGCTGAGTGATCTCCCTGTCCTCATCTCAACCCACGAGCCTTTTGTTATATTTTTTTCTCTCCCCTGTCCACTTGAGGAGGGGGAGTGATAGAGTGGCATCCAGCCAAGGTTAACCCACCACACCCCCACACAGGAAGAACAAAATTGACAGCAGATGCCTTTCCACAAATAATTAGTAAATTAGTGCTGAATGGTCAACTGGGAGTCATGTCTGTATTCACTGAGTAAATAATTATTTTAAAAATGAAGTGTTTGGAACTCCCTAGTCTTTGAAGTTAGCAAGCTTACTGTTCGCACACAGCTCTGAATGAAGTTACCTTGCCCCAGTTTCCTGTTTTCCAGCTAGCACATGGACGGAGATAACATTTTCTTGCAGGATCAGGCTTTTTCATGTGCTGACACACATGCAAACTCAGCATCAGTAAATCATTCTGGAAACATTTCAGGAGCCTAAATATAAACATCTAGAGACATTTTAGATTACCTAGGTTGTCTGAGATGCTCAAAAGAAAATTTCAAATTCACCTGTCTCACCTAAGTTTCTGAAGGAGGACTTTTTGTTGCTTTGTTAAGAAAATACCAATTCTGATTTATACCATGCATTGCTGTTCTTTTGCAAATTTCTGCTGAGACATTCAAAATCTGTACCAGCTGTTCCACTGTTTCCTTCTGTGATCTTTAGGGATCCAATGCAAAATGCCATTGCATCCAATCTTCATCACTGTTCCCTCTCTATCCCTAATACCGATGATGAGGTATTCAGCAAATTGAGTGCATGATGCTGAAAACCTGAAATAAATTGTGTGAGACTCTTGGGAAAACTGTGCAGGAAAAGGATTTTGGAAATGATGAATTCAGAGAGTGGCTAAGTGTTTCCAACATTTGGGAGGATTCTATTGTTGGAGGTAAGAGAATATTGATCATGCCAGTCCTGATCCCAAGAGTGCACACTCTTCACCAAAAAAAATCACTATCATATCCTGAAGCAGGAAGAGATGAAAAGTCACTGGAGACACCCATTTACCTTTTACTCTATTAAAAAGGGAAGGATAGTGAACTGTATGCAGAGTCAAATCCAACACACGCCAAGCAGCCTGTAGCTGGCATGAGAAACAGCATAAATAAACTTGGATTAAACCAGCAAAATAATTGAGAGCAACTGCTATTGTGTGGTTTGAACTCCCTACACAGAAGTGGGAAGAGTTAAAGAGGGAAAGCTGAGTAAGTGTCCTTGGAAAGATAAGGAAAGCTAAGCTGAAGCTAAGGCAGGAAAAAAAGACCATTGAAGACACGGAGCTGTTACCAGATTCAGAGAAATGGAAAAATTGTAAATGGTTAAAACAAAGAATTTTTGAAAAATTGCACATTATGAAGAGTTGGAGTCTGCAAGGCCTCTGCAGCATGCCCTCTCCAGCTTCCAAGGTTCCCGAGACATGTGTCCAAGAGGCCACAAAGATCTTGTTAAAGGGGACTGCGTACCACTGTTCAGTTTTGTACAGTCACATATCTATTAAGACAACTTGTCTGTTCAAGAGGATGGACTGTCTTTGTCTTGATTGCTGACTGATGGCTCCCCCAAACCTACTATACCAATCTGACAACATCAAGATTTTATTGAAGGACTGCTGATGCTCATCTTAGTCCTTGATCCAAGAGGGGTCTTGAGGAGACTAATGATAGCTTCAGGGATGATGCTATTGTCTCACAAATGGGGTTCGTTACCTGGTGTGCAACATCCAATACGCACACAGAGCCAAGATATCAGTTTATTTCATGTCTGCACAGAGATGTGTGCTAGGTGGTAATGCCACAAAGCTAGCACACCTGGTTACAATCACATTGTGTATTTATACAGCTAAAAATGTCAGTTCCGCCTATTAGCCATGCCCTCCTAACTACGATTGGTTAGTTCTCTTCTCACTTCGGTTTAAAGATACAGTACTCCTAAAATTTACTACACATGCCAAGTAGATCAGGATGTCTTCTTGGGCCGGGGCCTCCAACTCAAGGGGTATTGTATTATAATGAGGATAGTTCCTTTAAGGGCACTCTTTATCATTCTTATGCTCTTAGTTCCAACTTGTTCAAAAACATCTTAGTTAGCTTACATATTCTTCCAATATATACTTCGTTCCCAAGGACAGTAGTTCCTGATTAGACGCTCCTATATCAGCCACTCTAGTCAACATCTTGGCCTTCTGTTAACCCTAGACTACACACTCCAGCTAAATAATTATGTTAGACTGACCTATGCATACTTGTATAATGCTGAGTTCAACTAACTACAATGCTGGAAAGATCATACTTACAAAGCTTTATGTTCTTGTGGTGGTGAAAAACCACCATAAAAAAGGTGAAAAACAGAAGTATTATTTCAAAAAATGCTGTGTGCAGGTACAGAGCCAAGAAAGACATGATGCTGTAAATAGCACTGCGAGAAAGCTTTAGCTTTCTTGACCATGGTTTCATGTCCCACAAAGGAGGACAACTGGAGTACATATATATATATACATATATACTTGCTTTGAAGTTCAGGAAGAGTTAAGAGGCAAACTTATCGCTTTTCCCTTTTGCCATTCAGGAACCAAGACTTCCTCTTGTCACAGTAGATGTCTATTACAGAGGGAGGAGGTGCAGGAAACTTTTCATAACCAATAACAGAGATGCAGAATGAAAAGATCTGGTAGTAATGGGGTATCTTTGGTACCCAGAAAGCTCTTATAAAGGGAAAATGACAGCCCAGAATATCCTGGGAAAGTTATAGAAAAGAAATTAAAGGTTACAGACAGAAGCACCGATGTCACTGGGCACTGTTTTGTCTTACTTTAATTAGTGCTCTCCCTTGGGAGGAAGTGTCAACAGTGTTATGGGACATGTCACACCAATCCATCTCAAGTGGCTATCACTACTGGGCACTTTTTATTTACTAGTATAGACATATCCTAAGGAGAAAAGAAATGTCAGAATACTGGCAGTTACTAAAAGAGAAAGACAGACAGCATAGCAAGAGATTTATCTAGGTAGATACATCGGTCTTGAAATATCAAGGTCTTAAAGTCATCTAAAAGCAGGCACAAAGTTTTACTAAGAACAGGTAAATAGAGCAAAAATAAACATCAAGTCAGAAAATTGTAGACTAAAAATGAATTAAAAGTAATGAACAATAAGAAAAGGTTCTGTGAATGTTAGAATCAAAATTGGGTGGGAGGGGGAAATGCAAAGCTTTTCTCTCATGAGAAAGATAACAGCTGACTTATATACAGAATCACAGAATGGTTGAGGTTGGAAAGGACCTCTGGATGTCATCTTGTCCAACCCCCCTGCTCAAGCAGGGCCACCTAGAGCCAGTTGTCCAGGACCATCTCCAGATGGCTTCAGAATATCTCCAAGGATGAAGATTCCACAGATTCTCTGGGCAACTTTTTCACTACCTTTTCTTCTTCAAGCTTGAAAAAAAAAGTAAAATGTGCCAGACTTCACATAAAGTTAATTTCAACAAGCAGCAGCAGCTTGAACCAGAATAACAAAAGATTACTAAAACATTAAATAGTAGTTAGATGCATTAAGTATCCTCAAATTGATTTTGTCAGTTCTGTGAAACTGAATGTATTTGCCTTACCTCAATATTCATGTTCTTAAACAATATTTGAACTGCTGGGAACTATTTTTTTTTAATTATGAAGGATTAGGAATATCCCAGAGGATTAGAGAACATCTTTCAAACTATCTTTAGGAAAAGAAAAAGGCAGATCTGTGGACAAATGGAACACTTGACCTAACTTTACTTCACAAGAAGATACAAAACCAAATTATTGAACAATCAAGATCAAAATGGTAAATACTAACAAAGATGATAAAGCAATAAAACAGCCCACGTGCACCTATCAAGAACAAATGATGTCAATTCAAACTAATACCCTTCTCTGATGGGGTACCTGGCTTAAAGAAAATAGACAGCCATCTGATGTGATGCATGTTGACATGATCTCTGTGACTGTTCACTCAACTCCTGCTCAGATTTTGGCTAACACAGCTCATTCTAAGGCCTGGTGTATGCTGTGAGCAGTGCCATTAGGTCAAAGCAAGAGCACCAGGTAGGCAGGACAGGAGGCCAGGAAGAGCTGAAGGTCTATTATTCAGCCGTTATCACCTGCAAATTGTTGTTTCCTGCAGCCATAATCTTTTGTCTGGCAGTTTCCTCAGAATCTGCTATCTTACGGAAATGGTATAGACCAAACCTCGAAACTAGAAGATAGAAAGCATCATCTTACCCAAAGAGATTTTAAAGTGGATCCAACAGCAGCTGGACTGCTGAGTTTTTCATGCTTTCTGGTGTGATACAGGGGACACTCACATGGTAACAGTGGAGGAAGGATGAGCACTCTCACTCCTGGCCAGGTAGCTAATTCTTTTTTTGCTCATAGGTGCATGAATTAAGAGTTACGGGTTATAAGTTATAAAACATTACGATTTGACGTGCTAGTTTTGGCTGGGTGCTATAGTTTGGCTGTGGCCGGCAACAAAGGGCCACGCGGTTGCTCTGCCGCCCCTCCCCCCAACTAGGGTGGGGAGGAGAATGGAAAGAAAAAGGCAAAAACTTGTGGGCCAGGATAAGAGCAGTTTAACAGAACAAAAAACAAAGCAAACAGTAACAACAACAATATAGACCAGGAGAATATGCAAAACAAACAGCGAAAAAGGACAGAGCAACTCTCATCACCTGGTTCTCCACCCGCTCCTGAGCCGTGACTCCTCTCCCCACGGACAGCTCCCCCCACTGGAACCCAGCATGACAGCACATGGTATTGAATAGCCTGTTTTGTTTGGCCAGTTTGGGTCAGCCCACCCGGCTGTGTCGCATCCCGGCTTCCAGTGAAAATTAACCCTGTCCCAGCGGAACCCAGGGCATTATCCACATTATCATCTCTTATTCTATACCATCTACGTCATGCCCAGGTCCCCCATTTTCCAGTTAATCATCACCACTTTTCTTGTCTTTAATACATACAAACAGATATCATTCCCTCAGTTTATAGATTATCCCTCTAGAGTATCTGTTGAGTTCATTTAAACCATGACTTTGGGTTGCATCTGTCGTAATAGTCTTCCATGGCAGGAGAGGTGATGTGTGATCATGCTGCATCTGGAGTTCACGGCTGATGCATTTGGTGCGGCCCATGCACACAGTGTGCGGGTTGCAGATGTCGATCTTCATGAAGTTGCTGGGTGCCAGTTGTTGAAAACCAGGTCCACTCCCATCATCGCTGTGCTCTGCTGGATTTCATCAAAAAGTCCATCCTTCTTTAATCTGGATGATTCTTACTATGATACTACTGGTACAACACGAAACAATTATAACAGTGATAACAGACAGTGACAAGGTTGTTTAACAATTAACTTTATACAATTCATTCATGGACTATTCTCACCCGAAATCAAATCCCCATGAGGTACACATCGAACTTCCCCATCCTTCCGCACCCACCAGGTACACCCAGGTCCTTGAGCAAAAGCAATCCCGCGGACGGGCTTGCCTTTGCCTGAGGCAGGACTAACCCAGACTGTCTTCCCTAACATGTTCCGCATGTGCACTATGATGACTTTGTCCCCTTCTTCGGGGCGCTGAGGTTTTGACTGGGCAGGACCAGCCCGGTTGGTGGATCCTCTGGTGTTAACCAACCAGGTGGCCTTTGCTAAATGAGTATCCCAATTTTTGACAGTCCCATCCCCCATTGCTCTCAGACTGGTTTTTAGCAGCCCATTGTACCGTTCGATCTTTCCAGAGGCTGGTGTATGGTAGGGGATGTGATACACCCACTCGATACCGTGTTCTTTGGCCCAGGTGTCTATGAGGCTGTTATGAAAGTGAGTCCCATTGTCCGACTCGATTCTTTCTGGGGTGCCATGTCGCCACAGGACTTGTTTTTCCAGGCCCAGGATGGTATTCCGGGCGGTGGCATGGGGCACAGGGTAGGTTTCCAGCCATCCGGTGGTGGCCTCCACCATTGTCAGCACATAGCGCTTGCCTTGGCGGGTTTGTGGCAGTGTGATGTAGTCAGTCTGCCAAGCCTCCCCATATTTATATTTCAGCCATCATCCTCCATACCACTGAGGCTTTACCCGCTTGGCTTGCTTGATTGCAGCGCATGTTTCACATTCATGGATAACCTGTGCGATGGTATCCATGGTCAAGTCCACCCCTCGGTCACGAGCCTATCTCTATGTCATGCCTCTTCCTTGGTGGCCCGAGGTGTCATGGGCCCACCGAGCTATAAACAGTTCACCCTTATGTTGCCAGTCCAGATCCACCTGAGCCATTTCAATCTTGGCAGCCTGATCTGTTGCCTTCGTAGGCGTGGCGACCTGTTTCAGGGACGGCTCGGCGACCCACCCCTCAGCCGCTCGGGTCATCAGCTCGCAGACACCAATGTGATGGACGGCAAATGGCGTTTATTGATAAATAACACAGCGTTATATAGCCTAGGTTTACAGCATCACTTCCGTCTGCTTACTTCACGGGTTAAACGCTATTGGCTATTAGGAGAGGGGGGGGACACTACCTTTCCGTACAGCGCGACATCTTCAGACCGCCAAGCCTTAACTACCCACATTTCCCCCCTCCTTATGCTTAACTAAATAGGCTAATATAAAATATAAAGTTGTAATACTTAACTTAGTATTTAACTTAAGACTTAAACTTAATATTATGCTAGACTTAACCTTAATTAATCTTAACTATAACTTAAAAATATAAATATTAAGATCTTACGATAACAAATATAAGGCGCCTTGAACAAATGCATTTGTAAATTAGCTAAAATATAATCTTAAAATATAATCTTAAAGTCTTAAAAATTCTATCGACATTCTTATTCTTATTCTACATTTATTCTATATTTTACAATAGTTTTAAAAAGGATATGCAATAAACCTGAAAAAGTATAAGGCACAGTAAACGGGTAGAAGTTGAGGTAACTTTTAGGATAACACTGGATAGGTACGTTTTTAAAGCAGTTGACGGTGTTCTACAAACATAATGTTAAATTTCTGCAGTCGACTCTTGACGAACGACATGATTCCATTCAGTATACAGGGTCCAAAAATTAGTGTTATTACAATCATCGCGATCAGTCCTATCAAGGTGGATATTAGGGTGGTTAACCATGGCGAATGGTTAAACCACAATTCGAACCAGCCTTGTTGGGCTTCTTTGTCTCTTTTCCTTTTTTCTAGACCCTCTCTAAGTTTGGCCATGGTGTCTCTGACTACTCCGGTGTGATCAGCATAAAAACAGCATTCTTCCCCTAATGCAGCGCAGAGCCCTCCCTGCCGTAGGAAAAGAATATCCATTCCCCTTCTATTTTGTAACATAACTTCTGATAGTGAGGTTAAGGACTTTTCTAATGCCGTGATTGATTTTTCTATTCGTTCCAGGTCTTCATCTACAGCAGCTCTTAGGGAGCTGAAACCTTCTTGTTGTTGTATAAGAGATGCTATTCCTTTTCCAGCCCCTATCGTTCCCATACCTAATAAGGTGGCTATTGTGATAGCAGTGATGGGTTCCCTTTTCGTAATGTGGTGTTTTTCCGCATTCCAATAGTTATAGATTGTTTTTTCTTCGTGATATAAGATTCTTGGAACAATAATGACTTGAACACAATACTCATTGGAAGGATTAAACACAGCTAGAGATATGCATGGAGTAAGGCCCGTTTTGGAACAGATCCATTGGACTCCTTCAGAGGGAATAACCCATTTTTCTTTGGTTTTTCCCACTGTGGACGAGACAGAACTACAGAGCTTCCGTTTTTGTCCCCACACATTGCCTATACAGGTCCCAGATCCAGAAACATATTGCATGGTTATCCTCCTTTTCTTCTCTCCCCAAGAACACTGAAGTGGTACAGATCAGGTGTCTAGGCTATATGTTGTGTTTACCCCTATAGCCTCATAAAAAGGGGGTTTCACGTCATAGCACAACCAACAGTGTGCAGTTAGGTTTGGGTTGGTTTGGTTCAAGGTGTCATAGGTAGCTCGCATTAGTTTCCATAAGGGGGGTTCCCTCGTCCCATCGAGGGAGGATATTACATCGCTTTGGGTGGTCTCCAGGGGGCTAGCAGTTATCTGTGGTCCACTAACAATTGGATTGGGGCCAACTCCCTGAGGAGGGTTTTTTATTATTTCCTCCTTCCTTATATGTATCAATCCACCTCGATCTTGTCCTGGTTCCCAATACCTAATTCCCCAAGTTCTTCCCGTTACCCATCTTGAGTCTTCTGGATGAATTACTTGGAGGATTATAGCGTCACAATTACTGTACCCTACAGATCCTCCAGACCAATCAAGTCGTGGATGTTTGCAACCTAGTGGTCCCCATGTTGTCGTTAAATATTTGTCTGGGATTGGGGGTGTCCAAGCGGAAGCGATAGTGACACAGTCCCAATATGCACAATAATATTGATTAGGAGAATTACAATATCCCTTTCCTGGGTTAGATTGTGGACATAAGTAATAGAGCCGCTGGTTTAGGCAGGGCTGTATGGGTGCTAATTCACACAGGTGAGCAGCAAATCTAGGAGGTCCTGCTGTTATGATTTCCCTTACTACTCGACCATTTACAAGGTTCCGTAGGACCCACCTATAAGACTGATGGTGATGGTAACTTGATTCTACCTGTCCTATAGTGACAAGCTCCAAGATTAGGATCACACAAGGGCATCGTAGCCCCCTTTGCGGAGGCTATTTTGCCGTTGTCTGGATTCTGTCCGTGAGGAGGTTTCAGGCTCAGACAGGACGTTTGCCGACTTGTCGTCTTCTTTTGTCACCGGGGCGTACGGGTTACGGGGGTGTCCGATGATCCAGTCCTGTGGACAAAAACTCACAGTTTTCATTAGTTTTATTCTGGAGGTCTGGTTTAATGGACTTAAGTGGACACCACTTAACTTTTCCATCTTTTTTGACAGCAGCATACCCTCGCCCTGTAAGAACTAGCCTCCGCCCTTGTTCCCACTCTTCCAGCTCATTTCTAATTATAACCAACGGGCCATCTTCTAGTGCCCGAGTGGCCCAATGTTTTTGGGTGGGGCTATTTACCTCTTCCCCCCTGGGGAACTGATTTAGTGCTAAAAGAGCAGTCGCTAACAGGCGTGCTTGGTCTCCCTGGGGAATGGCATTAGCAAAACCTTCTGTTTTTGCTAACACTTCTAATTTAGATTTCAGAGTCTGATTCGCTCATTCGACTATAGCTTGTCCTGTACTATTATACGGAATACCGTGTGTCAGGGTGATATCCCATTTCGAAACAAATGTCTGAACTGATTTAGAGACGAAATTTGGACCGTTGTCTGTTTTGATATGATTGGGGATGCCGAGCCATGCCATGGCTGTCAACCAATGCTGGATGGTTGCTTTGGAATTGGTTTTAAGGTGTTGTGTGGCTACAATCACTCCGCTGTATGTATCTACGGTTACCGCTAGCCACGCTCGAGGTTTCAGCAACTGACAGAGCATAAAATCTGTCTGTCACACTTCGGAGGCCTTGAGACCTCTGGGGTTGACTCCGCTGGACCACAGCGGTGTTTTCTGACAGTGAGGACACGTGGCTACTATGTGTTTCGCGTCGGTGACTGAGATCCCGCATTTTTTCGCTAGCGCTTTAGCTCCGATGTGGAGAGACTCGTGCAGCTGACGGGCATCTCTCAGCGTCCACAAGCCTTTTGCAGCGGCGTCTGCCTTGTCGTTACCGATTTGGAAAAAGCCTTTAATTGGGTTGTGGCTGTTAACGTGAATGACTGATATGGTGCCTTTTCGGGAGAAAAGTGCTTCTTCTAGCATTAGAGCTGTTGTGGATGTTGACATGCCAGGTCCCGACATGGCTAAACAAAGTTTGGCCACGAACATCGAGTCGGTTACTATGTTGAGGTGTTCTGTCGGGAACAGTCCACATGGTAATACTACGGCTGCAGCTTCTAATTGCTGGGCTGAGAGCGCACGATCGGTCATTTTAATGCAGTGCCATTCTCCTCCCGATTGCCATACCGCCGCCGCGGTTGAAGTTGTCGAGGACGCATCTGTGAAGACTGTTGGTCCTTGTTGAGGTCGATCTATGATCTTTTGCGGGAGGTCGATGTTGACAATTGCCATCATTTGAGCCCAGGGAGGTTTTGTAGCATAACGGACTTCTCCGCCAAATCTGACGAGAGCTATGGCTAGATACTCTGACATTGCTACTGATTGCACAGGGAGTTGTTTGCGGAAGGGTAGGTATATCCTGGCGGGTTCGATGCCTAGGTGTCTTAGGGCGAGTTTTCTGCCTTTCATGATGAGATTACCAAGGCATTCGACTCCTGGAGAAAATGCATGTGATGGTTTTCCCAGAACTACCCATTGTATTGGTTGAGCTTTTTCAGGGGGACCTTGTGCTAGTGCTCCCATTCCCCCGCCTTTTGTAAAGTGTACATATAAATCAAGTGGCAGATTTGGATTCCATCTGGCAAGCGTACTTGATGATACCTGTTGCTCGATAAAGTCGAGAGAGTTTGCTGCTTCCGTTGTTAGGATTTTTTGCTCCCATGGGTTCTTTCCCTTTAAGAGATCGTACAGGGGAGTCATGATTTCGGGAGGGACCAATACAATGTTGCGGAGCCATTGTAAGGACCCTACTAATTGCTGCATATCATGGAGTGTTTTGATGTGGCGACGGATTTTTATTTGGGGGGGGGGGGTCACGTAGGAACTCGTGATCCCTACTCCTAAAAAGCTTACGCACGGTCCTCTTTTAATTTTTGCACTCGCGATTTCGAACCCATTCGTTTTCAGAGTTTCTGAGACTGTTGACACTAGCTGGTCCACGTGGCTTCCCGATGGTGCGGCGATTAAGATATCGTCCATGTACTGAATGATGGTCGCGGTCGGATTGCTGTGTCGGACTGGTGTTAACGCCCGGTCCACCACAATTTGGCAGATGGTAGGCGAATTGATCATTCCTTGAGGCAGCACTTTCCACTGGAAGCGTAAGTTAGGGCGTTGGCTGTTTGGAAACACAACAGAAAAAGCAAACCGCTCCTTGTCTCCCTCATGCAGAGGTATCGAGAAAAAACAGTCTTTAATATCAAGGACAGCACAAGGTTGTCCTTCCAGTACCATAGAGTTCATGGGTAAAAACGTTTGGACAGGGCCCGTGGGTTGAATTTTTTTATTTACCTCACATAGATCATGGAGGAGGCGAAACCCTTCGCCGGTTCGTTTAGGTATTACAAAAACTGGGGTGTTCCATGGGCTAGTGGAAGGCTCTATGTGACCTCGTTGTAACTCTCGGTCAACTAGCTCAAGAAGGGCATCCATTCGAGGCTTGGACAGGGGCCACTGCTCGACCCACACCGGGTCGGACGATTTCCACGTCAATTTAATTGGTGGAGGTGGGTGTACGGCAGTGGCCCTTACAGTAAATTTGTCACCCTGGCTTTTAATAGGGCTAGAGCGTCCCTTCCCAACAGGGGTGGGACTCCTGTCATAACATATGGAAAAAGGGTAATGGTTTTCTCCGGTCCTTTTTCAGTGTGAAGTGTGATTGCTACCAATTGGGCACTCTTCCGAGCTCGGGTTAATCCCCCGACTCCTCCCACCATGGGGGCATCTTCCAATTTCCAATGTGGGGGCCAGTTTGTCTCAGGGATAACTGTAACATCTGCTCCGGTGTTGATTAAAAAAGGGACACTGATGATGGTGCTATTTGGGGTGTCATAGAGGGAACAGATTCCCCACACTACTGGCGGGTGATCACACTTTACTGCCAGGGCCACCCTGGGGTCTCACCCCCAAGGGGTGATCCTTGCTGTCCCTGAGGTGAGGACAGGTTCGGCTGGATCGTCGGCTGAGCCATAAAATTGGTCACTTCTCGAGGGGGTAGTGGGTTCGGAAGCGCCTCGCCCCACTTGGGGTTGGCATAATTGGGCCGCCTCATGTCCCATGTGGGAGAGGGCTGTGCACAGCCCGAGTGCCCTCTCCCCCTTCCGTTTCCCTGTTTTATAGATTTGCATTCTTTGACGAAATGCCCTTTCTTTCCACAGGCCCAACACGGTCCTTTGGATCGATTTTGGCACAGGTCCCTCAACCGAGGACAGTTTGCTACGACGTGGCCTGCCTGGCCACATTTAAAACATGTCATTACATTAGCCATTATGGAGCGAACGGCCACCTGGATGGGGGTTAGATGTTCTTCCTTCGCGACATGCTTAATCACGTCCGCGATGCTGGATCCCGCTGGCAGCGATCGCAGGATTTCTTTGGTTGTCGAATTACACTGCTGACGTAAACATTCCGCTATGACTGGGCCTTTTGCCTCCGCTGGCAAGGCCGAAGAATCGACCGCTGCTTGGAGACGATCCACAAATTTTGTGAAGCTCTCACTTTCACTTTGCTTTATTGTGGACCATGGCGATGGTTTGGCAATGACTCTAGAGGCTGTGCGAATAGCTCCTCTGGCCGCACGAGTAGTTGCCATAACTTCATGGGCCCGCAGGCCCTGGGCTTGTGCCTGGGGAGTAATCATTGTGGGATCTGTGCCCATTAATCGCTGCAGGCTGGAGCCATGCAGTGGATGGTCTGCCCCAGTTACTTGGGCCAGTTGCTTCGTACAGTTGTCCTCCCATTCTTGTTTAAAAACGATCATTCCTGCCCCGTCAAAGATCAATCTACAAGTTTGTTTTATATCGAACGGAAGCATGTCGTCTCCCCCGAATATACCATCTATGAGGGTAGAGACCATGGCAGAATTAAGGCCTTTATCCGCGATTGCCTTAACAATCGCTTGTATGTCCTTAGGGTTTATTGGTGTGTGGACCCTCTGTCCTCCGTCCGTCACCCGGACCGGGAACGCTAGTGCGGCCGATGGGGCCCAGACAGCGCACGCAATCTTTATTCTCCTTCAGTCCGTGAGAGGGATTTCCCCACCTCGTGGTTTCTCTTTAATTTGGATGGGAATATTTTGACTCTTGACTTTATTTATCTCTGTTTCCTCCTCTACTACGTTTAAATCAGTTACGAGCCACTCGTCCCCGCTGGTATTTGAATCGGAGTCGGAACTCGACTGACTGGTTACTTCCGGCTTCCAGTACCTTTTTGCCGAGCTCCGGCCCCCTCCTCTATGGGCGGACCGCTCCTCCCCTCCGGGCCCGCCCCGCCTTCCACTCGGCGGGGTGCCCACCTCACAGGCGTACCTTTCAAAATGCACGCTCTGATTGGCTCTCTGCTCCCCACTCGCCCCCCTGATCTCTTCCACCTCCCGCTTGTGTGCGCTTGATAGCTTTAGTGCTTCCTCTCTGTTATCACCAAAGGAATTTTCGTCCCGCCTTTCCCCTTTGTGCTCGGCGCCATCTTGTGGTGCATAGGGTGGTGGTGTAGCCCAGACTTCCTCAGACTCTGTTTTTTTCGCGGCGCCCCTAGCCTCCTCGGCTAACCCGCCCCAGAAGGATTTAGCCTGTTTCTCTCCCTCCGTAAGCGGGTCGGGGTCCGGGAATTGAGGGGACGTGTCGCCCTCTTGCTGATCTTTAGGCTCAGCAGAGCCGTTATCGTCTGGGGGGTGCAAAGTCTGTGTGGCTGCCCCGATTCCCAATTTCGGGGTAGCAAACAAACAGTTCTTTGCCGCCTTCCAGGTCTCCTGCTCTTGTCTAGCTTTCTGCAGGGCCTGTACGACTTTCCCCCACGACTTAAGGTTTTTCCCACAACCCGAGGACATCATCTCCTTGGCTAACGCTTTAGTACACTTATCCCACACTTCGGGGTGGAGAATATCCACCGGCTGGTCAATGACCCCAATATGCAAAAGTCTCGCAACTGCGAGCGTAAAATCTTTGGGCTTACAATCAATCCCCCACTGCTTATGTAATTGCGATACGACCTTCACAAGGGCTTCCATCCTCCTTGCTAGTCCGGGAGCGTCCTCCCCGCCGGGCTGGTCCTGCCGCTCCGGCTGCCGTACACCCGATTCCAGGCGAGTCTTTCCCAGGTTTCGGCACCACTTGTTGCCTTCGTAGGCGTGGCGACCTGTTTCAGGGACGGCTCGGCGACCCACCCCTCGGCCGCTCGGGTCATCAGCTCGCAGACACCAATGTGGTGGACGGCAAATGGCGTTTATTGATAAATAACACAGCGTTATATAGCCTAGGTTTACAGCATCACTTCCGTCTGCTTACTTCATGGGTTAAACGCTATTGGCTATTAGGAGAGGGGGGGGACACTACCTTTCCGTACAGCGCGACATCTTCAGACCGCCAAGCCTTAACTACCCACACTGATCTATCTGCTGGTTGTTTTGATGTTCCTCAGTGGCCTGACTCTTAGGCACGTGGGCATCCACGTGACGGACTTTTACAACCAACTGCTCCAGCCGGGCAGCAATATCTTGCCACAATGGGGCAACCCAGATGGGTTTGCCTCTGGGCTGCCAGTTGCTCTTCTTCCATTGCTGCAGCCACCCCCACAAGGCATTGGCCACCATCCAAGAGTCGGTGTCAAGATAGAGCACTGGCCAGTTCTCTCGACTGGCAGTGTCTAAAGCCAGCTGGATGGCTTTCACCTCTGCAAACTGGCTGGACTCACCTTCTCCCTCGGCCGTTTCCGCGACTTGTCGTGTAGGGCTCCATACAGCAGCCTTCCACCTCCGCTGCTTCCCCACAATGCGACAGGACCCATCCGTGAACAGGGCATACTGTTTCTTATCTTCTGGCAGCTGGTTATACAGTGGGGCCTCTTCAGCACCTGTCACCTCCTCCTCTGGTGATGCTCCAAAATCTTTGCCTTCTGGCCAGTCCATGATTACCTCCAGAATTCCTGGGCGATTGGGGTTTCCCATTCGGGCCCGCTGTGTGATCAGTGCGACCCATTTCCTCCATGTAGCATCGGTGGCATGATGCGTAGAGGGGACCCTCTCTTTGAGCCCAGGACCAGCAATCGTGGAGCTAGAAGGAGCTGTGCTTCAGTGCCAACCACTTCTGAAGCAGCTCGAAAGCCTTCATATGCTGCCAGAATCTCTTTTTCAGTGGGAGTATAGCGGGCCTCGGATCCTTTGTATCCCCAGCTTCAAAACCCCCGGGGTCGACCTTGAGTCTCCCCTGGTGCTTTCTGCCGGAGACTCCAGGTTGGGCCATTCTCCCTGGCTGCGTTGTAGAGCACGTTTTTAACATCTTGCCCTGACCGGACTGGACCAAGGCCTACGACATGAACTATCTCCCGTTTAATATGTTCAAAAGCTTATCGTTGCTCAGGGCCCCATTCAAAATCATTCTTCTTCCGGGTCACTTGATACAGGGGACTTACAATCTGGCTGTAATTTGGGATGTGCATCCTTCAAAAACCCAAAAAACACCTAAGAAGGCCTGTGCTTCCTTTTTGCTGGTTGGTGGAGACATAGCTGCTATTTTGTTGATGACATCCATTGGGATTTGACGGTGCCCATCCTGCCATTCCATTCCCAAAAACTGGATCTCTTGCGCAGGTTCCTTGACTTCACTTCATTTAATGGCGACACTGGCTTTCAGAAGGGTCTGAACTATTTTCTCCCCTTTCTCAAACACTTCCTCCGCTGTGTCACCCCATACAATGATGTCATCAATGTACTGCAGATGTTCTGTAGCTTCACCCTTTTCCAGTGCAGTCTGGATTAGTCCATGGCAAATGGTGGGACTGTGTTTCCACCCCTGGGGCAGTCGATTCCAGGTGTACTGGACGCCCCTCCAGGTGAAAGCAAACTGTGGCCTGCACTCTGCTGCCAAAGGGATGGAGAAGAATGCATTAGCAATGTCAGTGGTAGCATACCACTTGGCTGCCTTTGACTCCAGCTGATACTGAAGTTCTAGCATGTGTGGCACGGCAGCACTCAGCGGTGGTGTGACTTCATTCAGGCCACGGTAGTCTACTGTCAGTCTCCACTCTCCAGTAGATTTTCTCACTGGCCATATGGGACTATTAAAGGGTGAGCGAGTTTTGCTGATCACTCCTTGACTCTCCAGCTGGCGGATCAGCTGATGAATGGGGAGAAGGGAGTCTCGGTTGGTACGATATTGTCGCCGGTGCACCGTTGTGGTCGCGATTGGCACCTGTTGTTCTTCAACCCTCAGCAACCCCACAACGGAAGGATCCTCCGAGAGACCAGGCAAAATGGACAGCTGTTCAATTTCTTCCGTCTCCAAAGCAGCTATGCCAAAAGCCCACCGATACCCCTTTGGGTCCTTGAAATAGCCTCTCCTAAGATAGTCTATACCAAGGATGCACGGAGCCTTGGGGCCAGTTACAATGGGGTGCTTCTGCCAGTCCTGCCCAGTGAGGCTCACTTCAGCCTCCAATACACTCTTGGGACCCCCCTGTCACTCCCGAAATGCAAATGGACTCTGACCCTTTGAAATCTGATGGCATTAAAGTACACTGTTCACCAGTGTCCACTAGAGCTTTATACTCTTGTGGATCTGACGTGCCAGGACACCGAATCCACACCGTCCAATAAACATGGTTGTCCCTTTCCTCCACCTGGCTGGAGGCAGGGCCCCTCTAATCTTGGTCAGAGAATTTGCTGCTCACTTGCTGTAAGAATGACTTGGAGGTCCCCTCCAGAGGATCGGAATCAAGATCAAACTGCCTACCTGGTCTGGAGAGCTGGCTGCTGGAAACTGGAGCGGCATTTTTCCTAACAGAATCACCTTTGGTGATTGTTTTTCCTTGGAACTCACGCACTCATGCTTCTTTTCCATCCCACTTCCTCATGTCCTCTCCGTGGTCACGCAGGTGGAACCACAGGGTGCCCCGTGGTGTATAGCCTCTGTATCCTCTCTCTTGAGCAGGGATACCCCTTACTCATGATAGCTGAGACACTGGCCCGTACAGGTGGAGAGTAGGACATATTCTCTTTGATTTACTGGACCTCCCAGGACAATTTCTCCATGGGTGAGATGAAAGAGGAAGAGAGGCTTTCTTCATATTGGCATAGTCGGAGAGCCACTTCATCCACTGCCATTTCCTCTTCATTTTTCCAGTCTATTACTGCCAGTGAGTTGGCATATGAGGATGGTGCACTCCGTATAAACTTCCTCCACATGGATTGTGTGCACTGGACTTCATCTGGGTCTGTGGGGAACTGTGCATTGTCCGGGTCATAGTAAACCAGCTCCTGCATGGCTAATTCTTTCAGGTACTGCATATCCCTCTCCATAGTGGTCCACTTGCCTGGATAACACACAAAATCGTCACTGAAGGGGTACCTTTCCCTCACGCCTGACAGAAGTCTCCTCCAGAGGCTGAGGACTTGTTCCTTTTTCCCAATGGCCTTGTCAATGCCCCCTTCCCTGGCCAGGGATCCCAGCTGCTTGGCTTCCTTGCCCTCCTATTCCAAGCTGCTGGCCCCGTTATCCCAGCACTGCAGCAGCCAGGTGACAATGTGCTTGCCTGGGTGGCGGCTGAAATCTTTCCGCATGTCTCGCTCAGGGACAGGGACCGGGTGATGATCTCTGGCTCTGCCTCCTCCTGCTCTTGTGATGACCCTGGCTCACTGTCATCCCTCACGGGTCGAACTGATTTCTTTGTGTATTTCTTTTTCTTTATAGGTGCGACTGATACTGGCACGGATTGGTTTTTGAACTCATCTGCGGTGCCTGCTGCTGGAGCTGGAGCAGCCGCCTTGCCCGCTGGGGAAGCTGGGGCAGCCCCTGCGATCGTGGCAGCGGCAGCCATAGTGCCAGTCGGGGAGGCTAGGACAGCCTCCTAGGCTAGAGTGGCTGCAGAGCCGTCTGGGGGGGCAGCGCCAGTCGCAGTGCCTGTCACTTTGTTTTCCCCTCCTTCCACTTTAGAGCACTGAATCATGTTGAACAGGGCTCGGTAGGCATGGGCCAGACCCCAGCACATTGCAGTGATTTGTGTTTGTCTGGAATTCCCAGGATGGCAGAACAGTTTTTCCAAATATTTTACTAGTTTGTCCCGATTCTGCACTTGCTCAAGGGTGAGTTTATAAAACACTGGGGGTGCCCACTGCCCTAGGTACTTGCCCATGTTATCCCACACACCCAGCCACTCACAGCTATCCAGCCCCGGGGCAGGTCTCTGCACCATGTTGTTAACTACTTGTTTAACCCTAAACAAGACCTGAAACCCATTCTGGAGACAGAACAATGGAAACATGCTGGCCTGAACATCCCATGGATACTCGAAATTCTTAAAAGCTGTTAGGATTAGCCTGAAGGAGAGGGGGGGGGTTAAAGAGTGGGGGAAGGTATCCCCTCCGGTTTTCCCCACAGATTGGGTTCGATTATTAATAAATTCTGAGAGACAGCATCCAAGGTATGGAAATGACTGCAGTGCCGCATGCAAATACAATCCTAATTTCATGTCCAGTGATTTTATCATAAGTCGATATTACACAGTACAGCAAAATCATAATCCTAATCCTTTTCCCAGCGATGATGAACAGCACCGCAGTGAACAGATACAGAAGGTAAGGGTTTACATACCACAGCCATTTGACCAAAGACAGCAACATTTTCACCATCGACTATTTAACTAACACAATAAATGTGTATAATGTGTATACTGATTTATGACTAAGTTTCCTTTTACATACGTTCAGTACCAAATAAGTAGCTAATTATTGTTTTAATTACCTTGGTTACCCTTTTGGGATTCTCCTGATAGGTGTTTGCCATCTCTTTCCATGATCTTAAATCACTTACTGAGAATGGGACTTTTACTACTGCTGGACCATTATTCCCTGCTGCTTCTTGGAGAGGGGCTTGGAAGGGAGCTGGTTCAGCCACCCCCACCCCCCTCGCTCCATTCTTCCCTGTGTCCTTCCTGAAATCAAGCTAAATCCCTCTGCTTCCCCTTCCATAGGAGAAGCAGAAGGATTACCAGCCTCCAAATTTTGATCCTCTTGATCATCTCCCCATCTCCGACGAGGTGCAACTACTAATTCAATATCATCCTCCTTGGGTCCATATTTTAAACACCTTTTCCCAGCACTACAAGCAGAACAGCACTTTTTCAAGTCCTCTTCAGAATTCCCCTTCTTTCAAGCCATTACCATAGAATTTTGTGGATGTATCCCACACTGCTTTTGTCACTCCAGATTATTTCTCAGTGTGAAAAGCAGATCTACATGTCATCTCATCCCATTTACCTTCCCTTTTGCAAAATAACATTGGTTCGGCTGGATCGTCGGCTGAGCCATAAAATTGGTCGCTTCTCGAGGGGGTAGTGGGTTCGGAAGCGCCTCGCCCCACTTGGGGTTGGCATAATTGGGCCGCCTCATGTCCCATGTGGGAGAGGGCTGTGCACAGCCCGAGTGCCCTCTCCCCCTTCCGTTTCCCTGTTTTATAGATTTGCATTCTTTGGCGAAATGCCCTTTCTTTCCACAGGCCCAACACGGTCCTTTGGATCGATTTTGGCACAGGTCCCTCAACCGAGGACAGTTTGCTACGACGTGGCCTGCCTGGCCACATTTAAAACATGTCATTACATTAGCCATTATGGAGCGAACGGCCACCTGGATGGGGGTTAGATGTTCTTCCTTCGCGACATGCTTAATCATGTCCGCGATGCTGGATCCCGCTGGCAGCGATCGCAGGATTTCTTTGGTTGTCGAATTACACTGCTGACGTAAACATTCCGCTATGACTGGGCCTTTTGCCTCCGCTGGCAAGGCCGAAGAATCGACCGCTGCTTGGAGACGATCCACAAATTTTGTGAAGCTCTCACTTTCACTTTGCTTTATTGTGGACCATGGCGATGGTTTGGCAATGACTCTAGAGGCTGTGCGAATAGCTCCTCTGGCCGCACGAGTAGTTGCCATAACTTCATGGGCCCGCAGGCCCTGGGCTTGTGCCTGGGGAGTAATCATTGTGGGATCTGTGCCCATTAATCGCTGCAGGCTGGAGCCATGCAGTGGATGGTCTGCCCCAGTTACTTGGGCCAGTTGCTTCGTACAGTTGTCCTCCCATTCTTGTTTAAAAACGATCATTCCTGCCCCGTCAAAGATCAATCTACAAGTTTGTTTTATATCGAACGGAAGCATGTCGTCTCCCCCGAATATACCATCTATGAGGGTAGAGACCATGGCAGAATTAAGGCCTTTATCCGCGATTGCCTTAACAATCGCTTGTATGTCCTTAGGGTTTATTGGTGTGTGGACCCTCTGTCCTCCGTCCGTCACCCGGACCGGGAACGCTAGCGCGGCCGATGGGGCCCAGTCAGCGCACGCAATCTTTATTCTCCTTCAGTCCGTGAGAGGGATTTCCCCACCTCGTGGTTTCTCTTTAATTTGGATGGGAATATTTTGACTCTTGACTTTATTTATCTCTGTTTCCTCCTCTACTACGTTTAAATCAGTTACGAGCCACTCGTCCCTGCTGGTATTTGAATCGGAGTCGGAACTCGACTGACTGGTTACTTCCGGCTTCCAGTACCTTTTTGCCGAGCTCCGGCCCCCTCCTCTATGGGCGGACCGCTCCTCCCCTCCGGGCCCGCCCCGCCTTCCACTCGGCGGGGTGCCCACCTCACAGGCGTACCTTTCAAAATGCACGCTCTGATTGGCTCTCTGCTCCCCACTCGCCCCCCTGATCTCTTCCACCTCCCGCTTGTGTGCGCTTGATAGCTTTAGTGCTTCCTCTCTGTTATCACCAAAGGAATTTTCGTCCCGCCTTTCCCCTTTGTGCTCGGCGCCATCTTGTGGTGCATAGGGTGGTGGTGTAGCCCAGACTTCCTCAGACTCTGTTTTTTTCGCGGCGCCCCTAGCCTCCTCGGCTAACCCGCCCCAGAAGGATTTAGCCTGTTTCTCTCCCTCCGTAAGCGGGTCGGGGTCCGGGAATTGAGGGGACGTGTCGCCCTCTTGCTGATCTTTAGGCTCAGCAGAGCCGTTATCGTCTGGGGGGTGCAAAGTCTGTGTGGCTGCCCCGATTCCCAATTTCGGGGTAGCAAACAAACAGTTCTTTGCCGCCTTCCAGGTCTCCTGCTCTTGTCTAGCTTTCTGCAGGGCCTGTACGACTTTCCCCCACGACTTAAGGTTTTTCCCACAACCCGAGGACATCATCTCCTTGGCTAACGCTTTAGTACACTTATCCCACACTTCGGGGTGGAGAATATCCACCGGCTGGTCAATGACCCCAATATGCAAAAGTCTCGCAACTGCGAGCGTAAAATCTTTGGGCTTACAATCAATCCCCCACTGCTTATGTAATTGCGATACGACCTTCACAAGGGCTTCCATCCTCCTTGCTAGTCCGGGAGCGTCCTCCCCGCCGGGCTGGTCCTGCCGCTCCGGCTGCCGTACACCCGATTCCAGGCGAGTCTTTCCCAGGTTTCGGCACCACTTGTTGCCTTCGTAGGCGTGGCGACCTGTTTCAGGGACGGCTCGGCGACCCACCCCTCGGCCGCTCGGGTCATCAGCTCGCAGACACCAATGTGGTGGACGGCAAATGGCGTTTATTGATAAATAACACAGCGTTATATAGCCTAGGTTTACAGCATCACTTCCGTCTGCTTACTTCATGGGTTAAACGCTATTGGCTATTAGGAGAGGGGGGGGACACTACCTTTCCGTACAGCGCGACATCTTCAGACCGCCAAGCCTTAACTACCCACACTGATCTATCTGCTGGTTGTTTTGATGTTCCTCAGTGGCCTGACTCTTAGGCACGTGGGCATCCACGTGACGGACTTTTACAACCAACTGCTCCAGCCGGGCAGCAATATCTTGCCACAATGGGGCAACCCAGATGGGTTTGCCTCTGGGCTGCCAGTTGCTCTTCTTCCATTGCTGCAGCCACCCCCACAAGGCATTGGCCACCATCCAAGAGTCGGTGTCAAGATAGAGCACTGGCCAGTTCTCTCGACTGGCAGTGTCTAAAGCCAGCTGGATGGCTTTCACCTCTGCAAACTGGCTGGACTCACCTTCTCCCTCGGCCGTTTCCGCGACTTGTCGTGTAGGGCTCCATACAGCAGCCTTCCACCTCCGCTGCTTCCCCACAATGCGACAGGACCCATCCGTGAACAGGGCATACTGTTTCTTATCTTCTGGCAGCTGGTTATACAGTGGGGCCTCTTCAGCACCTGTCACCTCCTCCTCTGGTGATGCTCCAAAATCTTTGCCTTCTGGCCAGTCCATGATTACCTCCAGAATTCCTGGGCGATTGGGGTTTCCCATTCGGGCGCGCTGTGTGATCAGTGAGACCCATTTCCTCCATGTAGCATCGGTGGCATGATGTGTAGAGGGGACCCTCTCTTTGAGCCCAGGACCAGCAATCGTGGAGCTAGGAGGAGCTGTGCTTCAGTGCCGACCACTTCTGAAGCAGCTCGAAAGCCTTCATATGCTGCCAGAATCTCTTTTTCAGTGGGAGTATAGCGGGCCTCGGATCCTTTGTATCCCCAGCTCCAAAACCCCCGGGGTCGACCTTGAGTCTCCCCTGGTGCTTTCTGCCGGAGACTCCAGGTTGGGCCATTCTCCCTGGCTGCGTTGTAGAGCACGTTTTTAACATCTTGCCCTGACCGGACTGGACCAAGGCCTACGACATGAACTATCTCCCGTTTAATATGTTCAAAAGCTTATCGTTGCTCAGGGCCCCATTCAAAATCATTCTTCTTCTGGGTCACTTGATACAGGGGACTTACAATCTGGCTGTAATTTGGGATGTGCATCCTTCAAAAACCCAAAAAACACCTAAGAAGGCCTGTGCTTCCTTTTTGCTGGTTGGTGGAGACATAGCTGCTATTTTGTTGATGACATCCATTGGGATTTGACGGTGCCCATCCTGCCATTCCATTCCCAAAAACTGGATCTCTTGCGCAGGTTCCTTGACTTCACTTCATTTAATGGCGAAACTGGCTTTCAGAAGGGTCTGAACTATTTTCTCCCCTTTCTCAAACACTTCCTCCGCTGTGTCACCCCATACAATGATGTCATCGATGTACTGTAGATGTTCTGGAGCTTCACCTTTTTCCAGTGCAGTCTGGATTAGTCCATGGCAAATGGTGGGACTGTGTTTCCACCCCTGGGGCAGTCGATTCCAGGTGTACTGGACGCCCCTCCAGGTGAAAGCAAACTGTGGCCTGCACTCTGCTGCCAAAGGGATGGAGAAGAATGCATTAGCAATGTCAGTGGTAGCATACCACTTGGCTGCCTTTGACTCCAGCTGATACTGAAGTTCTAGCATGTGTGGCACGGCAGCACTCAGCGGTGGTGTGACTTCATTCAGGCCACGGTAGTCTACTGTCAGTCTCCACTCTCCAGTAGATTCTCTCACTGGCCATATGGGACTATTAAAGGGTGAGCGAGTTTTGCTGATCACTCCTTGACTCTCCAGCTGGCGGATCAGCTGATGAATGGGGAGAAGGGAGTCTCGGTTGGTACGATATTGTCGCCGGTGCACCGTTGTGGTCGCGATTGGCACCTGTTGTTCTTCAACCCTCAGCAACCCCACAACGGAAGGATCCTCCGAGAGACCAGGCAAAATGGACAGCTGTTCAATTTCTTCCGTCTCCAAAGCAGCTATGCCAAAAGCCCACCGATACCCCTTTGGGTCCTTGAAATAGCCTCTCCTAAGATAGTCTATACCAAGGATGCACGGAGCCTTGGGGCCAGTTACAATGGGGTGCTTCTGCCAGTCCTGCCCAGTGAGGCTCACTTCAGCCTCCAATACACTCTTGGGACCCCCCTGTCACTCCCGAAATGCAAATGGACTCTGACCCTTTGAAATCTGATGGCATTAAAGTACACTGTTCACCAGTGTCCACTAGAGCTTTATACTCTTGTGGATCTGACGTGCCAGGACACCGAATCCACACCGTCCAATAAACATGGTTGTCCCTTTCCTCCACCTGGCTGGAGGCAGGGCCCCTCTAATCTTGGTCAGAGAATTTGCTGCTCACTTGCTGTAAGAATGACTTGGAGGTCCCCTCCAGAGGATCGGAATCAAGATCAAACTGCCTACCTGGTCTGGAGAGCTGGCTGCTGGAAACTGGAGCGGCATTTTTCCTAACAGAATCACCTTTGGTGATTGTTTTTCCTTGGAACTCACGCACTCATGCTTCTTTTCCATCCCACTTCCTCATGTCCTCTCCGTGGTCACGCAGGTGGAACCACAGGGTGCCCCGTGGTGTATAGCCTCTGTATCCTCTCTCTTGAGCAGGGATACCCCTTACTCATGATAGCTGAGACACTGGCCCGTACAGGTGGAGAGTAGGACATATTCTCTTTGATTTACTGGACCTCCCAGGACAATTTCTCCATGGGTGAGATGAAAGAGGAAGAGAGGCTTTCTTCATATTGGCATAGTCGGAGAGCCACTTCATCCACTGCCATTTCCTCTTCATTTTTCCAGTCTATTACTGCCAGTGAGTTGGCATATGAGGATGGTGCACTCCGTATAAACTTCCTCCACATGGATTGTGTGCACTGGACTTCATCTGGGTCTGTGGGGAACTGTGCATTGTCCGGGTCATAGTAAACCAGCTCCTGCATGGCTAATTCTTTCAGGTACTGCATATCCCTCTCCATAGTGGTCCACTTGCCTGGATAACACACAAAATCGTCACTGAAGGGGTACCTTTCCCTCACGCCTGACAGAAGTCTCCTCCAGAGGCTGAGGACTTGTTCCTTTTTCCCAATGGCCTTGTCAATGCCCCCTTCCCTGGCCAGGGATCCCAGCTGCTTGGCTTCCTTGCCCTCCTATTCCAAGCTGCTGGCCCCGTTATCCCAGCACTGCAGCAGCCAGGTGACAATGTGCTTGCCTGGGTGGCGGCTGAAATCTTTCCGCATGTCTCGCTCAGGGACAGGGACCGGGTGATGATCTCTGGCTCTGCCTCCTCCTGCTCTTGTGATGACCCTGGCTCACTGTCATCCCTCACGGGTCGAACTGATTTCTTTGTGTATTTCTTTTTCTTTATAGGTGCGACTGATACTGGCACGGATTGGTTTTTGAACTCATCTGCGGTGCCTGCTGCTGGAGCTGGAGCAGCCGCCTTGCCCGCTGGGGAAGCTGGGGCAGCCCCTGCGATCGTGGCAGCGGCAGCCATAGTGCCAGTCGGGGAGGCTAGGACAGCCTCCTAGGCTAGAGTGGCTGCAGAGCCGTCTGGGGGGGCAGCGCCAGTCGCAGTGCCTGTCACTTTGTTTTCCCCTCCTTCCACTTTAGAGCACTGAATCATGTTGAACAGGGCTCGGTAGGCATGGGCCAGACCCCAGCACATTGCAGTGATTTGTGTTTGTCTGGAATTCCCAGGATGGCAGAACAGTTTTTCCAAATATTTTACTAGTTTGTCCCGATTCTGCACTTGCTCAAGGGTGAGTTTATAAAACACTGGGGGTGCCCACTGCCCTAGGTACTTGCCCATGTTATCCCACACACCCAGCCACTCACAGCTATCCAGCCCCGGGGCAGGTCTCTGCACCATGTTGTTAACTACTTGTTTAACCCTAAACAAGACCTGAAACCCATTCTGGAGACAGAACAATGGAAACATGCTGGCCTGAACATCCCATGGATACTCGAAATTCTTAAAAGCTGTTAGGATTAGCCTGAAGGAGAGGGGGGGGGTTAAAGAGTGGGGGAAGGTATCCCCTCCGGTTTTCCCCACAGATTGGGTTCGATTATTAATAAATTCTGAGAGACAGCATCCAAGGTATGGAAATGACTGCAGTGCCGCATGCAAATACAATCCTAATTTCATGTCCAGTGATTTTATCATAAGTCGATATTACACAGTACAGCAAAATCATAATCCTAATCCTTTTCCCAGCGATGATGAACAGCACCGCAGTGAACAGATACAGAAGGTAAGGGTTTACATACCACAGCCATTTGACCAAAGACAGCAACATTTTCACCATCGACTATTTAACTAACACAATAAATGTGTATAATGTGTATACTGATTTATGACTAAGTTTCCTTTTACATACGTTCAGTACCAAATAAGTAGCTAATTATTGTTTTAATTACCTTGGTTACCCTTTTGGGATTCTCCTGATAGGTGTTTGCCATCTCTTTCCATGATCTTAAATCACTTACTGAGAATGGGACTTTTACTACTGCTGGACCATTATTCCCTGCTGCTTCTTGGAGAGGGGCTTGGAAGGGAGCTGGTTCAGCCACCCCCACCCCCCTCGCTCCATTCTTCCCTGTGTCCTTCCTGAAATCAAGCTAAATCCCTTTGCTTCCCCTTCCATAGGAGAAGCAGAAGGATTACCAGCCTCCAAATTTTGATCCTCTTGATCATCTCCCCATCTCCGACGAGGTGCAACTACTAATTCAATATCATCCTCCTTGGGTCCATATTTTAAACACCTTTTCCCAGCACTACAAGCAGAACAGCACTTTTTCAAGTCCTCTTCAGAATTCCCCTTCTTTCAAGCCATTACCATAGAATTTTGTGGATGTATCCCACACTGCTTTTGTCACTCCAGATTATTTCTCAGTGTGAAAAGCAGATCTACATGTCATCTCATCCCATTTACCTTCCCTTTTGCAAAATAACATTGGTTCGGCTGGATCGTCGGCTGAGCCATAAAATTGGTCGCTTCTCGAGGGGGTAGTGGGTTCGGAAGCGCCTCGCCCCACTTGGGGTTGGCATAATTGGGCCGCCTCATGTCCCATGTGGGAGAGGGCTGTGCACAGCCCGAGTGCCCTCTCCCCCTTCCGTTTCCCTGTTTTATAGATTTGCATTCTTTGGCGAAATGCCCTTTCTTTCCACAGGCCCAACACGGTCCTTTGGATCGATTTTGGCACAGGTCCCTCAACCGAGGACAGTTTGCTACGACGTGGCCTGCCTGGCCACATTTAAAACATGTCATTACATTAGCCATTATGGAGCGAACGGCCACCTGGATGGGGGTTAGATGTTCTTCCTTCGCGACATGCTTAATCATGTCCGCGATGCTGGATCCCGCTGGCAGCGATCGCAGGATTTCTTTGGTTGTCGAATTACACTGCTGACGTAAACATTCCGCTATGACTGGGCCTTTTGCCTCCGCTGGCAAGGCCGAAGAATCGACCGCTGCTTGGAGACGATCCACAATGGGATTTCCCCACCTCGTGGTTTCTCTTTAATTTGGATGGGAATATTTTGACTCTTGACTTTATTTATCTCTGTTTCCTCCTCTACTACGTTTAAATCAGTTACGAGCCACTCGTCCCCGCTGGTATTTGAATCGGAGTCGGAACTCGACTGACTGGTTACTTCCGGCTTCCAGTACCTTTTTGCCGAGCTCCGGCCCCCTCCTCTATGGGCGGACCGCTCCTCCCCTCCGGGCCCGCCCCGCCTTCCACTCGGCGGGGTGCCCACCTCACAGGCGTACCTTTCAAAATGCACGCTCTGATTGGCTCTCTGCTCCCCACTCGCCCCCCTGATCTCTTCCACCTCCCGCTTGTGTGCGCTTGATAGCTTTAGTGCTTCCTCTCTGTTATCACCAAAGGAATTTTCGTCCCGCCTTTCCCCTTTGTGCTCGGCGCCATCTTGTGGTGCATAGGGTGGTGGTGTAGCCCAGACTTCCTCAGACTCTGTTTTTTTCGCGGCGCCCCTAGCCTCCTCGGCTAACCCGCCCCAGAAGGATTTAGCCTGTTTCTCTCCCTCCGTAAGCGGGTCGGGGTCCGGGAATTGAGGGGACGTGTCGCCCTCTTGCTGATCTTTAGGCTCAGCAGAGCCGTTATCGTCTGGGGGGTGCAAAGTCTGTGTGGCTGCCCCGATTCCCAATTTCGGGGTAGCAAACAAACAGTTCTTTGCCGCCTTCCAGGTCTCCTGCTCTTGTCTAGCTTTCTGCAGGGCCTGTACGACTTTCCCCCACGACTTAAGGTTTTTCCCACAACCCGAGGACATCATCTCCTTGGCTAACGCTTTAGTACACTTATCCCACACTTCGGGGTGAAGAATATCCACCGGCTGGTCAATGACCCCAATATGCAAAAGTCTCGCAACTGCGAGCGTAAAATCTTTGGGCTTACAATCAATCCCCCACTGCTTATGTAATTGCGATACGACCTTCACAAGGGCTTCCATCCTCCTTGCTAGTCCGGGAGCGTCCTCCCCGCCGGGCTGGTCCTGCCGCTCCGGCTGCCGTACACCCGATTCCAGGCGAGTCTTTCCCAGGTTTCGGCACCACTTGTTGCCTTCGTAGGCGTGGCGACCTGTTTCAGGGACGGCTCGGCGACCCACCCCTCGGCCGCTCGGGTCATCAGCTCGCAGACACCAATGTGGTGGACGGCAAATGGCGTTTATTGATAAATAACACAGCGTTATATAGCCTAGGTTTACAGCATCACTTCCGTCTGCTTACTTCATGGGTTAAACGCTATTGGCTATTAGGAGAGGGGGGGGACACTACCAATGTAGTGTTAAAAGGCAGGCATTCTTTATTGCAGCGCTGGATGCACAGGGGATAATTCCACCGAACGTGCATACCTCAAACCTTTTCCATGCCGTTTATATAGATCAAAAATATACATATTTATTTTATTCATGCATATTCAATATTATTCTCTTTGGCGATTGTTGTAAACTTTTCTCGCTTCCTGCGTAAATTGTTGCGCAGACTCAGTCACCCTCTTCTATTGTTTCTTTTTGAGTAGGTGGTATTACTTCAGTAGGGGGCCAGTGAGTCGGTGATCGCGATCTCCCCCTGCCGGAATTACCTTTTACCTATTAGGCTCGCAATCTTGGCAGTCCTGCTCAGTTTCTTCAGTCCATTTCACAGAAACACACTCCATCATTTCTCTTGACAAAAACACAATTACCCACTATGGTTAGCGTTAATGGTTACCTAGGGACTAGACCCTCTGTTCCCAGACCTAATGTCCAGGTGGGTAGGGCTTGTACCAGGAACATAGCAGCACTGTTCATGTTTATGGTCAACTGATTCTATCACCTTGGTTACAGTAGCAACAATACAGAAAAGGAGAATGTACAAAACAAACAGCGAAATGCACAGAGCAACTCTCACCGCCCGGTGCCCCACATGCTCCAGAGTCGTGACTCCCCTCCCCCCAGCCAGCTTTCCCCACCAGAACCCAGCATGATGGCTCATGATATTGAATACCCTGGTTTTTTTGGCCAGTTTGGGTCAGCCTGCCCAGCTGTGTCCCCTCCTGACTTCTGGTGAAAATTAACCCTGTCCTGGCCGAACCCAGGACACTGGGATAGAGTTAATTTTCTTCATAGTAGCTAGTATGGGTCTATGTTTTTGATTTGTGCTGAAGACAGTGTTGATAATACAGAGATGTCTTCATTATTGCTGAGCAGTGCTTACACAGAGTCAAGGCCTTTTCTGCTTCTCACACCATCCCACCAGCAAGTAGGCTGGGGGTGCACAAGAAGTTGGGAGGGGACACAGCTGGGACTGCTGACCCCAACTGACCAAAGGGGTATTGCATACCGTATGACATCATGCTCAGCATATAAAGCTGGGGGAAGAAGAAGGAAGGGGGAGGATGTTCAGAGTGATGGCGTTTTTCTTCCCAAGTTACTGTTACGCGTTATGGAGCCCTGCTTTCTTGGAGATGGCTGAACACCTGCCTGCTGATGGGAAGCAGTGAATGAATTCCTTGTTTTGCTTTGCTTGCGCATGCGGCTTTTGCTTTCCCTATTAAACTGTCTTTATCTCAACCCGTGGGTTTTCTCACTTTTACCCTTCTGATCCTCTCCCCCATCCCACCAGGGGTGGAGCAAGTGAGTGGCTGTCTGGTGCTTAGCTGCTGGCTGGGGTTAAACCAGTCCTTTTTGGCACCCAATATGAGGCTCAAAGTGTTTGAGACAATAACAGATTAATCAGACCGTATTAAGGGATTTATGTCTGTTGACGGGGGGTCACGATATTGTTTCATCTGTTCTCAATATTAGTTTATTGGATCTACATCATACTCTTGTTTTTGCTGTACATGTTAAAGATTGGTGTTGGCTTTTCCAATTTTCTGTACTCTGCAATGATTAGTAATGTTTTGCCTGTGAGATTTGTTATTAGAACACTGACCTTGGGCTTAATCTGGTATTTGCAGTTTGTACTGAAGCTATTACTATACCTCAGGTACCATCTCATGGAGATAATTGAGTTAAGAGGAAGAAGGAAGAGAAGTTCAAAAAAGAAAGTCTTGAAGTTTACTCATGTTTTCAAAACTTCCATTTTTATTGACACCTGAAATGGAAAATATTTGTTGTCATGATTATCAGCTACACTTTCTTATCTCAGCTTATACAACAAAACTGCCTATTTGTGAGCTGAACCATGAGCAAGTCGTACTATAACAGAATCAGAATAAAGCAGTTTTAAAATTTCACATGACTCAAAACCTCCTCCCCCCCCCCTCAAGAATATCTTAGTGCATTTAGTTTTCATGGAGAAGTAGACTGTTCCATGTGTTGAGGACCCTGAACTCTCCTTGGCTTCAATGTTGTGAAGCACCTGCAGATACCAGCATCCTAACCTAATGAAAGCTAAGCAGCACAAGGTTCTTCCACAGATTAAACCCTATGATGAAGCACATTGAATGAGTGCTCCCTAGTAATACTAACAAATATTGCAAAAATATTTTGCAGCATGTTTAAACATATTTAGTATACTGCAGTCATCATTTTGATGACCTCATGTTCTGCAGTTCATCAGCTACCTGTGAAATAAATGCACAATATTTAATTAACTCTAGAAGGATGCACAGTGTTTGTTAGGGCTTCAGACTAGTACTAAAAGTAAAAAGCTTGCATGCTGTGGCAAAACCAGCAGAGTTATGAATTAAAGAGATATTAATGTAAAAAATGCAAAAATGATTCTTTGTAGGCCTATAGACATGACACAGAGCCTCCCCCCAGTAATGAGTACTGCATAGACTTTTGAGCATGCAAGTGTGCTCTGTTCTAGTCCCAAAAGCTCAGCAAGCCAAATCCTTACAAACAGCTAACATGCAACACTTGCTGAGGCCTTTAGCAAGCAGTGCAGATACTTCTCTGCACAAAGGATTTGTGAAGACGTGTTAATGAAAAATTAAAAAAAAAAAGCAAAAAGCAGGTCATTGGTCCTATCTGCTGACTACAATAGGTCATTTGGAAAACAATGTTCAATGTCATAGCTGACACGAATTTACCTCAGTCCAGTTGCTCACTGTTCAGTCAGATGGGCACAAGACATCTCTGTTGCATGACTTTGGTTTGAGTAGGTGCTGGCACTCCGTGACCGCTCATCAGATTCCACCATCTGGATGCAAAGTACAGTTTGCTTCTTCTGGTCTGTTGGGCAACATGTAGTCAAACATTTCTGCCATTCTCCTGCCCACCATCTGAAAAGCAGGGGGTAAGAAATATTACCAGAAAACAATCCATCAAAAGCACATTAAGGAAAAGAATCACAGAATGATAGGAGACTACAGGTCAGAGACTACAAGAAAAAGCACCAGTAATTTAAATTCTGAGGACAAATTTATGCTTTTCATATTAAATCCAAGTCACTCGAGCTTTACCATCTGCTCTGTTATCTAGTACTTGCCAGTCACTGACAGATGCCTATTTCCCAACAGCAGAAGGCACTGAGGATTATGTTTCTACAACATGTAAAAATCCAATGAGTAGATAACAATTCCTCAAAACTGGATTTGAAAGGCTAGGAAGTTTAGTAATGTATTTACTTTATCCTATTGCTTATTGCTACCTCAACACAGAAAGAATTAACAAATGAGAATCACTGGAGGGTCTGTAATTACAGCATGCAGGCGGAAAAGGTCCCCTCACACATGTCTGTTCAGATAGTACTGCACAAGTGCTCAAACTGGCCCTGTGTTACCTCCAGAAGGGGAAGCAGCAAGGGACATAACTCCAAAAGACCAGGCTGGTCAGAACTATGCTGTGTGCACCCATGTGGAATCTGTACCTGTGTGCAGGAAGCTGGGGGACACACAGCTGGACTGCTGACCCAAACCAGATAAAAAAATAGGACATTTGATACCACACGACATCATGTTCAGGATATAAATGGAGGAGCTTTCTGGGGGAGGGGAATCTCTGCTCTGGAGCGGGCTGGGCATCAGGCAGTGAGCAAAATTGCACTGTATACCCCACTTTGTATATTCTTTTTATCAGTATTATCCCTGGAAAGGTGATGGAGCAGCTCATCCTGGAGGTCATCATCAAGCAAGTGGAAGAAAAGAAGGTTATGTCAGGAGTAGTCAGCATGGATTCACCAAGGGGAAATCATGCCTGACCAATCTGATAGCTTTCTATGATGACATGACTGGCTGGGTAGATGAGGGGAGAGCCGTGGATGTTGTCTACCTTGACTTCAGCAAGGCTTTCGACACGGTGTCTCATAACATCCTCCTAGGGAAGCTGAGGAAGTGTGGGCTGGATGAGTGGACAGTGAGATGGACTGAGAACTGGCTGAATGGCAGAGCTCAGAGGGTTGTCATCAGTGGCGCTGAGTCTAGTTGGAGGCTGGTGACAAGTGGTGTCCCCCAGGGGTCAGTACTGGGCCCAGTCTTGTTTAACTTCTTCATCAATGACCTGGATGTAGAGTTTAGAATGTACCCTCAGCAAGTTTGCAGATGACATCAAACTGGGAGGAGTGGTGGATACACTAGCAGGCTGTGCTGCCATTCAGCGTGACCTGGAAAGGCTGGAAAGTTGGGCAGAGAGGAACCTGATGAGGTTCAACAAGGGCAAGTGCAGGGTCCTGCACCTGGGGAGGAACAACCCCATGCACCAGGACAGGCTTGGAGAGCAGCTCTGTGGAGAGGGACCTGGGTGTCCTGGTGGACGACAGGTTAACCATGAGCCAGCAGTGTGCCCTGGTTGCCAAAAAGGCCAATGGGATCCTGGTATGTATTACGAGGAGTGTGGCCAGCAGGTCGAGGGAGGTTCTCCTTCCCCTCTACTCTGCCCTAGTGAGGTCCCACCTGGAGTACTGTGTCCAGTTCTGGGCTCCCCACTTCAAGAAAGATGAGGAACTATTGGAGAGTCCAGCGGAGGGCTACAAAGATGATGAGGGGACTGGAGCATCTCTCCTACGAGGACAGGCTGAGGGAGTTGGGCTTGTTTAGCCTGAAGAAGAGAAGGCTGAGAGGGGACCTTACAAATGCTTATAAATATCTGAAGGGTGGGTGTCAGGAGGATGGGGCCAGACTCTTTTCAGTGGTGCCCAGCGACAGGACAAGGGGCAATGGGCACAAACTGAAGCACAAGAAGTTCTAACTGAACATGAGGAGGAACTTCTTCCCTCTGAGGGTGACGGAGCCCTGGAACAGGCTGCCCAGGGAGGTTGTGGAGTCTCCTTCTCTGGAGATATTCAAGACCTGCCTGGACAAGGTCCTGTGCAGCCTGCTGTAGGTAACTGTGCTTTGGCAGGGGGGTTGGACTAGATGACCCACAGAGGTCCCTTCCAACCCCTACCATTCTGTAATTCTGTGATTCTGTGGAATCAACCCTAGCTGAATCCCTGGTTACACTGAAGCTAGGGAATGAAGAAATAGAATTTTTAATAGATACAGGGGCCACTTGCTCAGTATTGAACACATGTAAGGGGAAATGTAGTCATAAATCAGTAGATGTTGTTGGTGCCACAGGGCAAAAAGAAAATTGGCCCTTCTTAGAGCTGTTAAAATTGAAATTGGGAAAACAGTGGGTAACTCACCAGTTTCTGTATATGCCTGAATGTCCGTTGCCTTTGTTAAGATGAGATTTATTAAGCAAATTAGAGGCACAAATAACCTTTAAAGATGAGGAAATTGAATTATTGATACCAGAATCAAAAGCCATAGAGGCAAGAGTGTTTATGTTACAGGATTGCTTTAAGGAGGAACAAATTCCAGAAGAAGTGGAAAATGCAGTAACTCCCTTGGATTGGGCGAGTGAAGTTCGAAGACACTCTAAATTAGCAGAACCAGTAAAAGTGACCTTGAAACCTGGATCCAAGCTGGTAAGACAAAAACAATATCCTATTAAGTGGGAGGCTCGAAAAGGATTGGAGGGGTTAATCACAAAATTTTTGGAATATGGGCTTTTGGTAGAATGCAACTCAGAATATAACACTCCTATATTACCGGTAAGGAAATCTGGAAGCAAGTAATATCGACTAGTCCAGGATTTAAGAGCTATAAATCAGATATTCCAAGATATACACCCAGTAGTAGCCAATCCATACACTTTATTGACCTCTTTGAAAGAGGAACATAAATGGTTTACTGTACTAGATTTAAAGGATGCCTTCTTTTGCATACCTCTGGATATACGAAGTCAAAGCATATTTGCTTTTGAATGGGAAAGCCCTGTCACAGGATGGAAGATGCAACTGACATGGACTGTACTTCCACAAGGATTTAAGAATAGCCCCACGATATTTGGGAATGAGTTGGCAAAGGAATTGGAAATATGGAAAAAACAGAACCAAGGGAGAGGTATATTGTTACAGTATGTGGATGACATTCTGATAGCAGCAGAAAGTAAGGAAGAATGTTTTGAACCTACTATCAGTTTATTGAATTTTCTGGGCCAAGGGGGATACAGAGTTTCCAGAAATAAGGCCCAGATAGGAAAAGAAGCAGTGATTTGTTTGGGATTTGAGATATCTCAAGGACAAAGATGATTAGGAAATTAAGGAAAAGAAGCCATTTGTCGAATTCCCGAACCTAACAGCCCGACGGAGATGAGAGCTTTTCTGGGGATGGTTGGATGTTGTCAACTTTGGATTCCGAATTATGGATTATATGTGAAGCCACTATATGAAGCTTTAAGAGAATCCAAAGATCGGTATTTGACTTGGACACCTGAATGTCAAAAATCATTCAAAGAACTTAAAAAGGCATTGATGATGGCCCCTGCCTTGGGTCTGCCTGATCTAACCAAACCTTTTGAGCTGTTTGTACATGAAAGACAACATCTGGCCCTTGGAGTGCTGGCACAACGTCTGGGATCCTGGAAGTGGCCAGTGGGATACTTCTCCAAACAACTTGACAAAGTAAGTAAAGGATGGCCGGGGTGTTTACGTGCCATGGCAGAAACAGTATTGCTGATTCAAGAAACTCGAAAATTGACTATGGGCCAAAAGATAGAGGTGTATGTACCACACATTGTGATAAATGCTTTAGAGCAAAAGGAGGGTCATTGGCTATCCCCCAGCAGAATGCTGAAATATCAGGTTGTCTTGCTGGAACAAGATGATGTGAAATTAAAAACCACAGCAACTGTAAATCCAGCAATGTTCTTATCAACAGAAAATCTGACAGGGAGTTTAGAACATGATTGCCTGCTAAGTATTGAACAAGTCTATTCCAGCAGACTGCACCTGAAGGATGAACCTGATTTGGAATTATTTACAGATGGGAGCAGCTTTGAGAAAGAGGGAAGGCAAATGGCCGGATATGCTGTTGTCACCACCACCGAGGTACTGGAGTCAGGAACGCTGCCTGCAAATACCTTGGCACAGAAAGCAGAACTGGTGGCGTTAAAGCAGACCCTGCGAATAGCAGAAGGAAAGAGGGTACATATATGGACTGATTCCAAATATGCATTTGGTGTAATCCATGCTCATGGGGCTACCTGGAAAGAAAGAGGACTGCTGTCAGCCCAAGGATCATCGATAAAGCACAACGAAGAAATTCTCCAACTCCTAGAAAAGGTGTAGAAGCCAAAGGAATTGGCGGTAATGCATTGCAAAGCTCATCAATTTGGTCAGACAGCTGTAAACATAGGTAATCGATTGGCAGACAAGACGGCAAAAGAGTCTGCAGAACGAAGTATCCTTGCACTAGTACCAGCAAAACAGATAAAAATCCCAAATTTAAAACCAAAATATAATAAACTGGATGAGCAATTGGCAGGACAATTGAAAGCATCACAAAACACAGAAGGATGGTAGGTAATGCCAGAAAAACAGGTAACAGCAACCCACAAGTTATGTTAGGACTTGCAAAAGAGAAGCATGAGCAAACACATTGGGGTGTAGATGCTATGGTCTCGAGTTTAAATACGTCTGTAGTGTGTGTAGCGATGATAAGAATAATTAAATCAATAGTAGCCAAGTGTCCAATTTGTCTCAAAAATAATCCCTTGGATCGGAGAAAGGCACCCTTAGGAGTTACAAAACAGGGTAATTCCCCAGGAGACTAGTGGCAGGTTGATTTTTCTGAATTGCCCAGACAAAATGAATTTAAGTATTTATCAGCTTTAATTGATACATTCTCTGGATGACCCGAAGTTTTTCCTTGTTGCACTAACAAGCAAGAGAAGTGGTTAAAATATTGTTAAAAGAAATAATACCAAGGTTTGGGGTGCCAATAGGTATGTCTTCTGATAGGGGACCGCATATTGTAGCAGAAATAGTTCAACAAGTAAGTAAAATTTTAGGGATAAATTGGGATTTACATACCCCCTGGAGGCCTCAATCAAGTGGGAAAATTGAAAGCATGAATCAAACATTGAAAAGACAAATAAGTAAAATTTGTCAAGAAGTATCTTTAAAATGGCCACAAGCTTTTTTAATTCTGAGAATTAGAATCCAACTGAGATCTAAAGATGATGTAAGTCCATACAAAATCTTTTATGGCAGACCTTATCAAACTCCTCTAATCCCAGGGGACATGAGAGTAGCAGGGGACATGGCCAATGCTTCCTTGTGTTTTACTTGGTATGGAATGACTTTTGCAGCTTTCCCATCGGTCAATGACAAAGGAAGTACGTCCCGGGAAAAGGAAATTATCGTACCTTGGTGGAACTGCAAAAGGACATATAATTGTAGTACAGTCAGTAAAGCGGTCCAAAGTGTTCCATCTCTGGCAGCTGCATTGAAATATGGATACTGGTGTAGAGGACTTAAAAATGATTTACAATTGACTGATACATATAAGCCCCAGAGAGGAACAATATTTAGTTGTAGAAGATCTACAATTCAGAGTCCAGGACATTTAGTTTGGGCAATGAGTGATGGAACCTGGTCCACTCATCTACCAGTGGATGGGAAGGTAGAACAAATTACTTTGGGGATGCCGACATTATGTCTGATTTGGAAAAAGACTCCAAAGGGAATTCTGAAAATTTAAAACTGATACGGACAAAAAGATCACAAATTGATGATAATGAAGAATGGAATGAACCTTCAACAGGAGTAAAAATTGGATGGGCCTTGGAATCTTTATTGACTCCCTTATCAACCTGTAGGAATAAGGCCTGATTATATAAACTAACTGGTCAAGTAGAAAGATTGGCTAATATAACAAGGAAAGGATTCAAACAACTAAACTTGCAGTTACAAGCAACCTTGAGAATGACCTTGCAAAATAGAATAGCTTTAGATATGCTCTTACTAAAGGAATGTGGAGTCTGTGGGTACCTGAAGGATAGGATAGACCATTGCTGTATACATATTCCAAACGCTACTCAGGATGTTGAACATGACAGATTTATTAGGACAAATAGAATAGGACACTCAAGAAATTCAACAAGGCATGCAAGAAAATTGGCTTGACAAAATTTTCAATGGATTGGGGTGGAATCTGAGTTCCTGGGTAAAGTCCTTAATTGGTACTGGACTGCTTTTAGTAATAGTATTCTTGGTGATACTACTCATTTACTATTGTTTAAAAAAGGAACTCACTAACAAAACAGCCTTCAATCAGATGATCATTCAAGCAATAGCTGAAAGACAAGATTTAAGTGATTCAGTCACAACGCTCCCACCATCATACAGTAAATAGTGGATAATTGAATTGTTGTAGGTTCTAATCAGCAGCAGCAATAGAGCATTGAATTAGTATATAACTGAATATTATTGATTTAAGTTGGAAGTATTGAAAAGATGATTATTTCAAAACTTCCAAAGGGGGGAAATGTAACCAGGGTGACAGAGTCTGCTAACCATAGTGTAACCAGAGTGATAGAGTCTGCTAACCATAGCAATGAACAACAGAAAGGGAGTGGGAGATTGATACCAATTAGTGTATTCTTTAATCTGTATTCTAGTCTCTAGGTAACCATTAATGCTAACAAAATAGTAGACAATGTGTTTCTGTCAAAAGAGAATGATGAAGTGTGTTTTCGTGCAGCGAACTGAGAAAACTAGCTAGGACTGTCAAGATTGTGAGTCGAGTGGGTAAAAGATAATTCCGGCAGGGGGAGATCGCGACCACCGACCCATTGACCACCTACCCAAGTAATACCACCTACTCAAAAGAGAACAATGGAAGAGGATGACTGAGTCTGTGCAATAATTTACATGTGAAGCGAGCAAATTTGCACCAATCACCAAAGAGAATAATAATGACTACGTATAAATAAAATAAATATGCATATTTTTGATTTATATAAACCGCATGGAAAAAGTATGAGGTATGCATGTTTGGTGGAATTATCCCCCGTGCATCCAGCACTGCAATAAAGAATGCCTGCCTTTTAACACTACATTGGTGTTACGAGGTTTTATTCCCTGATTTTTGGTGACAATACTACTTGTTCCTGAGTTTTGAAGCACATCATGACAAAGCCTTACACTGAAAACCAAACACGCATATATTCAGAAAACACCTTTCTAGACAGAAAGGCAGAAAAATTTGGTTTTGGCTTACAACCGACATTATTCTATTGTATTTTTTTCTTTTGTAGGTCAATGAACTTAGAACAAAATAAT